>NC_142217.1:2366652-2966652 GCF_049639895.1 Pseudopodoces humilis | reverse complement strand
CACTGGAGGGGCAGGAGCCTGCGGGGTGCAGCAGGTCCTGGGAGCAGGAACCTTCCCTCCAGGACATGGTGCTGAGCCAGTCCCTTGTCTTGGAGGAAGAAGTGTAAAGCCCTCATCTATGGGATCTTTGAAAGTGACTCCAAAAATCCCAGTTCAAGAGTGCAGTTGGTGCCTGGACACATGGAGGTGAACAATTGGGAACTGTTGAGATGGTGGAATTGGTCAGGGTGGGAAGAGTTGCTTTGTCATTCACCTTCAGCTTGAGAAGCACTAGAAGAGGCTGGGTGGGGGTCCCAAGGTGTGTGTGAGGATTTCCAGTTGTTGGCAGCTGCTTTTCTAACCACACAGCAGCTGCCATTGCTCCATCCAGCCTTGCACCACTGAGGTGAAGGTTCCTGGCTTGTCCTGGCAGCTTCTGATCTTGAGAACAAGCGTGAGGCACCTTGGGTCTGGTGTGAGCCACATGTGAGTGACCCTCTGGGGCTGCTGCTCTGGCTCTGGAAAGGGTCAGTGGGGCAAGATCCAACCCAGACACTGGCATCGTGCCAGCCACACGGAGCCCAGACATGGGTATGGGCAGAACTTGGGCTCCAGCTCTTGTTCCCCCTTCCCTCCTGCACCAGCCCCCCTGGAAGGACCCTGAGACACCCCAAAGTGTCCCTGTGCCTCTGGGCTGCATTCCTGGGGACCAAGGTGCCATGCATGTGCCACGTTTCTTCCCAGCTGGAGTTTGTGGGTTTGTGGATCGGGGGTCTCCAGGCAGTGGGTGCCTGGGGCTGGCTGGGTGGGTCTGGGGGTTTCAGGCTGCCAGGGAATGCAGGGTACAGGCCCCAGCAGCTCCTGCCTGGGCTATCCTGGTGTGCAATTCCCTGTTTGCAAAGCATGAGTGTCCCAGGGCAGTGTCACCTTCCCTCAGGATCCACAGCTGCATGGACCCTTGGCTGGCTGTTTGGCTGTGGAATGGGATTCAGGGCACAGCCATGGGATGTGCTCCAGCCCCCCAAGGGATCAAGGCCAGCTGGTGACAGACCTGACTTTGCTTTGGGGTTTTGGGCCCCGGGGAGCCCCAGAATCGCCATGGGAGCCCAGAGCCAGCAGCAGTGCAGCTGCGTGGTGACCCAGGCAGGGCAATGGCAGGGCTGGCCGGTCACAGCACCGTGTCCATGGTACTGGCTGGAGGTCACTGTGCCAGAGCATTGTGGCTACACCCTGCTCACACCAGCGTGGTGGTGTTGAGGGTCCCCCAAGTCACCTGGTCTGGGGCAAAAGGGCTTCCCCAAGGAGCCACAGACTGGGGGAGCACCAAACCATTGCCTGCAAAAGCAGCTCTGGGGTGGGGGTAGGTTGGATCCCCACCCACCTACACAAAAAAAAAAAAGAAGAAAAAGGAAAGGGCTCACCCCATTTTTTTTTGTCCCCTCCACCACCTGCTCCCCAAGAGGGGAGGCTGGAAGTGCTGAGCTGCTCCCCGGGGCAAAACGCCCTCGGGTTTGCTGTTTCACAGGGGCTGCAGACCCCCCTCAGGGCTGAGGCTCTCACCAGAGCCGGAAGAGTTAATGCTCCCAAAATGCCATGAAATGTTCCTGTTGCAGGTCAGTCTCCATCGGGGATTAGGGGGATCTGGCCGGGGAGCCGGGGCCGGCCCCTGCCAGCTCGAGGCTGGTGCGGGACGTGCTGGTTGAGCCTAAGCACGATGTGCCGGGGTCTGGTGTGGCTCAGGAGACATCCTGGCTGTAAATCACCGGGGAGGGAGGGTTGGGAGCCCCGGGGGGCTGGGGGAGCCCCTCCGGGGGGCTGGGTGGGCACCCACCCCGCCAGGCGAGACACGGTCCCGTGCCAGCAGCACGTGGGATGCGGGATGGAAAGCGAGGATGGATCCGTGCCGGTGTCCCGCTCCCGGGCCCCTTCGCCTGTGGTGCCGGTGGGTGCCCGGAGGTGCGGGGCGAGGGACTCCCGGACCAGCCGGGTCCCGGCCGCCCCCAGCGTGGGCTCCCAGGACCTCCCGCCGGCCGCCCCGTCCGAGGGGACCGCAGGCTCCGGCTGTTTTCTCATCCTGCAGGAATTCGGCTCCGTGGGCCGGGCGAGATTTTGTGTGCCCCCCCTCCCCTTCACTCTCCCTCTTTGGAGACTTTCTGCATTCTGCCTTTGATCTCCCCCCGTGTTTGCCCAGGGATCGCCGGGCTCGCCGGGGTTAGAGGCTGAGGTCAGCGCCTTTCCCATTCCAAACACCCAGAAACATCAGTGGGAAGGGAGGGGATTCAGATTACAACCTTCCCGTCCTCCCCTTCCACCCCACTCGCCCCGCTGGCCGTGCCGGGGATGGACTGAGCCCCGAGAGACACCGGCCGCTGCCGCCGTGTCCCCCCGAGAGCCGAGCGGCGGCGATGGATGGAGGCGGCGGGCGGCGTCGCCGGTGGTCCGGCGGGCTCCGGGTGTGCTGAAGGACAGAGGTTTGGTCCTCTCCTCCTCCTCTTTGTCCCCCCGCCCGCCCGCCCGCCTTCTCCCTCATCCCGTCTGTCCTGAATGTGATTTATCCCGAGCCCTGCCCAGCGAGCCAGGCCCGATGGCTCCGGGTGGGACCGGCGGGCGCGGGGCCCGGGGCCAGCGTGCGGGTGGGCGGCAGAGGCTCCCGGTGGGCGCCGCGCTGCTCCTGCCCGTGCTGGTGGCGGCGGCCGGGCTGAGCCTGCAGCCGGCCAGGATGCGGCACCTGGGCGTGTGCCCCAACCAGCTGAACCCCAACCTGTGGGTGGACGCCCAGAGCACCTGCGAGCGGGAGTGCCAGGCCGACCAGGTGAGCGAGGGGGCTGCGGGGACGGTACCAGGGGGGCATCCCCAGGGCCCCGATGGAGATGCTCTGGGGTGCGGGTCCCGTGCCGGGGTGCCACAGCCGGTTCAGTTGTTTCAGTGCAACGGGCTCAGTCCTGCTGCAGCTTTGTCCCCTAAGCCCCTCCTGTCTGCTGGGCTCCCCAGTCCCCCACAGGCAGAGAAACTGCTCGTTGCCCCCTCATATCACCCCCTCAGACCGTGTCCCATGGTCAGAACGCCCTCCTCGTGCACCCCCGGGGGGCTGGCTGGGATGAAGGGAGTGGGTGTGCTGGGATACGGACCCCATCAGGCCGAGGACAGAATCCTCTCCCAGCTTTTCCCTGAGGGCCGGAGCCCACCCACGGACCGGGTTGTCCATCCCAGAGAGCCCCGGCCCTGAGCTCTACCAGGCTGGGCAGAGGCAACCCCACCCGGTTAGGGCTGTCTGAACCCAGAGGGGAGACTCCTTCACAATTCATCTGTATGAGTTCTGCCTCCCCTCGGCCAGCAGGAGCTGAGAAGGGCAAGTTGCTCTCCTGTGGAGGAGAAGGGACCGTCTGCACTGCGGCGCACCCCCAAACATCCTGGGGGTGCTGAGGGTGGGCTGGGGCTGGTGCAGCCGTGCCGGGGACGTCTGGCTCTTACCCGGAGCCTAGCGATGCTGAAGGTGCACAGAGCTGCTCGGGGACACCTGCCCACCCCAAAGTCCCACAGGGGTAGGAACAGCACCCTCAGCCCCAGCGCGGCGGTGATCTCCACGTCCCCCCCGCCATGTCTTCTCCCTCCCCTCCCAGGACTGCGAAGACTTTGAGAAATGCTGCACCAACGTGTGTGGGCTGCGGAGCTGCGTGGCCGCGCGTTTTGCCGACGGCAGCCTCCCTGCGCTGGCTCTGGCTCCCGCCGCCTCCTGCGAGAGTTTCGTGTGCGCGCAGCAAGGCTCGGACTGCGACATCTGGGACGGGCAGCCCGTGTGCAAGTGCAAGGACCGCTGCGAGAAGGAGCCCAACTTCACTTGCGCCTCCGACGGCCTCACCTACTACAACAAGTGCTACATGGACGCCGAGGCGTGTCTGCGCGGCACCCGCCTCACCACCGTGCCCTGCAAGCACATCTTCACCTGGCCCGACACCAGCCCCGTGCCGCAGGAGACCACGGCTCGCCCCACGCCGGGAGCCGGCCCCGAGGTGCCGGTGCCCCCCGCCCTCTACACCAACCCCTTCCACCAGTCCGTGCGGGCCGGAGGCACCGTCAGCTTCCGCTGCGACGTGAGCGGCCGCCCGCAGCCCGACATCACCTGGGAGAAACAGAGCGAGCGGGACGAGAACTTCATCATGCGGCCGGACCAGATGTACGGCAACGTGGTGGTCACCAACATCGGCCAGCTGGTCATCTACAACGCCCGCCACGAGGACGCCGGCATCTACACCTGCACGGCCCGGAACGCCGCCGGGCTGCTCCGCGCCGACTTCCCGCTGTCGGTGGTCAGACGAGAGCCGGGGGGGACCCCGCGGACCGGCAGCCCCCAGCCCTTCCCCAGCGCCGAGTGCCTGAAGGAGCCGGACCGGCGGCGCTGCGAGGCCACGGAGGTGCGCTGGCATTTTGACGCCAAGCAGGGCTCCTGCCTCACCTTCCGCTACGGCGGCTGCGGGTCCAACAGGAACCACTTTGAGACGTACGAGGAATGCCGAGCCGCCTGCCTGGGCAGTGCCCGCCCCACCTGCCTCCTGCCCATGGTGCAGGGACCCTGTCAGAACTGGGAGCCTCGCTGGGCGTACAACCACCTGCTGAAGCAGTGCCACTCCTTCGTCTACGGCGGCTGCGAGGGCAACACCAACAACTTCGAGAGCAAAGAAACCTGCGAGGATGTGTGCCCCTTCCCCAAGAGCCTGCAGTGCAAGGCCTGCCGCCTGAAGAGCAAGATGGTGCTGAGCCTCTGCCGCAGCGACTTCGCCATCGTGGGGCGGCTCATGGAGATCGTGGAGGACCAGGACTCCGGCATAGCCCGCTTCGCCCTCGAGGACGTCATCAAGGATGAGAAGATGGGCCTCAAGTTCTTCAACATCAAGTATCTGGAGGTGACCTTGACCGACATGGACTGGAGCTGCCCCTGCCCCAACATGACGGCAGAGGACGGGCCCCTGATCATCATGGGCGAGGTGCACGACGGAATGGCCACGCTGGACCCCAGCAGCTACGTCCGGGCCGCCAACGACAAACGGGTGAAGAAGATCTACGAGCTGATGGAGAAGAAAACCTGCGACCTCCTGAACCGCTTCCAGGACTAGGGGAGAGCCAGGATGTGGCGACAGGGAGAGCTGCAGACACACCATGGAGGGGGCAGCCTGAGGGAGCCCCTGCACCAGTGCCTGTGTCTAGAGGTTACCACTGTCATGTAGTTCCCCTCAAACCCGTGCTGAGCCCCAGACCAGCTCCCACCTCCACTGTAATTTATCTGCCGCATGTTCCCCCCACCATGTGACACCCCCAGCCTGTCCAGGAGCAATAGAGAATTGGGTTGGGTTGCAGAGGGGTGGGAGATCTGCCAGGACCACCCCACTCATAAAATCTTCTCTCCTCACCAAAGCCTCTGGGGCCAGTGCTGGACCTGACCCTTTCATTGGTGCTGGAGGTGGAACTGGGAACACCCCCACACCCCAGTATTTGTGCTGAAAACATCAGGGAGCTGCTGGGGTGTGGAGGGCAAAGCCACAGAGTTTATTGGGGGGCAGCAGCACAGTCCCGGGGAGGGAGGGAAGGGGGACACCATCAGCACAGCATCCTCCGAGGAAATGGAGCAAGGAGTCTCCGCCATGCCCAGGGGTGTTGTGTCCCCTCCCCCACACTTGTGTCCCCCGTGGCAGCTGTGCTGGCTCCTGTGCTCCAGTGGGGGCACCCCGCTGCAAAGACAGCCCCAAAGGCACCAGGGGAGATGGACCCCCCCCAGCCAAGTCAGCCCCAGCTGGGGTGCGTGGGGCTCCGTCCCATCACTGCTGTCCCCAGCCACGGTGGGACAGTGCCACCCCTGCAGGAGGCATCAGTGGGGACAGCAGCGCCGGGAGGCGCTGGAAGCGCTGTCAGGGCAGTTACAGCTTGCGGAAGATCAGGCTCTTGTTGTTGGCCGGCATGTCCACCTGGAAGCACAGAGCCGGGGCTCGGGGGTGCCCAGCGGCACGGGGAGCACCCCGGGGCCCATCACCTACCATCCTCTCCAGGCACAGCCCGTTGGCCTCGGCCAGCTCCCGCAGCAGCGCCGTGTCCCGCAGCCCCCAGGCGGGATTGCTGTGGGGAGGGAGGTGTGGGTCACACCCAGGGACATCCCGCCCCACATCAGCCCCATCTCCCCGCGGGTGGGGGCTGCCCTCCGGCGTGGCTTATCTTGAAGGACCACACCGGGAGGGAGCTTCCTGCAGGAGCAGGGGCGGGACAGAGAGGACGGGATGAGCCCCCAGGAGCCTGAGCCCCCCCAGCCCCCCCCTACCTCTGCCTCAGGCTGCGGTCGAAGTCCACATTGCTCTGGGGGCTGATCTGTCCGTCCACGGCGTAGGGCTGGTGGGACACAGCTGGAGCTGCAGACATGAGCCACCCCGTGTCCCCCCAGCTCCCCTTCCCCGGGCTGCTGTCCCCACCAAGCACAGAAGCCAAGCGGGAAGGGACACGGCCCCCAAGGAATCCCATCAACCACTCTGAGTCCTGTCACCCTCTGCAGGCCTCCCAGACCCTGCCTTGGATAAGGTGAGGGAGGACAGGATCTCTCTCATCCAAAACTGCCCCCTTCAGGGCTCAGCATGTGCCCCAAAAGGCAGAGACCCTCCAAAACCCAAGCCTGCATTTCCCAGTTCCCTCCCTAAGCCACGACTGGAGCTGCCCTCCCAGCTCCTCCCCGCTATCCGCTGTGCCACCCTGCACCCCCGGCTGCCCCAGGACAGTGACCCACCCCATAGGTGAAGAGCAAACCTCCGGGCTTCAGCAGCACCCCGGCACCCTTGAACAGGCCCTGGGGAAGGAGAGAGGTGGGGACGGGGTCAGGGGGCCGGGGACACCCCCCGGGAGCCCCCCCCGGGAGCTCCCCTCGGTCCTGGCAGGGCACAGGGGCTGTCCAGGGCCGCTCACCTCGGTGCACCGCAGCTCTGTGATGTGAATCATGTTGATGCTGACGAGGAGGTCGAGGGTGGCGGGCTGGGTGCCCCCCCAGGTCTCCCAGCCCTTTGACACATCCAGCAGGATGGGGGGCAGCAGGTTGGGCAGCTGCGTGGCCTCCACATAGGCAGCGATGCTGTGGGCACCAAACCCAACCTGAAGCCAAGCTGGGCCCCCTCCCTGCGCCCCCCAGCACCCTCTGCAGGCAGGAACAAACCCCTGGATGGACGTGGAATAACTCGGACGTGGGTGCAGCCCAGCCTGGGGGCTCTTTGCCCAGCCCTTTCAGCTGGCAGATGGAGAACTGGAAGCACCTGGACAACCACCAGGGCCTAAACTCCTCAATTTTGGAGCACCCTCCCCTTATGGGGCACCCCACTGGCTCCACTGCATCAGCACCTCCTGATTTTGGTGTTATTTACACACTTTTTGGCACATTCACCACCCAGGTCTCAGCTTCTGCAGCCTCCCAGTTTGGGGATTATTTTTACCCTGGTGGGAGGTGCTGGGTGGGCAGCACAAAACTCCCCCTGGACAGTGCTGGTTCCAGCACCTCCTCACCAGGCTTAAGGTTTTTTTCTACGGTGGAAAGCGGGATTTGGGGAGTTTTCTGGGAAAAATAAAGTCCTGAGCTGGGGAGCATGGGTTGTTTGGGAGTTTGGATATTGGGGATTTATTGAAAAAAAATATAGTGAGTATTGACTTGGGGAGCCTGAGCTGGGCAAGAGTTGAGTATTGTGGTTTGGCTGGAAAAAATAAAGCAGCAGGACAGAGAGCCTGGGATGTCCAAGGGGTCTTTGCTGAGAAAAAAATACACATTAAACTCATCTGAGAGCAGGATATTGGGATTTTCCTGGAAAGAATACAGCACCGAGTGGGGGAGCCTGGGCTTCTGGAGATCTGGCTATTGGGTTTTTCCTGAAAAAAGAAATTAAGTGTGGAGCCTGGGCCCACTGTTGAGTGGGTCTTTTCTGGGAAAAAATACGCATCCAGCTCATCCAAGAGTAGGATATTGGGATTTTCCTGGAGGAAACAAAGCAGGAGAGCCCAGACTGCAGGAGATTTGGATACTGGGGTTTTCCCCAAATCCCCAAACGAAATAAAATAAATAAAGAAAAAATAAATAAATAAAACGGGGAGCAGGGAACCGGGGCCGCGGGTCCGTGGGATGTCACCACCCCGGGACTCACCTGCGCAGAGCCTGGGGGTCGATGTCCGAGGGCTGCCAGAGCGCCTGGGGCAGCGCCCGAGCGAAATGCGCTGCGTGGAGCCCCGCGCCCGCGGCCACCTCCAGCACCCGCAGCGCGCCCCCGCCGCGCCCCGCGCACTCCCGCAGCACCGCCAGGATCGGGCCCTTGTTCCGCTCCGCCGCCGCCGGGACCTGCATGGCCGGCCCGGGGAACTCCAGCTCCCGGCACCGCCCCGCGCCGCGGGTGGAGCTTCCCACGGCGGGGAGCGGAAAAAGCGGTAGGAAGGAAAAAGAAGAGCTGTGCGCCGCCCGGGAATCGAACCCGGGTCGCAAGAATGGGAATCTTGCATGATACCACTACACCAGCGGCGCGGGCGGGAGCGGCCGTGCCCGGGAGCGGCCCTGCCCCCGCGGCCCTGCCCGCCCGGGCTCCGCCGAGCGCCGCAGCCCTGGAACCGCAAAGTGCGGCTTCCGCGGGCACCCCAGCAAAACGGGACCCCCAGCCGCCCTTTCCAGCTGTCGCTGGTGATGCAGGTCTGGAGGCAGCCATCTGGAGCACAAGGATTAGGGGTTCAGCCCTTCCAAACTCAGGGATGCGCCAACAGGCACTTAGAAACTCCGGGAGGTTCCCGGGGAAACTGAGGCACAGCCGCCAGAACGTGACAGGGTGGCTGACAGCCAGTGGTGACATCCCACGGGTCAGGGTTGTATTTAAGCACAGTAACAGGTTCGGGGTGCTGCTGGGCTTTTATGGGATGTGAAACAAAGAAATTAAGAATTAGGAATTAAGCATAAAGAAATGCTTGACCAGAAGAGAGGGAGCTGACAAAAACCTATACTGCTCCCACAAGAGCAAGAAAAGTGTGAGACTGCAGGATAAGATAAAGAGCTAGAATACACAAACAGGATGCAAGGACAAAGGCACCACAGGATAAGGGGATTGTTTGGACCCCTAAGCCAGAAGGAACAGTATCAAAGTCCGAAAGGTGGTCAAAGGACTGAAAGAAGCATGTGCGAGAAGACAAGGTGAAAGTTCAGCCAAGGAGAAAATTGCAGACCTCATCCCAGAGACCCCCAGACGACCACTGAACTGACCAAAAATGAGCAGTGCGCAGCTGCAGAGGGGCGTGGAGTCATTTTAATATGAAGCAAAGACAAGGCGGGGTTAGGAAATGAATATGTATGAGGTGAATTGTGCAACCCTAGTTTGTAAAAGATAAAAAGAAAAAGCCAAATCTCAAAAGCGTGCATGCACCTCAGCGCTGAATAAATTCATACCTGCTCTTATAACAACTCTGCGAGTTACAGAGTTTTTCTATCTGCATTTCAGAGGTACCCTCCTGCACCCCTCCCTCCCTGGCCACTACCGTGGCAACGTGGCGGAAAGGCAAAGGTCACCCTCGTAGGGTGGCTCTGCAGCCCCTGGAGCCAGGCTGGAGCCTCCCAGAGACCCCAGTGTGTTTGTCACACCATCTCTCCCCAAAACTCTGGGTGCTGTCGCCAGCCACAGGGGTGCCGGGTGGACACTGCGGGGTGGCCGGCTGGTGGTCATGTCCGGCTCTGCACCTCCTGCCACGTGGGGACACCTTGGAGGGACCTCCTCGCTCCAAAGGTCACTGTGCTGCCCACTCCGGCCTCCTGCGCTGCTCATGGGATGTGCACATCAGGACTATTCACAGCGCTGGCCCCGTTGAGGGTGGCACCTCAGCCCCTGCCTCTGCACCTCTTCACTGTTCCCTGTCTGGGTCCTTTATGTCCCAGGAATGACCCCTGTCTGTCCCCTGCGTGTGCCGTGGCTCCACTGTTCCGTTTCCTGAAGGTCCCGTCCGGGTTTCCCGTGACTCCCGTGTCCCGTGCCCGCCTGTGCCGTCTTGTTCCCACGTGCCTGCCGTGCCCTTTCCCCTACTTGAGCCCCGCATGTTCCAATGTCCCCTGTGTGCATTCTGTCTTGTTCGTGTCTCGTGTCTGTCCCCACATGTCCCCTCTGTATCCCACGCAAGTCCCCACGTGCTCCCAGGGCTGGTCTCCAGTGTGTCCCTGCATCCTCGGTGTCCCCATCAACCCCCCACGTGCACCCCTGACATGTCCCGCGTGTGTCCAGTGTGTGTCCCCACCGTACCCCATCAGTGTCCGCTGTGTGCCCCCTCACCCCCCCCCGTGTGTGCGTCCCCAGGTCTCACGGGTGTCCCTTGTGTGTCCCCTGCACACCTGCGGGGTCCCGCCCGCCCCCGATGTGTCCCGTGAGCGTCCCCTACGTGTCCCTTACCCAGCGCTCGTGTGTCGCGTGTGTCGCGTGTGTCGCGTGTGTCCCCGCACGCCTCCCGCGTGTCCCCCCGACCCGTTCGGCGGCTGTCCCAGCCCCCAACGCGGGCCCAGCGCTGTTCCTTTAACCAAGCGTGGGGGCGTGTCGGTGCTGGAGGGGCACGGCCCGGCCCGGCCCACTAAAGGCTCCGGCGAGGGGCGCGGGCGGCACTGTGCCGGGGGTGGCGGGGCCGGGGGCCGGGCCCGCAGGATGTACACGCTGACTCGCGGCCCCAGCAAGCTCGCCACGCAGCGCCGCACAGGTACCGGGGGGCGCGGGGCCGGGGGCCGGGGGGCTCCGGCCCGCGCTCGCCGCCCCCCCTGACGCCCCGCACGCCCCGCAGGTCCCACGCAGCAGGCGGTGGAGAGCAGCAACCTGGGCGAGCTGCGAGGGCGGCCGCAGCCCGGCCCGTGGCCCCCCGCCAGGTGAGCCCCGAGCCGCCGTGACCTTGGGAAGGGACCGGCGCTGGGGCGGCCGGGCCGTGACCTTGGGAAGGGGAGCGGGACGGCCGGGCCGCCCGGCGGGACGCGGGAGGGGGAGCCGGGGTCTCCGCTCGGTGCCGCTCGCCCCGGGGGTCTCGGCCGTGGCCGTGGCCGGGCGCGTCCCGCGGAGCTCGGTACACGCGCGGCGCGGGCCGCCCCTCGCCGGGGACGCGCCGGAGCCGCTGCCCCTCGTCCTTCCCACGGGCCGTCCCCGAAAATCGCGGGGAGAGGAGCGGTGGGGTCACGCCAGGGGGGCGCGGGGGGTCCCGGTGCGGGGCAGAGCCGAGGTCGGGCTCGTCCAACCCCCCCGTGGACGGCCCCGATTGCACAAAGCGGCGGCGGGGCCAGCGTGACCGCCAGCCTTGGCCGTGCACCCACGGGGGCCGCGGAACCCACGCGGAGCTGGAGATCCCCTCTGTCCTGAAAGCCGAGGTGACACTTTGTGGGTGAATTCCAGTGTTGAGCGGCAATGCCTGGAGCTGTTGGCTGGGTGCAGTTGGGTGTTCCAGTGGCTGGGAAATGGTGATGGGACCCCTAAGGAGACCCTTTCCCGGCTGGAGAGCTGGAGTCAAAGCACACCCAGACAGGACAGTGGGACCCCGCTAGTTCTGCACCTTCTTTCCAGCTCCAAGAAATGGACGAGCCCCCCCAGTTCCTCTCCTTCCCACGATCCCTGGAATTTACTGGATGCTTCTGCCACGCTTGCCCTCCTCCTACCTGTCCAGTGCCCCTGGCTGTGAGGGCTGGAGGGTCACTGCCCTCCCCAGACCCTGCCTGCAGATCTGCAGAAGCTGCCTGTTCCCAGTCTCTCCTGCCCTCCAAACTCACTCCTAGGGCCCCTTAGACTTTGTCCCATGAGGAACGTGGCTGTTGCAGAGGTGTCCTGCCATAGAGCTGGGCAGAAAAGTCAAAATGCTGGAGTTTTGCATTGAACATGCTGCCAAGTCTCATCCCAAGTTTTTCCTTTATCTCTGGTGGGTGTTCCTGCATCCAGACAGGGGGTGGTTGAAGTGCCCCTCACCAGAAGGGATCCCAGCTCTGAGGAAGCCTGACCTGCTCCCACTTTGCAGAGTGTTACATCCCAGTCCTGGGGCACCCTGGGGACATCCTGGGCCCAGAGCTGTTCGGTGAACTTGGGTGTTTGATCTGCAGAGGATGGCACATCCCCTGTCCAGTACCTAACTGGATTTCACTTCCATTCCCTGATATTACTGCAATTTTGGTGGCAGATTCTTTATCTTAAGGACTGCACTTGGTGCTAGGTTGGAGAGTGGCAGCTGGTGCTTTTCCCCAGGGAGTTCCCCTTGCACCGTTCCTGTGTCAGAATCCCCTATCCCTGGGGGCTGGGCCCCTTTCCATCCCAGTCCTCGGGGACAGGGCTGGGTGGCTGCAGCTGTGGGTGAGTGTGTGCCCGGCAGGGCGACCAGGACACCTGAGCCACCCCAGTTCTTGCTGGGGTGGGCAGAGATCCCTGTGCCCTCACCCCCTCTTGCTTCCCTCCCTCCACAGCCCAGCGCCAAAACTCGTCTTCAACAGAGTGAATGGCAAGAGGCCCCCACTGCTGCTGCAGCAGATCTCGGCCCCTGAAGAATGTTACACCCTGGCCCACGAAGAGAACGTCCGTTTTGTCTATGAAGGTGAGGACAGAGGGTCCCTGGGGCAGCACCCAGGGGAGCTGGAGCAGATGGAGTCCCCTCCCCAGCACCTGCACTGTGCTGGGGATGTCAGTGGCAGGCACGGAGTCCCCAGCCTGGGGACTTGCCCTCCTTTGCTCTGCCTTCTGCTCCTGTCCCACAGCCCCCCACGCTGGGAACCCCTGTCCCAAGCCCACCCCGTGCTTGTTCCCCCTCCCCAGCCTGGCAGCAGGTAGAGCAGCAGCTGGACGGCAGCCGGAGCGGGGAGAGCGCCTGCGGCCCCGTGCAGTACGTGGAGAAAACCCCCAACCCCGGACTCAAAGGTAAGAGGGCAATGGTTGTGGCACTGTGGGGTCATCAGGCTCGGGGTGCAGTGAGTGGCTGTCAGCTCAGCCTGCATCTGAACAGGGCTGTGGTAGAAGGAGGAGGAGGATTCCAGTGCTGGATGTGCCAGAGGGGCTGGCTGGGTCTGTCCTGCTGGTGCTGAGGTCACTCTGGGGGTGCTGGGGGGAGACAGCTGGCCCCAGGCACTGTGGTGGGGATGTCCCTTTGTGTCCCTTGGATGTGCCACTGTGTTGCTGACTCCTCTGGGATTCAGAGCTTCTCCTGCTTCCAAGGGGTTCAGCATCATGCTGGAGAGAGGAGCTCCCCATGGGGACCTGCTTCTCCTGGGGCCAGCAGGACCAGTTGGGCATGGGGACAACACTTGTCTGGTGGCACCTGGAGTCAGGGCAGTGACAGCAGCCTGCAGGCTCTCGCAGTGGCTGAGAGCTACCCAAGGAAGAAAATGTCCCTGTAAGCCAGTGTGGCCTTCTGGGGACGTGGCACAGGGGTGGAGGAGAGCTGGGGGTGTCATTAGATTTGGTCTCAGGGAAAGGTTCTCCCCTCAGAGGTGCTGGCACTGCCCAGGCTCCCCAGGGAATGGGCACAGCCCCGAGGCTGCCGGAGCTCCAGGAGTGTTTGGACAGCGCTGCCAGGGATGCTCAGGGTGGGATTGTTGGGGGGTCTGTGCAGGGCTGGAGCTGGACTGGATGATCCCTGTGGGTCCCTTTCAGCTCAGGATATTTTGTGCTCCTGCTCCAGCTGCTCCCTTCTCTCCGTCTTTTTCAGACTTTGTTCCCATCGACCTGGAGGAGTGGTGGGCACAGCAATTTCTGGCCAAAATCGAGAACTGCTCATAAAAGGGAAGAAAAGGATGTGTTTGGTTTCTTTATAAGAGAAACGAAGCTGCGAGCACCTGGTCACAGCCCAGAACCGGTGGCGTTTTTGAACCACGTTTTTAAAAAATGCCCGAAGTGGAGTGACCCAGCCCAGTGGGACCGGACCACAGCCATGCCTGGCCACACGCCCTCCCCGTGCCCGGCAGAGGAGCAGCGTGTGGCCCCAGCCAGGATTCCTTAAGTGCCAGTTCTCGGACTGCTGCAGCTCCTGCAGCCTCCAGCTCCCAGGGACACTGCGGTGCCACGCTGGGGACGAGGGGGTGGCTCCCCCCCTGCAGCCGTGGCCACGGGGAGGACAGCGGGGTGCTGTAGCAGGACCGCCAGACAATAAAGCGCTGAAACTGCCCGTGGAGACGTGCTTGTGGGACGGGGAACGGGGGGAAGCAGGGGATGGCAGCATCAAGCCCTGCACAGGAGATGCTTCCAGCTGACTCGTGGCTCAGTGGGAACCTGGCTGCTGTGGATTCAAGTTATTGGAGCTCCTCTTGCAGCTGTATCCTTGCCCCAGTGATGCCTCATGTCCCGGGGCTCAGCCAGGGGCTGGTGCTGTCTGAGGAGATGTTTGGGATTTGGAGGGGGGGGGGTGCACGGGCATCTGCAGGGGGCTGAGTACCCGGTTGTGCTCCAGAGCTGGGCTGCAGGTGGGCAAAGCTGCAGGAATGGGAGTGCCAGAGCCAGCTCCCCACTGCCCTGGAGGCCAAAAGGCATTTTGAGCACCAGGCTCGAGGTCTCTTCCTGCCCTGTGATTGGGGAGCTGAGAGAGGATAGTTGTGGCTGCCTGAGGTAGAAAGCATGGGGACCCCAACTTCTGCTTCTGCAAAAAAACTCAGCTGATAGGCTTTTCCAAGCCAGACTTGAGCCCTTCCAGTTCTGGTTCTGTAGGACACCACTCTACCCCCATGTCCTTCTCCCCAGGCAGAGCTGGAGGCCAGCACAGGCTCAGTAGAGTCCGATTCCAAAGGAGGACAGGAAACACCCACTGGAAAAAAAATCATCTTTATTATTCCTATGATGGGGATAACAACCACACAGCAGCCAGGGGGGAGTAGGAGCTGCCCAGGAGCTGTGTTGTTTCTCCCACCTGGGAGGCCAGAGCAGTGCCAGCAACAGCTGCCCCCAGCAGCACCTGCCCATGGAGCACTCCTGGTCCTGGTCCCTGCCCCAGGCTGGCACACCTTGCACTGTGGCTGTGACTGAAATCAGGAGCAGCACCATGCACAGCCTGCAGTGCCTGCCTCACTGACAGACAGGGTGTTACAGCCCCCCAGGACAGGGAAATGCTGCTTCCATAGCACTTCCTTCATTTAGGTGAAGGTGCCCCAGAGTGATGGAGGGCTGGGGCCAAGGGATGTCATCCTTGCCATCTCCCAGCAGCTCTACCATGGCATCAGGGGCAGTGTGGGGGCTCTATGTCCCCACCCCAGCACCAGGCCTTGCAGGGGGCATCTGAGCTAACAGGACATGGCCTCTTCCTGCTGTGTTCAGGGCACTGGCAGCCCGTGGCAATTTTGCATCTCAGCCCTTGAAACCTCCACATTCCCCCTTTTCCCTATCCCAGGCAAAGCCTGAGGGGGTTCTCCTACATCCTGCTGTACTTCCCTTTCCAGAAAACAGTTTACTGGGAGTTTCAGCACTTCAGCCACCCTCCCAGAAAAAAACATCCCCCCTCTTTCTCCCCTAGCTGTGAAAGTCACTGGTGCTGGGATTCCCCCCTGCATGGTGCCCTGGCTCTGCTGCCCACCAGGATGCTCCCAGGGTGCAATCCCTCCCTGCCAGCAGCTCCAAAGGGCTCTGAGGTGCCCAGGGAGGCCATTCACCTGCTGGCTGCTAACTAATAAAAACACACATCTTCAAGCTCTGGGGAAATTCTTAGTAACATGATGCACCATCGTTCTGAACAACAACATTAGGCAAAGGGAAGAAATGGAACAGGAAAGAATTAGTCACAAGGGAAAAAATGAAAACCCAACCCAAAAATATAACCCAACCCCTGACAATGCAATCACTGAGAGGGAATCAGCCCTCCTTGCCATAAATATTAATTAGTTATGTGCAATTGTGTGTAGTACTATAGTGCAAATAGCTCTGCATTGATCATGGGGCAGCACCCAAGGGGCTGCCCCAGGTGACACAGGGACTAATTAAGGACAGACAAGAATCAACACAGATTTCCAACAAACAAACAAAAAACCCCAACCCAGCCACTGGGAAACTCCTAAAAGAAGTTGCTTCCTCCAACTGGACCCAGACAGGGGCAGGACAGGGCCTTTGCTCCCTGCCTGCTGCTGGCACAGCCTGGTGAGGGGCAGAGGGGATGGGCATGAGGATGCAGGACAGATATGGTCCGGCTGGAGCTGTGTGGGGTGTAAGGGGTGAGCTCAGCATGGGCACAGTGAGTGCATCGCTGGCTTTAAACTGGTCCCGTGGCTGCACTGCACAGTGTGGGGTGGTACTGCTGGCAGAACCCCTGCATGGGCACAACACTGAGGCCAGCAGCGTCCCTGGGCGCCCCACGACACTTCACACCCATCCCACAGAGCACAGCCAAGACCCTGCAGCACCTCTCACCTGTCCCAGCAGTGTCCCTGGGCACCTCTCGCTGCCTCCAGCTCTGGCTCCCCAGCCGTGCCCATCATGTGCTGTTCCTGGGGCTGAGCTCTGGGCATTGCTCCAGCACCATGTCCTACCTCTCACCCAGTGCCAGTTTCTGGCACCACAGAGCTCCCCTTGCACAGCTGGGGCCAGTGCCAGCTCCTCGGGCCAGGCTTGGCAAGCAGGCAGGAGAAGTTTTCCCAAGCACTTAAAGGAGACAGAGCCTCCTCTTTCCTATTGCTCCCATGAGCAATCCCAGCTCTTCCTGCTGACCCCAGGGACGGTTTGGATCTTGTGACAGCCTCTGGCTAAACCACGAGCAATCACCAAATAACACACGGACATGCGGGTGAGGACCACAGGCAGCCTCCCGCTGGGTGAGAGCGACAGGCAGGGAAGGGGGGAGCAGAGAGCATCCCGCTCCTCCTCTGCCAGCCCAAGTCCAACACCCCTCTCCACCCATCCAGGCTCCTCCCGGCCTTTTGGGCAGATTTTTTTGCTGGATGGATGGATGAAGGCTGGAGAGTGGCAGTGCCACACACGCACACCCACACACGCCCAGAGCCGGGGACAGCAGCAGGAGCGTTGCCATCCTCTCACCCCTCCCTGGTGAAAAGTTTTACATTTATACAGTATTTAAGACACGCTGATATATAAATTACTGTCTCTATATATACTATGTATAGGCTGAGGGCCAGTCCGTGACGAAGGGCACCAGAAGGGCTCATTTCCCTCTGTCCTCTGTGTAGTGCTGGAAGCGAGTGAAGCTCATGAAGACCTGCTCCAGGGAGATCTGGCTCACCGAGTAGTCTTCCAAGCGATACTTCTCTTTGGCTTTCTCCAGGGCCCCAAAGACCTGCAAGGGAGGGCAGGGACATGAGGGCAGCGTGACTTGGTGTGGGGGGACACCCAGGACCCCTGGGGGAACCCCAGGCTGCGACAGAGGAACCCCCAGGCTGTGCTAGGGAACACCACGATGTGATAGGGAGCCTCCAGCAGGGAAAGCAGAGAAAGCTTTTTTCTCTTGGGAGACCCAGGAAAATTACACCTTCCCTGGCAGGAGAGTGGGGGAAGCCAGGAGTATCTGACACCATTTAAAAATATATGCTGTGGATATGATTGCTTTGCACATTTATATGTGATAAATGCATACGTATATACGTATATACAATTACATAGATATATATATGTGTGTATGTCTGTATTTATACATATACACACACATATCTGGGTTTGAATCCCTGCCCAAGGTTTCTGCTAACACATTATATATATGTAAAATATGTATATAATATAGAAATAATTACATAGGATACTATATACATGACACATAACTATCTGTATTTAGCATACACATGTTTTATATTGAGCTACATGTAATAAACATATTTATAAACCCACTCTCTCTAGTTGTTATATAATCCTATACATAGTTTTTATATAATCTGTATACTACACCCTCTATATACTCTATAGACTATACTATATACTTGATATAGAGTATATACTCCAGAGTACATAATCTGTAGAGTATTATCATATGCCCTATAGAGGATATAATATAGTATATATTGTACATATACAACATACAGTGTATTATATACTCTACATCCAGTGCATATAATATACAGATATATATCAAATATATATATAACCTTAGATACTGCATATGAAAACTATCTGTATGCTGTGACTATCTCTGTATAGCATACAGGTATTTACATATTATAGATAATGTACATATAGACAGTATATACAGAGAATATACTGTGTATACTCTATACATAACTCTCTGAGGGTTACACACTGTATCTGTGCTGTGGGTTTTTATCAGTGTCCCTGGGCTGGGACCCCTCAGGATCAGCAGCTGGGGAAAGGCACCGCCCACAGCCCCAGCAGGACCACACTGTGCCCACGTGGCACCACCTAAAGCCACTGCCAGGGGGCTCCTGGGGCGGAGGGGCAGGAGCAGGGAGATGCCAGCACAGGGAAGCTGTTCCCACCTGTGCCACGTTCCCACAGCAGAACATGGCGTGGGGAGGATGCACCACAGAAAGCGAAGCACTGAGAACACGGGAAGGGGCAGGGGAAGGGTGCCCAGTGCCCCCTTACCTGTGCCCAGCTGAGGTTCTTGTTGGTCAAGTGGTAATGCACCATTCCCTGGTGCTCGTGCTTCAGGACACTGCCTGGGGAATGGAGCAGGGAGAGGCTCTGTGTTAGGGAATGTGCTGAAGTTCACACCCTGCCCCTGCTCCAGGGGCAGCTGCTCCAGCAGCTCACAGTACCTGGGAAAGTCTTCTCCACGAAGGCCTTGAAGGCCTGCAGCTCACCCTCCTCCTCACTCCGGGTTTTGGCCAGCAAGGTGTATCCACTACCAAACTTGCTTTTGAGATGCTGGGGGCTGCCCAGGCACTTGAACTGCCCGTTCACCATGATGGCCAATCGTGTGCACAGCGCCTCACACTCCTCCATGCTGCAGGAAGGAGAGCACTCGTTCAGAGAATCCCAGGATGGTTTGGGTTGGAAGGAACCTTAAAGCTCATCTCATTCCACCTGCTGCCATGGGCAGGGACACCTTCCACTAGAACAGGCTGCTCCAAGCACAGTCCAGCATGCCCTTGAACACTTCCATGGCGGGGGGGGGCAGCCTCAGCTTCTCTGGGCATGTAAGCACCAGGACTCCAGCAGAAGCTTCTGGGAAGTGGCTGGAGGTCACTTCTCTCTGGACTCTTCAAGGAGGGAGATTTGGGTAAAGCCAGCCACTGGCTGCAGACAGTGTACGCCCACCCACCCAGCCCTGGAGGTGTGTCCCATCCCTTGGATCCCACCACTCTCCCTGATCTCTCACGCCAAGCCCTACCCAGCCAAGTGTTACCTGTGGGAGGTGAAGATGATGGATTTGCCACACTCCCGTGTCCGTGTCACCGCGTCCCAGAGCAAGCGCCGGGCCACGGGGTCCATGCCAGTGGAGGGCTCATCCAGAAAGATCACAGGGGGGCCACCAATGAGGGCAATGCCAGCACTCAGCTTCCGCTTGTTCCCACCGCTGCAGAGGAATCACAGAACCATTAAGGCTGGAAACGACCTGCGAGATCATCGAGTGCAACCTTCAGCTGAAAATGGGAGTGAGGAATGGGGACAGAGACCCTCTGTGAGCACAGGGAGCATCAGGCAAGAGGAGGGACAGCAGTTTGTCCACGCCCGCTCTCACCTGTAGGTCCTGACGAGCTTGTCGGCGTGTGGCTCCAGGAGCAGCCCCCGCAGCATGTTCTCCACGCAGCTGCCGATGTAGCGCTCGGGGATGCCGCGCAGCCGCGCGTACATGCTCAGCGTCTCGCGCCCCGTCATGTGCTCCAGCAGGGCGTCGAACTGCGGGCAGTACCCGATCCGCTGCTGCACCTTGGGCCGAGAGGAGCACACGGCAATCAGCTCATGGGCAGCTCGCTGAGCTGGAGGTGCCTGCACACCCACAGGCTGTGCTGCTCCTCTGTGAGGTTTTGCTCAGAATGATGGGAACTGAGCTGCAGCTCTGAAATTGTGGGTGGAACGAGGGAAATGCCCCCTGGAGCAGCTGGGCTGACAGGGATGGACAGATGCGTCTCTGGACAGCAAATGGGTGGGCTCACAATGCATCTGCCAAGCTTGCTCTTCACTGTGAGGGACCATTTTGGGGTGCCCAGGCTCTCAGGAAAAGGAAAGTCCCGGAGGGCTGGTACCTCCCCCATGTCCTGGTCACTTCCAGGGATGAGAGCATGAGAGAAGGCAGTTTCAGGGAAAGAAGCAATTTGGGGCATGCTCTCAAGGAGTGTTCTTCATGTCTGACCTTGTCTGGGATCCCCATTCACTTAAGACTTGGACTCAATGGTACTTGTGGGTCCCTTCCAAATCAGAATATTCTGTGAAATCTGGGACAGTGGCAGAGGAGGGACTGGACCAAAAGCCGAATCCCTGTTCATCTTTTCCTCTTCCAAAGGGAGTGGGCAAGGAGACCCCTAGCAGAGGTCTGGAAAGGTTTGATACCCTCATTTTAGAGACCACTCTCCAATATTTCCCACATTTCCTACTATGGACGTAAACCTTTTGATGAAGGGTCTCCTACCCTCACCAAGTTTGGCCTCCATTTGTATCACATCTGTAATCCCAGTGGAGAGGAGACTGCTACCACATGGCCAGATAGTGGAGAGCTGAGCTAGCCAAGGACACAATGTCCCTGGGATATTGTCTCTGCCTCTGGAACTGCAACCGTGTCCTCTTGGAGGCATCTGCAATGTGGCTCAGCCCAGCCAAACACAGGATGGTCTGCAACACCACCCCCGCCCCTGCAGCCTTGGGTACCTTCTTGATGTTGGCCAGAATGCTGTGGCCATCCACAAAGGCATCCCCCGATGTGATGCTCTCGTCACCCGTCAGCATCTTGAAGGTGGTGGTTTTGCCCGCTCCGTTGAAGCCAAGGAGACCAAAGCATTCCCCTTTGCTGACTGCCAAGGAGATCCTGTCCACTGCCAGCAGGGACTCCCGGCTGTCATAGACCTGGAGGAGAGCACACACGTGTCACCGCTCGATGGCACGGCAAGGCAGGCCCGAGGACACGGCTCAGACGGCAGCAGGATGCTCAGGTCATCTCGCCTCACCTTGGTGAGCTCCTTGATGACCAGAGGACTGCTGAGAGACGACAGCAGTTCTGGTGGTGACTCCAAAACCTTCTTCCTCTCATCTGCCACATCCCTGTCCTCTGGCAGCACAGACACCCTGTTCAGCAGGGCCACCTGAACACAGGGGAAGACACACTCTGTGTCACCTGGCTGCTGGGTTCCTCCAGTGTCCCCAGCCCTGGCAGGATACAGCCCTTCCATCAGCCACCTCTGGGGATACCTCACTCCCTTTGCCAATCCACACACTTAACAGGATTGGCTGCTCCAAGCTCCGGAAATGTTCCCTGGGAAGATGATTTAGGGGAAGAGGGCCCATCTCCAGCTCACAGGGACTCCTGGGCTGGGCTTAGAGGGCACAGCTCCCTCCCACGTGCTTCACTCACCCATTTCCGCCGCCTGCAGATGCCACAGGCCAGAGTTTTCAGTCTCCAGAGGAGGTTTGTCTCAATGAGGAAGAGGAGGAAGAGGAAGGAGAAACCCTGGACAGCCAAGGAGGTCAGGTACCGCCCAATCCCAGGGGTCTCCCAGGAAAAGTAATTCATCTGGTAACTGATATCTGAGGAAAGATGGAAAAAAATCAACTCCTGTATTAATCCACAATTTGGGGAGAGGCAGATAAACTCCAGAGGAAGCTGTGAACCCAAAGCTTTGCCAGACTCATCTCCATCCCACTCTGGCTCCCTGCCCACAGCTCTTTCCAATGCTTCCCACGAGAGGATATGGGTCTGGAGGGGATCTGGCAGAAGATGCCCAGTGGAGGCAGGCAGAGGACACCAATCTTGGGATTGGGATTTCTTTACTCATCTGTGAAACTTCCTCTAGCCCACATTTTCCTCCAAATCATGAGTAAGGTGATCCAGTTAAGGAACTTTTTCCTATGTATGTCCTAATACACTGCCCAGTTTTTGCTCTAAAATGGTACCTGCAGCTACTGCCCAGGCAGAGGCCCCATGATACTGCCCCAGTTCCTCCATCCACCCCACACAACCCAGTGTGATGCTGTGGGGCTTGGCCAGGTGAGGACATAGAGACTCACTGAAGGCCTTGCAGATGAAGATGGCTTCAACAGAGGAGGTGCAGAACTGAATGAACTCGTAGTTCTGGTAGAAGTCACTGATGCACTGACCCAAGCAGTAATTGGGTAAGACAAGAAAAACTTTATCCAAGGTTTTGGAGAGGTCCACCAAGCCCAGCTCTGAGAGAAAACAGGTGGATCAATGGATTAGAGACTGCTGGTTTGGGAGAAAAAACCCTGATACCGCCAGGTTTAGAGGGAAAACAAACATATTTTGTCACATTTAATGGGTAGGAATGGACTGTTGTAGGGTTTTATGGCTGTTGTGGGAACAGCCCTGGGGTGAGAGAGCCCCCTTGGGGCCTGGACCTTGTTGGTGATGGCTGGGCAGGTACAGAGGGCAGTGACCCACCTGGGATGCTCATGATGGTGACGGCGAGGAAGGTGGCGGTGCCGGAGAGGATGTTGAAGATGGTGAGACGGGTGTAGGCTGTGGCTGCCACTGAGAAGAAGAAGCTGAGGAGGTACATGAGGGGGATGATGGCCCAACCATAAAGGAGGAAGATCAGCATCACATCAACGAGGTGGCTGTCTTGGGTGAAGGCTTGCACATTGAAGGCTTGGAATATCACCTGGGGCAAAGCAATGTAGGGAAAAGGCACATTTGGCTTGACCTCAGGCGATGGCTCCTTGTCCCAGTGGCCCAGGGTGATATCAGCACTGCACTGACCCAGACAACCCCTCATGGATGGGTCTTACCAGTAGCCCACAGCTGTCCCCAGGGGAGGCCCTTTCTGCAGACTGGGATGCAGAAGGGCAGATCTGGGGAATTCATCTCTAAGATCCCACAGATTTGACATTTTCTAGTCCCAACAGCAAAGTGTTCAGCTGCCAGAGGAAACTGCATGGACATGCTGGGCATGGTCCAGCTCCCAGCAGGACCAAGGGACAGCTTTCTTGCTGGTCCTTTCTACAGAGACAATGACAGTGGCCTTATCCTCCCTGCACCCACACACATCCCAGAGGAGCAGCACCCAGCGCTCTCACCAGTGGGGAGGGCATTGGGGTGCCAGGGGTGACTCACCAACATCAGAGCACAAGGGATGAGGAAGTTGATGATGTCCCAGAGCAGGGCAGAAAGCCAGAAGTTGACCACATAAACGCCGCTGACAAACTGGACGTGCTTGGCCTTGATGGCGCGTTCGCTGACCAGGAGCAGCGCAAAGGTGCTGGCGAGCGAGGCCATCCCATACAGCAGGTTGATGGCAATTGCAAAGCCAGTCTGGCCTCTGTGGGGGCAGGGGGACATGTTAGGGCAGGGGCACCTCAGCAATCCAGTGCCAAGGCTGCACAAGGACAGCATAGAATCATAGAATAGTCTCAGATGAGATCCACAGAGATCAATCACCAGTCTGACCCCTGGCCCTGCACAGACATCCCAACAATCACACTCTGGGCATCCCTGGCAGCACTGTCCAAACACTCCTGGAGTGTTTGCCAGGCTCATCTCCATCCCATCTGGCAGCCTCAGGGCCGTGCCCACTCCCTGGGGAGCCTGGGCAGTGCCCCAGAACCCTCTGGGGGAAGAACATTTTCTTGATTTCCAGCCTAACCCTCCCCTGACACAGCTTCAGCCATTCCTTTGGGTCCTGTGTCTGGTCACAGAGCAGAGATCAGCACCTGTCCCTCTGCTGCCTCTCTTGAGGAAGCTGTGGCCAGCACACCCACACTGGGCTTCTTGAAGAGGCTAACTGCGCCAACATGCTGAAGAAACACTGAAGGGAGACAAAAAGACACAGCCCACCCTGCACACCACAAACCTACACCCAGACTTGGTGAGGTCCCAGACATGGCCCCTCTGGTCTAGGTGAGGTTCAGAGGCCCTGGATGTGGGAGACCACAAGAGCATGGCCACATGGCTTCCCCTACTATGAGTACCCAGGAAAAACTAACCCCAGCCAGTATCTGGAGGGGAACAGCCAACCTCTGAGATGTGCATGGGGTGACATGACTGCCAGGCTCAGCAGGAAAGTCATCTCCACAGCTTTGCTCCCCTGATCTCCTGAGCACAATCACAGCCACATTTGGGTCTGAAAAGCTCCAGCCTGGCTTCTCCACCTACCCCAGCACAACCAAGCCAACTGGCACCCATGGGAGCTCTGAGCCCTAGCAGGAAAGTGAACCCCTGCCATCATCACACGTACTCCATGAGCTGGTCCTTGGCCTTCTCAGTGATGTTGCGGGGCTGGGGGTAGTTGGTGACGGTGATGGAGGCGTTGGGGCCTGCCAGCACCCTGAGGATGGCGCTGTCAGCCAGCATGAGGGCGGTGGCCGGGGAGTGGTAGGCCTGGTTGTTGAAGAGCGCAGTGACCAGCGTGCGGTTCCCCACGCCCTCGAAGGAGGCGGCTGCAATGTAGTGCTCGTTGAAGGCTCCTCCTTCCTCGGAGGCCCGGGAGATGAGGTACTCCTCCAGCCCACCTGCCAAACAGCACCCTGTTACGGACAGGCTCCATCACACCAGAGCTAACTGAGGCCAACTGGAAAAGACCCCAGGCAGCCTCAGCCCTAGTGGGCCCCTAGTCCTGATCACAGAAACACAGATCCATAGAATGCCCTGGGAAGGACCCACAAGGATCATGGTAGTCCAACTCCTGGCCCTGCATAGGACGCCCCAACAACCTCACCCTGTGCCTGAGAGCATTGTCCAAAGCTCCTTGAGCTCTGGGAGCCTTGGGGCTGTGACCATTCCCTAGGGAGCCTGTTCCAGTGGCCACAAATGGGGTTATGAAGGCAGCTCTGCTCAGGTGAAGAGAGGTCCTGCCAATGATGCTGCACTTCCATGCAGGAAAGAAAGCATCAGCTATGCCACAGCTGGGACCTAAACCACCCACACCAGTGCTCCCTGGGCACCCTGCTGGGCACCACCTGCCCCAGGGGCGCTCCCAGAGCCTCACCCAGCACCTCCAGTGGCGACTGACGCTGGGCATCCAGCAGCTCCGTGTACTCCTCCGCCAGCCTCTGCGGCAGCCCCGCGGCGCCCGACACCGAGAAAGGCACGATGGTCTGCCCGTAGGGCTCCAGCGTCAGCCGCAGCGAGGACGAGTCCCGTGGGCCCGGGAAGGTCTTGGCCACCACGAGGGCAAAGGCAGTGAAGATCAGCGGCACAAGGAACTGTGCTGCCACCATCTTCCAGTTGCGCCAGCTGTACATGGCGCGCTTC
Source organism: Pseudopodoces humilis (assembly GCF_049639895.1). Classification (NCBI taxonomy): domain Eukaryota; kingdom Metazoa; phylum Chordata; class Aves; order Passeriformes; family Paridae; genus Pseudopodoces; species Pseudopodoces humilis. Next base: position 2,941,404 of record NC_142217.1, on the reverse strand, counting down.
ATGAACATGGCGTAGAACTGCTGGCAGCACAGGTAGAACTGCGAGGGGAGAGGCCAGGTCATGGTCAGCCCTGCCAGCTGCAGACACATCACCCCTTGCAGCTGATGTGGAAGATGACCCCAAACCACCCCCATCCTGTATGCACCTGGCAGCCTGCAGCAGAGCCTGCTCTCCAGCTAAGCCTATAAAGGGATTAGCAGGGCAGCTGCCCAACTCCAGCACATCCAACTCCATGGCTTCTGAAGGAGTCACACTCACTTTGAGATCTCAGATGTTAAAAGCAGCTTTAGCCATGACCTTTACCTTCCTCCACCTCCCAGCAGCTGAGGCTCCCAAACAGGATTACTGCAGGGCAGCTGTCAGCCAGAGCAACCGGCTGAGAAACCTGTGAGTGCCCAGCCCAGCCCCTGCAAACACCTTTTGTGCTTTTCAAACCCAGCAACATCCTTCTCCCCCTCTGCCTGTGAAACGTGCCCTTGAGGAGACAAGAGATATTGATCACAGGCACCGAGGCAGTGGGGCATGAAGGGATGCCAGGGAACTGGAACATGAGCCTAGCGAGGGAAGGAAGATGGATTTTCTCACCTTCCTTCTGAAAAACCCCAATGATGGAACAACAGCAGGTAGAAAACCACATTAGATCACCTTGAAGAGCAACTCAGACTCCAAGATTAACATGAAGAGGGTGGAAGTGACCAACCCTACCACCCCTAAAAATCATTTGTCCTAATGATGCAGATTCCAGCTCCATCTTTCAGTTTGATGTTCCAAACCACATGCAACAAGAGCAACCGTGGGGGAGGCTCCACCTGGTAACCCTAATTCACCCCCCCTTTTCACATGATCCCTCCCCAGTGTTGCTGCTCTGACTCAGCACTCACCCCAGTGTTGAGCTTGATGCTGGAGCAGTCCTCGGTGATGAGCGCCCCGCTGTCATCCGTCATGTCCGTCATGCCACTCAGGCTGCTGGAGTCATCCATGGCCCAGTCGTTGGAGCGTCTCTCATGCTGGTACTGCAGAGCAGGCAGCTGGATGGCCTGGATATCCATGCTGGAGTCCACGAGCTTCCCAACCCTGTGCCAGGAGGGAAAGCGGGTGATGAAACAGAGATCCAGGCTGGATACAGCTGTTCTGAGCTGGGGAAGCCAAAGCCAAGAGACCAAAGCAAACAAGCGCCCCAGAGAGCTGTGCTGGACATCACCAAAGCACACTGGTCACCTCTCCACCTACCTGAGGAACACCTCCTCCATGGTGGTGACTGAGGCACCATAGCTGGCGATGCCCAGCTCCTCCCGCCGCTGCTCCAGCTCCGTGAACAGAGCCTCAAACCTGAGCAGAGAAGGGAGATGTCAGACACCAACACTCATGGGAGGGGGCATTCATGGGTAAAGACCCTCTGGGAATCAGTCCTGCAGCTGCCTGGAGTCCTGCATCCAACCCCAGGGTGACCTGTGGCATTGAGCCCACCCCTGTCCCCAAGGACAGATTTTGGGCTCCACTGGCTGTTTGTTCTTGCCTCAGCTACCACAGATCACAGAATCATGGAAACACAAAAGAGTTTGAGTTTGGAATGGACCTTACTGACCATCTCATCCCACCCCCTGCCATGGCAGGGACACTTTCCACTATCCCAGGCTGCTCCAAACCACATCCTGGCCTTGGACAGTTCCAGGGATTCAGGGGCAGCCACAGCTTCTCTGGGCACCCTGTGCCAGGGCCTGCCCACCCTCACAGCCAAGAATTCTTTCCCAATATCCCATCCAGCCCTGCCCTCTGGCACTGGGAAGCCATTCCCTGTGTCCTGTCCCTCCATCCCTTGTCCCAAGTCCCTCTGCAGCTCTCCTGGAGCCCCTTTAGGCCCTGGAAGGGGCTCTGAGGTGTCCCTGGAGCCTTCTCCTCTCCAGGTGAGCACCCCCAGCTCTCCCAGCCTGGCTCCAGAGCAGAGAGGCTCCAGCCCTTGGAGCATCTCTGTGGCCCCCTGGAACTGCTCCAGGAGCTCCACGTCCTCCTGCTGGTGCCTCCAGACTGGGAAGGAGCACTGCAGGAGGGGTCTCACGAGAACAGAGCAGATGGAGACAATCAGCTCCCCTGACCTCCTGGGTCCACAGATCTGATTTCAGAGCCAGAACATCCTGCCTCATCTGTGCCACCCTCAGCACTACAGGAGGAACTGAATCCCGTTTTCCATGACCAGCGCTGATGCAGGGAGCAGCTCCCTTTTCCAGCAAGCCTGTGAGCCAGTGTGTGAAGACAAGGGGACCCCCCCAGGGAGGGGCAGCAGAGGACAATGCCATTACCTGTGTGTGCTCTCCTTGGGCAGGATGAAGGACAGCTCTGCCCCAGCATTGCTCTCCATGGTGGCGTTTGGCACGTAGTGGCAGATGAGGCGGGAGATCTCCCCCAGGCTGCAGTAGGGCTCCTTCACCATCACCATGTGATATCCTGCCCCTGGGGGGAGCCACGAGAGAAGGGAGAGGAGGGTCAATCCCAGCCCAACCTGGGGAGGGGGCTGGAACAGAGAGGGATGCACAGGCACCGCTTTGCACCAGACATGATGCAAGATGTGAGGATGTGCCTCAGGAGAGGCTGAACAGCAGGATGGGGAGCAACATGCCATCAGGCAAGGAGCAAGGGATCCCCTCCCTGCTCTCTATCCCCTCCTGCTCCTCCCTGGCCAGGATAAGACCTGGAACACAGCCTGCTGCTGCTCCCGTACCGTATTTGCGCTTGAGGAAGAGCGAGGAGCCGCAGCACTGCAGCTCGCCCTTGGCCATGATGGCGATGCGGTCCCCCAGCAGGTCTGCCTCGTCCATGAAGTGAGTGGTCAGCAGGATGGTTCTGTTGCTCCTCTGCTGCTGCAGGAGATCCCACGTGGCTCTGCGAGAGGCTGGGTCCATCCCTGACGTTGGCTCATCCAGCATCACCACCTGCACGCAGGAGACAGGTGCAGGTGAGAAAGGGCTGGGAGAGGCCCAGCAGCACAGGAGGAGACACCTCAGGGCCAAGGAGGAGCCTTGGCCTCACAGCAATGATCTTGGGGAGCAGCCACGGGACAGCAGAGCCTCAGGGCACAGCCCTCATAGTGGGAGTGCTCCTGCCTGTTCCCCGCTGTCCCTGCTTCTCCCACTGGCTCACCACAGATGAGGAACAGCCTCAGAGCCACCCCCAGGACCTGCACTGGCCCCAAGTGCAAGGTGAGCCCACCAAAGCCACCTACCTTGGAGTCCCCGATGAGGGCGATGCCGATGGACAGCTTGCGCTTCATGCCCCCGGAGAGAGCCTTGGTCAGGGAGCGGCGCTTGTCCTCCAGGTTGAGGATCCTCAGGATGTGGTTGATCTCCTCAGGACACTTGGAGGGTGGGTATCCTTTCAGCTGCCAGGCAGGGGAAGGGAGGGATGAGCACACCTGCAGGGCTGCCAAACCCCACCCCACTCCCTCCTCCACACACAAACAGGAAAGTGGGGAAGCAGAGGTGGACTCCTGCCCACCCCTGCAGGAACTGGCACAGCTGGCTGGGGTGGTTCCATGGACTTGTGCTGTCTGAGACCCTCCACTCCTCCACCAGCCTGCAGATGAGGTGGGAAGAGGATGCAAGGGCTGTTCTGTTCATCATGGAATCATGGAATGGTTTGGGTTGGAAGGCTCCTTTAAGATCATCTAGGCCAACTGCCCTGCCATAGCAGGGACACCTTCCACTATCCCACGTTGCTCCAAGCCCTGTCCAACCTGGCCTTGGACACTTCCAGGGATCCAGGGGCAGCCACAGCTCCTCTGGGCACCCTGTGCCAGGGCCTCTCCACCCTCCCAGGTAAGAATTTCTTTTGTATATCCCATTTAACCCTGCCCTCTCTCAGTGTGAAACCATTCGCTGTTGTCTTGTCATTCAAGGCCCTTGTCCAAAATCCCTCTCCTGGAAACCCTGTAGTCACTGCAAGGGGCTCCAAGGTCACCCTGGACTCTTCTCATCTCCAGGTGAACACCTCCAACTCTCCCAGCCTGGCTCCAGAGCAGAGGTGTTCCACCCTCTGATCATTTTTGGACCCACTTGATAGATCTGACCACACTTCCCCACCTCCAGGAGCCCAGGTACCTCCCCCAGGGCTGCCCCCCTGCTCAGTGCCAGGCTCACCCCTGCATAGAAGTGGAGGTGCTCTTCCACTGTCATGTTGTCGAAGAGGACGTCGTGCTGGGGACACAGCCCCAGGCTGCGGCGGATCAGGACCATGTCCTGGGAGATCTCGTAGCCGTTGATGTAGGCCTGCCCGCCCGTCGGGGAGTGCAGACCTGTGGGGAGCAGCACACAGCAGCTCAGGGTGACCCCAGTGGCAAAGAGCCAGTTGAAATGTGGAGGGTCCTGATGAGCATCCCCCCCCCGCCAGCTTTCTGCCAAAAACCAGAGCAAGTCTGGCTCGTGCTCAGGCTGGGGTACAGCAGCTTCCAGGATGGGCTGCAGGGCACCCACAGACGGGAACTGGGCCCGCCACTGCAAAAAGGAGAGCAACAGGCAGGTCAAACATGGTTCTGAGCTGTGCAGAGAGCCAGGCAGGGCCAGGGCAGAGCTCCAGGAAAGTCCCATGAGCCCCCTGAGTTGCCAGAAGTAGTTCAGAGCAATGGAGAACAGAAAAGGACCATCAAAGGTCACTGTCCATCGTGCCAAAATAGGTACCCTGGAGCCCAGCAGCTCAAGAATGACGAACACCAGTTCTGCTTTATCATGGCAGAGATACAATCTACAGAGAGCCCTACAGAGAGCAATCCTACAGCAGGTCCAGTCTCTTCTCACTGCTCTCCAGCACAAAACCTGCCTGTCATTTCACCCAGTGGCTGATCCCACTCTTGTGGAAGGCTGAGCTCCCCCATGCTCCTTCCACCTCCCTCTCACTACTCTGGCATTCCTGGCCAATAGCTCAGCAAACTGAAGATGCTCCAAGGAAGATCAAAAACCCCTCCCCACCCTCAGAGACAGGGTCTGGCTCTTCTCTGAGGGTCAAGCCATTGGATCCTGTAGCAGAATGCTGCATACCTGTGAGCATGGACAGAGTGGTGGTCTTCCCAGCACCATTGTGTCCCAAGAGGACGGTGATCTGCCCTTCGTACATGTTCACTGTCAGGTCCTTCACTGCCTCTTTTGTCTTGTTTCCCACTTTGAAGACCTGTGGAGATCCCATCCATGAGCTGGTGCTGCACTTCAAGGAAGTGCTTCAGCTCCACACAGCAGGCAAAGCCCAGGGTGCTCACAGGGTGTTAGCAGCAGGCAACAGGTCTAATTCAGGTTCAACTCAGACGTCAACAGGTTAAATACAGATGTCACTGCACCTCTACATACCCAGCACTTCATCCCACCACAAAATGCAGCCAGGTCTGGGGAAGAGCCATACCCAGCCCTAGGGCAGCACAAGGATACAGAAGGCTTGAATAACAAAACACCAACATTATTGTGTGTTTGTGCCCTGCTGGTCAGTCAGTACCTTGGATAGGTGCTTTATTTTGATGCCTGACACAAGGTCAGCTGGTTCCTCCTCAATGTACTGACTCTTCAAGGCTTTCTCAGGGTCCTCCTCCTCCTCTTTCTCTTTCCCCACAACAGTCCTGGGCCGCCCACACCAGTACGAGGGCTGATGGAGGAAGGGAGAGACAGAAATCAGGCACAGGCAGAGCCCATCTTCTTCCCAGCCTTGGCCACCCTTCTCCTTGCTCAGACACCTCCCAAAGACCTCCCAGACTGCTCTCCTTGGCCTGGGAATTACCAACCAGAACATCTTCAGCAGGCAGGGCTGACATGATGGAACAGCTCCTCCTGCCTTCCCCCACCTCTCCCTTACAGTGACTGCCTAGGGTTACACACCAGCTTTTCCCCATCTTTATCTCCATGGAAAAAATGCCACTGAGAAGTAAAATCACTCAGGCAGAACCATCCTGCCCAGGGAGCCCATGGATGATCACCCCCTCCAAAACCCCTGAGAAACACTAAACACAACCTGGGGTCCAGCTGCTGCAGTGACAGCCCCTTTTTTTTGACCTGGCCCTCTAGGAATGAAACTAAGGGTTTGGGACCTTAAATTGGGAATTGGGTTTGGGACCGTGGGAATAACAATTCAGTAACTCCTGGATGCAAAATCAGCTTTTGTCAATGGCCACATCTCTGTTTCCCTGGTCCGACTGCAAGAGTGAGATGCTGGAGTGAATCCACTCTGGAATGAGGAATTTGGAAGGGAGAAGGAAAAGCCCCTCTATCAAATAACAAAGGATCCATCTCCAGTATCCAAATAGAACATATCCTCTCTGCAGCCATGGAGCCACAGTGCCCACTGCAGCTGCAGCTGCTGAGGGTGATGCCAAGTGTTTGGCTTGGCAGAGTGAGGGAGGCTCAGCTGATGGGGTGACAGCTGTCACCTACCCCCTGGCACGTGGTGGCTGGCAGTGGGACACAGGTCACCCATGCCTGCCTGCATGGCAGTGCTCAGGGGTGTCAAATAGCTGGATCTGCTTGCTCCCACCTGGGGTTTCTCTCCAATGCCTTTGTTTGGACCCGGAGACATTTAAGAACACCCTGCAGAAAGTGCTGGCAGAGAGATTTAAAGCCAAGACAACCTTCATCCACAATAAAAACCTACAGCTGCATCAGCCTTTAGTAAGGACATGCTGCAGACCCCGTGATTTTGGAGGCCAGATGGTGCCACCCTCGCCCATCAGACTGGCCAGCTGCATGGCACAGAAGTGGGGACTGTCCCAAGTGATGCCCCTCAAGCCCAGGGAAGGGGTGTAAGCAGTGCTCACCGTGAGGAAGAAGTACCAGGGCTGTGGCACACCATACTCCCCGGGGAACACGGCCTCCACGTACCAGGCCACCACGCCATAGAGCACCGAGTCCAGGAGCAGCATCCCCAGCACCTGGGCCAAGGTGAAGTTGTCATCCACACTGATGGGCTTCATGAGGTCCCTCCACTGGATGCCAGTCCCTGCAAGGCACACAGGACACTGCTACCCCTGCATCCCCAGGAAGTCCATCTTCTCCAGCACTGGCAGAGAGCAGCCCCTCTGCCAGCTCACTGCTCCGTAACCAGGAGCACCTGCACAGCTCTATAATCCTCTGCAGATGGAGGGGAAAGAGGCACTGACACCTTGAGGCTCCCCACCCCACCATGCTCCTTCCATGCCATTTTCTGCCACTGCCTGGGAAGAAACGATCCCTTCTCCAGCATCACCCCTCCATAACTACAGCCACCGAGCCACTGGCACATTTAGTAAATGCATGGCTCTGCTGGAACCAACAGCAGACTCTTTTAAATTAAAGAAATTAAAGATACATATTGTACAGGAGGAAATGCAATGATTCCCATCCATTAGGACAGAATTCCCTTGGTAATTAAAGCAAGGATGGCATTTTGCCCAGGGGAACAGACACAAGTTTGGAGATTTGGGAGCAATCAGCTCTACTAAGAAGAAGGAAAGTGCTTCTCCTCCCCGATGTCTTTCCACCAGGAAGGGGATGCTCCTCTCCCCAGGAACAGCCCTGCTCACCTTTCCCTTCAAACATGCCGATGAGCTGTGCCCCCATGGCCATGGCCACGTTGGAGATGAGGCAGGATGCCAGCTTCTGGCTGTGTGACATCAGGTCATAGCGGGGCGAGATGAAGAAGTAGGGGATGTAGGAGAAGAAGTAGAGGAAGCCACCAGCGGCAGCGGCGACATTTGCTGCCAGCACAGGGAAAAGCGGGAGGGAAAACGTCAGGGTGATGCCAGCCAGTGCTCCTCACCCACCCAGGGACATCCCAGATTTGTGCACAAAGCATGGCTGTGTGGGGGCAGAACAAGGACATGCCTACATCCCACAGCAAGGCAGGAGCCTGTCCCCAACCCCAATGCCATGGTGGGCAGCTGCAGAAGCCCCTGCCCATCCCAGAGCAGAGTCTGGGGCCAAGCCAGCCAGATGAGGCCCTAAGACAGGAGCTGGTGATAGTACCAGGGAATGGTCTGGGTTGAAGAGACATTACAGAACACCTTGTCCCACCCCCTGCCATGGGAAGGACACCTTCCTCTAGATCAGGTTACTCCAAATCCCATCCAACCTGATCTTGAACACTGCCAGGGATCCAGGGGCAGCCACAGCTTCTCTGGGCACCCTGTGCCAGGGCCTGCCCACCCTCCCAGGGAACAATTCCTTCCCAATATCCCATCCATCCCTGCCCTGTGGCAGTGGAAGCCATTCCCTGTGTCCTGTCCCTCCATCCCTTGTTCCAAGTCCCTCTGCAGCTCTCCTGGAGCCCATTTTTGGCCCTGGAAGGGGCTCCGAGGTGTCCCTGGAGCCTTCTCCTCTCCAGGTGAGCACCCCCAGCTCTCCCAGCCTGCCTCAGAGTAGAGGAGCTCCATCCCTTGGACCTGCTCTGGTTTGGGAAGCAACAGTACTCACATCCCTTTCCACACACTGTGTAGAAAATGCAGCCAAAAATGGGAAGAAATGCCCCCTCCACAAGTCAAAGTGGTCAGTAAAAAGAGAAAGCGTTGTGAGGGGACTCACCTCGTGAGAAGAAGGTGCTCACCATGAAGTTGAAGGAGATGGAGGAGATGGAGAAGATGGCAAGGAAGGTGAACACTAGGGTGGGGTCACTGTTGGTGAGCACCGCTCCCTGTTCGCTCACCTGCCAAGAAAATCTTGTGAAGCCCAGAGCTGCTGGAGCCAGCCATGGCTGTAGCAGCACAGAGCTGATGTTCTCTGAGTGTTGGAGACAAACTGAGATGGGTGAGAACATCCAGAAACTCCCAGATCACTCCAGGGGGAGGAAACACAGATAGTCCCCATGTGATGCAGGGTCTAAGGGGCAGGGGACACCCTGGCCAGCACCCAGACAGCCCCCTCCTGCTTCCCCTGGTATGGGCACATGCAGAGGGGAGAGCTCAACACCCTCCAGAGGCTGTGGGAGCAGGGTGCTCCTGCTCTGCATGCAGTGTCCCTGGGGATCCATCCCCCACTTCCCTCCAGGGGGAGTCACCCCTGCTATGAATGCAACTGTGGGGCAGCACTGTCCATCTCAGTCTGGGAAACCCAAACTCCAGTCTTTGGAGGAGTCCTGGGACACCAGGACCATCCCATGGCAGAGTGGCCCTGTCATTCCTGTCCTGTGCCAGCACAGAGCTCAGGGCCTGGGGACAGATGCTCACCTTGACACAGAAAAGCACGGTGACGAAGAACACGGACACCAGGAGGAAGAGGAAGAACATGAGGAACCAGGCGCTCCAGTGCAACCAGTTGCTGAGGCCCATCATGTGCATGTACTCCTGTGGGAGGTCACTGTGTCACCCAGGGCTGCACCCACAGTCCCCAGGCACGGCTGGGGCAAGGCAGAGGTGGCTCTTCCCCATAGCACAAGCAAAGAGGTGGCAGCCCCAGGTACCACCAGAGTGGTCCTACACAGCCACCAGCATGGCGTGGTGTCCCCCACCTCCCCAAAGAAGGGCTCCCACCACTGCAGGATCCCTCAGAGAGCTGAGCTGAGCCCAAACCCAGAGCAGGGTGCCAGTGGTGCCACCAGGGCCACCCAGCACAGGGCAGGACACCCAATACCTGGGGGAAGCCAAGCCCTGCTGCTGCAACCACGCAGCCGAGCTCCAGCCGTCCCACAGCACAAACACAATGGGTGTCTACATGCAAAAGGCAAAAATCTTCCTTCCAACAGGCTGAACTCTTGAGTCCACGAACTCTGGAACCCACACATGTTGCCCTCTCTCCCAGCCCAGGAGAAACACCATCCCTGAGGTTCAGCACCCTTGGGTTGCACAGCAAGGAGAACGTAGCCTCCTCATGGCAGCAGGATTAGCAACATTCTTCCCTGGCGCTTGTTAATCCACTGCCATCCTCACCTCCTGCTCACTGGCTCTACACCCAGCAGGGATTTTGTTCCTACTCTAAAGACATCATCCATTGGGAAAGGCTGCAGAAGGAGGGGAGCACATCCCAGAGTTCACCTTCAGCTTCTTCTCCTTCTCGTGGACGACGGCGCGGACGATGTTGAGCGAGGTGTAGGTGAAGCTGAGCATGAGCAGCAGTGGCAGCTGGTTCTGGATGGCCAGCAGGAAGAGATCATTGACGTAGGCCGGGAAGGGGAAGCGCTGCACCACCACGGTGATGTTCTCCAGCAGGCTGGCAGAGCTGGCACTGGTGTGGTACTGCATGATGGCCCTGTCCACTGCGTGCTGCACCGCCAGGAATCCCTCCCGGAGATAACCTGCACGGCAAGAACCACACCGGGAATACAGATGGGTCTGGGGTTTGGAGGGACAGCCTTTGTGGGAAGGACTGTATGGGAAGAGGACAGGAACTAAAACTGGAGTGTAGAAGACAAGCAATACAAGCATCACTGTAGATTGGAGAATGATTGATCCCACAGCAAATTCACGGAATGGCTGCTTTGGGTTGGAAAGGACCCTAAAGCTTATCTTGTTCCACATCCTGCCATGGGCAGAGACACCTTCCACTAGACCAAACCATAACCATCATTTAGAAGGAGCTGCCAGGAAAACTCTGTTCATGGTCACTGTCCTGCAGCATGGCTGTGACTTTGTAATGGGGAGATCCTCTGTCACCATCAACCACCAGAAGTCACTGGGCTTGTGTTTCACCCTTTTTTTTTTGTAAACCAAAAGCACAAAAAATACTACACAGGTTGCAACGTGAAAAAGTATATCCTGTGACTCACATGTGTGGCTTAAATTTTTGTGCATTAGAAAACACTGAAAATATTTTAATTTCCAAACAGCATCTCCCAAGTGGGAAGGGACCCACAAGCATCATCCAGTCCAATCCCTGGTCCTGCACAGACCCCCCAACAACCCCACCCTGTCCATCCCTGGCAGCGCTGTCCAAACACTCCTGGAGCTCTGGCAGCCTCGGGGCTGTGCCCATTCCCTGGGGAGCCTGGGCAGTGCCAGCACCCTCTGAGGGGAGAACCTTTCCCTGATCTCCAATCTAAACCTCTCTTGACACAGCTTAAGATAACAAAATAAACTTAACATAGTTTCTTTTTAAGTGAAATTTCTGCCAAGTGTTACCTGAACAGGAACTTAAATTCTCTTAACAAAACTTCAAATGAACATTTTGAAAGTCAGTAGGCTAAAATGACCCACAGAGAGAGAAGATAAAAGTGGAATTATGAAATTGGGAACTTTGTTTGATATTAACTCATGTACTGAGCAAACACTCTGGGGCTCTGCTTTGTTTACACACTGTGAGCAAAACCTGTTCAACCACTTCCTCACCCTCACTCTCCCTGGACACTGCAATCGAATACAGAGGGAGAAATCCCACTGAGGGAAATATTCCCTTTGCCACCACAGGAGAAGTTCCCAAAAATCCAGTCCTAAGCCAGCACCAGCTCCAACAATGTCCCTGCTGGCTCCTGCTCTGCCAGTGGTTTGGCTGCCCTTAAACACCTCAAACCACAGAACTGCTCTATTTACTTTTCAAGTACTTAAGCAGTACAGTAAACACTGGGCAGTTTGGATCGTGAAATAAAATTTCCATTAAAAATCGAAATGGGAAAAAAAATAAATTTTAAAGTGATTCATGCACATTAAAATTTATTCCTATCCAACCCTGCTCAGCAGAGGTGACCAGAGGCCAAGCAGTGCCCATGAAGTCACAGGATAAAATTTAAATAGAGGATTGCTCTAATGAATGTAACAAAATTGTAAATATAGTCCAATTATATCTAAGTAATAAATAATGATTCAACAAAATAAAGACATAAGAATTAATATAAAAATAAATATTAAGCCTATCTACCATTAATAATTAAATATTTATTATAACATATTTAACATCTTAGTATTTAAATATTAATTTAAAATTGTATCACTACTTGATGAATTGTATATATATGTATATATATAAATATGTATATATGTATATATAAAACTGAATGTAAACATCTATACAAACACATAACCACTTAACTATTCATCTATCCATAAAGATATATATGTAAATTAAAAAATTTTAATATCTATATAAATATTTAATCTCTTGCTTGTTTTTCTATAAAATAAATACATACTTATAAGAATTGTTTGCCTTATACAGCTATAAATTTAATGCTGGTATAAATATAAATCGATACTTTATTATAATTAACTGAATTTAATAATTTCTTTTAAATGAACCTGTTTCTTGAAAAGCTCAGAACCTGCCAGGTGCTGTAGGAAGGTGACCCCACGTCCTCAGCCGTGCTCACCTGGTGTCCCCCCATCAGCAAACTTGGCCTCGCGGGGCCCGGGCAGCTGGAAGAGCGGGAAGAGGTAACTGGTGTGCCAGTCCCGGTCCAGGTTGGGGTTCAGCCCCGTCTGCTCGCTCCGCGGGGCGTTCCTCGGGCTGTACTTGAAGCGCAGCTCATACTCCACCTGCAAGGAGCACGCCGAGGGTCACGGGGGGGTGGGACAGACGGTAGTGACACCTGGGTGACACCTGGGTGACACCTGGGCAGGAGATGCTGTCCCCACCTCCCCTCCTCACCTGGAGGGGCAGCGGGGCCGAGCTGTGTGGGAAGCGGTGCCGGAACACGACGGCGGCCAGCACGCTGCCCGAGCGGTTGTCCAGCCTGACGTACTCCTCGAAGTCCCGCTCCGAGGGGAAGCCCTGAGCTGTGGAGGGGAAAGCAGGGAGATGCTGGGGTGGGGCAGGGCAATGCACCATGCATTGGTGCTCAGCCATCAGCAGGAGCATCGCTGGGCCCAGGACGGGCGAGATGTGCCATGCCTGCTGTCAGACATGGGGGAGTTACACAGGATGCTGCCCTGTATCCTGGGCATGCAGACATCTTTCCTCCTTGAGAGTAGGAGTCAGCTTTCCCACAGAAAATCCTAACAGTTTGGAACACCAAGTGCTAAAATTTTCTCTGCCAGAAGATTCCAAAAATACTGTTTCACACGGAAGCGCTGCCACCTTCCGTAACTGTTTTAGGGTGATATTTTTCTAGATGGAAACTGCAATAAAATGAGACTAAAAGGCAACCCAAAATCCTGTCATTTTAGTGGGAAAAAAAATTAAAATCAAACGATAACCTTGAAGTTCAGAAAAAAATGGTATTCCAGGAGCATGAGGATTTAGAATCACTCATAGAATGGTTTGGGCTGGAAGGGACATGAAAGACCATCCAGTTCCAAGACCCTGCCATGGGCAGGGACACCTTCCACTGGAGCAGGCTGCTCAGAGTAAGGATTCACAGCAATTTCTGGGGCAGGAGGGGCAGCCCCAGCCCCGCTCACCTCTGATGTTGATGGGCAGAGCTTTCTCCACCGCCTCGGCGATGCTCCGGACGGCGCTGCTGTTGGAGGGGACATAGGCCAGCTCCCAGGGGTTGCTGGCGTGCTGGGAGGAGAAGAAGCTGGGCAGGTCATCCACAGACTCAGGGGGGTAGAGGGTGGCGTTGGGGTGGCTGACGGAGTGCACGCGGTGCCGCAGCGCGATCAGGATGGCGGCAAACAGCAGCGGCAGGCAAACCTCGATCAGCGTCACCAGGATCTGCCGCTTCTGCAGGGCAGGGCAAACATACAAATATGATGGGGGTAAGGATATAAAATACATTATGTATCTATATGTACACAGACATCTGGATATCTACCTTAGGTATGTATCTGTACACAGATACCTATCCATATATAGTACACTCACTCTCTCTCTCTCTCCCCCTCAAGAGATAAAAAAAGAAGATGCAAATACAGAAGGCAGATGAGCACAGTCACCAGGTTCAGGGCATGAGAACATCAAGGAGTGTTCTCAATACATTCTTGTATCCTACAAGGTTTCACAACCTGGGTTTTTCCAGAGGCCAGGAATGACACTCCACTGGTTCCCACATGCTTCAGAACTCTCCAGCCAATGTGTCCCCTACCCTGAGCACTGCTCCAGCTCAAACCAACTTCCATCAGAGCCTTCCTCACCACACTGATGGGGTGAATAACCCAGGCTGGTCCTTTGCTCCCTCCTTGTGCCCTGGGGCTCTGCCTCATGCAGCAACACTGCTGGAACCAATGCAACCTTTCCTGCTGGAGCTGAGTTGCTCCAGGCAGCTGGACATGGGATCTGCATCCCAGGATGGGGCCCAGCAGAGCCTCTGGCTACAGGACAGCTGCAGCACGGCAAGCACACCCATGGGCATACCCAAGCCACTACTGCACTACACACAGTGGCTCATTTCCTTTTTTTTTAATTGAGGTTCAAGCAACTGGAGAATGAACTCAAGCCCTGCACTCTGGAACTTCATCCATCAATTCCCCAGGGCTACCTGTCCTGCACAATGCCCCCACCAACACAGGTTCATTAGCATCCAATCCAGGTCAATTAGCATTTCAAACTGGTGTCCCAGGGGAACTCCGGTCATCTGTGCAACCTGGTCTAGTGGAAAGTATCCCTGCCTACAGCAGGGCAGTGGGATGGATGGTCCTTTCCAGCCCAAACCATTCTGAGATTCTGTTATTTCTTCCTGCAAACCGAGCTGCCTTCACCCTAGGCCAGGCTCAAGAGCAGCACAGCACGCTCAGCCTCAGCCACAGCAGTGACAGCTCAGAGATGTCCCTGGCCACAGGGGTTCATGGCTGCTCACTCAGAGCACGTGCCTGAAGCAGCAGCAGCAGCATTAACCTTTTCTGAGGCCTCTGGCTAATTTGGCTTCACAAAACCTGGGGATTTTCCACCCTTCCCTTTGCCAGGCTGGAAAGAGGAGCACAACTAGGAAAGAGAAGCAAGAGCTTTAGTCTCACAACTTTGCTGTCTCAGCAACTGGATTTTATCCAGCAGCCAGGGGGAAGGCTCAGGTAGCCAGAGTCTCTGGAGAAGGTAGAGAGCTCTGAGCACAGCCTGGATATCCTGGAAAGGGAGATAGCCCTGCAGGAGCCAGGGTGAACGGGATCTTGGGCAGTATGTCAGGAGATGATACAGGGATTACCATTACCCTGGCTCTCAGCACCCGCTGCCAAAGCCCAAAACACCTCTTGGGGCTTCCCTTGGGAGGAACAGTCTGCTCCAGCCACAGCCAGCCCCGGCAGCATAGGCAGGAAGCAGCAGCCTTGGGCAGGCAGGGAAAAAGGAGCTTTCCCAAAGCCACGCTCATAAAAGCCAATGCTGCAGATGTCTGATGAGTTTACAATGCAGCCCTGGCATCCCAGCTGCCTCCTGCTGATTTACTATCGTACTAAACCTCTCCCTATCTCCTGGGCTGCCTCCAGAACAGCTCTCTGCCTCCCTGAACTTGCAGGCTCATACACATTCACCAGCTCTGCAGCAGAAGCTATTCAAGCGCTGTATTCCAGAGGTGACAGGGATACTCATCCATAATCACCACCTCTGCTGACTGGAGCAGCTCTGGAGTGCCACGTGTGCCAGCACCCATCCTCCAGCAGGGTGGGGCTGACTTGGGAGCTCTGTGTCTGTATCAGGAACAGGACTTTTAGCTGTATCCCAGCACAGTAGACCTGAGTCAGCTTGTGGCCTTAGAAAACAAGCTGAGATGTGTGCCCACCCTGGAGCACACCCAGAAAACAATGCTTTTCCTCTGCAGAGGGGATGAAGGATGCTCCCAGCTGCAAATAAGCCCTGCTGCCAGTCCCTCTCATCCCTTCCAAGCCCTTCTCCCCGTTCTGTGCCTGCTGGAAGGCCGGGTGCAGCCAGCACTTCCCTCTTCCTTTGGTTTATTTTTACAGCAACGCTGTGCTGAGCTGCAGATGGGTAATTGAAAGGGCAAAGCCAGGCTGCAGCCACCCCTGCTCCCTCCTCTTCCCCTGCACTCAGCCAGGGCTGGCCCCGGGTCCCAGCAGAGCCACAGCATCCGCCCAGGAACACCCACACGCTGCTTAAAGGGGCTGCAGCCTCAGCCAGCACCAGCCAGGACCTGCCAGCCCTGAGGTCCCCAAATCCCTCAGCACCACCCAGCTGCCACGGTGGGAGGTGGGCTGACAGTGGGTGCCAGGGGTCTAATATTTTAAAGACCCCCTAAAAGCTGCTCCTGAGAGTGGTAGAAAACAATGGAGGAAAAAACCCCAGGGCCCCAGTGGGTTTTGGAGGCACCGGCACTTCCAGAGGAGGCTGTGCAATGAGACAGCTCCAAAAACCCCACTGTCACACGAGTGGGGTGAGGCTTACCCTGCCCCAGGAGAACGGCAGCTGAGCTCATTGCCAGAGGGCAGGAGGGGGATGCTGGGGACAAGGAAACTGAGTAGCTAGAACAGCCCATAAGGTCACACAGCCCAGCACAAAAGACACCACGTGCACAAATAACCTGCTCTCCTCCTAGAGATGCCCTGTGTCCACAGAGGTTTCCTGGAGAAGCCAGAGGCTGGGCAAGCTCTGATGTACCCCCATTTAGCAGTGTCAGAAGCAGCCCCCCGTGCATGGTGCCAGCCTACCTGCAGGATGTAGTTCTTCCAGAGCAGCAGCCTAAACTGCCTGAGCACAACCATCCTCCCATCAGAAGGGGCCCAGTGCCGCCACCACGCTCCACAGGACCCTGGAGGAGAGGAGAGAGACATGAGTGCCAGGTGCTGCTGAAACTGGGCAGCAGGAGGGCAGCACCCCATCCAGGGGCTCTCTGCTTCCAGCCTGGTGCCACAGCAGCTGCCTTGACCCCAAACAGGGTAAAATAACCATAGTTATAGAGCAATAGTGTTCCTTCTCCTAAGAGCCCCTGGTTTCTGGCATGGCTGTTCCCAGAGATGGAAGCTGCTGTTTCAATATCCAGCCTGGGTCCTTCCTAGCAGCAGAGAGGAACAGCTTTCCTCAAGCTGCAGGAGCACAGGGTTACAGAACTGCAAACACCAGCCCCAGGAAGGCTGTCCAACCCCTGACAGCCCATTATTCTGCGATGGGTGAAGATTCCAAGTTGTGCCTCCACCTCCTGCCCTGTGAAGGGTTGGTTCTGCAACACTGCCGGTGCTTTCCCAGCAGAAACTCTGCTGGAGAGGCGAGGATGTGAAAAGGGCAGGGAAGCACAAGGGAAGGTCGGTGCTTGAGGACAATCCCCCTCTGCCTCCTCCCCCTCTCGGGAAGCATCCGCCATCGCTTCAAGTTGTTTGTGTCTCCATTTGCAGTGGCATTTCCTGACGGAGCACTGCTGTCCCACCAGGACACAGGCTGGGATTTTGGGTTTGCAGGGTGGCACAGAGAAGGAAGAGGCAGCCCTGGCACGAGCAGAGCCTCCTGCCCACGCTGCTGGAATCCCGGCAGCTCCCCCGGAGCAGTGCCAGCCTCTGAGCACGGCAAATCCCACCAGGATCACAGCAGGCAGCTGCCGGGGTCAGCTCCAAGCTGGTGCTCCAAAGCCTGGCAGCACTGAAAGCTCTCAAGGGGACATGGATGGGCACAAACTCACAGCAGATGCTCCACAGCACGTTCTCCAGCCCTGGGTGGGATGGTATCGGCTCCTTGGGTGCAACCAGCAACCTCAGCAGGGATTTCAGGGTGCCACACCAAGGCAAGGGGAGGCTGCTGACCCAGCCTGCCAGCCTTGGCTCCCGGGCTGGTGCCGGGGAACACGCACAGCGAGCACGGCTCCGGTGGCAACAGAGATGCAGCAAGAGCAACCTGAGACTCATGCAGGGCTGCAGGCACCACAGCAATGCTCACCTGCCTCACCTGCTCTCTGCCACCAGCTCCTCGAGCTCTCCAGGAGTCTTCTCCAGCCTTGGGACACACCTTCCAGCCCTAACTCTAAACCCAGGAGCCTTCTCCTGCCCTGGCACACACCTTCCCAGGCTCAACCCTAAACCCAGATGTGTCCTCAGAGCACAAAAAAGCCCACAGTCTCTTTGCCACTCCGTGCACAGAAGACAGATTCCCACAACATCGGGGACATCTGTGTTCAAGGATCTGTCTCCAGGCAGGAAAAAGCAGAAGAGATCTTATGCTTCAGCCCAGAAAAGTCCATCAGAAGCCCTGCCCAGAGCAAGCAGGAAAGGAATAGCAATGGAGACTTGGCAAAGGCACCTTCAAGCGCCTCACAAAGTGCCATGTCTCCAGCTGACCTCTGGTCCACACGTGGCCAAGCAGAACAGTCCATGCTGTGCCACAGCATCCCTTAGCAGGTCCCCCAGGCCCACACACACGTACCCCATACAGCAGCATCTGAAACACCCCCAAATAAGCCCCCCACCCCGAAGCAGAAACCTTTGTCATGCACCCCCTTGTAGGAATCCAGAGCAAACCAAGGGAATCAAAGTTGTGGCTCACTTTAAAGAGGACAAATGGTGCAGGTCAGGCAGGAGCAGGCTGCTGCCCTCGCAGAAATCCCAAATCCTGCTAGCCCTGCCGCACCCTCAAACTCAGGCTGCCCCCCCGACCGCCCCCACGGATCTTACAGTTGCTGCTGGGAAAATGTCAAGCAGCTCTTGGGTAACACAAACACTATGCAAAGACTGAAAACTCCATTATTGCCAATAAATATTTTCCAAGTTTTTAAGTGTTCCAAGAAGACTCGTTCTGGACCTTTCGCTTGCTGGAGGGGATGAGAGGAGGAAGAAGCTAAGTTACAAAAGGTCTTACTGGATTTGAGAGCAAAAATGGTTTTCCAGGCTCTGGCATCCAAAACATTTTTTTTTCCAACCCAAAAGAGAAAACCTGTTTTAGGTGGTTCTGCCTGGATCAGCCCTGAGATGTCCATGACCAGAGGCAGCTCCGGCAGGGCCCAGCACCCATGTCTGGGCCAATCTTCAGCAGAAAGGGAGGACAGAGTGCCACAGGTTGATGACGACCTCAGAGGCACCAAGGTGCCTCACAGGAGGACATGGGCAGCATGTTGGGTTGTCCCCACCAGGGATGGATCTGGGAGAAGAGAGAGGCCACCACCACCAGCTTCTAGGAGAACAACCCAGTTCCTCTCCCTCTCCCTGCATCTTACCACAGCAGGAGGAAGGGTCTCCTGAGTACGTGAGTGTGGACACACCCTGGCCATCCCCAGGGAAGCCAGTGAGGAAGGAAACACTCCTGCTTACCCACAGCCTGCATGAGTGAATAGGAGACTGGTCCTCACCACCTGGTCTCCAGCAGGCCCTACAGCAGTACCAAGCTGTGCTGGATAACGTGGTGGCACCAGCTGCCAGCCTGGACCAGAGCTGTTTTGCGGTTGGATTTACATGAGGACAGGCTGAGGATCGGCAGGGATCAAGGCCACAGCATCCCACCTCCTGACCCACTTCCATGCTGCCTCACTGCCGGGAGGTGGCTGTGCCTGGCCACCGCCTCAGCAGAAAGGGCCGAGCAAAGGCCACATGCTCCCGGGAGCTGGCAGTTATTTTAGAGCACACACCGCATTTCTGCTCTTCTGATGTCCTGTTCCCATAGAAACCAGCCTGGAAATGGCAGACGTTGCCTTTTTTAATATAAACCCTGCATGTCTTCCTGCCGGTTGACACAGACACCGTGTCATCCCTACAAGATGAGGTGCCAGGTGCCTG
Source organism: Pseudopodoces humilis (assembly GCF_049639895.1). Lineage (NCBI taxonomy): Eukaryota > Metazoa > Chordata > Aves > Passeriformes > Paridae > Pseudopodoces > Pseudopodoces humilis. The sequence goes on along the minus strand of NC_142217.1, from coordinate 2,921,969 downwards.
CACCTCCACAGCTGTGCTGAGGAGCATGTGGTGCCTGGGGTGGTGGCATCACACACCTGGTGAGGGCTCTCAGTTCCTGGGTACTTTCTCCACTGATACTGGATCAGGAAATTCCTCTCTCCTCCCCACAGTGTCTGTGTTGGAAATTAAGCAGCCACAGCAGGGCAAGAACTTTTTACGGCCACTGTTTTCAGGAAGAGCGAGTGATTTTCGAGGCGGGTACGTCCAGAAAGTTCCAGGTCCTGCAAAGAGCAACCAGGGCCAGCAGCCACCAGACCAGACATGAGTGTTCAGTGACACACAGCTCTCGCTGCTGAGATGTTTTCACCTTCTCAGTGTTCACAGAGATTTGGGAGTCACGACACAGCCAGATCATAAAAACCTCACCTTGGTTGTGCAAACAGTAATAAAACTTTCTAAGAGGCTGTAAAGACTGGTGGGGTGCTGCAGGGACCAGTGATCTCGCAGCCCTCTCCAAGCCCAACAACCAGTGCCGGACAGATATGTGTGTCTGGGTTTGACCCAGACAGGAACTTCAGGCCTTGAAATAGAGAAGAGAGCTGGGCTGGATCCTGTTTGCAGAATGAGGGGTTGGCTTGTGCCCAGCTGCTGCCCTGCAGTGGGAGTGGGCTGGTGGGCACAGGGAGCCTGATGGGCTCCATGGTTGTGTCTGTAACTGCCTTTGTGCTGGGGGCAGCAGCACGAGAGGGGGGACAAAGCTGCTGCAAGAACTGCTCAACCCCTTTGCATTAAAAGCAGCATCGCTGGTTTGCCCAGCGAGTTTGCAATTGCCCAAAAAACGACAAACTGCAAACTCACTGGCCTCATGGATTTAGCAAGAACAAGGTCTGGAGCCCAACACATGGGTTTCTCATGGAGCCTTGTACAATCCTGCTCCTGCCCTGCAGTTGCTCAGTAGTGGGGCAGGACAGGCCACCCGGGCAGCTGTGAGCAGAGGACAGGGAGATCCTTTCTGCTTCTACCTGGTTTTGAACACTTCCAGAGATGGGGACTCCAGCACTGTCCTGGGAAGTCTGTTCCAGTGTCTGACCATCCCTTCCATGAAGAAATTTTCCCAATATCCAACCTAAACCTGAAGCTGTTTTCACTTGTTTCCACGGAGCAGAGTGTGACCCGCGCCTGGCTACACCCTCGTGTCAGGAGTTGTGGACTGAGAAGGTCCCTCCTGAGCGTCCTTTTGCCCAGGCTGAGCGCCCCCAGCTCCTCCTCATTAGATTTGTGCTCCAGACCCTTCCCCAGCTCCGTTCCTTTCCCTGGACGCGCTCCAGCCCGTCAATGTCTGTCTTGGCATGAGAGACTTTCTCCCACGAGCCAGGGCCCCCGGGGCGCAGAGGGGCCGGCAGATGTCCCCTCAGTCCCCGCAGCCCCGTGTCCGTTCCCCGGCAGGGAGGGGTGGCCCGAGCTCCCCCGGGATGCCGGCGGCTCCCAGCCGGGAGCAGCCCCCGCGGCTGCCGGAGCGCGGCCGAGCATCCCCGGCGGAGCCGCCTCCACCCCGCGCCTCCATCCGCCGCAGCCTACGGGGGAAGCGACCCGCGCGGGCCCGCGCAAAGGCCGGCACCGAGCCCGAGCCGCGCCGGAGCGCGGAGGCGACAGCGGGAGGGGCCGGCCAAGGGCCCCGGCGTTGCCGCAGCTCCGGGCGGGGCCCCCCCCCCGACCGGCCCAGGAACCGCGGCCCCACGCATCCCCCGCCGCGCCCGACCCCCCGCTCCTGCTGCCATCACCCCCGGCGCCCATCGCCCCCCGTGCCCGTGCCCGTGGTCCCGCTCACTCACCGGGCCGGGCGGCTCCGGCTGCGGCTCCAGCTCCGTCCGGCCCCGCCCGCGCCCGCCGCGGGAGCGCGGAACTGCGCATGCGCCGGGAGGGGGCGGGACCGGGACAGGCGGAGAAAGTGTGTGAGTGTTTGTGTGAGTGTTTATGTGTGTGTGTGAGTGTGAGTGTTTGTGTGTGAGTGTGAGTGTTTGTGTGAGTGTTTATGTGTGTGTGTGAGTGTGAGTGTTTGTGTGTGAGTGTGAGTGTTTGTGTGAGTGTTTATGTGTGTGTGTGAGTGTGAGTGTGTGAGTGTGAGTGTTTATGTGTGTGTGTGAGTGTGTGTGTTTATGTGTGTGTGTGTGTTTATGTGTGTGTATGTGTGTTTATGTGTGTGTGTGTTTATGTGTGTGTGTGTGTGTTTATGTGTGTGTGTTTGTGTGTGTGTGAGTGTTTATGTGTGTGTGTTTGTGTGTGTGAGTGTGAGTGTGTTTATGTGTGTGTTTATGTGTGTGTGTTTGTGTGAGTGTGAGTGTTTGTGTGAGTGTGAGTGTTTGTGTGAGTGTGAGTGTTTGTGTGAGTGTGTTTATGTGTGTGTGAGTGTTTGTGTGTTTGTGTGTGTGAGTGTGTGTTTATGTGTGTGTGAGTGTTTATGTGTGTGTGTTTATGTGTGTGTGAGTGTTTGTGTGTTTATGTGTGTGTGAGTGTTTATGTGTGTGTGTGTTTATGTGTGTGTGTTTATGTGTGTGTGTTTATGTGTGTGTGAGTGTGAGTGTGTGAGTGTGAGTGTTTATGTGTGTGTGTGAGTGTGTGTGTTTATGTGTGTGTGTGTGTTTATGTGTGTGTGTCTATGTGTGTGTGTTTATGTGTGTGAGTGTTTATGTGTGTGTGTTTGTGTGTGTGAGTGTGAGTGTGTTTATGTGTGTGTTTATGTGTGTGTGTGTTTATGTGTGTGTTTATGTGTGTGTTTGTGTGTGTGTTTATGTGTGTGAATGTTTATGTGTGTGAGTGTGAGTGTGTTTATGTGTGTGTGTTTATGTGTGTGTGTTTATGTGTGTGAGTGTGAGTGTGTTTATGTGTGTGTGTTTATGTGTGTTTGTGTGTGTTTATGTGTGTGAATGTTTATGTGTGTGTTTATGTGTGTGTTTATGTGTGTGAGTGTTTGTGTGTTTATGTGTGAGTGTTTGTGTGTGTGAGTGTTTGTGTGTGAGTGTTTGTGTGTGTGTGTTTATGTGTGTGTGTTTATGTGTGAGTGTTTGTGTGTGTGAGTGTTTGTGTGTGTGTGTTTGTGTGTGTGTGTTTATGTGTGTGTGTTTATGTGTGTGTGTGAGAGTGTGTGAGTGTTCATTGGTGTGAGTGTTTGTGTGAGTGTTCATCGGTGTGTTCATCTGTGTGTGTGTTCATGTATGTGAGTGTTCATTGGTGTGTTTGTGTGTATTCGTGTGTGTGTGTTCATCAGTGTGTTCATCTCTGTGTGTGATCATCTGTGTGTGTGTTCATCAGTGTGTTCATCTGTGTCTGTGTTCATCCGTGTGTGTGTGAGTGTTCATCTCTGTGTGTGTTCATCGGTGTGTGTGTGTTCATCGGTGTGTTCGTGTGTGTGTGTTTGTGTGTGTGTTCATCTGTGTGTGAGTGTTCATCTGTGTATTCATCCATGTGTGTTCATCTGTGTGTGTGTGCATGTCTGTGTGTGTGGGTACATACATACACGTGTGTGTGTGTGTCTGTGTGTGTGTACACACATCTTTGCACATGTGTGTGTCAGTGTGTGCCCCATCCATGTGTGCATGCCCTGTGTGTATTACTGTGAAGCTGTCTGTGAGGCTGTGTGTGTACACACCCCTCTGGGTGTGAATTCTCACTGTGTGCACATGCGCCCCTGGGCATTGTGTGCACCGGTGTGTGCCCAGGCATTGCATGTGTGCCAGGTGCATGGCTGTGTGGCTGTGTGCACCTGTGCCACAGTGTGAGTGCAGAGCTGGGTGTTGCACACCTGTGTGTGCATGCATTGGGTGTTGCACATGTGGCAGGTGTGGGACACACACATTGACACATGTCCACTTGGACACCTGAGTGTGTGCAAGGGGTCTTGTGTGTGTAGGGCTGTGTGTGTGTGTGTAGGGCTCTGTGTGTGTGTGTGTGTGTGTGTGTAGGGCTCTGTGTGTGTGTGTAGGGCTCTGTGTGTGTGTGTAGGGCTCTGTGTGTGTGTGTGTGTGTGTGTGTAGGGCTCTGTGTGTGTGTTTAGGGCTCTGTGTGTGTGTGTAGGGCTCTGTGTGTGTGTGTAGGGCTCTGTGTGTGTGTGTGTGTGTGTGTGTGTGTGTGTGTGTAGGGCTCTGTGTGTGTGTGTAGGGCTCTGTGTGTGTGTGTGTGTGTGTGTAGGGCTCTGTGTGTGTGTGTAGGGCTCTGTGTGTGTGTAGGGCTCTGTGTGTGTGTGTAGGGCTTTGTATGTGTGTGTAGGGCTCTGTGTGTGTGTAGGGCTCTGTGTGTGTGTGTGTGTGTGTGTGTGTGTGTGTGTGTAGGGCTCTGTGTGTGTTTAGGGCTGTGTGTGTGTGTGTGTAGGGCTCTGTGTGTGTGTGTGTGTGTGTAGGGCTCTGTATGTGTGTGTAGGGCTCTGTATGTGTGTGTAGGGCTCTGTGTGTGTGTAGGGCTCTGTGTGTGTGTGTGTGTGTGTGTGTGTGTGTGTGTGTAGGGCTGTGTGTGTGTGTTTAGGGCTGTGTGTGTGTGTGTAGGGCTCTGTGTGTGTGTTTAGGGCTGTGTGTGTGTGTAGGGCTCTGTGTGTGTGTTTAGGGCTGTGTGTGTGTGTGTGTGTGTGTGTGTGTGTGTGTAGGGCTGTGTGTGTGTGTTTAGGGCTGTGTGTGTGTGTAGGGCTCTGTGTGTGTGTTTAGGGCTGTGTGTGTGTGTGTGTGTGTGTGTGTAGGGCTCTGTGTGTGTGTTTAGGGCTGTGTGTGTGTGTAGGGCTCTGTGTGTGTGTGTAGGGCTGTGTGTGTGTGTGTAGGGCTCTGTGTGTGTGTTTAGGGCTGTGTGTGTGCAAGGGCAGTGCTGCCATGTCCGTCTGTCCATCCACCCCACTCCCGAGCAGCAGCACTCCCCGCCGGGCCCTGCCCTGGTGCTCGGTTTGTTGGAAGCAGGTGCCAGCTCCCGTGTGTGGGAATGCAGCACTCCCAGGCCACTCCAGGGGTCAGGTGGAATGTCCCAGATAAGGATGAAAGTGCCGGTGGAGTGGGGTCGCAGTTGCTGGTGTTGCCCTGCCTGCCCTGCCCGCTGGCTGCCAAGCTGGCAGGAGAAGGTGCTGCTGGTGCCGAGAACACCAAAGTGGGGAAAGTTTGCACAGTGTGGGCAGAGGGAGGAGGAAGAGAAGGGTGGGGAAAGGGGACTGCAATGGGGACAAGGACAACTGTGGCTTGAGGGAACTCTACTGAACAAGGGACATGGGGTACCCCTTGGGCAGCTGTTTGGTGCTGTGAGTGCTGGGGGGGATTTGGGGCGTCCCAGTGAACCCAGCCCACCCTAGGCCGTGAGAGGCAGGAAGGAAGCAGGGCAGCCCCCAGCCACTGCCTTTTCCCACATGATAAACAGAAGGAATTCAGGCATCAAAACAGGCTGCTGAGAGAAGTGTGGAGTCCCTGAAAGTGTTCAAAAATCATATAGATGTGGAACTTGGGGAGATGTTTTAGTGGTGGCCTTGGCAGTGCTGGAGGAACAGCTGGACTTGATCTCAGAGAGCTTTTTCAGTCTAAATGATTCTGTAATTCTACGATTCCATAATTTTTTGTGGTCTTCGTGTAGCTGAATGCCACAGTGATGGCTTTGAGTATGACTGCTTTGGAAACTTTCTCTGTGATCTTGGGGATTTGCTCTTGCTGGACTCTGGCCCTGGGAGAGGAGGAAAAGAACTGAGAAGCAGGGCAGGGGTGAAGGTGTCTGGGTATGGGAGCAGGAATCAGCAGCATTGGTGTTAAGATGAGGCTTGTACAAACAGAGAGTGGCACTCATAACTACACTGCTGGGATCCCCTGAGCTGGGAGACTCCACTCTCCACCTTCGTTCCTGGCCATGGCCAAAGCTGAATTTTGGCTCCCCGGGGCACCTGGAGCAAGTCACAGCTGCGGGTCTGGCCCCAGGTGGGGTGCTTGCATTTGAAGTTGTGACTGGCCTGTGCCCAGACCCCATCTCCCACTGGACTGCACTGGGAGAGGCCTGGACCCAGTGCCCATCTTCAGAGCTGCAGCTGGGAGCCCTGATCCTGCCCTCCCCCAGCTGGTTCCAGACACCAGAGGAACTGAAGCTGTCTCCCATGGGTGACTGAGCAGCCACCAGACCACAGCAAAGCTTCCCTGCTCACACTCACGTCCTTAGTGGCACACAGCTAAGTTCATTACAGTGCTCAGAGGCAGGAAGGAGCTGCCTGGCTCAGAGTTGTTATCCCTCAGCAGAGCCACATGAGCATTTTGAGATGTGGATGATGCAGGCTGGCCTTGCATGGGGACGGCACGTGCCTTCCCTCCAAACATGGCCTGGCTGAGGGCTCATCCTCTCCCTGTTTGCCTTCTCCCATTGTGTGTCACCCTTCTGCATGGCATCCTGCTGTGGCCACCTTGGGAACGGTGTGGTGTTGCCCAGAATCTGCGTCATCACGGGGCCCCTGGCCCTGTCTCAGGTGGTGCCAGCAGCCAGCTGAGTAGTCACAGGTAACTGTGGGCCCAGGGAGGATCTGGGACAGTCATTGCCTGCGGTGACACGCTGGAGCCTCATGCCAGCCTGGGCTGAGCCACCTGTCCACACCCCTGCTCAAGCCTGGGTTTGATCCTCCCCAATTACAGCTGCTCCAGTTCTCCCCGTGACCTTCCCTGTTGCCTCACGCAGTGTCTCTCTGTGCCTGCCTTTGAAGGAAGCTGAGCCATTAGATCAAAACAAAAATCTTGCCAAACAAAGTATTTACAGGCTCCTCGTGGAGGAGAACAGAAGACAGGAGATGTTGCAATGAGGTGCAGTGGCATTGTGGTAACTCAGCTCACACCCAAGGCTGGGAGTGTGCAGGAGAGTCAGCAGGAACACGGAAGAAACCCAGAAAAAGGCAGGATCAGGCAGTAAGGAATCGAGCAGTGGGGATCAGGCACAGAGGAGGCAGCAGGGACAGCAGGGATTAGGCAGTGGGGAAGCACTTGCCTGGGGGATGTTCCTCTCTAACCTCTCACATCAGCCCCTGGAAAGAAGGACCAGCCTCTGTACCAAACTTGTCAACCCTGCTCCTGCTGCCTGCTGCTGGCACCTGTGTCCCTGAGATCATGGCTCAAACTGCTCTCCACCACCTTTCCTTGTTGGCTATTGTCACCCCCATCTCCCATGGAGTTATTCCCAAGGGGTAGCCCCATCCTGTCGGCAGCAGTGGGGACATCCATCCTGCTGCTTCAGACCATCTGCCTTCAGAAACCCCAGCCCTGCTCACCCCATATATGGTTTCAAGGTTTAACTTGTGTTGAAGGTGCTGGCTGGCTCATTAAATCATCTTATCTCTGTCCATCAAGGACCTCCCCTTCCCCATCCAAACAATACCCAAAATGCAGGACAGTTTGGCAGGGGTGCTGGGTGGGGGGGATGTGTGCCACTTCCCATGGGTGTGCCAACACCCAAGACCTCTTAAAGCTGCTGGATTGGACCTGGCAATTTGGAGCTGAAAGGGTTCCAAGGCTTCTCCCAGGACTCTAGCACGGCTTCTCAAGAGGCATCACTTCAGGATCCAAGAGGTGTGTAAATGAAAAGGAACAGCCTCATTTCATTAAAAGGTTAACTGGCAGCTTTGGGCGTCCTGTCAAGCTGAAAGATCTCTGCCAGCGCTGAAATCCAGTAAGTCATGTGTTTGGGCTGCTGGCAGTGTGCTGGGAAGCCAAGGGTGAGATAAAGAAGACATAACTAAGCTGGCACCAAGGACGCTCCTGTGGGGGGGAACAGGGGTCTTTCTATTACCACCCCAGCTGTCTGTGCTTTCCCAGAGGGCACAGCAGCACTGACTTGAGAGTTGGACTCAATGATCTTTGTGGGTCCCTTCTCAGGATATTCTGTGACTTTGTCAGAGCATCCTCAACACACAAAGGCATCAGGAAGACAGGTCTACTCCTAAAAATAAATACTTTTCCCTCTTCTCAGAGCAAGGGAGAGTTAAAAATTCATCTATCCCACTGCTTTAGAGGAAGCTGGAACAGATCAGGCAGTGCTGCAGGTAGCTGCCTATGGGGGTGGAATTTCAGCTTACAGATAAACCAGAGAAACTTGAGGGTAGAGGGAGCATCTCCAGGAGACTTGAGCCCTGGCTAAAGGAAAACAAAATTGGGGTGCAAACCCTTGAAATGAAACCCTGGGAGGGGTTTTAAATGATGGCTAATGGGTGAGATGGGTGGTCAGTGGCAACCGGGAATCATCCAGAGGTAAATCCTTCCCTGTGAGGGTGGTGAGGTCCTGGCACCTCTGAGGACCTGAGAGCTGAAAGGTTCAAAGAACCAAAGCCTGACCTCAAGATCTGCTCTGTCCTGCTCTCCAGAGACTCTCCAGGAGCCAGAGCCCTCTGCAGCCCAAAATCCAGACTGGTATTTGATGCCCGAGGTAAGAAAAAGAGAGCAAATTAAGACCAGGCAAACGGTGCAATGCTGCAGACACAATCTCCTATGGAGTGACTGCAGGCACCCAGATTGCCCTGCTGATGCAAATTACCGGTTATGAAATGGAGAAATTTGTTAATTATTTCCCTTTTCATCTATTCATTATGGGTTTTTTATTGCTAATTATTACTTTCAATACAGCACTAAGTAGCACTGTCTTCTCTGATATTGGCTTGTGACTTTTGAAATAAATCTTAAAGAATTGCCTTCTCCCACTGTTTTCTGTCTGCCTTTCCCTATCACTCTTGTTTTCTCAGTTTTTCTTGTGTTTATGGGGTCTGACTTTTTAAAGCACCCTGTATTTCTGCTTACTGCATGGATTCTTCTCTCCCCAAACTGAGTGTAATCAGATTGTGATCACTGTTCCCTAGGCAACCACCAACGAAATTATGGAGCTATGATCAAGAATTAACAGCTTAAGTTTAAAAAATTAAAATGATAATTGGAAGACTTTATGAATCTGCTGAACCAAGGCGTTCCCAGTTGCGCCACTGGTCACACAGAGGGCTCGGGGAGAGTGATCTTGATTTGGGAATTAGGGGAAACAAAACACCACCCACCAACCCGTTAAGGTAAATTCAAACAAATCTGATAAAGGGCTGCTTCTTTTCTGTCAAAATTCTGAGGCGATGCTTTGGTTAACAAAGGAATTGAGACTATACCTGTTTGGGAAGTGGGAGGAGCTGGAACTGAAGTGGTTGTGCAGGGGGCTGGCAGTGGAGGTGAGGCAATTCAGTGTCCTGCTGCTGCCTGCAATACCAGGGGAAATAACAGAGTGATTGTGGAGTGCAGTGTCCTGATGGCCATGGTGGGCAGGAATGGAAGAATCCCTCCTGTCCTGTCACTGACAGTGTCCAGGTGCTTCAAAAACATCCCAGTAACAGGCTGCAGAAACTGATTCAAACACATGCCAAGCTTCCCAGAGTAACTTGGCAGAGTTCTGCCTTTCCTGGGACTTTTTGTGTGCTTAGTGAATGTTAGGAACACACCTCAGCATTTGGAGCAACTGAGAAGGAGCGACCAGTCCATGGCAGGAAATCCTATCTGGAGACGCTTCTTCCAAGCCCTCCAGCTCTATGGTGGGCTCATCAGGAGGTTCATACTCCAGGTGTTATTTCATGCTGCCTTCCACCATCGGCACACGGAGCTCACTCCTGTTTCACACTAAGCTTTGGTGGGAGCAGCTGCTCCACTCAGCTCTTCATGCAATGAGGTCGCTTTCCAGATCTGCTTTGCTCCTGTTCGCGCCCAATCACTGGTGTTCCATGGCTCACTGGGATGGACTTTGAAAAACATCTTTCCATATGAGATATTCTGTGGGACAAGAACCAGGTCCCTACTGCCCCCACTTTGCCTGTCTCTGCTACCCCTCGCTGTGGGGGCTCAGGGGCCAGGCACCTTCCCCTAGCAAACCCTGGCCTCAGCCCACCTGATGGGAAAGGTTTAAGTCCACATACACCTCTTTTGTGGAAATGGTGCCTGCTTGAGGTGCGGAATGTACACAAAGGATACACAGGTGAATACACAGCCCTGTGCCACACAGTAACTCCCGCACTCATTAAGCTCTGAGCACCTGTTCAGCAGTCACAGGGTCCTTTCTCAGTAGTTTTCTGGTGTCTTTTATGAGGTAATATGAAAACACTCGGCCCCAAAAGGCAGAGCTGGGAGCGCAGCCTGAGGGGAACCCGCGGCTCCGCCAACCCCCACGGACGCGAGCACTCGTGTCCCTGTCCCACCGGGCCAAGGACAGCCCTCGGCCCGCGGTTCCCTCGGACGTCCCCGTGTCCCCTCAGATCCCCGGTATTCCCTCAGAGCCGCCGTGTTCCCTTCAGATCCCGATGACCCCTCAGGACCGGCGTTCCCGCAGGCCCCGATCCCCCACAGCGGCTCCGCCGCCCCGCCAGGACAAGGCGCGGGCCGGGCGCGGCGCATGCGCGGTGGGGGCGCGGCGGGCCCGGCTGCTGCGGCGGGGCCATGTCGGGCAGGAGGGTGCGCGGGCGGCGCGGCCCGGGGGCAGGGACCCGGACCCGGACCCCGACCCCGGAGCAGCCGCGGGTGGAGCTGTCCGGCGGCTCCCCAAGGTGCTGGGGGCGGCGGGAGCGGGGCGGTGGAAACGGGGCGGCGGACGGGCTCTGACGCTGTCCGTGTCCCGCAGGCCCAGCCGGTTCTGCCCGCAGTGCGGGCTCGCCGTGGAGCCCGCGTTCCGCTTCTGCCCGGCCTGCGGCGGGAGGCTGCCCGCGCCGCCCGAGGAGCGCACCGAGCCCGCCGCGCCGGCACCGAGCCAGCCGCCGGCCCCCAGCCCCGCCGCCTCCCCGCGGGGCTCCGCGGCCCGGCTGGGGCTCCGCTCGCCCCGCAAGCCCCGGCCCGGCCCAGCCGCGCAGCTCCCGGCGGACACGGTGCTGACGGACCAGGGAGGGCGGCGGTGGAGGCTGGTGCGGCTGCTGGAACAGGGCGGCTGCGGGCTGTTGTACGAAGGTGCTGCGGGGCCCGGGCCGGGCGGAGGGGGGCCGATGGGCGGGGGGGTGTCCCCGGCTCTGGGTTCGGGGACAGCTGTCGGGACATCCCGAAACCCCCAGAGCCCGCGGAATGGGTGACACTGAGGTCTCCGTCGGGCTGGCAGGGATCCGCAGGCTTGCAGGATCCGTGGTCATACAATATTCTGAGTTGAAAGGGACCCCAAGTACTCTGGAGTCCAGCTCCTGGCCCTGCACAGACCCCCCAACAATCCCACCCTGTCCATCCCTGGCAGCGCTCTCCAAACACTCCTGGAGCTCTGGCAGCCTCGGGGCTGTGCCCATTCCCTGGGGAGCCTGGGCAGTGCCAGCACCCTCTGGATTTCCCTGAGATCCAACCTGAACCTTCCCTGGCACAGCTCCAGCTGTTCCTCACTGGGCATCTGCCTGTCAGCCACTCTGCACCAGCGATAATATCAAACCGACACCAGGCTGTTCTGTTACTATGAAATGTCCATTGTTGGGGCCACACTTCCTCTTTCTGTTCTTTTAGGTCCAAAAACTATTTGCTGGCACTGTACAGGAGTTCCTGTGCTGTAAGTGGTGTCAATACCCAGTAAATGTCAATTCTGAGCTTGTTTTGGGGTCAAAGAAAGCAACTACACCACATAGGCTGCTTCTCAGCCATTTAGTAAGTGCTGATCTTTTCAGTTTAGCTGTAAACTTCCAAAGGGAAGTTTATCTTCTTCTTTCTTGTTAATTTGGCAACTGTCCAGGAGGAGTTTACTCCATTACCAAGTTTTGCCTGATATTTGGCTTAACTTTCTTTTTCATTATTCAAGCTGTTGCATAACAAAGTCTGAGCATCCATCTATGTTTTTTAAAAAATGTGATAAAAAAGAAAATCAATAGTGGAGAGTGCTTTTATAGAAATTAGGTTTTAAGTGATGAGCAGCAGGTAACTTGTGGATAGCACTTGGTCTGAGAGCAAGAGAAGATGAACTGCCCTGAGGCCAAGTCATGGGTGCAAATGCTTTTGGAGAAGGGAAGCCACATACAGCTCTAACATCCATACAGAGCAGAGGGACTTGGCATCCCTTACAGACTTGTCAAACCATGGAGTGAGTGCTCAGCAAATGAATTTGGGGATGCCTTTGAGATTCTGCTAATGTTTTATTCTTTACATACCCCTCAAAGCCCCACCATACTGTAGCCATACTCAGATGCTTCTGTGACTTAAGTACAACTGCACTTGCAGCATGTCAGGGTGCTGACCTCCTGAAGCAAGGTAAGAATTATTTTGTAGTGATCTGGGAAGGCGCTATCACATAGCTTTGCTTTGCAAATCTCAAGAGAAAGAAGCAGAGGATGAGTAAATCCAGCTGCACAGGCTGCATTTAATGACGCACAACCTCTTTTCCATGCTCCTGTAACCACATCTGTTCCATCCTTCCACAGCGCAGTCAGCATCTGGAACCTGTCCACAAAAGCAAAGCTACTCCCTCAAACTTGTGAGTTTTGATCTGTTTGGGTAAGGAATAGTGCATAGAGTACTGTGTCCTGACCTGTTTGGCTGAGAGTATCTGAGGAATTTAGAGAGAGTGGTCAGAGAGGCCCCTGCTAACGTAGGAGATGGATCTAACTTCCTGAGGGTGTTGTGCTGGGATTTCAGTTGGCTTTTCTGTTAAAGGTGTGAAGAAAATAGATATGAGGATTAAGAAAAACCCAAAGCCTTAATCACAGAAGGCTGCTGCTTTCATTGACCAGGCTCAAGAACCTGCAGAACTGAACTTGGTGATGTGAGGTGTTAGATCTTGATTCAGGAATGTCAGACCAACTTTTCTCCTCTCTGGCAGGTGTTCACACACCCTGCTGAAGTCTTGGGAAACTGAAGAGGTTGGAATTTGGTGTTGTGCTGAGGCTGTGTGAGAGCCAGCATGGAGACACTGTGTAAGGCCAGAGCACACTTTGAAATCAAATAGAATTTATAGCTGGAGTTCCAAGCTAGCTTTCCAGGTACTTGTCAGTATCTTGGGTTCTCCAGAAATGTGTTATTTCCAGTAACAGCTGTTCTGTGGTGGAAATTCACTCGATTGATTTTCAGTAGCTCACAAACCAGAGCTGAAAGACTGTTTTCTTGAAAGACTTTTTCTGCTGTGGCTTTTGTGGGTTGCTGGTCTGTAGGAGGGCCAGTGCTGACTGATGGCTCCAGGGTGTCTTGCAGGCACTTGGGTAGTCCCTCTGCCTTTTGTCACAGAGGAGACATATAAGAGGATGGAGAAAGAAAGTGCAAAACTAGAACCAGTAGGTGGGAAACTGTAATTGTTTCTGTAAGCAGAACTTCCAACTTTTCTGTTTTGCACTTTTTGGCTGCTTGGTGCTGCCAAGCACTGTGGAGTGTGATATGGCACGTGAGAGCATTTTGGCTCTGGGGTTTGATGGCCTACATGGGCTCACAGGCAAGATGCAGAGTGAAATACCCACTGGGACATGGTGTGTGTTGTCTGCAGCCTGCTGTTCCTCCAGCTATCTTTGATACCAGTTTTATATCAAATCAGGTAGAATATAACCTGCTGCTTTCTCCCACACACAGTAGCAGCTGTCCTGAATTAATGTCGAATAGATACGTGTGTGTAGGCAAACACAGATCCACTGAGTGTGAACTGTGTGCAGTTAAAGTTACTAATACAGACTTTCTTGTCTCACTTTCTGACAGCTAGAATAAATGTTACAGCTCTCTGTTGAGACTTGTGTGTTTGTAGAAACACCCTCATCCCTGCTGTGGCTAAGGTCACCTCTGGCTCCCTTTAACAGCTGTGGGACGAGACCTCTCCATGCTGCACCTAGGCTGCACTGTCTGGCTGTTGTTAACCCTCAGACAGCTGTAAATGGGCTGCTGGAAAGGCCCAACCTGAGATGGCCCCTCCCCTGTTCTGTACTGATGCTCAGAGTTTATGTGGTTGTTAGGGGCAGCATTAAATAGGGTACCAAGACACCTGAGCTCTGCTCTCAGCTCTGTTAGTTGATCTTTGTTTTCTTTAAAATGAGTAGTGAAGCATATAGTGATTATAGCAATCTCACCCAAGTTTCCCTTTCTAGCAGGATGTGTGTGGCTGAAGTAATGCTCCTCCCTGTTCCCTTTAGGATGCCAAAGATGGGAGGATCTACAATGAACAGAATTTCTTCCAGCGAGCTGCGAAGGCTGGAACAGGTTGGTGCTTCTTGGGAGGGCAAGAACAAAGGATAACTGCCATTCCTCTCTCATCAGTTATGTGAATCTCTTGGAAGGCCAGGCTGGGAAAAGTTAATCCCCTGCTCAGTTAGTGCCAGAGTGCTGAGGAGTTTGGTCAGTGCCAGTTCTCCCAGCAGTCTGTGTGCTGTAGGACAGTGCAGTATGAGCACAGCTTTCTTGTGCTCCTCACTGTCTTGATGTGTCTGGGAGCTGTCCAGCCCTGCAGCCTGACACACTTTGGCTCACTCTCCTGTCCCTTTTCCATGGGTGGTTCTGTCAGCTGCTCTCTGGTATCGACTCCATTGATCCCAAAACTTGGGTAAGAACAAAGCTTGCTCTACAGTGTATTGACATGCCAATGCACACATCAGACTGGAATTCTGGGGACAGAGTCAGGCTGACATGCCACTGTCAGCTGTCCAGGTCAGAGCAGACCTTCAGAGGAGGAGCATCCCTAACTCCTTCCTCAGCAGCATCTACTGCACTCTCCTCTTCTCTTGCAGTGGAGAAGTGGAAGAAGTGGCATTCTGTGCCACTGCTGGGCATCCCCAACTGCGTTGGCTTTGGACTGCATGCAGACAGCTACAGGTGAGGTGACTGAGCTCTTGGGCTGTCTGAGCATGTCTGGCTTTCCCTCTCCTCTGCTAGTCCTTTTGTCATTGTGCCTTGGGCTCTTGACCTTATTCACTGCTCCTGTCATTTATTAAATGTTTTGCCTCTCATGACTGTTCCCTTCAGTCCTTGTGTTGCTGGTGAAGTTAATGCTTTTGCTGCTGCTGCCCCTCAGGCCAGGGGACACCTTGTTCTGGTCCTTGACACTTAACAAAAAGGGGAGACTCAGGCTGTGTGTCTGGAACACATGATGAGCACACCTGTCTCCTTTATAAGAAGTTTTCTCTTACTAAAAGTGAAGGAAGTGTTTTCCCAGGTCAGCTTGGAGTTGAACTGGGGTCCAGTGGATCACAAGTGTCTGTTGCAGGGTCTCCAAACCAGGTAGGTACTGCCATGTGCAAAGCCCTTTTCTCCTGCAGGTTTTTGGTGTTCTCTGACTTGGGGCGGTCTCTTCAGTCGGTCCTGAGCGATGGCCTGCACCTGCTGAGGGAGAAGGCGGCTTTTCAGATTGCAATTCGCGTGGTATGTGGAGAACCAATCCTTCCCAAGAGAGTTTTACAGAAAACACTTCTACCTTCTTTCTGGATCCCCCAGAGGTGTTTTAAAGCTGCTCCAGGGGGCTTGGGTAGGGTCTCTAAGTAGCATCTTTCAAGCCTGCTGTAAACTGTAGTAGCATCTCTTGAACACTGTGTCACCTTGAAGGAATTTGGGATAAGAAGAATGAGAAAAACCTGACCTTTGAACTTGAAGGCTGTGAGGTGTGGTGTTTTTTAGTGCTCCTCCAGATGGCTGCAGGGAGCTGGGGAAGGTCCAGCTCAGTGATAGCCAGGGTGCTGCAGGAGCCTGTATGTATCTGATTGCTCCCCCTGTTTATTCCCAGCTAGACTGCCTGGAGTACATTCATGAGAATGAGTATGTGCATGGGGACATCACTGCTGAGAACATCTATTTGAACCCAGCAGACCTCACACAGGTAGGGAGCAGGAGCAGTGCTGCCAGGAAAGGGCACTGGGGTTTGTGACATGGGATAAGGCAGCCTCCAGGTCCCTGCCTTGGGGCAGGCTGGGCAGTACTGAAGCAGGGGCTGTGGGGCAGCACTGAGGGCTGCTGTGCACTCAGGTGGGTGCTCTGTGCTGCCCTGCAGGTGACCCTCGCTGGCTATGGCTTCGCATTCCGGTACTGCCCCGGGGGGAAGCACGTGGCTTGGCGCGAGGGCAGCAGGACCCCTCATGAGGGCACGGTGGAGTTCATCAGCCTGGACAGCCATAAGGGCACAGGTGGGTCTGGGTTTGTGACACATGCTGGAGCTGCTCTTGTGGTGCTGCTCCCTGGAGCTGGGGCTCCCCGCTGGCATTGCTGGCACTGCTGCTTTCCAGGCATTCACGTGCACCAGGAACCAGGTTCCTGTTTGGGCTGTTCACTCCTGCCTCCAGATGGCTGCTGTGCTGCAACTTGCCAGGTCACTCAATGACTGCAGCAGGGATGTTCCTGCTCCATCTGGAGCCTTGGCTGCTGCAGGCATGTGGGGAATAGAAAACAGGGCCCTTCGTGCTGGCTTAGCATGGATCTGTTTCGAGCCAGACTGGATCCCTGCCCAAAACAGATTTGCAGCAGGCTCTGCTCTGACCTTGAAGCAATGAGAGCTGGAAAGGCACTTAAATCATAGAATCACTTTGGTTGGAAAAGACCTTTAAGATCATTGAGTCCAGCTGTAAACCTGTCACTGCCAAGGTCACCACTAATCCAAGTGCCACATCTACATGACTTCTAAATCCCTCCAGGGGTGGGGACTCCACGCTATCCTGGGCAGCTTGTGCCAAATTCCATCCTTCTCCTGGCTGGGTTGTGACTGCTCTTTGAGAGTGTTCAGGAAATCTTCCTCCAGAGGCTGGGAGGTGATTCCTGAACTGTGAGTTAGCAGGCTCCCAGGAGTATTGATACCCCAGAGCACATCCTCATGAGGCTCTTGAATTTCTTTACTTCTGCCCCTTCATGAGTGACATGTGAATTTCTTGTGCTTCCCATCAGGACCATCTCGACGGAGTGACTTGGAATCTCTGGGCTATTGTCTTCTGAAATGGCTCTGTGGCATTTTGCCTTGGTCTGATGAGCTGGACAAAGTAAAAGCTGTGGTGGAACAGAAAGAAAGGTAGGAGAAATCATCTCTTCTGGGAAATGCTCAGCAGAAAGCAGCGAGAGGGGGTTGTGACTGAAATCCCCAGGTCACAGTTGGGATGTGGTAAATCCTGCAGCCAGGCCTGAGCCTGGCCCCAGGGTGTTTGGTGAACCCCAAGTTCTGCTTCATCCAGAACACAGCCAGCAGAATTCAGCCTTTTGGGGATTTTTTTTTTGTCCCTGTTTTCAAAGCCAGGTACTCAGGTGCCTGCTCCCTTGCTTCTCACCTGACAGGACTCTGTGCTGACTATTTCAGGTACAGAATGGATGTGAGATGCCTTCTCCGACTGTGCTTCAGGCAGAGATCCATTCCAGGTATGGGGTTGCTCTCAGTGACAATGGGACTCAGGGATGGAGGATTGACTTTATCTGAAGCTGGAACTTTATGCTGGGGTGTTGGTCTAGAATGACTTCCAGTGGTGATGGTGACCAAGCATTGTGTGAACTGTCCAGGAGGCTGGGAACAAATCCCCTGTTTTCTGTACAGAAGAATGAGGGCTGCTTTCTGTGATCTGCTTTCATGAACGTTGTTGAAGGGACACCTGTGCTGGTGGGTTTAGAAATGAAGTATCTGGGGCTAGAGGCCACTTCCCTATCCCATTTTGTTGCCCAGAGATGCTGTGGCTGTCCCATGCCTGAAAAGTGTTCAAGGCCAAGTTGGATGGGCTTGGAAGAACCTGGGATAGTGGAAGGTGTCCCTGCCCATGGCAGGGGCTGGGAGGAGATAAGCTTCAAGGTCCCTTCCAACCAAAATCAGTTGGTGATTCTATTTTATTGTGTAATTTCATGATTCTTTGATCTTAGCCTTGGTTTGGTTTTCCTCTCTGCAGCTGCCTGGGGAGGGTGGGTGAGCTGGCTGCAGGACAAGCAGCCTGAAATAGCCATTTGGAGTTTCTGTGCTGCTCCAATGTGAGCCCCTTTCTTTGCAGATGCCCTGGAGAGCTACCTGGAGCAGGTGATGGCACTGGAGTATGAGGAGAAGCCTGACTACGTGGCCCTGCGGCAGCTCTTTGGGAAGCCACTGGAAAAGATGAAAGCTTCAGCTTACGACTCAGTGGATGTCCAAGTGGTGCCCTGAGGTAAGTGCTGGTACCTGCTGTGTGTGTCCTGTGCTGCCACAGGCAGGTGAGGACAGAGCAGGCTGGGCTGTGACATCTCTCCAGGTGAGACCAACCTGCTCCTCCTGGCATGTCATTCACTACTGAAACCAGTGCAGTGCTACACAAAGCCAGGCTTAGCCTGTGTTTCCTCAAGGTTTTCCTGGAAATACTTACCCGTGAACAAATACAAGAGGGATTAATAAGCAAAGGCTGAAGGGGCTGCAGGGCTGTGGAGGTGATAACAAAATGCAGACTCAGGCCATCTGGTAATTTTTCCTTTTTTTTAATCTGAAGCTCTGAGCTGTACTTTTTGCTTTTCTTTCTCAGAAAGCAGCCTGTAGTTCTGGTTTTAGTGCCTCAACCCTGAGGTACTGGCTCTCGAGCCCAGGTGCTATTTTAGCCATGAGGCATCTCCAAGAGTGAGGCTTGATACAGAGCCAGATCTGGTTTTAGTGCAGGGCTGCAGCAGCCAAGGCTCTCCATTCAGCAGCAGGAACACAGACCCAGCTCTTCGCCTAATTTCCTGGGAAGGAATTAAACTGATTCATCTTCCCCTCCTCTGCTTTTATTTTTTCAGATCAAGGAAGAATTCAGAGCTTTCTGCAGTGAGGCCTTTCCAAGATATATTTTCACTTTTACCAGTTTTAGATGAGAGAGGTTTTTATAAGTGTTTTCTTCCCATGTTAATGTGACCCAGTGCTGAAGTTTGAGCTGCTGCTGTACCAAGTAAATGTGAAGACACTCCTGCGTGGCAGATCAGGGGAAGCAGTAGCTGGAGAACTGCAGTGGAGCCACCGTGAGCTGGGAAACTAAATCAGGGATTTTTCTCTTTTTAATGAGAGTACATGGTTTTGTAATAAACTTTGTGGACAAGGACCCAAGGCTGTTGTTTGTTGTTGGTTATTTGGCAGATTCAAGGCCTTTCTGGAGCTGCTATAGGGTTGTGAGGGTGATTTGAGCCTTGTGAGATTTGTGTAAATAGCCTTCAGGCAGTGCCACTGCAACTTAACCATCAGAACTCAGCTCAAAGCTAAACCCCAATCTCATCCCAGCAGTTCTCCAAGCCTCAGACCAGGGAATGAAGGGAAGGAAGACCGGGACCCATCTCTACTAACAAAACAATTTTATAAAAAAAAGTCAATAAACACTCACTACACTGTGTGTATCTGAACTGTTGCCAATGCCACAGTAACTTTTAAATAGTCCTGGAGTCCAGTTCCAGTGTTAACTTCAGGGACATCTTTTTGAAGTCTTGTACCTTGGTATTCCAATTCCTATGTGTAAAGGCACAGAAGGATTTTTCAGGTGAGGAAAACATGGCAACAAGAAGAGGCAAATGGAGTTTAAGCCATGTGAGAGGTAGGTGAGAGAGCAGCTCAGACCTGCAGTGAGCCTTCATTTACCTCTGGGGTTTTTCAATAAAAACTTTGTATCAGTGCAGCAAATGCCATAGACAAAAGGGGAGCTGAGGGAGACCTGGACACAGTAAAAAGGCAGCACAACCTCAAAATAGGTCTTTCAAGTGGAAGAATTCAAGCATAGTGTTACATTTAGAAACTTGAGAACCAATGTCAATTCGTTTCATTCATAGTGCCAGGCCTCAGAGGAAGCAAGGGACAGGACAGTTCTTTACTATCACTAAGAGGGATGATAAAACTGGGCTATTAATTTCATAGAGAGAGTAGAACCTTAGAAGAGGATAAGACAATAGGGGATATATAAAAGGCAGCTGTGAAGGGAGGAAATAGCCCAGATGTACAAGATAGACAAGGTTGAAGAGGGAAGGTATTTTGGAGGTATTTACAATTATTCACTACCATCCCTGTATGACTGCAACAGAAATAAGGTTTCCAGGAATCCTGGAAAAGTTAAAAGCATGAAGAAATCAGAGGCTTAAGAAGCCCAAGTTCAGCCTTTCTTCAGTGTGTTCTGCCATGTTTTTTCTCTTGACTTGCCTCCTGTGCAGGTAATGGGGCTGGCATGGCTCCCTGTTCATGGAATCGCGGTGGGGCAGTGCTGAGGTAGGTTTGGGAGGAGCTCCAGGGCTGCCTTCAACAGAAGATGTAGGACTGGCAGTGTTGACTGAAGAGTAGCCCGAGCTCCCCTCTGGGTTGGGATTCCTTGGGGTGAGATATGCCCCTGGCAGCTCTCCCTCCCTGTGGGGTGCTCCAGAGCCATCCCACTCCCCAGGCAGGCTGTCCTCATCACTGGAGTCCTGGCCACAGTGCTCTGCAGGGTCCAGGTACAGCACTGTCACATCCAGGATCCCACTGGGGCTGGTCACTGCAGGATGGGAGAAGAGAAACCTTAGTTTGTCCCAATCCAGAACCAAGCAGGCACTCAGCACAGAGTCAGGCAGAAAAAGGCCAAGCAAGAGCCAACCTTCTATCTGCTCACACCTGGAAGGCAGGGCACTAAATTCACCCTCTATTCACACAGCATTTTTCTTCCCTCTGGCTATTTGAACAGGTACTAAGAGCTGTTAGAAAATGAGCAACCAGGCCCAGGGTCAGCAAAACCCAACACCTAATTAGTGTTTCTAAGACAGTGGCTCGTTCATCACATTTGGTGCACTGCAAAACAGCCTGACTTTGAAATGCTGAGCAAATGAAAAACCCCTCCTCATGTTCTGAAGCAGTGCAAAGAAAAGATACCTCTGAGAAAGTTTAACAATTATAACCACAGGGGGGAAGGGGAGGAGTTTTTCCAACTGGTCTTCAACTGAAAGTTCAGGCATCTTGTGCCTGAGAAACAGTTTTGAGTAAAAATGAAAAGACAGGTTTTATCCTCTTGGCTGCTTTTTATAAGAATAAACTGCTCACCATCTCCCTCTCGCTCGCCTTCACTTTCCTGATCACCTTCATAACCAGAGCAGGAATCTAAACTCCAGTCAAGGAAGTTGTCCAGCAGACTTTCTTCCTGGGAGGACAGCTCTGCTGTGGGTGTAGTCACAAAGCTGCCTCTGTCATCCTGAATGCTGTCTTCTCTTCTCCTGTAGCAAAACACCCCAGAAATCACATGTTAAAAGCCAAGTCTTCTAGTTCTTTCAACAGGTATGTCAAGATGGTGACAGGAAAATTGATTGTATTTAGGAATGAAACCTAATGGTACCAGAAAGGAGGAAAGGCTCTGGCTGATCTTCAGAGCTGCTGACAGCCACAAGTTATACTCACCTTTTAGCTCTCTTTCCAGAGGGAGAGCTGAGGAAAGTCTGAATTTCCACTACGTTCCTGTGCAAGGGACTAGGCTCTGGGTCCTCCTGTTTCACACCCAACACTGAGCAGAGCTGGCTGTAACTCATAACCTAAAGTATTGAATAAATAAATAGATTTAAAAAAATCAAAGCACTTTTAAGAATTAGACCATGAGATTCTTGTAAGAACTAAATAGCCAGAAGGACACTATATTTTCTAGGAGAAAAATCTTCCCACAAGCACTCAAACATGAGTTAAGAGTCCCCATAACTCTATTTTTAAACTCCCACTTTATTCACACAGCCTGCCATGGGGCAGCAGCTCTGCTCTGGGTGTCAGCCAGCAGCAGATGCAGCCACAGCTCACCCACCTGTTCTTTGCCTATTTCTTCATAGCGTTCATCTTCAAATCGCTGTTTCACTGCCATTAGGGACACCTGCCTATAATCCTTTGGAACATCATCATGGAAGCTGGAAAAAAAGATTAAAACTCCTGTCTTAGAATGGATTCTATGAAACAATATTAAGAAAACCTGCCAAGTTAGGTAATTTCCCTCTGTCCCTCAGTGCTGTGCTAAGGGAGTTGGTGTTTCAGCAGCTTCATCAGGACACCTGGTGGCTTCTGAGTATGTGAGCATCTAATTCCTTTTCTGTCCCTGTTTTCTGTGACCCAGGGCCAGACCAGCTGGCAGAAATAGAACAGCTGTCCCTGAACTGGACCTTAGTGCCTTGTGGCAGGGGACTAAGGCAGTTAATCAAAGGCCCCTCCTTCACTGGGAAGAGCTGACTGTACAGGTGCAGCACATTTGCAAGAGCTGCAATCCAAGTACTCATGTGCCCCCCAAAGGAGTCCAAAAATCATTACCACTTTTGGTGGAGGCTCAGCACGCAGGGCAAGAGGTCTTCTTGAGAGAAACCAGTGCACTCAGACAGCTGGCTGGTCCAGGGGTGTGCTGGAGAAGACAGTACATATTCATGTATTGAACTACATATTCATGAAGTCTGGTAGTTCTGTAGTAAGTCAACTTTTTTTTTTTAATATGATAAGGATCATGATATTTGCAAGCTTCTATCTGTCCATAGTTTGTTCAAGTTCACAACTGGCTCCAAGGATAGGTTTATCTGCCAAACTGATGTTATACCTAATGATAGAAATCTTCAGTCTCATTTAAATGCAAAGCTTGCATAGTTTGATGCTGATGCTCTAGTTCATCACTACTGTTAAGAGGTAAAATAGAATCAGAGAATCATGGAATGGCTTGGGATGGAAGGGACTTCAAAGCCCATCTCATTCCACCTCCTGCCATGGCAGGGACACCTTCCACTATCCCAGATTATTCCAAGACCCGTCCAGCCTGGCCTTGGGCACTTCCGGGGATCCAGGGACAGCCACAGCTTCTCTGGGCACCCTGTGCCAGGGCCTGCCCACCCTCACAGGAAGAAATTCCTTCCCAATATCCCATCTATCCCTCCCCTCTGTCAGTGGGAAGCCATTCCCCTTGTCCTGCCCCTCTAGACCCTTCTAAATAGACTCTGCTCATGTCTCCTGTCAGCTCCATTCAGGTACTGGAAGGCCACAATTTGGTCACCCTGAAGCTTTTCCTCTCCAGGCTGAACAATCCCAATTCTCCCAGACTTTCCTCATAGCAGAGCTGTTCCAGCCCTGTTATCATCTGGGTTGCTCAATACAGCCAAATAGGCTGAACTCAGCTCTTCATTCTGAATTCTTCTGTCCCCTTCTTCACCCTTCTCTCCACCTCCCCCAGACAAGTGATTTGGACATCTTGCCTAAAGACAAGCTAACACCCCAAAACCTCCCTAGAAAGAGAAGGCAGACTGGCATTCTGTGCTGCAGCTCCACTTGAGGTAAGATTGGTTACCTTGCCCATGCAGCATCTTGGCCAGCAGCAGTGCAGCAGCAGCCAGCCGGGCTGGGGAATACACACTGAGGCTCGTGTTCAGGAGGGACAGCTCACAGATGAAGCTGTAAAGATGAAGAGTTCTTCTCTCCAGTGAGACGATGCTTGACAGAACTTCTTTGTAGTCTAAAATGGTGGGTATCTAGTGCAGAAAGGAGAAGAGAGTTTGGAAATACAAGACCAGCACAAAGTGTCTAGAACAGCTATTTCCAGGTGCTGGGTTTTGTTTGGGGCTTTTTTGTTTAACTACTACATTGACATTGAAGAATTCTCCAGTGAGAGAATAAATGGCCTCTTAAAACTGAAGTTTTAATCTCTACAGAAGGCAGAGGGTTCTGAATCTGCACGCTCTGAGACATGCACAGGCTCCACAGTTGATTGAGAACACTGACATAAACCCACAACTCATTAGATAAGAAGTGAACAGCAGCCCAAGGTGGGGAAATATTCCATCCACTTTCCAAACTCACCCTTATCCTTCCTTCTAAGGCAGAAATGATCTCGCCCATCATTCTGACCAACTCTTCATATTTGTAGGAGTTGTCTGTCAGCCACACAGCTTCTCGTATCGTCAGCATCTCTTTGCTGATGAAACTACAATGTTAAATAATAAGTTAGCCCCAGCAGAAAGTGGATTTATGCACTTATGGCAGGTAACTGCACCCACAATGACCAGAGTTAAACAACTTCACAAGATACTTTCCCAGGCAGACCAACAAAGAAAGAATTGCAGCTCTTTATTTCACCTGTGAGATGGAAGCACCTACTAGAATATTCCTCATTTGAAATGTTTTCCCTAATACAGAAGAAATTCCTGCTTGTGAGAGTGGTGAGGCCCTGGCACAGGGGGCCCAGAGAAGCTGTGGCTGCCCCTGGATCCCTGGAAGTGTCCAAGGCCAGGTTGGACAGGGCTTGGAATAATCTGGGATAGTGGAAGGTGTCCCTGCCTGTAGCAGGGGGTAGAATGTCATGATCTTTAAGGTCTCTTCTAACCCAATCCAGTCTGTGATTCTCTGATCCTAATTCTTCATCTGTGAAGCCTCTCCTAGGTTAAGATGCAAGATATTAAGGAAATTAACACAGAAGGATAATCTTGCACCACACCATGCAGTTCACCTGAGTGTAAACAGGCTCAGCTATGGAACACTGCTGTGGTTATACCTTTCCAGCTTTCTCATGCCAGTATGGTGTCAGACTCCAGTTGCTGATGGAATGCATTTAGAGCAATCCACAACTATGACCATGTATTTCAATAAGAAAAAAACCTGTAAGGAACTACCTTTTTTCCTCATTTACAGAGTCTGTGTTTGTAAGTAAACAAAGTTAAACAACAGTCAAAGTAGAGGGAAGTCAAAGAGCCTTTCCAGTATTACAAGCAAGGGATGGGGTTGGGAGAGAAGTCTGAGCTGCAGGAAAGAATTTGGATGATCACAATGACCACCTCTGCTCACCAGCCAGAACCCTCACCGTGTGCAAATGACCATGCAGGCTATTCCCAAAAGCTGGAGCTGAGCACGAGGTACGGGTCTCAGCTTCAAGTAACGGTCCACACATCCCACTGTCATGTGAAGGCACAGGCTAGAAAAGTCCTTCATGGTAGCCACTTCCACCAGCCAATCCACCAGGATATACCTAGAACAGGAAGAGAGACTTCAGGAAGAGCTTGGGAAGTGGTGTCCCACACCATGACATCCAGCTGGAGAATGAGCCAGGCCAAGCAGAGCAGTGACAAGTGCTCCTGATATGCCTCCCAAGAGAAGAGCCAACTACCTCAAGTGCAGTTATGGCTGTGGTAGATCCTCTTGCAGCCCTCCTGGAAAACCTGCCTGCTCCATCCACTCCCTGCACACCAACACACACAGTGTGAGAAACAGGAATTGGGAGATGTGTGTGTGGTTACAGGGCCATGATCCCATTGCCATTACAGAGCCACGGTGGGACACCCATGTGGCTGGAATGCTGCCATGGATGGTAATGTACTTGATTAGAAAAGCAACACCAGCAAGGGGAAGTGGTAGAGCTACCCTACATGTGACAAAGCAACTGGAATATATCAAGGTCTGCCTAGGGAAGGATAAGGAACTTATCCATAAGGATTAAAGGGCAGGCTAACACAGGTGACATGGCTGTGGGTGTTTATTCAGGAAAAGGGAGTCAAAAGAGACTTTGGACAAGGCCTGAAGTGACAGGACAAGGGAGAATGGCTTCACACTGACAGATGGCAGGGCTAGATGGGATATTGGGAAGAAATTCTTCCCTGTGGGGGCCATGAAGCCCTGGAACAGGTTGCCCAGAGAAACTGTAGAGACTGTAGAGATGTAGAGGGAAATAGGGAATGATTTCTGCTGTGGGGCCTCACTCCTGGATCCAAGTTCCTACCTCATTATTTCATTCATTCCTTTCTGCACAGTGAAGATGCTTTGCTTGCTGATAGGAAGGGAAGCTTGAAAGATTTGAGAAACCATTTCCCTGGAAGATTTTGCTTCTAATCCTAGTTGGTTTCCATTCCCACAAGCTTTGGCTAAAGCTATCTGTAGCAGAGAGAACACAAAAGAAATTATGCTTATTTTACCAAATGCCAACAAAGGCAGCACAGGATGGTCTTATATTTTTCCTGCTAAAAACAGTGAACATGGCAAACCACTTGAACCAGTAGTTCTTAGTTTGGTTTAAATGTTGAGCACACAGATTATTTGGGGCCAGTTTCTTAAGTCCTTCAAAAGATGCATATTTACTCCATTCTGCCACAGGTGTGCAATAATTTCCCAAACAAGAGAATCTGCAGAGTAGATACAGATGTGCACATAAATACATTACTCAGCAATGCTGGTCCTGCTTCTAACAACGGCAGCACAGAAAGGACCAAATGAAGACTTTTTCTGGGAAAACTCAGTCTTACCTGTGCTTCCCAGCAGCCCTTGGCTGCATAATCTCGTAGCTTCCTGAGACTTTGGAGGTATCTGCCAGGATCTGACATCTACAGAGAGGAACACAAGCAGATGTTAAAACCCATGGCCTTTACACAACAAACAGAAGAATTGTAGCACCAATATCCAGAGGAAGAACACTGCCTGGAGGTATATCTATTATTTCAGCAATAAGTCTGTTTCTCATCATGACACCACTGATTTTAAGAACTTTTTTTCGGTTCTTGCCCAAGGTCTCACAGGAAATGAGAGCAGTCACTCAGGATCCCAAGGGGACACCTTTGGCAGATTTATTAAAGACAAAGCAGAAGCCTCCTCCTCCTGTTCCCCAGAGCCCTGGGATACTGGCCAGCAGTGCCCAGGCCTTCAGCAGTTAGAGTAAAGCAACTTCTGTGGCACCTTGGCTACAACTGCTTGTAGCCTCACTTCAAACAGCCAGGCAGACACCAGAGCTCATTTCAGAGAGTTCTTAGCGCCCTCCTTGTTTATGAAGAAGGTAAGCTCTGAGGAACAGCAATTGCTTTCTGACGACTTTCCTTGCTATTCCTTGCATTCTGGATAATAGATCCAGAAGTTAGTTTGGAGACAAAAAATGACTACTTACAGCAGCTTTTCTGTTGTTTTCCCAAAGGAGGTAGGAGCTGATTAAACAACCCTGTTTTGATGATTCTTCAAGCATTTCAAGGGATTCTTTCTTTTTTCCTTCATCCTAAAAACAGAAGGCATATATTGGTATTCTTTCTGTGTAGACAAGTAGATGCCTCAACGCTTCAGAAGCTACAGAACACTGTGCTAAAGGCACAGAGCAGAATCCATCCCTCAGGAATGTCCTTCAGCCTCTGAGGAATGCTCCCACATCAACTCAGTGCTGCTGTTCGCAGATGCAGGCTCTGAGAGCAGTTAGTGCTTTTCCTCAGCCAGACAAATGCTTTCTGGCTTGCTTGCCACTGAATGCTTTTTATTTTATTGTTTTGCTAGACATTACAAGTGGAAGGGTTCCTTTGAGACCTGAACATACTGCAAGCCCATGATTAAGCCAAAATTAATTTCACTGTTTGTACAATTCAGTAAAGTAAGTTAATAATGTTCCTTTAAACAACCAGTAAATTAAACTCATGAGAACAGAAACTCCTGGGCCATTTGAGGAGTGAAAGAGCATCTGGCTGATTTATGTTTTTAATCAAGGTAAATAGCATTAGCATCACCAGGAAAAAACCCAAATTCAAACCCATCACATCAGAAATACTGCTCACCTCAAAGAAATTCAAAACCTTAGCCAAGCTGTGGAGAATAGATCCTTTCTGAGCCTGAAGAAAGCATCAAAATAAAGCATTGTTAAACCACAGCAATCATTGCTAGTAATTTCAGACTACAGTTCTGGTTTATCTCTCAATTATTCATCTGCCTTGCTTTTCTCTATGTTTTGTTATCCCTGAGATAGCACTGAACCTCTCCAAAGAGAGAGTACAGGCCTCCAGCACTCCTGATCTATCATGTGCAGTTTGGCAATAAATTCAACGAAATGACTGAGCCACAGTCAATGAATCAACAAGAGCACCAGGAGGCTCCTTGGGGAAACAAAAGTACTTTTTCCAAAATAAAGAGACGCAGTTACTGACGTAGGGTAGAGCCAAGGGCAGAAAGAAACCTGACCTTGTCAAGCTGACATTCTGCCTTGAGGCTCTCATAGACCACAGCTTTACAGCAGCTTCCAGAGAAGGACCAGGGAGGACGGATGAACAGCCAGATAAAGGGGACTGCACACACATTGAGGTGCTCTGCCAAGCTGAAGTAGTGAGATGCCTTTATTCCATTCACTTCTGCACGCCCGTGGCCCGTGATGGACACTGAACCAGAGAGAAAGCCAGGAATCAAGTAGAGTTTGTTCACAATTCAGTCAGGCAAGACAGACAAGAGGAAACAATCAGGAAAAGGTTGAAGTGTCTCTGTGATTTAGAGCCTTATAAATCATGGATATCATTGCTAAAGAAGAAAAACCTTACTACAGTCAGACTTTAGGAACTCATAAGCTAAGTTGGGTTCATTCTGCAAATACCAACAGGACCCTGTGCAAGGAGACTCCTCCTGTCACTCGTCAGGCCCTTTTGATACATTTATCCCACTACCAAAGTAGCTGAGTTTGATCACAAGTTTGCAGAGGATAACTCCTAACCCTGAATTCCCAGGCTCTAATCTCCCCAGTCACTGAACACCTAGCAACTTCGTGTCCAGTGCCTAAGCAGAGCAATGTAAAACTTCTTTGTGCTATGCCATGTTCCCCAAAGCCCCAGGACAAGCTCCCACACTTACGGCCTTCATTGTACAGGTATGCCAAGCTCAGCTTCACAGCAGCTTCAAAGTTGCCACTTTCAGCAGCCCTGAAGGTCAAACAGAGAAGGCACTTAAGGCTGAAATCCTTCCTAGCACCAGAATCCACAGTTTGGTCCTTGTGCCCTCAAGGACATGCATCAAAACATCAAACCCTTGTGTTCCCCTCCCTCCCAAGCTGATGGGCACATAGTGGTCTGCCTCAGAAAGAAGATACAGTCAGAAGTAAAACCATTATCATGGCATTTAAACCTGTTAAATAATCTCTGACACCAATGGATCACCTTCTAATCAGATGGATAAAAAGATGTCCCCCATCTTTTTAAAGCAGATTTATTATCACCCTTTTGCAACTTTGTTACTGAAATTCACCTGTTTTACTATACACTGGTTTGCACAAGAAGTGACCAAGCCAACTCAGACTTAGAAACAGGATTATTCTCTGGAGCCCCCAACCTCACTTGTTCATTCACATGGGAGCACCAGAAAGAGGTTTTAGGGAATGTCTCAGTCAGGAATACTAATGCCTGTGAATAGAACTAACTTAGGTGTATGCAATAGGCCCTGTTCTGGTTAGAGACAGCAGTGACCAGTGATTTCAGCTTAGACCTGAAATCAACCATTTTTACATTCCCAAAGAAAATATTTCCCCTCTTTGTACAACTCAGATCCCCCAGTTACACTGAGGACTGATTAGAACAGTTAATCTTCCTTCAAACAGGAAAAGGCCTTCCTTCAAAAGGCCAGACAAATTTGATGTTTAAAACTTACCTTTCAAACATTCTCAGATGGTTTGGAGATGGCCACAGGTCTTGGAAACTTGCATGTGCCCAAACACTGGAATGATTATCCACAAGGTATTTAAGATGTGAGTGCACCTGCACAGAGGGAACATAAAATGTTGATTACCAAAATAAAAGGACCAACAGAAAAACAGGTCTTCACAACCTTATTTTAGAGAAGTAACTAATTAATCACAAGCTATGTTTAACTTGTTGCCTGCCTGATAACCAGTAAGGCAAGAGATTCCAAACCAAACCAATTTGTTCAGCCACAGTAATCTAGCAGGACAATTGCCACAGAAAAGGTACAAAAAGCAGTCAAATGCTCCTGCTACTCTTAACTTGAACAGTGAGAAATGAAACTGTCCCTGGGATAGCAAAAATCTCAACCCTGCAGGCACTCCTTAGATTTCTTCAGGCTCTGTGACACAAGAAGCCTGTTCTGTGTGCAGTCCAGGCTCCTGAAGGCAGAGCTGAGCACTGTGCCTGGCAGAGGGGAAGCTGTGGCACTTACAGCTCTGACTGAGAGGATGTCTGCAGCAGGGAGGCCCTTCAGGATGTGAAACAGAACATCCTCGGGGAGGTTCAAGAACGTCAGGACTCGAGGCCGTTTTATTATCCTTCGCTTTGAAGGGAAAGAAAAACATCTGGAACATCTACAGTGAACCACTGGAAAAGAAAAACACAGGACAACTCAGTGACAGAACTGCACAAAGAGAAAAGGTATTACATAGTATTATACATGTACACAGATGTTCACTTGAGCACCTCTTCACTGCAAATACGTCTACCAGGGAAATATAGCTCATACCTCATAATGCCACAAGACTACGCCACAGAGCAGAAAGAACTTGTTCAAATTGGTTAATGAAGCCAAAAGACTCAGAAGGGGTGGCTCAAGCTCAAAGTGCTCTTCACCAAGAGCCCCTCTGAGCCCTGACTCCTGTGACAATGTTTAGTAGTGACAAACAGTTCAGCTGTCCCTGTTCAGTAGTAACAAATAGTTTAACTGTCACTACTGTCACTTCATTTACTTGCCTAATGCCCCAACTTTTCTTTCTCAACTGACAGAGCAGAACACAACCAGAGATATTAGGAAGACCACCAAACATACTCAAACCTACCTTTCCAAGCAGTTGCTGCCAGGGGTGCTAATGGAAGATCCATTGCCTATGTCTTCTGGAGCATTATTTCAATGCAATATTTATATATAAATACATATACACACATATATGTGTATACAAAATGTATTATCCTCAGCAGTACTACGGCCATGAAAATGAAACGGACACCCATACTGGGATACCAGTTCAGCCTATATGAGCATCCAAATAGGGGCCTGGGGGGGTACATGAGCAACTCGGTGAAAACTCCATTTCTGCAGCCAGGAAGTGGCACAGGTTCATTTCCAATGCATTGCTTCACGAAACCAGAGTGGTTTAGGCTGGAAGAGAACTCTAGTGGTCACCCAGTCCAACTGTCCCGCTAAGTGGCGCAGGACCACATGCAGGTGGGTTTGAACAACTCCAAGGATGTGGATCCCACAATTGCTCTGGGCAATCAAATACCATCGTTCAGATATTCTTAGAGTAAAAACCACCTTCTCTTACTTTTGGACGAGGTTTCCTGCACATTCCTGTGCATCCTGCAAGCTTACAGACGCCGCAGATGTTATCCCACGCGCAATACGCATCTTGACCCCTTGGCTTTGAGGCCAGGAGTGCTCAGGCACAGTCGCCAGCTCCAGCCACGGACCCCAGGGTCACAGAAGGGCAGAGCCAGCCCCGGGCCGGGCCGCACCGCCCCCGCCCCGTTTGAATTTGGGCGCGCAGCCGTCGGCCCGGCCCCCCACCCACTGCCGATCCCGGCGGTCCCTCAGCCCGGGCTCGGTGTATCCCGTTAACCCCCGCCCTCAGACCTCCTCAGGAGGCGCCCAGCAGGCAGAACCCGCTCTGGAGCCGCCCCTCAGCGCAGGAGGACCCGGGATCCAGCAGCACCCGCGCAGCCCGCGGGCAGATCCGCACTCACCGCCCGCCTTCATCGCGGCGAGTCCGCGGGGACTGAGCGGACGGACACAGCGCCCTGCCCGGCTCCAAGAGAGCGGCAGGGGCGGAGGAGGGGCCGGAGCGCGGGGCCCGGGCGGGGACTGCGGGGCTGACACGCCCCGCTCGCAGCGCGGGCGCGCCCAGTGGGCGCCGGGAGCGGCGGGAGCCCCGCCCACCGGACCCGCCCGCCGCGCTGCCGCCCCGCCCACCGCCCGCGCGCACTTGTTTTAAACACAGCAGGCTCTGTCATTGGCCAGGAGGCCGACGGGGGCGGGGCCGTGCCCGCCCCGCGCGCTGTGATTGGCCGGCGAGGATGCGAATTCGAATTGGGGCAGTTGGCGGTTCGCAGCGCTGGCGCAGCGGCGAGTGCGCGGGCGGCGCGGCGCCCCCTGCCGTGCGGGGCGGTACAGTGAACTGCGGGTGCAGCGCTTCCCCTCACGGTGCGGCCGCCATGTTCCCCTGGTCTGCTTACTCCGGGCCGGCGGCGGGTGCGGAACACAGCGGCGGCCCCGGCTCCCGCGGGGGCCAGGAGTCTCGGCCCCAGCCTTCCCTGTCGGTGCTGTGTCGCTGACAGTCACCTATGCTCAGCTGAGGCTGCCTGGCCAAGGGAGCTGTGGAGGGGAGTGGTGGGGTCTTATTATTGCGTGATGATTTCCACCTTGAACATCCAGCAGCTGAGGGTGTCCTTGCTGGAGCTAAAGCATCAGGGAGGTCGTTGCATGTCCCAGCCTGGACAGCAGCTCTGCAGAGAAGTCTGTGGGGTCACAACTGTCCTTGACCCGCCCTATGTGCCGGGGCCAAGGTGGGGGACCTGGGGGTGGGAAGGGCATTGCCAGCTGGTCAGGGAGGGGTTCCTTCCCGTCTGTTCAGCCCTGGTGAGGCACATCTGGAATGCTGTGCCCAGTTCTGGGCTCCTCACGACAGGAGGGACATGAAGCTCCTGGAATGGGTATTTCATAGAATGAAAAAGACCTCAAGGACCATCTGGTTCCACTCCTTGCTGTGGGCAGGGACACATTCCACTATCCCAGGTCCAACCCCTGTCTGATCTGGCCTTGAACACTTGAACAAGAGATTGTGCGGCCACAGCTTCTCTGGGCAACCTGTGCAGGGCTCTCCTCTCTGACAGCCAAGGATTTCTTCCAACCCTTTCAGTGTGAAGCCAACCCCTCTTGTCCTCTCTCTCCAGGCCTGTGTCCCAAGTCCCTCTCTAGTTCTCTTGAAGGCCCTTTAAACACTGGAAGGGGTTGTAAGGTTTCCCCAGAGCCTTCTCCAGGTGAACGCTCTCAGCTCTTCCAGCCTGACTCCGGAGCAGGAGGGCTCCAGCTCTTGCAGCATCTCCATTGCTTCCTCTGGACCTTCTGGAGCAGGTCCACAGGGAATGTGATGAAGAGACTAGTGCATCTCCCTGATTAATAAAGGCTGAGGGAGCTCAGGCTGTTCAGCCTCAAGAGGACACGCAGCTGAGAGCAGCCCTCGTCCATATCTATCAGTGTCTGCAGGGAGAGGTCAGAGCATTAAGATCAGGATCAGGATCTGCTCCATGGGGCCCAGCACAAGAGGCAATGGGCAAAAAGTAAAATATAGGATATTCCATCTGAACATGAAGAAGAACTTTCCTGTGCACGTGACTGAGCACTGAAGACGCTGCCCAGAGAGGGATTGGACTCTCCCTCAGTGGAGTTATTCAAAACCCACCTGGACACTCCTGTGTCATGTGACTCTGCTTGAGCAGGGAGGTGGGACTGTTTGATCCACTGTGGTCTTTTCCAGAAAGAACCATTCTGTGATCCCTGCAAGGGGATGGAGCCAGGGGCTGCCTGGACAGAGGCTGTTTCTGATGTCCTGAGCTGCAACCTTGCCCCATCCCTCCCCAGCACACCCTTGTTCCTGCCCCTTCCTTGCCTTGTGTGGGGGAAAGGGGAATTAAGCAGACAACCAGGGGTCAAAGTTCAAACCTGACTACAGGATTCAGAGGAAAGCACTGATCCTCACAAGGCAAAGGGCAGAGTGGGATAAGGAGGTGTATTGAAAAGGCTGGCAGGCAAACAAAGCCATGTAGGGAAAAGCAGATATCGAGTTTGCTCAGCTGAAGATTTTTGTGAGTCTTAAGTCTCACAAGACTTGAAAACATGAGAAGAAGAGCTCTTGTTTTATAGGACATGAAATGACTGCATCCCAATTAGTGGCGGCTGGAAACCTTCCCAGTGTTGTTACCTTGAATAAACATCATCAATCCCAGCAGAACTGAGGTTTCTTCCTGGTAGCGTGTAGGAGATTTGTTTGAGGATTTTACAAGCACTTTTCATTGTTAGAACACGAACTTCTGGATGGTTCTCTTCACCCACATCCTTCTACCCCACAAGGGGTTGGAATAGCTTTGAAATCATGCTAGAGATCTCATTTTATGGTTGGGGAGACTGAGCTGGGGTAGCCTTATGACATCTCTGAGCCACACCACAGTGCTGGCCATGCTGGGCCTGGCACCTCATGCATTGTCCCCCAGTCCTGTGAGGTGACCCCAGAGGGAGGAGCAGCTGTGGACAGTCTTTGTCTTGTGCAGCCCCGCTTCCGCCTCCATCCATGAAACTGTGTCATGTTCCTGGGAGCACAGCAGCTGCCAACATGGAAAAGTGGCACCAGGAGCACAGGGAGTATTTAGCTTCTTTTAATTGAGAAGCAATTTGAGTTAAAAAGTTAATCATGCTGTCAGCTTCTGATCTTCATTTCTTCTCCCCCTCACAGCTGTTTCTGTCAACTAAAAATAAATTGAACCAGCAAACAAAACATGAATAATCAGCTGCCTATGGAGAGCTCAGATCCCAGCAAGAGATGCTCCTTGGATGATCTGCAGTGCAGAGCCCCTCAGGTGGATTCCATTCTTCCCAAACATGGCGGCAGCAGAGGAAGGCAGGGCATGGAGAGGGTTATGTTTGAGGCACAGGTATAACCAAAACCTGGGTGGGCACTGGGAGGTGAGATTCTCAGCAGCACCTTGGCCTGGTTTGTTCTCTCCAGAATAGGATGGCAGGACATCCAGGTGGTTTTATCACTGACAGACAAACCAGAGTGACTGGTGTGAAGTGGCACTTGTGTTACCTGAACACAGCCATCCGACTTTGCTGAGCCTGTGGTTTGTAACCCCCGACCAGAGGTGGCAGGCAGGGCAGGAGTGGGACCTGCTCCTTCACCAGCAGGCAGCTGGATGCTGGGTGGGATACACCATACTAGACAGCTGCACCAACTGGGAAGCCATTACACAGTGAAGAGTCAGTCACTACAGAAGAGAAGGTGGATTTGTGCACACTTTAATCTGTATTGCCAAGTCTTGAGCTGGATTTCAGATCCGTTTAGAGAGGGACTTTTCACAACAGGGAATGGCCTTAAACCATTCTTAAGCCTTGTTGTGTCACTGTCCTATCACACTGTTCCCTGGGAGGGTGCTGAGGCCCTGGCACAGGTTGCCCACACCATCTGTGGCTGCCCCATCCCTGGCAGTATCCAAGGCCGGGTTGGATAGGACTTGGAGCCACCTGGGATAGTGGAAAGTGTCCCTGCCCATGGAATGGGATGAGCTTTAAAGTCCCTTCAACCCAAACCATTCTGGGATTCTGTGATTTTCCTTTTATGCCTTTTCCTCCACTGAAGAGCCTGCAGAGGGTTGTGTTTCTCCTCAGTCCAAATGGCTCCTCGTTTCCTTCTCTTCTGATGGCTCTGGAAATAAAGGTAAATACAATAAAGGCATTTTGTTTCCCTTGATTGCTGTGATTTAAGCAAGACTCAAAATAGGTGTAACACTTGTGGTTCTGCCAAACCTGGGATTCTCTGGAGGCAAGAGTTGTTACCAGCTCCAGTTTCACTCAAGGTGTTGATCTCTCTTCTGAAGAGACCCAAGGGCCTGAGACCATGGCATCTAAGCAAGACATCCAACAGCAACGTTCTCCTAGGAAAACTGAAAATTTGCTGGAAATACCTCTTAGCTAGGAAATATCAGCTCCCACTTTCACAAGTCCATATGTGAGAGAAAGAGGTTCGTTGCTCCACAGATCATTTCTCACTCGCTGCCTCCGCCACTTCAGCCTTTAAAGCCTCTTCAGATGGACATGTGCAAAAATCTCTCCTATTTTTCCACTCAATTTGTATATTGCAATCAGATTCAAATGTGCAGATTTTATGGAAAGAGCAAAGATGAAGAATTTCAGTCAAATAGGTTTTAAGAGTGATATAAATAAAGATTAATGTAACACCCCCTCTAAACTCTTCAGATAGTGAACAGCTTAACAAACAGCTGTATTTAGACATTTGGAGTGTTCAGTCTGGTGAAAAATTTGCAGACAAACACCTGAACACTAGAGATTGCATTACACACCATTGCAAAAGTAATTTCATATATATAGACAGTGAAATGACATCTGTCTCATTGCATGGCAGAGCTGCATGATTTTCAGAGCTTTTCCCCCGGATTAACATTGTCAAACATAGTTCTAGAACTGGAAACAAAATGCCTGTGATATTACAGGGCTACATAAAAGTTAATCAGCCAAGCTGAAACTTAAGAGTAATTAGCTCAGCTGCAGCAGTGCCCCAGCTCTGCTGCCTTCAGGACCCAGTGTTTCTGCAGGGCCTGACACGATGCTGTCATGGATATGAGGGGCCTGAGGCTTGGGGGAAAAGTGAGGAACATCGAGTCATTTCACTGTAATTTGTACCCGGTCTGTGGTTATTCAATCAATGAACATGAGAGTTTTATATTAGAATGGCCCAAGAATGCGTTCTGGCAGCTGTAAAGTGGTGTCTTTCCTGCAGTTCAGAGGGCAAACAAAAGCGATCTGAGCCATTTGCTGCATGAAAGGCTCTAAAGCTCCATGAATGCACCTGGCAAATCACTGTCTGCTAGAGTGGTGAGAGGGGAGGAGGAGCAATTTTCTTTTGAAAGAGCCAGTTCTTGGTTGAAATATTTGTACCAGTCCTAGTAATTTCTGTTCCCCTTTTTAAAGGGTGAGATAATTCAGCTCTTTATTACACCCTTAGCACAATATAATGACAACTGGGCTGGAGAGGGAAGTTGCTCTTCAAGGGAGGAAAGAACTCTTCCAGATTTGAAAATCTAACTGTGAATTCACTATAATTGTTTGTCTGAGGTCCCAGGATGATGGGGCAACTATGGCTAAAGTTTTATGTCAGGATGTTACATCCCAGCATATTCTGTGATGGCCACATCCGTATCCTGAAGGTATTTCCACGTTACCTTACAGAATAATGTGTAATCCCTCTGTTTTACACTCATACTAACATATATTAACGGTGCTGTGGAGCTGCAAATCAGCAGTGAAGAGCTGGACATCTTCATCCTTTTTCCAAACTGTTTCTCTCTTAGGAGGACCCTGCTTGGTTATTGGGAACCATCACAAGAATGAAACCTTTGCCTTGCAAATCATGACATGGAACTGCCACGAGGTGGCATCAAATTCATATGATGGGACATCGAACTTTTAGTTTCGGAGCATTTTTCCAGTTTTAGGACATCTCAGGGCAGGACTCCTAATCCAAAAGGGCTGCACTGAGAACAGTACTCCAGGGTGGTACACGAACAGGCAATCTGCATGAAGCTGGTTAATGCAGTGCTTTTCAAAATCCAGAGCTGGCCCCATCAAGGAAGAGGCGGGGTGAACATGGCTTTTAGGAACAAATGATTTAGCACAAGTGTCATGCAGAACGTTTCTTTTTCTGAAAAGATGACTGTGGGTTCTGCTGATGCTCTCTGCCACCTGCCTCTGAAGGCTCAGCCCAGAAGGAGAAATCAGCACGTGGCACCCTGAGCCAGCTCACAGACGTGTGCCTGATGTGTGTGAAGTCCTTGTCCTGGCAGGATGTGTGGTAGGGTAGAGCCCTGGCCCTGTGTGGGAGGTGGTGGATCATCCAAGAGGACTCCTCAGGGTCACACTGCACAACGCACACTCAGCCATGAGCAGCAAGGGGGTACTGGGGGTGGGAAAAGTGCAGTGCTGCTGCAGGAAACCCATGGAAAAGGGAGCATGAGGAGTAATGCTAATGGCCCACGGGACCAGCTTTGTGGTTGTGATGCTGTGGGTGAAACCAGTGCCTTGGCTCAGCTCAGCTCCAGTGCCAACCAGCTGTGATGGCCACACACAGCTCGGGCAGCCTCAGGAAAGGCTGTGGAGTAGTGACTGATCTCCAGAGGTTCTGAGGTGATTTCCAAAGATTCTGAAGGAGGTTCTGGAGGTTCAGTGACTTCACTGTCAGCCCAGGCCTTTCCCATCCCCTAGCTGGTTCCATGTCTTCACTTTGGGTGGTCTCTCAGCAAGGCAGCTTTTACTTTCACTCCATTCAAGTGGAAGCTTATCCCCTCCCTAGCCAGAGAACACGGAATCTGGCCAACTTCTAAACAGTATCTGATTCTCTTTAAAGCCTTGCACTTTAAACACTTGAGAAGTACTACTTCTTAAATACCCCACACTTCTGTGGAAGCGAGGCGCCTGGAGCAGAGCCAGGGAGCTGAAACTGGGAGACAGGATTCCAGGAGGCAGGGAGAGGAAGCAGGGATGTATCTGTCAGACAAGCACTGGCTGCCATAGCACAGAGCCAAAGGCTCTCACTATCACCAGACATTCTCCTCCCAAGCTCTTGCTGATACGAGACATTCAGTTTATAACTTTTAATTTATGATTTATTTTTATTTATCTTTTTGTGCCATGTTTACTTGAGGCAGATCCTCAGCATCCTAGAGGCTGAGGTGCCAGGAAGGAGCTGTTGGGCCAATGCCAAAGCCACTGACACTAGTGGGTAAGGTGAGCTATAAGTTGGCTCTTGCCTGTGTGAGCACGTCTTTCCTACAGGTCCTTAAATGCCACTGAAGAGGACTGGCCTCACGATTCCAGGACAAAACTTCAGGATTAAAAGCCCCTGGATACCTCTATAGTATTTTTACATGTTATCCTCCTCTCAAAACAAAGTGATTGTGAGCTGGGTCTTCTTTATCTTGCAAGGCTGAAAGCACAGCTTCCCTTCTTGCATAAACTCATCCCTTGAGGACTTCTCATCTCCTCCCTTCATTGGGAGCCCCTCACTTTGTCCCTCCACAGCAGGAGTTAGAGGCACCCCGTCTTTCTATTTCTCCCTTATCCTCCAAAGGAATCGATTCCCTACTCATCCTCCTTTTCTTTTTGCCTTCT
Organism: Pseudopodoces humilis; assembly: GCF_049639895.1. Lineage (NCBI taxonomy): Eukaryota > Metazoa > Chordata > Aves > Passeriformes > Paridae > Pseudopodoces > Pseudopodoces humilis. The sequence continues at coordinate 2,883,590 of NC_142217.1, read as the reverse complement.
TTCCCCTGAGTTAGGGAAGCACAACCCTGGTTCCTGCTGGGATGGTGTGGGAACACAGGATAAAGGGGGCACCTGGATCACTGAGCTCAGCTCCCACTATACACAGCACCCATATACTAGGTTTGCTTCAGGAGCGACCCTGGAGCTTCTTCACTGCACATCCTGTGGCACTATGGGCAATGAAGAAGTCTTCAGGATGTTACTGGATGTTTTATAGGTACAGGTAGAAAATGAAAACTTAGAAAGTAAAAAACAGGTACTCATCTCCAGTATGCACAGAAGGCTTACAAGAGAGCTGGAGAGGGGGTTTGGACCAGGGCATGGATGGACAGGACAAGGGGGAATGGCTTCCCACTGCCAGAGGGCAGCGTTAGATGGGATATTGGGAAAGAATTCCTGGCTGGGAGGATGGGGAGGCCCTGGCACAGGGTGCCCAGAGAAGCTGTGGCTGCCCCTGGATCCCTGGAAGTGTCCAAGGCCAGGCTGGATGGGGCTTGGAGCAGCCTGGGATGGTGGGAAATGTCCCTGCCATGGCAGGGGGTGGGATGGGATGAACTTTAAGGTCCCTTCCAACCCAAACTATTGCATGATTCTGTGCCTGGTACTTGCAGGCCACAACACAGGAAAGCTCAGTGCTTCCCAGCAGCTGTTGATCTTTGGGAAGCCCATGTGAAATCTTGGAATCAAATAATGAATAATGTCATTAGAGCTGAAGCAGTTTGCCATGGTGAGCTCCATACACGTGGCTGAAGGAACCGCTGGGCTCCAGCTCTTGCTGTGCACCGCTCCTCAAGCTCAGCCCCCCTGTGCTGCTGACCCCTCACAGCCAAACACTAATTCACAGCAGACAGTGGCATCTGTGTCACCCCAAGTTTTGGGACACATCAAGGAATACTGTCCCAGTTCCATGGTTCCATGCTAATTACACTGCCTCAGCCACTTCATACGGGTTGTAGGGTTGTTTTTATTTCCTGTAAAGAACAGAATGTTTGGCAAAAGAGGAGAGTGAGAATGACAACTGTGTACACATTTCACATGTTTCTAATATTATATCTCCTCCAGAGAATAACAGAGGTGTTATTAATAATCACCTTGCCAAGTTTCTGAATTGCTATGTTGAAATGAGCTGGGTATATAATTTAGGAACCACAAGCAAGGGAGAAAATGTGCTTTCAATTGAATTTGAAATGGGTGGAAAGCTGATGATGCAGTGAGATAGATGCTGGTGATTCCGGAGGGCTAAAGCTGAGTGAAGAAAGCTGTAAAACAGACATTTTGCAGATTTTGTGAAGTTGGAGTCATCTCTAGGACTTGGAAAGTGTAAGGAGGTGCAGGTGGGGGAGACACAGGCAGAATCCATACACTTGAAGTCCTTAATCTGGAATGGAAAAGACATGTATGTGGGGCTGAGCATCATGAGATTGTGTCTCTGCACAAGCCAGACACAAGAGCTGGGGCCTGGGTGGTTTCAGGAGGGAAGGAGGCTGCAATGATGAAGAAGCTTGGCAAGTGTGTTGTTGCTTAGGTAGAAGCAGAGTTTGCAAGGCACCGCAAGCCTTTGGAAATGTGCATTCAGCATGTGAAGGATGTGAGGTAAACTGTGGGGTGGTAGAAGTACTGGGCAACTTTGTCAGTGTTCCCTCTCTTGTCATCTCTGACCTCCTACAGCACTAAGCTCCTGTTTGAAACCAGATGAAAAGAATGTTTCATCTGTTGGGGCATTACAATTCCAGCCTCTCCAGCCATGACTCAGTGTTGCAATGTCTGCATGAGCCTCCCTCCACTCAACCCAGAACAAGGTCACTGAAGGAGAAGTTGTGTGGGGTTATTTCTTGCTCTCTGTAACTCCAGCAACATTAAATGTCTTTCCTGCAACAGGCAAAATCCCTTTAAAGCCCTGCCTGTGGCTACCCTTCCACCAGAGGTTTCTCTTCTTGCCTATGTCCCAGCACAGACTGCTCAGTAGCAGAACTGTTACTCATTTATCACAGCACACCCATCTCTGCCAGCCTTAGACCCAGTGCTGCAAATGTTCTTGAGTGTTTTCTGCATCCTGGCCAACAGGCCCCTCATCAAAGGACAGGCAACAAGTGGGTGACAGAAACTCCTGGGTGTGCACTACAACCACTGGCCAGCTGCAGTCACAGAAAAGCTTCATTGGGAAATGAAGCAACCATAGAGCAACTACTTAATAAAGACCAAATGCCACACATTAGGAAATGTGGCATTTCCAGCCAGCAGACTCCCAGCCCTGGGAGATGCCAAGATCCCTCAGAGACCCCCATGGCTCCCTGAGCCTGAGTGGCCCATGCCTGAAGTGCACAGATCTCTGGAGTTACCCATGGTGCATTCCCTCCTGGCCTTCGTAACACGTGGATAATTTTCCAGGATGTGGGTCTCCAAACAGAGCTGCCTCCCTTCCTCAGGGCTTACGTGCCTGGATCCAAGGCCAGCTGTGGTGTGGGTGTGCATATCCCAAATGCAGGATTGGGGTGCTGTGAGGGCAGGGCAGTGAGAAGCCTTGTGGGGTCTTCAGAGCTGCCTTTAAGCTCAGGCTCCTCTCCTCAGGGCCACTGCACGAGCCACATCCCAGCCACGGCCACACTCCAAAGTGTCTCTCTGGTTTGGTCCCAGGCCTCTGATGGAATTCTTGGCTTGACCTTGGGCCAAGTCCTACTGCATGAAGAGATGCTGTGCTCTCCCTTCTCCGACAGGCAGGGTTTTCTCTGCAGTAGCATATATCCACATGGAGTCTGGACCGTGATGAGAAGGCTGGAGCACAATCTCCCGTGACCTGACTTGGATTAAACACAGCCCTGCCAGGCTGAGCCCTGTAAACAAAGCAGCTTCCAAGGAGCTCCCAGTGGTGCATCTGCACTTCTTGTGAAATCTAAGCCTCAAAGGCCTGCACACATGGTACAAAAACGTCAGTCACTTCCCAGGCTCAGCTTCAGCAAAGAGCAAATTTATGCAGAGCCACGATGGAAATTAATTTCCCCGAGTTTTGCACTGTTGGAATTTCACGGTATCTCCTGTTAAGTTCAGTGGCAATTTTACAAGGTCGATCTTTAGAGACTTGGATTCTTAATATGAAAGAGAACTGGAATATGAAAGGTTGAAGAATATCTTCTAAGCTCTCTGCCGACTGAAAGAAGCTGCTTTCCCTCATGTCATTGGTCTCTTGCAAATAGCAAATGGCATGCATTAAATACAGGTCCAGATCCTCAAATGTATTTTCCCAAATGCCATCGATTTTATTTATGGATCCATGACTGCTTTCTTTGTACTGTGCTCCTCTTCACGGCAAACTTTGCACAAGAGTAGTAAAGACCCTGGCTGCTGAATCTAATTGCATGAGAATGAATCATTGCACATTTCTAAACAGTTTAACTAGAACAGAAAACAGAATCAAGCTGTAAGACCATCATCTGATTAATTAGAAGGGCAGGGTTCAAGAATTAGGCTGGAAACACTTTACCATATGAATTCTTTTGCAATGGAAAGTTAACAATTGCAAAGCAAAATCAAATTGGGCAAGCTCTGACAAAATTATTTTTGATTGCTTGGGTTTTGTTTTGTTGGTCTTTTTTTCAATTTGGGACAAATTGCCTGGTTTGTTCTTTTGAATATAATAATTTTCAGACACAGCTGTAAGCAGGGGGAGAAATCACAACTCCCCCTGTGTTCCATGAGGCAGGAAAAAGGCCTGTGCCACTGTGGGACACAGTCAGTTTCTTTGCTGTCAGTTAATTACAACGTAAGAAGTTGGAATTAATACAAAACCTTTCTCTCTCTGTCACAACTGCCTTTGTTGAGTTTGCTTCCCCCAAATTGTCTCTAAGTTGGTACGAGTGAAATGTCTGTGTCCTGTACTGAGAGGCACCACAGACTCTGTACTGGCCACAGCTGTGGCTGGAATCTAGGCTAGAACAGAAGAATTGATTCTGTATTCAATGGCTATTTCTTAGTCTTCTCTAATGGATCAGTGTGGAGCTTCTCACATGTAGGTTCAAAACACAAGGTGTGTACACCTGGGTACAGGTGATGTTCTTCTCCCTGTGAGGCTTTTCAGCTTTTAAACAGCTGACCTGTGTGCTGTAATGACATGTCCTACATTCTATCAGCTTGGAGCTTCCATGCTCCCAGAGGAAACTCTGGATTTGCCCTGCCTGAATCAATGCAGTAGAGCAAACCTCGGCCAGGAGCAGAGAGCATGTGGGAGCTTCTGCCTGGCACAGCCTCTCTGAAACACAAGGAGCCCCAGGGCTGGTGGGGGTGTGCTGGGGGCTTGTGTGAGCTCCGGCTTCCAGTGACACTTCTCGGAGAGCCAGCCTTTTTCACTCCCTGGCATGGAGCTCCAAGGAGGAAAAACTTCTTAGCAATTCTTTCTTCAACAGCTCTGATCTTTAGGAGTGGATGAACACTCATCTGCAGAGGAGAACACAGCCAGCAGAGCTGGCTGATGCTTGTCAGTCACCCAAGTCAGCTTTGGGTTTTCCAGCCCGTTCTTGGTCACGGGATTAGCTCATGGTTCTGGTGGTGCCACTCAGCACCTCAGCAGCTGAGGCATCCCTCTCAAGCCTGACAAAATCCCCTGAGGTGATAAAGATGCTCAAGTTAAATGGCAGGAGCCACTGCATCTCCTTTCTGCCACCAACAAAGCAGTGGAGGCCACCACAGAGGGCACAGACAATGTACAGAGGGCTGAGCAGAAGCCCCAGAACTCCCTGGTTGGTTGAAACCCAGCCTTGTAAAAGTGCATTTTCTCTGCACAGCCTCACAAAGCTGGGGAAGGGGCATAGCAAGGGGAAAAGTGGGCACTGACTGCATGGATTGCATGAGCCTGAGCCCTGCAGGAGACTGCCTGCGGGTCAGGTACTTCCACGGCAAGGACATATGGATTTCTAAGCAAGAAATCTGTCATCTTGCTTCAGAAAATTAGGCTTTGGGTGTATTTTCTGTGCATATGTCCCATCACACTGAGGAACCTCACTCCTCACTCTCTTTCCAGCAGATCAAGCCACACCAAGTCCCACCAGATGCCACAAAGGCTCAGGAGGCCAATTCCGACCTCCCAAATCCCCACTGAGTAGGTGAGTGAAATTTTCACTTTGTTCTGTGATGACCATGATGAGAATGAAGAACTAACACTCATCCAGCCTACATTCAGACCTTAATTAAATCACCTAACCCAAGTCTTGGTGTCCACTGGTGCTGGTGGAGCCAGAAGTGAAGGGCCAGAGCCAGGGCTTCTTGGGCATGTGGATCACACACTGTGTGGGTGTATCACCAAGGCAGACCCCATTTTTTACGTTCCAAATGCATAAAGTGGAGTGAATTTAGGCAAAAGGGACACCCTGGATGCTGGAAGTAAGATCTGCAGCAGGCAGCCACAGGCTGGTAACTCAGCTGTGGAGCTGCCTTTCCTCTTGCTCTGGTGTAAGTTAAATTTAAAGTTAATTTTTTACTCCTGCAAAATCACACCCCTGCTGTATTTCTGTTGTTGGCATTACAGTAGCCCTGAGTGGTCCTTGCTGTGTGTGAGGCCCCTCATATTTCAGGCTCTGCACAAGTGCTGTCAATTGGTTCCTGCCATAAGCGTGTGCTCGCTTGGCACTGCATGGCAATGTGATAAATCTAAAAAAATTGTGTCCAGGTAGTCATAGATACCAAATTTGAAGATAACATTTTCCAGTTTCTGCTGTAAATCAAGGTTTTTTTAATATCCTGTGAAATAAACCATTTGCAAGGGAGCCTTGGTGTGAGAAAAGGAAGTTACTGATATGCTTGTAATTGCATTTCTGGCTTTATGAGCTACAAAATTACCGGTGATTTCTGTAAGTGGGCTGAGGGTATAACAGAAGAAGCTTGAGCAAGCAGATCGGAAGAGACCAGCATGGGAATGTGTTCAAAGAGCTGCCGTGGGCTCAGCCTGAGTAATGTGTCACTGACAGCTGGCCAGGAGTACACCCAGCACAGTCACTGTCCCAGGAATCTGCAACCCAACACCGGCAAACTCAGAGCCAGGACATCAGCAAGGAGGAAGGGGAGTGTGTCTGCAACAGGAAGGAAGAGAAGGGCAATAAACACAGTTGCAAAAGGAAGAAGGTTGGTGGAAGACCTTGGAAAACAGGCAGTGACTGGACGAGAAGGGACAGGACGGAGAAGAGGCAGTCTGCAGGACAGCAAGAGGAGACAGGAACAGTGGGAAGGAAAATAAGCTCAAACTCAAATTTTAACATTATTCATTGTGGATTGGGGCACGTGCCAAGGCCTACAAGCATCAGCCCACGCTGGGTGTGACACACTAGGAGAGCTCTCTACAGCTCCCAGCCAGCAGAGCAGCACCTCTCTGGGAGGTCACACCAGGAGGGTAAAGAATCAGGCCAAGACCTCTAAATGTGCCATCCTGGCATTGCCCCAGTGCTCAATTGCCCAATTCCTCAATGCTCCAGCATGCCCACAGTTAAACTATTACTCCATGCTGGTATCTGTCCTCAATAATTACAAAATTTCATTTTCTTTGTGCTGATGGTGTAAGTGAGTGAGCTGGAAACATTCCCAGAGAGATAAGAAAACTGTATTCTGAAGATACTTATTTTAATTGTTTTATGAGGCGCCCGTAGAAAATGACACTAAGTTCTCTCTGAAGAGGCAGCATTAAAGCGTGGGAGTTTCTCCTGCCAAAGAGGCGTCTCACACTGAGTCTCTGACAGGTCCACTTTGCCTCTAATGGGCTTCCTCATGCTGCTGTACACTCTTTGTGGATGACTGATGGCTTGATTTTCCGTTCTTCATCTCTGCTGACAGTTAGTCAGCTTGACTTGGACTTCTCCAAATTGAGATAAGAGCAAAGTTGCCAGGAATCCAGGTGATCTCAGAGAAGGTCTACCAAGGGAAAAAGCTTTCCTGATGGGGTTTCAAGATGTCAACCTGAAGCCATTTTCAAAAATAAAATCGCAGGGAAGCAAAAAAAAAAAAAAAAAAAAGGGAAACAGCAGAAGAATGAAAAGTTAAGAAGAAAACCTTCAAGTGGTCTGGAGTGAGCACTGGACTGGACCCCCGTGAGGCTGTGGCAGTAGAACTCCTGGACTGTAATTACAAACTAAATGTGGCTTGTCAGGGCAGTGTTGGGTTCATGCTTGGTGAAGAAACCAGAGAGTAAATTTCTGGAAACTTTGGTATGCCAGTGGACAAGTTTGGTGAAGATGCTGTGGCCTCTTTCAGTGCTCTGGGCTGTGCTGGGGAGCCACAAGTGACACCACCCCAGGCTGTGAGAGGACCCAGGAGTCATCAGTGTCCCATGAGCCTTCCCTTGAGCATGACACAGACCCAAACAAGCAAATCTCACATCCAGTGCTTCAGAGTCTGGTTTAAATATCCACAGGGAGCGGTAACTCTGTGAGCCAGATTTCCTTCACTGAATAGGCTCTCTGTAACCACAGCCAGTACAAACTGAGTTCAAAAAAATGTGTTAAAGTCATTAGCTGAAGATTGGGTGAGGAAGTTATCCAGTCCCTTGTGATTATCCTTCAAGGCCCAGCACTGCACTCCATTAGCTTTTATGAAACACGCAGGATGTCTGTATGCAGAGAAGATGGTAATTGCTTTAATTATAATTCTTTTGACTACCAATTTTTTATTCACTGTCAAGAAGGTTGCCTGCTCCTGCATATCTTCTCCTTCTCAGGAACATGTTTAGCATTAGCAACAGGTCCTTTGATCTCTACAGCTCCTCTCTGCATCAGAGCACAAGGTGTTTGAATGAGGAGAACCATCAGATTTTGGTGCTTCCAGGCTCTCTGCACCTTCAGATGCACAGCACAGCTGTTTCAGGAGCCAGCAGGCACCTGCTTTCTCCTGTCTCATCTGACCTCAGACGGGCTCATTGATGTTGCTGCTGTCTTGCACTTCAGCACTTGCTCTGCTCAAATCTTGTAGTCCCAGAGGTGAGGTGAGCTGGCCCTGACTGGGAGCCAGGTGCCAACAAAGCCATCAGTCTGCTCCTCAGATGAACAGGGCAAATATAATGACAGGCTTGTGGGTTGAGATAAGGGCAGGGAAAGATCATCCAGCAGCTACTGTCACAGGCAAAACAGACTCAACTTTTCAAACTAGTTTAATTTATTACCAATCAAATCAGAGTAGGAAAATGAGAAATAAAACTTGATCTTAACACCTTTCCCTGCCACCCATCCCCCACCTTTTTCCTGGGTTCAACTTCTCTCCAAATTTTCTCCCTTCTTGCCATGCAAATCCAGTAGAAAAAGAAGTGTTTTGATTGCAGAGCAAAGTTGCATTTCCAGAGCTCACAACTGATGGGAAAGATCATTTGAATGCATGGAATTAGGACAGAGATTGGGATAGTGCTAAGCAGCATGTTGGAAGATTGCAGAACCTGTGTGGAAGAAGACTGGCAAAGCCATGGATGGCTTTGGGGTGAAGGGAACAGATTGAATCACATCACAGAACTGCCTTGCATGTGCTGCTCCAACTCCATCTTAAAACTTGAGGCTCTGCTTACTGAAAAACTCTTCCAGAACCCTGTACTTCTAAATGTCACAAATCATATTCTATTTTCAAGCTTCAATTTTTCTCCTGGTATATTTATAGACATTAATTATTGTACACACTATCTGTTACATGATATAGTTCTTTCCTGAACTGATGGTTTCTTCTTTAATGTAAATATAGAAATAATAAGGAAAGCAGCACCCTTCAATGGCGTAATGGTTGAGCAGCACTCATTGACACAGCCTCTTCTCCTGCCTACAGGGAAGTGATGGACGAGTCAGTGCCAGACTTCTCAGAGATGTGCAAGAACAAGAGAGCAGATGCAAAAAAGAGTTCTAAACTTGGCAAGGGGAGATTTGGGTTCAACACTAAGAAAACTTCCTTCCCAGAAGGGGTGACCAGATATTGGAACAGGTTGCCAAGATGGATGGTGGAGTGCCTGTGAAAGGAGATGTTGAAGAAAAGGCTGGGGGTGACACTCAGGGCTCTGGGCTGGTTGCCATGGTGGGTGGGGATGGTGCCCAGGTTGGACTCAGTGATCTGACAGGGCACTTCCAGCTGAATCGATTCCATGATTCTGTGAAATCACAGCCTTTGGGGACAGCGTGATGGTTGATGAGTGTCCCCAGCCCGTGGCCGTGCCCAGAGCCCAGGCAGAAGTGGGCTGGGAAGGACGTGCCGAGCCTGTCGAGCGGTGGCAGCGTGGCCTTCAGCAGCACTGATATAAATAAGCCCTACCTGCAGTCCGTGTTTCGCAAGTGTTCTTTGCAGCCTCTGTTCCAGGTTCCGAAACGTTCCTGTTCTGAGTTCCATGCCAAACCATTCCTTGTTGCTCCTACTGGAAACTTCCAGACGCGGCAGCCGGGGTTAGAGACTTTCCGGCATGACGGCCGGAGTCGGAGACCTCCCGATACGGCAGCCCGACACGGCAGCCGGGGTTCGAGACCTCCCAACACGACGACCGTAGTCGGAGGCTTCCCGGCCCGGCAGCCGGAGTTCGAGATTTCCCAGCACGGCAACCGGAGTTAAGAGACTTCCCAACATGGCGACCGGAGACTTCCCGAAACGGCGGCCAGGGAGGAGGATTTCCCAAGGTGGCGATCGGGGCTTATGCAAATCAGCTACCGAAAAACACCACCTCGGACAAAAAACCCGATCTATGAAGCATCGGAACACTGAATAAAGAAACTGAGAGCGATGCCCTAAGGTCGGGATCAAGGGACACTACCCATCCGCTTTCCTCGCCATGACCGCAGAGACTCGCTAGGGATGACACCCCTGGACTTTGGAGCCCAATGGGACTCCGGGTTTACCCGCAAGGACGGAGATCCCGGCTGTGCCTACATTGCACCCCGTAGGAAGAGCCGCATTGTTCCTCCTCCGAGCCGCTTCAGGGAGCGACGGCGGTGTGCGCGACCCATCGGGCCCCCACCCCGAGCTGATTCTAATAAAGGATTTAAAACAGGAGAAAGAAGGTCTCCTGGCCCCGTTTTTATCAGCACCGTGTTCAGCCAGAGGCTCTCCTGGCTGCTGCTGTCGCTCTCGGTGCTGCTGCTCCTGATGCAGCCCCTGGATCCTTCCAGCCACGCTGCTGAGGACACAGGGATGGCCCTGGAGGAGCAGGACATGGCGCTGATGAGGGACGCCGTGCCGTGCTGGAGGCGCTGCCGTTGATCTGTGCAGCCGTGGCCCTGCTTCTCAAGGGCCTTCGCCTGTGCTGGCTCCTCGGCCAAAGGGCTCTGGAGCCGCTGGGGAGAGGTGAGGGAGGGGCTGGGGCAGGTGGGCCGGTGCTGGGGGCCAGGAGGGTGTGGGGCGAGGGCTGAGAGCCCCGTGGGGAGCAGAGCTGGGCAGGCCCCGGGGGTACCGGGCCTCTGGGGCAGCCCTTTGGCCGAGGTGCGGAGGCAGAGCGGGGACCGAGCCCATGGCTGGGCAGGAATGGGGCCCGGCCGAGCCCCGGCAGAGGTGGCCAGAGCTCTTCTTGCTGCAGCCTGTGCCCGGGGCAGCCCGGCCGGGCTCTCTGTGCAGGAGAGGCCCAAGGCAGTGCCAGAGGGCTCAGCCCCCTGTGGCCCCGGTGCCCCTTCCATGGGGCTCCCGCTGTTTGTGTTGCACGAGAAGAGCCGGAGCTCCTCGGCCTCTGCACGGCCGTGCTGCCGGGCCACGGCTGCTCTGAGGAGCTGCTGCTGGAGAACCGGGCCTGGATGAGGCACTGCCTGCACCAGAGCCCCGGCAGAGGCCGGTGCCCAGGGGGACAAAACCAAGGACATTTGGCCTTTGGCAGAGGAAGGGACTCCAGTTCTCCCATCAGCTGTGGCTCCCCAGCTCCCACCGGGCTCTGGGCTTGCAGGCCCTGACAGGAGATGTATGAGCAATGCCAAGCCCTGGGCACTGCGACATTTCCACTAGATGGTGAATCTCTTTGGCCTTTTCTAGGCATAAGTTTCTTAGAAATCTTCCCAAACCCATTAAAAAAAAAATAAATTCTTAGATTATTTGGCCCTAGTAATAGTTTCGCCCATTATTTCTTTAACAGTAGTTTAAGATTTTCTAAGTGTTAAGGTTCAATAAAGTTCCTGTGTTCTTTACATTGATATGTTATACTAGCATTCCATATGTGTTGGGGGAATCCAAATGGTGGTTTTGCACATGAGCTGCAGACCACCTGTATTTTAGAGCTTGGTGCCACAGCAGTATTTGAAAGACTATTGAGTTTAGTGGTGATCTGGAGGAGGGGGTTGAATCTCCCATTAGCAAATTGATGAGGACACCACATGGGGCAGGAGTGTCCTGGAGAGTGGGAAGGCTCTGCAGTGGGCCCTGGCCAGGCTGTCTGGGCACAGCACCCAGAGGTTCAACAGGACCAACAGCTGAGCCCTCAGCTTCTGATACAAGAAGCCCCTGCAGCTGCAGGAATGGGGCAGGTTCTGTGGAAACGCTCCCAGCAGGAAAGGCCCCGGGCTTCTGGTGGACAGCAGCTGAACCTGAGCCAGGTGTGCTCTGGTGGGCAAGAAGGCCAAAGGTCCCTGGCCTTTGTCAACCATGGCAGGAGCAGGAGCAGGAACAGGAGCAGGAACAGGAATGGGAGCAGGAGCAGGAGAAGGAGCAGGAGCGGGAGCAGGAGCAGGAGCAGGAACGGGAGCAGGAGCAGGAGCAGGAATGGGAGCAGGAGAAGGAGCGGGGCAGTGCTTGTGGCCCTGTGCTGGGCACTGGGGAGGCCACAGCTCCAGTGCTGTGTCCAGCTGTGTCCAGCTGTGGGCTCCTCAATTCAGGAAGGACCCTGAGAAGCTGGAGCAATTGCAGGGTAGGGTAATGGGGCTGGGGAAGAGGCTGGAGCTCCAGGAGCAGCTGAGGGAGCTGGGGGGGGGGCTCAGCCTGGAGAAAAAGAGGCTCAGGGACACCTCACTCTGCACAACTCCCTGACAGGAGGTGGCAGTCAGGTGGGGATTGGCTCTGCTCCCAGGGAACAAAGGGAGGAAGTGACCCAGAAGGATCATTGAAGTCCAGCTCCTGGCTCTCCCCAGGACAGCCCCAAGAATCCCACGATGTGCCTCAGTGTTGTGCAAACACTCCTTGATCTCTGTCAGGCTGAGTGCTGTGACCAGTTCCCTAGGCTACCAGTTCAGTGCCCAACCACCCTCTGGGGAAAGAAGCCTTTTCTAAAATCCAACCTAAATTTCCCCTGACTCCAGGCCATTCCCTCAGGTCCTGTCATCGGTCACTGGCAAGGAGAAGAGATGAGCTCCTGCCCTTCTTCCCCTCATGAGGAAGTTGCAGACTGCAAGGAGATCTCCCCTCAGTCTTCTCCAGCTGAACAGACCAAGTGCCCTCAGCCAGTCCTCAGATGGCTTCCACTTGAGGCCCTTCACCATCTTCATAGCCCTGCCCTGGATGCTCTCCAGTCACTTTATATCTTTCTTCTGTTTTGGCATCTGAAACTGCACACATGTCACTGAGGTATGGGAGTACCCCCATCCTTTGGGTGCACCTGTGCATGCACCACCACAAGGCTGATGGTTAGCAATTTGTCTCTGCTCAAAGTCACCTGAGGTCATTTTACTGACATCTGGCTGGAAGGTGTTGTGTCTTCATCAAGAGCTCCAAGGCTACAGAGTCAGATACCCAGAATCTGTGAGACTAAAAATTCTGTTATTAAAGAAAAAAGCCAGGGCATTGCCAGGGATGAACACTGGGAACAAGGCATGTGGGACTGCCAAGGCAGAAAGCATCTGTGACACTGCATTTACAAAACACATAAAATATCAAAAGGATGGGAACCCCTGCTGCAGCCAAATAACAGGATCAGAACAACCTGTAGGCAGAGTGTTCCTGTGTTGATTGAAATCAAGCCAGGTCAACGGGATTAACAGGCTCCTCCTGGGAATGTATCAAGGGAACTCTGCACGACTGCAGGCAGGCTGAGCCTCCTCTCTGTTCAGTTCCACCAGCAGAAGAACAGCCTTGGACAGGCATGGTCATCCTGCATCGGGGCCAGAGCACTGCCGGTGCAGTTCTCTGATCCCCCTAGAGAATCTCTCACCTAATCTTGGGCCAAAATTTGTGCTGTTTCAGCTTAAGATCTGGCAGAGAAAGCCCCAATTCAGGCAAGTGTTAGAACCCCAGTAAAAGCATTCATTCACCTGAGCCATCCAGTGGGAAACTCCAGATCCAGCACCAACACCTGTGACCTGGGCAGTGGCAGGGCCTTGGGCACGCCCTAGAGAACTCAATATTTCTGTGTTTCAGGAGGGATTGCTTGTGGGTGCCATGCTGCCTGGCTATCCTGAGTTTGCTACCACCACAAAGCAGTTTGTGGTGAGAAACATCTGGCACGAAGCTGCAGTTTGTGCCTCTGCTGCTGGGGCTTGCTCTCATCCCTGGCGATAGCACTGCTCTGCAGCTCAGCACTTCATCAACATTAAACTGATGGCACAGTACACAATAAACATTCTGAAGGCTGCATTAAATACCAGCTTAACATCTTGTCAAGCAAAAGTGACAAACAAAAAGATGAATACTGACAGTGTGGGCATCAAGATGAAGATGAGTAACATACAACCATTCCTGTGATGTGCAGTGGGCTTATACTATAATATGTTTTAGACACAACTGAAGTTTCCTCAGGTGCCATTTGAGAAAGTAAAACAGCCATTCCCATCTCACCCACCTCACCTTCCTTGCATGCTTTGATCAGCAGAGACTTGGATAAACAGATGGGCATTCATGTCAGTCACTCACCCCAGCATCTGCATTCGCTCCGCTCAGCCAGGCACCGTGAAGCACATCAACTGTGCAGCCTGGAGACAGACACTGATGGATCTATTCGCACTCTATTCCACATTTGAGCTTTTTGTCTCTAAAGCCTGAAGAACTGGAGATTAAGTGGTTTAATTTGGATATAAGGCTGGAGCTTCACGGAGGAAGGCAACCTCCAGAGCAACAGCATGGGCTGCAAGCCTACCCTGAAGAGAAATGTGTGTGCAGCCCCATTCCTCCCCTCTCCTAGATGGAGCTGTCTCCAACTCTGCCAGACTTCAGGCATAGTTAGGACCCACAGATTAAAAGTCTGCTTCTCTGAAGTTTGGGGGAGCCAGCAAGACACTTAGGAGAGAAGAATTCACCTGTCCTTACACAACAGGGAAGAGTGAGACAGGAACAACGGGAAGCTTTTAGAGAGCTATTTTCAGCCTTTCCCAGCCAATTGAAAAGCTTTACAAATTGCAAGTGAGGGTTGTGCCACAAAAGCTTCCTCGGTGTCAGTCCTGTCTCCCAGGAGAGCACAGGTTGGAGAGGTGCATTTCAAAGGGCAGCAGCAGTGCCAGCTGCCAAACAGGGATGGCTTCCATTTAGGATGAATCATCACCAGACCTTATCACAGCATCCAAGGGCTGTCTTTTAAATCATCATCTTCTGACACAAGGCACTGCAGTCCCTGGCCTAGTGCTCAGAGCTTCAGCAGGACATGTCAAGATGAAAAGCAAAGGCTTTGCCTAAGTCACGTGTAGGATCTGCAGCAAAAATGGGAACCAGTTTCAGATGTCCAGTTCTGAAGGCAAAGCATCTGCCTTAAAGCCATCTTTTGTCTCCAACAGGAGACAATTTACTTACATTTACTGCCTTATCATAGAGAAATTGAACCCAACACCAGCTGCTGGCAGCCAACAGCAGAGTTTCTTAGAGAGCAAAACTTCCACGTCAGATCTTCAGATCTCTCTCTCATAGCTGAGGGCTATTTTCCATTGGGTTATTGCACAATGCTTAAACAAGAGGATGGGAAGATTCCTGTTCTCAGCAAGAAACCAAGTGAAATGTCAAGAGGAATATGCCTGCATGTTTAGCATTGAATGCAAATATGCATGGAACCCCAAGGCTGGGTCCTTTCCTCTGAGAAGATGTTAATAAAATTTTACCCTTCAGCTCACAAGCTTGAAAACAGATGAATAACAGCCACATCATGGTAAGCTCTGAAAAAATTTCATAGCAGAAACAGAAGAACCTTCTGGGCACTCTTTCATTAAAACATGAAGGAAAAAAAATAGTGGTTTTTTTAGTAAGACTAGGAATGTCCTCTTTGCACAGCAAGGCTGCTCGTGCTCTGTGCTGCGAGGAGTGGCAGCCTGGGAGAGCTGCTCCCTCCTCCAGGGCCAGGTCAGCTCTGTGGCAAAGAGGAATTTGTCCAGTTGCAGCACACAGGTGCGAGGGCTGCCTCCCAGAGGAGTGGTGTTATCCCCTGGGGGAACACGTGTGTCTGACAGCCCAGGGCTGCTGGAAGCTGAGATTTACACCTGCAGAAGGCAGGAGCTTTCCTCTCCTTGCTGGGGCAATCTGTGTATGCCCAGGGGATAAAAAGTGTTGGTGCTGCCTGCTTCTGAGGGACTGCATGGCTGCACGTGCTGGGAGTCAAGATTTAATTCACTTCTGCTTGGTTTCAATATATTGCAACATATCTACAAGACCCTGAGTTCTGCTGCACAGGGACATGTCTCATCTGAAATTAAATTTCACCTTAGGTGCTATTTTAATAAAGAATAAGACCAATCATTTCTATGTATCTGCAGTGAAATTACTGAACCCTCTTCAACATGTGAAGCTACAGACCAGCACAACTATTGAGTTCCTATTCCTCATGGCAGAATTCACTGAATTCACACCAGAATTCACACAGCCCTTTGTTTTTACTAAATTAATCTGTGGTCCTTTGAGGGGGTTGGCTGTTAACACATTCTCCCTCCTGCAGAAATTACACATTAGCATTTCTCCATTCCAGTGAATTCCAAAGAAACTAAGGCATAAAGCACAGATGCCTCCACCTATGTTAAACTGGTGTTGAAGAGAAATGAAATGCCTTTATGAGTGGAAGGAGAGGACAGGAGTTCATGAGTAGTTCCTGGAGCCAAAAATCCTGTTAAATCCTATTTGTCCAGCAAATACTCTGAAGCAACAGATCTGACCTGGAGCCTGACTGTGCTGGAAACAAGGGCAGCTGTTAAGGATGCAGACAGAAGCCAGAGCTTTGCAGGATGAGGGCTGGGGAACTGCTCAGAAATAAAAATGGTCCATGTGTAAGGGGTGAACTCCAGCAGCTTGATGTGAGATTGGAGGAAAAAATTCTTTCCCATGGTCACAGCTGAGGCATCTGGAAGCACTTCAAACTGGGACCACTGCACTGAAACGTTCCCTTTAGGGGTGGGAAGCGACTCCAAGGGAACTGCACAGCTGTGGCAAGTGACAGTGCCCCCCTTGACTCACATCTCACATGGCTCTGTGCCTGCTCAGCCTTTGTGGGGACTGTGCACCCCAGCACCTGCTGGCAGGGCCAAAGGGGGCAGACAGGCTCAGCACAGGACTCAGGCCTAGGCTCAGGTCAAGGCTCAGGTCAAGGCTCAGGTCAGGGCTCAGGACAGGGCTCAGGTCAGGGCTCAGCTGCAGGCTCAGGACAGGGCTCAAGTCAGGGCTCAGGTCAGGGCTCAGGTCAGGGCTCAAGTCAGGGCTCAGGACAGGGCTCAGGTCAGGGCTCAGCTGCAGGCTCAGGACAGGGCTCAAGTCAGGGCTCAGGACAGGGCTCAGGTCAGGGCTCAGCTGCAGGCTCAGGACAGGGCTCAGGTCAGGGCTCAGGACAGGGCTCAGGTCAGGGCTCAGGTCAGGGCTCAGGACAGGGCTCAGGACAGGGCTCAGGTCAGGGCTCAGGTCAGGGCTCAGGTCAGGGCTCAGGACAGGGCTCAGGTCAGGGCTCAGGACAGGGCTCAGGACAGGGCGTTGTGCTGGCCAAGGGAGGCTCTGGCTGCACATCCCCTCGGATGTGCTCCCCAAATCTGCTCCCCATCCTCCCAGGTCCGGTGCTGCACTGGGAGCCTGTGATGCAGCAGCTGCCTTGTCTGGGGCCTCTCTCTGACTCTGTACAGGGAAATGAGTCAGGGTAATGAATGGGGGACAAAAAGAATAAGTGAGTAAAGGTATTTCCCTGAAACTCTCTGTGAGCCTGAAGGGAGAAATTTAATAAACTTATCTGGGACCGAGTCCTTCTTTCCCCTGAGCCCCCCCTGCACCCAGGGCTGGCATGGCTGGGGTGATGGTGGTGGTGGATGCACGGCTGGCACCATCCACAGGCACGAGGCAGCCCTGGCCAACCTGCACCAGGAGAGAGTGGAAAACTACAGAACAATCTGAAGAGCTTTCCATAGCCCCAAGGAGGCCAACGAGGCAATCTTTAAAGCCGTGTTACTATAGCAGCCCTGATGGTAATTTACCAGTACATCTCCTTTTCTCTTCTTCACACCCTTTTCACAACAAAAAAATGAGATTAGGCTCATCTTCCCCAATTACCTCGCCATGTTCCCTCACAGCCCTCAGCTAACAGCTTTCCAGAAAAAGCCCCACAACATCTCTGCACAGCCCAGGGCTCCTCTCCTATTATTCTCCCCTAGAGCCGTGAGGAAAACAGCCTGTACCAGGAATATCCTGTGGGGACATGGAGGATGGCACAAGAGAAAGCTGTAGCACTTGTGGTGCCTCTGCTGTGCCAGCCACAGCTCGGGCAGGAGCTGATGCATGAGCAGGAGAGAAGTTTTGCTGGAGGTGGGCAGGAAACATTGCTCTGTCTCAAACCCCACGAACTTGTGGGATTAGGAGTAAAGACACAGACCAGGCCCAGATTGCCAGTGTCTGGTTTTGCCTGTGATAATCTGTTAAAACTTCCCTGTTCCAGGCCAGGCTGGACAGGGCTTGGAGCAACCTGGTCTAGTGGAAAGTGACCTTGCTCATGGCAGGGGGTTGGACAAGGTGATCTTAAAGGTCCCTTCCAACCCAAACCATTCTGTTACTCTATGATTATATGTTAATATGTTCTTCTCTGGACAGAAGAATGAGGTTTGAGGTCTGGTCCCACCTTGGAGGCTTGAGGACTGTAGAGGAGGGGTTTTGGGGCATGGTCCCACTTAAGGAAGCTCAGAGAATATTTAATGCCTGTTAGAAAGCAGGTGCAGGGTGCCCCATTCTCTGTTGCAGCCTGCTCTGAAGGACACCCCATGGCGATTAAGGTCCTTTAGGACCCTCAGCCAGGGCAGTGATGCTGCAGCCCCCTCATCTGTCCACTGTTCCAGTGGCACACTGTTGGATTTTTCTATGCTGATGGCACTGTGAGTGAGGAGCAGAAGAAGCCCTGAGTAAAACTGCAGGCAGGACAGTCAGTGCAGATCTGGGGCAGGCGAGCCTGAACCAGGCTGCTTCAACCACTGCACCATCCTCCTTCCTCACCTACACTCCCAGCATGGATGTGGGGACCACCAAGAGCCAGCCCCTTATCTCTTCTGCTCACCTGTCCCTTTCCATGTGGCAGTGGCTCTGGATGTGCTGAGGATCTCCGTGCCAGAGCTGGTATTCAACACACTCTTTCTTCCTCAGTACTCTTCCTTTATTCTGCACCAGAGGGGCGATGGGAGCTCTCCCTTCTCTCTTGGTGGTGCCTGAGGAAGAAAGATTGCTCCCACTGTGCTTCCTGCACAAATCAACCTAATTACTGTTCCACTGGCAGCTAATGAGCTTAAAGCTTTCATGGCCAGCACCTCCTTCCCTCCCTGCGGGAGAGCAGCTTCAGTCAGGCCTGTCCTTAGCTGAAGAGCTTTGATGGTGGTGGAGGAACAGGAGGAATAATCCTTGGGGAGCAGCAGAGCATCATTGGTGCTGTGAGGCTGCTGAGCACACAGCTGTTAGTCCTGGGCAGGGCTCTCCGTGTGCTTGAAAGCCTTGCTGTGGCAGCAAGGAGCAATGCTGATGGAAGGGAGTCTGGGGGCTCACTGCTGCAGGTGCCTCCCTGTTCCCAGCCCTGTGACCTGCAGCACCACGTGGACATGGGGACACAGTCCCAGGCTTGATATCACAAAGCCCACACACTGCAGATGTGATTGGCAGCACATCTGTGGGGCTGCACAGGCTGCTGGGACATGAAACCCCTGGGATGGGCGGCAACACCAGCAAGTGCTGCCCACGGTGACATCTCTGGGTGCACGGCGGTCTGGCTGCTTGTCCGTGCTGGCTGTCCCCAGAGCAGCTCTTCTGGGAAAAGCCAGCCCATTGCCATCACCAAATAGAGTCACAAATCATAAAACCACAGAAAGGTTTGGGTTGGAAAGTACCTTAAAGATCCCCTCTTTCTACCCCTGAAAACTTTCACTGTCCCAGGTTGCTCCCAGCCCCATCCAATCCCATCCTTGAACACTTTCAGGGATGGGGCAGCCACAGCTCCTCTGGGCAGCCTGTGCCAGGGCCTCACCAGCCTCAGTACAATACACTGGTGCTTGTTTTCCCAGTGCCACCTGTGCCCCTGTGTCACCCCAGGATGAGGCAGGTGGAGCTGAAGTGCCTGTTATGTGCAGTGCTATCACAGATCAGCAGCACAGCCTGGCTCTGGGGTCCCCTTTCAGTGCAGCCCCTCACCCCCAGGCACGGGGCTGTTCCAGCCCTGCAGACCCATCTGGGTTCTGGGCTGCTGGCAGTGACTCGTGTGCGTGGAATGTGCTGCACAGAGGCAATAATGCCATTGTTTAAAACTATGATTGGTTTCCCAATTTCAAAAAAGTTGTCTGGCAGGCTAGGCCCCCTTCCAAGGTTTCCTGGAAATATGAAGATGTCGAGAAGGTGCTGCTGGCAGAGGCACTGAGCCAAGATGAAGCCCATTGCTCAATCCAGTGTTGGCTGGTGCTGCCAGGCCAGGACTGTGACTTCCTAAAGTGCAGTCAAACCCACAAGGGCCACCTCGCTCACAGATCCAGAGCTGAGAAACTTATTCCAAGCTGAATTCCAGCTTGGCTGGCTCATCCCACACAACCCAGCTTGTTTTCAAGCCAAGCCCAAGTTTATCCTTTGCTTCCAGGCCTGAGCTGTTGTGCAATGTTAGGCAGCATGTGCTGCCACGCTCCTCCCACCCTCACAGATGTGTTTTGGGGCTGAGTGAGGTGATTGAAGTACACAAGGGAAGTGCTTGATCACCTTGGATGTGAAAGGATGAGGGCAGAAGAGGGGCGAAATGCTCGCAGAAGGTGAGTGAGGAAAGAAGGTTGTGAATATTTCAAGAGAAAGTTCCAGCCATGGCTATCCTCCAGCTACTCAGCAGATTATTTATTACCTTTATTAACTCTGTGTTAAATTATCCTCTTCCTTTAATTTTTCAAGAGGTTT
Source organism: Pseudopodoces humilis (assembly GCF_049639895.1). Classification (NCBI taxonomy): domain Eukaryota; kingdom Metazoa; phylum Chordata; class Aves; order Passeriformes; family Paridae; genus Pseudopodoces; species Pseudopodoces humilis. The sequence goes on along the minus strand of NC_142217.1, from coordinate 2,863,409 downwards.
ATTGTTTAATTTGTCTGGCTTTTCTTTGAAATGGCTTCTTGTAAAAGTGAAGCTTTCAGGAGAGACTAGCATGAAAGGACATCTATCTATTCCCAGCATGGGCACAGAGCAGTGCCAGAGGACAAGGTACCCTCTGCACTGCTGCAGTCTGGGCAGCGTGGCACAGCTCCCTCGGCCAGGCACCTGATGCAGGTGAGAGAACATTTCTTCCCTGAGCCTGATTTCACCAATTAAAATCAATGCATTAAAACAAGAATCAAAAACATGAAGTGCCACCCCAGCCGAACCTTTCCATGCAGACATGCTGCCCTCAGTGCCTGACAGGGGAAATAGATCTTTTGTCAAGTTCTCAAGTAAATAAATTTCCATGTCTTCGATGATGAGGTGCTGGCTCTGAGGCTGGGGGACCCTAAAGGACCACATGTCCTCCCAGCCTTTTCTGTTCAGCTGGGGAGAAGGACTGAATTGCAGCTGGGGGGATGAACCGGGGGAGAGAAAGGGTCCCTCGTGCAGGTGAGAGCTCAGGCTCTCTTTGGGGTTTGAGAGGGGATCACATGCCAGTTTACATTTCTGTGTGGATTTAGAACCATAGAATCACAAAATGGTTTGGGTTGGAAGGGATCTTAAAACTCATCTCCTTCCACCCCTGCCATGGGCAGGGACACCCTCCACTATCCCAGGCTGCTCCAAGCTCTATCCATCCTTATCTTGGACACTTCCAGGGATCCAGGGGCAGCCACAGCTTCTCTGGGCACCGTGTGCCAGGGCCTGCCCACCCTCCCAGGGTAGAATTTCCCCCAATATCTAAGCTAGACCTACTCTTTGAATTTCAGCTTAAAGCACGTGGTAGGTCTGTGCAGCCACCTCTGCCAGGGGAATGTCCCTGGTGTCCCCCCAGCACAGCACAGAGGAGCTGCAAGGAAAGTTCCAGAGCCTGGCAAGGGCTACGGGAGCAGTGAGGGCACCTGGGAGAGGGGGTGCAGACACTGCTGGGAGCACTGGCACTGCAGGAGCAGTGATACCCCAGGAGCAGTGACAGCACAGGAGCAGTGACAGCACAGGAGCAGTGACACCACAGGAGCAGTGACACCCGAGCAGTGACACCTGGAGCAGTGACACCCCAGGAGCAGTGACACCTGGAGCAGTGATACCCCAGGAGCAGTGACACCCGAACAGTGACACCCGAGCAGTGACACCTTGGGAGCAGTGACACCCTGAGCAGTGACACATGGAGCAGTGACAGCACAGGAGCAGTGACACCCGAGCAGTGACAGCACAGGAGCAGTGATACCCCAGGAGCAGTGACACCCGAGCAGTGACACCCAAGCAGTGACAACTTGGGAGCAGTGACACCCCGATCAGTGACACCTCGGGAGCAGTGACACCTCGGGAGCAGTGACACCCCGAGCAGTGACACCCGAGCAGTGACACCCGGGCGGTGACACCCGAGCAGTGACACCCGAGCGGTGACACCCGAGCGGTGACACCCGGGCCGGGAGGTTGTTGATGAGCGGGGCTGTGCCGGTGACTCACAGGCTCTGTCTGTACCTGCGGGTGACTCAGCTCTCACATCCCTGCTCTGGCAGAGCTGCAGAGACATCCCGGCCGTTCTCTGGGAGATTTTGCCACCCCCGGGCAGGGTCGGGGCTGTCACCCGGTCCCCAGCAGGGTCACAAGGCTGCGGACACAGCCCGGGGATGATGCGGAGCCTCCTGTCAGCGGCCGAGGCTGAAAGGCCAAAGACAGAGAGGCACGGTTAAAATGGCACTAAAGGAAAACAGGTCCAGACTCCACCGAGCCGGGGTTTGTGCCTGTGTGAGTGTGGGACGGGGAAGGGAAAGGCCCTTCCCTCCCTCCCTCCCCAGCTCAGATCCGCAGCTGGCTCTGCTCTGCTCCGGGTGAGGAACAGCAGCACACTGGAGACACTGCTGGAATATCCTTCAGGTTTTGTGGCTGACAACGTGCTGCTACCTTCACTGAGCACCACCAGCCTCACAGAAAAGTTCACCTGGTCTCTTCAGGTGATTTCTTGGAGCTCCTGACTGTAGAAGTTGACATTTTTGCCTTGGGTTTTGGCCGGGAGAGGATTGCAACATTGCTCCTTCCCTCTCTCCCCAGAGATGCCTCCTGAGCCGCTCTTCAGCCATGCAGGGACATGCTGATGGATGGGCTGGGCTTTCCTGCTCTCTCTCTTGGACACTGCTCTGACCCCTCCAGGGAGGAAATATCCTTTCCCCACCACTTTCTCCTTCCCAGCTCTCCTCTTCCTCATGTCACAGTAGTCTTGCACCCTTCCCACTCAGTTTTTTCAGCCTCAGTTTCTCTGGCCATGGATGGTGTGTTCTCTGGATGGGATCTCACTGGCATCTCAGCCAGGTACAGAACAGAAAATGTGGCCTTGTAGAGAGCCACGTTGGGTGCAAAACAAGTCAGGGATTTTTACTGTGTACCCCCAGAATGCTGCAGTGCATCTTCCTGCAGCACCTGTGGCTGCAGGTGAGGATGTAGAGCATTAATGCCACAGAGACTCCTCCAGGGAGCTTCTATCCCAACAGATCAACTCTGCCAGAATCCCACTGTGAAATACTGAATAAGAACAGGATTTTTCACACTGCACAGCCTCTTCCTCCTAATATTCCCACAAGAGATGGTCTAGATCATTGTACTTAAAAGAAAAAATGCTGCTGATGTATCTCCCAGGAGTGAGTCTGAAACGTTCAGGATGCAGCCACAAAGGAGGGTGATGGTCCCATCCCAAGAGCTTCCCATCCAAATCAACCAGCAGGTGCAGCCTGTGGGCAGGGGGAGCAGGAAACAGCCAGGAATTGGTTCTGGTCAGAATATACAACTGAGAGCACCTGTCCCCATCTCTGTGACTTGTTGGTGACACAAAAAAGGCAAACGCTGGAGAAGATCTGAAGAACAATGAGGTCACTTTGTGGCTCTGTACAGGGGTGTTCTCCAAAAAAAAGGGAACAAATAGTCCAGAAAGTATTTAGGTCAGAGCCTCAGCAGAAGGCCTTGAATGGGTGGCTCTGTCCAGAAGCAACCTGGACCCAAGAATGAGAGTCCTCACCACCATGGAGGGGGGACCATGTCATTTTGTAATGACAAAAGCTCTGAAGTCCCCAAGCCAAGGGACAAGGTGTCCCACATCCTCCAGGGGCCCAGCTCACTGCCTGCTGCCCACAGAGCAGGCAGCCCTCGTGCCTGGGGAGTGCCCTTGGAGGGGACCTCTTCAAATTGCCAGATCTCCCCAAAATGTCAGTCTGAGGCCTTTTGGAATGTGGGGTTTTGGAAACAGCCTTCACACTGATGCCATCTCTTTGCCCTATTTTTATCTCCTGTTTACAGGCCAGAGTTGTTTCATGCTCTTCTGTCCCTCATTTCCACTTTTCATGATTTATTACTCCATTTTTATTTAATTTAGCCTATATTTCCTGCTGGAGGGCTGGTCATAGAGTTCAGTGCCTTCTTAACCTTTTCAGCACTGCTTCCTCTGTAGTTAGGACTGTCCCTTAATATTAATATTAATACATCCTTAGAGGATGAGCTGACAACTGTCTGTGTCACATCAGCCCAAGCAGGTGTTTTCCAGGTGTCTTCCATGGGGTTTCCAGACATTGACTGGCCCCACTGGAGTTACTCTTGATGTCCAGAAACCCCAGACAAACAGCCCAGCATACCCAGTCCCAACAAATCCAACTGATTCTGGTGATCAGCCATAGGACCTGAGCTGGGGGTGGGGGGGAGATTTAGGTTGGATATCAGGAAAAAGCTTTTCCTGAGTGAGGAAAAGGTTATTTTCCAGAGGTGCTGGCACTGCCCAGGCTCCCCAGGGAATGGGCACAGCCCCGAGGCTGCCAGAGCTCCAGGAGTGTTTGGATGATGCTCTTGGGGATGCACAGGCTGGGATTGTTGGGGTGTCTGTGCAGGACCTGGGGTTGGACTGGATGATTCCTGTGGGTCCCTTTCAGCTCAGGTTGTGTCTCATGCTGTGGATGCCACTTCAGACCCAGGTTTAGCCCTCAGTTAGGAGCCCTCTTAAATCCATTCTGTGCATGAGGTTACTAGCTTTCTCCTGTTCTTCTTGCAGTAAATATGGAAATCCCCATTTCCTGTAATGGCACTATGATATTTGGCCTAAACAGACTGGATTTAAGTCTGTGCAATGCCCCAGCACTTGGAGCTCTTCACTGGTCAGTTCTAAAAAGCCTTTAAGAAAAAAGGCTTCTTCCTCCTTTAGGAAACAAGGCATTCTGCCACTGAAGGCTGTTTCTGCTCCCATGAAAATCTGCAAAAAAAGGATCCAGCCAAGCTGGATCAGCAGAGTGTTTTAAGAAGATTGTTTAGCTAATGAGAGAGCAGAAGGAACATCAGTGAGGCTGGAAAGGCATGAAATGGAAAAGTGATGAAAACAGTCTGCTAACATCTGGCCACGCTCACTCAATTCCCTGCCATGGGCTATTGCAGGAGGGGATATTCAGCAGAACCCCCTGAAAATAACCCCCCACCCTGACATGGGGAGGTGCAGGGGTGTTGTGGGACTTCTAATGCCAACAGCAAATTGTTCAACTTTTTGATTTGCAAAATGCCTTGGGCTGAGGAGGAGGCACAGGAGAGCATTTGGCAGGGGAGTGAACCTGAGTGTGCCTCCAGATCTGAGCTTTCCTCAGTAGATTAAACCCTCAAATGCCTCTAAAAGCATCAGAATCCCCTGGCAGACACTCTCAGAGGCTGGGGTTTAGCTCCTGTGCTTGGTTTAGCACTTGTGGTTGGTTTAACTTGAGAACTTCTCTGTGCTGGCTCCAAAGTGCTTGCTGGGAGAGCCAGGGACAGGATAAACAGGCATGCAAACCCAGACTGAGCTGCCTGAACACTGCTCTGCACCCAAAGAGAGCAAAGCTGGCATTTGGGGACTCCTGGGGACACCTGGTGTGGCACAGAGCCCAAGGCAGAAAGCAGAGATGCACATGGTGCTTTAGGGGGGTGCTGAAGTGGGACCCTTGGATGCCATCCCTGATGTTTTCCATGAACACTGCATCTGTCCCAGGCAGCAGAACCCCACAGGCCCATGCTCAGCACCAGGCAGGCAGGCAGAGGGCAAACCACTCCTGCTCAACACATCCAGGTTCCCCCTCACCCCAGCAGACTCTGGGGACAGTGTAAACCAGACCAGCTCAGGGCAGCCCTGCACTGATGTACTGCAGGATTTAATCACAGTGGTGAGGCTCTTGACTCCTCCTCGTGATCCTGTCCTACCCTGGTATGGTCTCATCCAAAAATTAAATGCTTTAAAAATTTAACAGCTTTTTTATGTCTTAGATCACAAGAAAGCCATGGGTACATTCAGCAGGTCCTTCCTAGGAAAATGCCACCCATCATAGATCAGAATCACAGAATGGTTTGGGTTGAAAGGACCTAAAAGATCACCCAGTAACAACCCCCCTGTCATGAGGCTGGACAGGGCTTGGGGCAGCCTGGGATGGTGGAAGATGTCCCTGCAGGGGGTGGAATGAGATGAGCTCTAAGGTCCCTTCCAACCCAAACCATTCCATGATTCTGTGATTCTATGAACTGGCAAAACCCGAAAGACATAAAAGGGCAGTAATGTTGATTCAGGATTTAGAAATGCCAGTCAGGTCCTCTTAGCTCTGCCCCCTTGGTGCCCCATTCCTCTGCTTTCCTCAGTGGTTGCTACATCCCTGTGGGACCACACCTGCCACAGCCCGGGTGAGCAGGCAGCCCAGCTCTCTAGGAGGGGTTGGACACAGGGATGGCAGGGATGGGATGTGCTCTTCCTGTGGAATTTCTAATTATTTGTGTTTGTTCACCTAATATAGCTCAAAATTTTTAGTCAAACTGAAAATCTTGATGTAAAGGTTTGGTAATGTTGAACATTTTTTAAAGCTGAAAGCCAACACTTGCTGTGAGGAAGAACAGATTTTGCATGATTTCTTGTCACCTTTATCCCAGCAGGATCTGGGTCTGGTGTAGCAGGCTGTGAACTAACCCACTTCAGGTTGGGCTCAAGGATTCACTTAATGTGTAAAACTCACCAGTTCAAATCCTTCTGAGCTCTGGAAAAACATTCCAATATATGATCTTGAACAAAGGCTTAAAATAACTCCCATGGGAATGCTCCACCAGGCAGGAGCACTGCCACAGGCCATTGGCTCCAACCTGGGAGTTCTGAAAATCTTTATTGGGGAGTTTTTAAGCCCAGCAGAGGCAGATACTGCAAATAAAACCAGGCAGCAAAACCTGACCCACGGGGCCTGAGCTGGAGCCATGGGATTTGTGAGATAAATTTTGCTGGTGTGTGTTGTGCTTTTCTTCCTCCAAAGTGTCTGCTGGGTGCCCTGGGAAGAGTCGTTGTAACAGCTCAGTGTAATGAAAATCCAGGGGAAACAACTAAATTGGTGAGTGCCCTGTGGGAAATCAAATCCATGAGCCAGCCCTGCAGGATTTCTGCCAGGCAGCTCTTCAGGAAAACATCCTCAGGAGAAAGGGCTCGGAATAAATCCATGACTTTGCTGTGAACAGAACATGGAAATGATAAAGTCCTGAAAATGTCACAGGATCATGGAATCATTAAATTTGGAAAGGATCTCCAGGATCATTGAGTCCAACCATTCCTCCAGCACTGCCAAAACCACCACTAAATCATGTCCCCAAGTCCACAAGTGCCTTTTGAACACCTGTGACTCCATCACTGCCCTGGGCAGCCTGAGCCAGTGTCTGACCACCCTTTTAGTGAAAAGATTTTCCCAATATCCAGTGTAAACCTCCCCTGGCCCAGCCTGAGGCCGTTCCCTCTCCTCCTGTCCCTGTTCCCTGGGATCAGAGCCCAACTCCCCCCGGCTGTCCCCTCCTGTCAGGGAGTTGTGCAGAGCCAGAAGGGCCCCCTGAGCCTCCTTTTCTCCAGGCTGAGCCCCTTTCCCAGCTCCCTCAGCTGCTGCTGCTGCTCCAGCCCCTTCCCAGCTCTGTTCCCTGCCCTGGTGCAGAAAGCTGCAGTGGTTTTGCTCACAGGGATCTGGGTTTTGGAAGCAGTGAGGATCCAGGGGTGCTCAGGGCTGGTGCAGGGGGGTGGAACATTGGCTGTGTGGGGCTGGAGCAGCACCCACTGGGAGATGCCTCCAAAAGCCTCCATGGCATCTCAGCAGAGAAGGACAAACTCACAGGCACAATGCTTTTGACGGAATGTTGAAAATGGAGACTTAGAAAATTCATAATTACAATAAATGGATAGTGTGATGTTGGCTCTGGAAAATATTAAATGTAGGTTAAGAAATTCTGTTGAGATCTGGAGTTTTCCATATAAGTTTTGTAATGTTCCCATTGGGAAAGTCGAAGCAAGAAGGGCTGCACAGACTCTGAGGTGGGATGAAGAAGGAGCTGGGTCAGGAGAGTGATGTGCAGGAGTGTGGGGAGGGTCACTGGGGCTTTGGCTTGTCAATAGCAGAGGTAAGAATTGTTATGGCTGTGAGCTGGGTGCCTCTGGCTGCAGTGAAGCATCCAGAACTGTCTCTTTTTCCTTATTCAGTCCCTTGTTGTGCTTCAATAAAATCTTATAAAATTTTAAAAAGTGAGGTGTTTCTCACAATAATCATAATCCAAACAGTGCTTTTAAAGAAGGGTTTTTAAAGAAATGTTGCTGCCTTGATCTCACTCAGTCAGAGACAGTTCATCTGTGAGACCTTCAGTGAGAGCTCTCCAGCCCTGACACTGGGAGAAAAAACCACTTCAGTTTCAACAGGACTTCATTACTGTCTCTCTTAATTCCAGCTATTATTGTTTTTCCTGACTCACTCTCCAGAGCCTGAAATCAGCCTGTGTTTTCCACCCTCTGCTGTGCTACCTCCTGCTAGAACAGCTTTCACTGTCCTTTCTACTGCTCTCTTGTCTGCAGTCCTACTGCATGACACCTTTTCCAGAGGGATGCAAACCTATTCCTGGCTAACAGGTGCTGCAGAGTTCCCCAAAACATCCTCACTGCCCATCTAACCCTCCATTTTAATGATTTCCAAATTAGCTGCCATTAAATAGCTGGGCCTTTGCCTGGGTTTTTAATGTATTTCAGAGTGTGCATGATCCTGTGCGGTGGCTTAGTGGAGAATGGTCACATTTTTAACTTCATGTTATCACAGAACCACAGAACAACCTGAGTTGGAAGGGGCCCACAAGAATCATCCCAGCCCTGCACAGACCCCCCAACAATCCCATCCTGTCCATCCCTGGGAGCGCTGTCCAAACACTCCTGGAGCTCTGGCAGCCTCGGGGCTGTGCCCATTCCCTGGGGAGCCTGGGCAGTGCCAGCACCTCTGAGGGGAGAACCTTTCCCTGAGATCCAACCTGACCCTCCCCTGGCCCAGCTCCACCATTCCCTCGGGTCCTGCCCCTGTCACAGAGCAGAGATCAGAGCTGGCCCTCAGGAGCTCTGCCCTCAGTCTCCTCTCCAGGCTTCTCTAGGCTGAGTGTACTTTTCCTTTAAAACATGAAAGTGAGATTTCAGTTCCTATTCAGAGCTGGGAGTGCAGGAACAGCCTCTGTAAGTGCAGTGGGATGAGGAGGCCTCTAACAGGACCTGATTTTAGCCTGGCAGGAAACTCTGACGCTGGAACTGTCCCTGGCATTTTACCTTGCATGGTTTGTGGCCTTTTTCATACACTTTGTGACATCCTGCTGCTTTGTACCTGGTGTTCAATGTGTGGGAATGATGCCTTCTGTAATTTTCTACCATCTCCACAAGTTCCCTGTGCATGGATTTAGGAAAAACGGGGTTTGCATCTTGCCAGATGGGAAACACAGACCAAGGGTGGTGCAGACAGTCATTGAATCATTTAGGTTGGAAAAGCCCTCTGAGATCAAATCCAGCTGTTACCCCAGCACTGCCAAGGTCACCACTAAAACACATCCCCAAGTGCCACATTCATGTGTCTTTCAAACCCCTCCAGGGATGGGGACTCCACCACTGCCCTGGGCAGCTGTGCCAGTGCCTGACCACCCATTGAGGGAGATATACCAATATCCAATCCAAACCTTTCCTGGTGCAGCCTGAGGCTGTTTCCTGCCCCTTGTTCCCTCATCCCAAGGAGGGTAATGGGGAACACGCAGGTTTCTTGTCCTGTCACATCTCTGTCCCATATTAAAACATCTTCCTCCTGCTGAGCAGGAGTGAGCTGGGGAAGGCTCTCTCCTCAGCACTGACCACTGGGCACCAACATATTTTCATTTTGAATACAAAACCAGCAGAATTTTGTTTTAAGATTGGCAGTTGGCATTCCATGGATGGTTTAGCTCCATCCTGAATGTCTGAAGTGCTGTGCTTTTTTCCCTTGGCCTGTATTTTTTAGATGGGCTTTAAATGGAATTGCTGCTTGTTGGAATGAATAGCCATGGGCTATCTCCCTGGTCTCAGAGGCTGTGAGGACAAGGTGGCTGACTGACACACACCCAAAATGGAAAAAAAAATGGGGACATTGGTGGAAAGGTCTTGGGAGAGATTTTTAAAGATAGTGGAGCCCACAGGTCTCATTCTTGAATGAAAACTGAGTGTTTCATGAGCATAGAGGCCATGGATGAGGGTCATTATTTAACCCCAGCCAGCAAGGAAACAACACAGAGCTGGCTCAGACACTTCACCCTTCCCCTATGGGAGAGAAGAACCAGAAATAAAAGATAAACTTGTTGGGTAAAAAGGAGTTTAATAATTAAAATGAAATAAAGCATAAGAAAAATACTAATAGTGAGGATAATGCAATGAAAAGGAGGGAGAGAGGAATAAAGCCCAAGACAGACAAATGATGCAGTTGCTCCCTACCCATGACCAATGCCCAGCCTGTCCCCAGCATTGGCTCCCGGCCAACCCTCCCAGTTTCCATACTGGGCATGACATTCCATGGTCTGGAATATCCCTCGGGCTGGTTCGGATCAGCTGTCCTGGCCATGATCCCTCCCAGTTCTTGTCACCTCCTGGCTGCCAAAGCATGGGAAACTGAAAAGTCCTTGACTTAGGGAGAGCATTTCCCAGCAACAGCCAAACCAGCAGTGTGTTATCAACACTGTTTTCATCCTGAACCCAAAACACAGCCCTGGACCAGCTCTGGGAAGAAAATGAACTCTGTCCCAGCCAAACGCAGGACAGGGAGCCCATGCCTTGGCTGCAGGCCCTGCATCCCACTGCCCCTTCCCAGGAGGAAGTGAGGAGGCTTTCACAGCCATCTCCCCATCCTCCCCTGGCAGCAGGATCACAGCCTGGCAGAAGGAGCCACCTGTCCCCACCGTGGCGTGTGACACCGGCCACTCCAGCCCATCTGCTCCTGGCCGGGGCCGCGCCAGCGCTGAAGGACAGAGAGGTTTGTCCCTGTGGGCTCTGCTGTGGCACAGTGCCACTGTGTCCCTGGCAGGTGCCAAGCACAGCGAGTCCTCTGTGCTCCTCCCTGCCTGATGCCAGCCCCGGCTCAGCTCAGGTGCAGACAGTGACATCCAGCCCTGCCGGGACAAGGCACGTGGTGTCCGGCTGAGCCCGGCCTCAGAGCTCCACAGGCACCAGCTGCTCCACTCACAGAGAGCTGAGCTCAAGCCCCAGCTTTGGAAAATTCTGTGTGGGAACTGGGACCAAGTCACAGGGTTTCTGTGTCTCAGTTCCATTCTGGCTCGGGAAGAAAATGTCTCCCGGTTTTCTTCACAGCTCGAGTGGAAAGTGTCCCATGGCAGGGGTTGGAATGAGATGAGTTTTAAGGTCCCTTCCAACCCAAACCATTCTGGGATTCCATGATCTTCAGGCTTGCACCAAGGATGACTGCCCATGGATGAGGCTCCAGACACTGCTCCAAAACCATGCAGCGAGCAAAAACAGATATGAGGGCTTTCTTTTCAGCCTTGTGGCTGAACATTGTTTCTACTCCCCATTTGGGGCTCCTGCCATGCAGTGTCACCAGAGCTTTCCTCCTGGGCACTGAAGATGTCACATGGTGCCACGATGTTTTGCAAGAAGGACAAGCTGTTCATTTAAGATGTGCTCTGACATCATGGTGACAAACAAGGTTAATCAATTTTGGGCTGATGCAAGAGATACCCTGAGCTGGGAGCACAGTTGGCCTTTTCCAGGGCTCTGGAGTAGTCTCTGAACTGAGCCTGCATGTGATGACACAGGGAGAGAGCTGCCAACCCCCAGCAGAGCTCTGGGGAGGTTCAGCAGTGCTTGGGAAACTTCAGAGGGAGCACATGAGAGCCTGGGGATCATTTTGGGTCACAGCATTTGGAACCAGGAGCAGGGGAGCAGAGATACAGGCACATAGATTCTTGGAATGGTTTGGCTTGGAAGGGACCTTAAACTCATCCCATTCCATCCCTGCCATGGGCAGGGACACCCTCCACTATCCCAGGCTGCTCCAAGCCCCGTCCAGCCTGGCCTTGGACACTTCCAGGGATCCAGGGGCAGCCACAGCTTCTCTGGGCACCCTGTGCCAGGGCCTGCCCACCCTGCCAGGGAACAATTCCTTCCCAATATTCCATCCATCCCTGCCCTCTGGCAGTGGAAGCCATTCCCTGTGTCCTGTCAAGCTTTGGCCTTTGACCACCACCAGAATCTCTGCTGGATTGAGCCCCCATCTCTCTGTGATACATTTCATGCTACACGATTTGCAAAATCCTTCCAAACCTTGTTGCCCTCAACCCACGTAAGACCCCAGGGGAAGATGATATAAACCCAAACCAGGGCTCAAGCAAGCAGCAGTGAGAGGAGCTGAACCTCTGAAGGTGTGACCTGCTGATCTCATCTTGGAGATGAGCAGTGGCCTCACCCTTGGCTGCAGCCACAGTCTCCACTCACCCCCAGGTATCCCCTCCACTCCTGCAGCAGGGTGGGGACCTCACCTGGTGCTGGAGCACCACCAAATGCTGCAGCTCAGTCTGCTGGGGGGGGACTCCAGATTTAAGATATGGCCACGTTTGAGAACCAGCTTTGAGGGCTGTTCAGAGCTCACAGGAGGAGCTGGAGTTGGCTGGGACAGCAGGGACACAGGGTGGCTACAAGGATGTTTCTGTGACATTAAGTCTTGCATGCACACAGACCATCAGAAATGGCATTTATTTGGGAAAATATTCTGTAGTTGTCCATTTGGAGCTTCCTAAACCAAGATTAGAGCAACCCCCTAGGAGGGAATGCCGGGTAAGGCAGTCTGTTGGTCATTTCCATATTCCCAAAGGTCTTCTCCCAGTGCCCACCCTGTGCCTGGCATCCTGTCCCTTGTCCCTGCCCTGGGAAAACAGAGTTCTCCATGCACAGATAGGGGAAAAAGCTGTTAAAATTTCCATTTGTGTCCCTGCACAACAAATAACTATCAGAGGAGTAAATAAATTAGTTGATTAGCCAGGAATCCAGCCCAGCTGTCTCAGAGTTACTCATTATTTTGCTGGCAGCTTTGGAGTGGAGCCAAGTAGCTGGGCTTGGCTGTTCCCACACCTCCCTGGGCACATGAACATGTTTTTGAAGTGCAGGGAATGGTGATTTTTTTGGTAGGGATGGATGTCCCAGGCTGTGCCAGCTTCCCTGCTCCTGGCAGGATAAGGAGACCTGCACTAGTGCTGTGAGCTGTTCTGGACCTGGACTCTGCTTGTGGGACAGCTTTGGCTCCTCTTTTCTGGGAATTTCCAGACCCAGATGACACCTGGAAAAGCAGCAAAACTAAATGTGGTTTTAAGCCCTTAGGAGCTTGTGAAGGAAGGTGAAATGTGTGTGTTTTTAGGGGGCCCAGGGGCAGCACAGACACACAGTTGTGCAGGGCTTGGGTCACTTCTTCCGCTGGCCACAGCTGGTCCCCCACACCTCCACTCGCCTGGAAAGGGACCTCCTGCAGCTGATGGAATGGGTGTGACCTCAGGTGCATGCCCCAGCCCAAAATCCTGTCCCCTGGGACAGGTCCTTCCCTGCCACACCAGCCATGGCAGTGGGAGAGCAGAGTGGGCAGAGCAGGGAATGTCCCCTGGCTACAGACACCCACTGCCACCAGATGTGGTGGCTCCATTCCTCCATCAGCCCTGCTGGCATCCTGAAGCTGCCAGGAAACACAGTCCCTCTCCAGCTGTCCCTCTGTCACTGCTGCTCTGCAGGGCTCAAGGTGTGGGAACAGGGTTGCCCATGGTCCCAGTGAGGACTGGGGATATCCTGAGGAGACCTGGGTTCCACCCTCTGCAGCCAAACCCAGGCAGTGGGAGCAGCCCCACGTGTCAGCCAAGATAAGAAATGAATGTCAGGTTTATTTTAGGGATGCATATTTTTATTTTTATGTTTCCCTTTTGCAACTGTTCCCAATCTGGCAGCAATAGTTCTTAACCCTTCCCTTTGGTGCCACAAAACTTGCATTTTTCCTTTGAATCCTGTTTAGAGTTGAAAGGGAATTGGGATGGATCTGTCAGAAGCAGGGCCCAGCAGCTGAATACATTGCTGGGATGGGTGCAGAAATCCCCTCCTTGGGGAGGCTGCCACTGCAGGTGAGTGTCCCTAGGCTAGGGAATGTTCTCCCTACACTGGAAGAGCAGCCCCTGGCAGGGGCAGGTTGTATCCAGCCGTGACTTTGGGAAGGAAGTGCCTTGCACAGCCTTTGAGCCATCTTCCTCCCTGAAGAGCTCCTGCCAGGACATGGAGGCCTCTGGAGGGTGCAGGTCTCTGGGCAGTGAGGCAGCACAGCTGGGCCTGGCTGCAGCTCCAGGCAAAGCAGATGAAAATTGGTGTTTGAGTGAGCTTGACAGGTTTATTAATTTTTGCTTTGGTTCCCCTGGAAAAGGTGAAGAGTGTCTCTCAGTCCCAGGTGTGGGAAGACAGCCACAGCACTGCCAGCCCAGGGCACTTCCCTGCTCCTGGAGGCAGATGGATCCAACTGTGCACCAACAGCTCCTGTGCCAACACCTCAGCTGCTGCCTTTGACAACACCCACAGCATCCACGTGAGGCCAAAGCCCCAAAACAGGGCTGGGGCAGGACAGCTGGCCTTTGGTTCTGCCATGATGTGGGGCTGAGGCACCTGGAGCAGAGGGTGACTGCTGGGCACTGGAGGCCAGGAGCAGTGCCAGTGTGCACTGGCATGCCCAGGGGGGATGTCCTCTGGAGCCTCTCCAGCTCACACAAGGAAGGGAATTGCTGTGGCCAGGCAGCTCCCACACATCTACAATGCCACCAGTGGCACCAGATGCCACTTGAGAAGGAGGAGGGTGTGATGGTGGCAGCGTTTGCCAGCAAACACAGAGCCACTGGCTCAATCCCTGCACTTCCCAAGGAAGAGCAACATGGGGTGGTTCCACCTTGTGGCAAATTCTGGATCCCCAGGTGCTCTATGAGTGCAGTCAGACCATGTGGCTCCTTTCATCTTCTTCCTTCCAAGTTCTTTGCTGACCTGAGTGTAACTTTCCCAGCCATCTCTTCTTGCAGCCACAACCCCTACTCAGTGCTGTTTAAGGGGCTGAATTTCCCCAGGACTTGCTCTCAAGCAGAGATACATACACAAGTTCCTGGGGGGGAACTTCCAGAGTCCCATTCATGTAAATAAACCCTCAGATGCAGCAGGAGGGGTGGTTGTGGCTGTGCCTCTCATGGCAGAAATCAAATCCCTTAAAGCTTTTAACAGAAACAAAACAGAACGTTGGCCTGTGCAGGACTGGCATTGCAGCTCATCCAGGCTGTGTCTGGGATGGGCTCCACTCTTCCAGGTCGTGCTGACAGCCACCTTGAGGGAGCTCATTGGGAGCAGGAGAGAGGTGATTTGGCTCTGGAGAACTGGATTTCAAGATCAAAGAAGGGTGAGATGTAACAGGGCCTGATGCCAGATGTTTTGGGCTGGCTCCAAGGCTTTCCTCAGGTGCACCTGGACAACCATCCTATCATCCTGTTTAGACAGGTTTGCTTCAGAATGGGGGCAAAGAAGGGCTGAGCACTTGAAAAGTGAGATCAGTTTGGGCAGGATTAGGAGCAGCACTCCTGGTCCTGGCAGTGGTGATGGGCAAGGTGAGAGCAGAGGGGTTTGCAGGCAGCCACAAATGTGTTTGCTGAAGTATTATAGCAAGGAGAATGAAATAAAAAATTATAGTAAAATTGAACTGGCACCTCAAACCCTCAATACATGAACTTATCACTGAGCATCCCTCACACCACACATCTACCACTGAGCCCCCATGGCTGGAATCCCCTGGTTTGCTGACCCTGAGAGGCTGAAACCACACACTATTCAAACACCTCAAAACAATGACCAGGCTTACAAAGAACAGCCTGGGCTCAGCATCTGCTAAACTCATCACCTGCCACAGAGTGGGGCTCTGTGACACTGTCCCAAAAAAAAAAAAATAAAGCCTTGGTCAGATCTGAGGCTGAAATTGTCTTCAAGCCTTCCAAACTCTGGATATTTGAGGCTGGATTTGTAGGACTGGGCCTCCAAGCCCCGGTACCCCAGAATCCTGAGAATGGTGGCTGTGACAAGCAGCAGCTCCGGGGCTGTGGAACACGATAGAATTATGAAACCAAGAATCGAGCAGGGAGGGTTGAATGTGACAGGGCCCACACAGGAGTGCCCCGGGCACAGGCTCAGCCTTGCTCCCCGCTCCTGGCTCCTGGCTCCGCGCTCTGGGCTCCATCACGGGCTGCTCTCTGTCTGCAGCTCTCGGCACGGCCGCGGGGCAGGAGCTGCTTTTGGGAGTCCCCTGCGGGTGCGGGGCCAGCCGGGCACGGCAGCAGCCAGAGAGGGAGCCCCGTGCCCAGGTCTCACACTTGTTTTTAGAGTAATGAGTTCAAAGCTAAATTCAAAGAATGGGAGCATGGACTTCTCAAAAAAAAAAAAAAAAAAAAAAAAAAAAAGTGGTTAAAGTGTATTTGCTCTTTTTGGATGAACCTCCAGTTCCTTCTCCACAACAGCATCGCCGGAGGATGCTGCTGCGAGCTCACGGCTCACGGCACAAGCACCCAGTCCTGGGCATCCCCGGCACACGGACCCCGGGACAGCACCGGGCTGGGGCACCCGCAAGGGCAGAGCCCGAGCTCCTCCTCCAGGAACAGCAAACCCCACTCCCCGTTTCTCCCCTGCGGCTCCCAAGATCTGCTGTCCCCCGGCAGGCTCAGCTCCCGACCTGTCCTTGTCACCGTGGCTGTCCCTGCCAGGCCGGCCCTGCTCCCGCATCGCTCTCTGCTGCTCCCCGCACCCCACACCCATCCTGGCACGCAGCTCTCCCGCACCCGGACCATTTCCTTCTAAACACCTTCTGTCCTGAGCCACACGGGTCCGAGCCACAGGGAAAATCCGCAAGAGGACAGAAGTGACGCCGGACTCTTCCAGCGGGGGTTGCCGGGCTGCCTCGGTTTCCCCGGCACAGAGCAGCGCCCCGGGCTCGCTCCGGCTCCCCGTGCACGGCAGGGACAGGCAGAGGGTCCCTATCTGCTGACTTGCTCCTTGGCCACTCTCCGGCCTCCTTGGCCACTCCCCGGGCTCTTTCCATGCTGGTCCCAGGCAGGAGGGAGCCTCTGGCGTGGCTGGGCTGCCCCTACCCCGTGCCGGGAGCGGGGATGGCCGGGCGCTGGCGCTGGCGCTGGCGCGGGCGGGGTGGAGGATGACGGCAAGCTGACCTCGGGCAGGGTCCGGACCTCCTCGGATGCGACAAAGCCGGTGCTGTCACCCCTCTGCTCGCGGAGGGGGGTGTGTGAGCAGGGGGCTCCGGGTGGAGCTGAGCCTGTGCCCCCAGCCCGGGTCATAGAGCTCCCTGCTCCAGGGGGACGGGCTCCTGGCGCTGCCTCTGGCGCTGCCGCTCCCGCTTGGCCCGCCAGCACACATAGGCAGCCACCAACAGGCCCACCCCGAAGATCAAGGTGGCCACCGAGACCACCTTAGCGATGTCCATTTGGGGGCCATTGATGGTGAAGGTGATGCACGTCGCTGCGATGCCGATGACCACGGAGACGATGCCGAAGGGGAAGATGCAGCGGTACCAGGATTTCTCTGTCCCGCCCGTGGCCAGGGCCAGTTTGTTGAGTGTAGCCGTGGAATCGGTGGCTGTGGCCAGCGGCAGCCCTGGTTTTCCTCCCTGCAGACAAGTGAGTGAGTTGGACTTGCAGCCCATCATGTTGGCAAGAAAACCCAGGAGGGAGCAGCGCGATTTGGATGGACGAGAGTCGCTGTGCCGGTGATGGAGGGAAGATTCCGGATCCTACATGGTCACTTTGTCCGGCTGCTCAGGTGCAGACGGGCCGGGATCTCGCTCCCACTCGCAGCTCCCGGCTCCTTTCTGCCAGCCTGAGCGAGGGCTGGAGGAGGATTGGAAGGAGGATTGGAGCGGGGATTGGAGCGAGGATTGGCGGTGGCGGCGGTGATCTCATGGCGGTGGGAGGACCGGCTCAGCCTCGCCTCCTGTTAACTGTTTCGGGCTGTGAGCGAGCCTGCAGCCCAGCTGCGATCGCTCTTGGCATGTGTTTTTCCAACTTGCATCTGTTTTCGCCAGCCCGGCCCCTGGGCAGGGACCTTGTCCCGACAGTGTCCCCAGGGCCACAAGGCTGCAACCCCACGGGCAGGGGGATCCCGAGGGATCCGAGCGGGACTTCAGCCACTCCCCTGAGCCCTTTGGCCTCCTCCGAGGGCAGTGCCAACACCATCACCTCCTTCCAAGTTGTTATTTCTCCCGGTGTCACCCTCGCCAGCTTTGTCCCGTGGCACAGGGCTTGGGGTGGCCTCACTGGGAAGCCATGGACTGGTGATGCTGGTGGGACACTGCTAAGGGTGACACTGGGGGGGAACAGAGAGTGAGCAGTCACGGGACCTGGAAGGAAAGGGGCTGGAGCTGAGGTGCGGGAGGATTTGGGATTTGAGATGAGCAGGGTGAGATCCGGGAGGGCAGGATGCTGAAAGGCAGCGAACAGGAGGAGATCAGCACAGCCACAGGAAGCTCTCCTGGGAAGAAACCTCTCCTTTCCCCGCAGTGCCCACATCCCGACTATCACGATTAACCATTTTTGAACAGCAGTGTTGAGCACAGGTTGGTGATGTTGGTTCTGCACTGCTCCAGCACAGAACCACACGTGCAGCATGTGGCAGAGCCCAGTGATGCTGCCCAGAGCTCCTGGGCAGGGAGGAGGCACACACAAACAACCTGAAGAAGGTTAAGTACCAAATCCTCTTGCCCAGCTCTGAACATCAGCAGAGACTTATTTCTGAGGGCAAAAGCTTTTTGTGCCACCTTTACCATGAGTGGATCAGAGAGGCACCGAGACTGGAGAGGCACAAACAGTTCCCATCTCCTCTGGCTTCGCCTGCACTGTTTTATTTTTTAATTGGTTTTCCTGAAGGAGAGAGAAAAAGAATGAGCTATTGCAACAAACCTGAAGACCTGGAGCCTTTCCCAGGTCAGAGCTTCCCCCAAGCTGATGGGGCCCAGCTGTGCTTCTGCATCAACTGAGAGGAAGCCAAAAACGAGGGAGAAAATCCACGCTGCAGGAGAAGCAAAGCTGGGCAGTGAGAGGGAGGCTCTGTGGAAACTGAGATGGAGAATCAGAAGAGCTGATGGGACTGACTCAGGAGAGGGAAGGTTCAGGCATCAGTCTGCACAAGGGATGTATTATCCTCCCTTTTTTTGTGGGCACTGCTCTTGCCTACAGCATCCCAGGGAAGCGTGCCACTCTGGGAAAGAATAGAGCTGGTTTGGATCAGACTTTGCCCCTCTTCAGGTTTGGCCTGGAAAGCTGTGTGCAACCTGTGAGCACCAATACAAAGGGGGCTGGGTCTGCAGGACTCCTGGCATTTCTTCTTGCTCCCAGTTTCTTAAATAACATTCAGAAATAACAAAAGTGGAAGTTGATCAGGTATCAGCTGAATTCCCAAAATTCCCATGATACGGCCAGAGGCAGGCAGCTGCAGACCAGGGACCTGGGCTCAGGGGCTCTGGCTCTGCACAGAGATAGCAGTGGGAAAATAGATTAGGCAAACATGCAGCACACGGTGCTCTGCAAACCGAGTTTTGTTATTTACTCTCCTGATTGCTCATTAGAGGGGAAGAAGAGCAGCAGAACTCCATGAGTCAACAACCTTTGAGCGAGGGCACAAGGCTGATACCACCCAGCACAAGCTCCACTTTCAGCTTTGTGAAGCTTTGTCAAACTTGAAAATGTTCAGTCTTAAATTCACCCTAAGCCGAACACACGAAGAAAATATCAGCTAAAATAGTTCAGCTGCTGCTGACAGTGGGGTCTGAAAGAAAATACTCCAAGAATGAGCCTGGCAATGGGCCACTTCCCAAACATTCTCAGGAAACTGGTGATGTGGTACACACACACACCTGCTAAACACAGCTCCAGCCCCCCATGCTGGTCATACTTCCCTGCAGCATCCCCACACCTCCAGCCTCCGCTCAGAGGGCTGAGAAGGACTCTTGGCTTCCACGAAAACCCAGCAGCATTTATGGATTGACAGCTGTACCTGGTTTTTTTGAGTTGTGCTGAAGAGCAGTGACTGGCCCTGAAAAAGCAGTAGGTGAGAAAAGCAGGTCCCAGCTGGTTAGAAAAACACCCATTTTCATGTCTCAGTTCTGATGCATGAAGGCTTTGAGAATTTGAGTCAGCAACACCGACATGATTCTGCTGCATCAGCCCTGTGTCTCCTGGGACCAGCCCTCACACCCTCCCTGCTTGGAGTAAAGCACAGGCACACCCTGTGGCAAACTGCTCCCTGCTCCACCGAGACACAGCTCACCAGACAATGTCCAAACAAGGACCTCTACAACTCCATAGATGCTTTGAAAGAAATTACCTGCAGAGAACCCAGTGCACGTCACAGAGCCACGCTGCCTTTGCTCCTGGTTTGAAAGAAAAAGCAGCACCAGGACAACCCTGCACAGGGCTCAGGCTGGGACAGGGTCACCACCAGGAAGCTTCTCACACTCATGTGTGGAAGGCAGCTGGATGAATTTTCCCTCCTTCATTCAGAGGTCAAATTCAGGCAACTTTTTCTGATTTCATGGTTGTTTTCTATGAAATCACAAATGTGCAATGGGTGCATGGTGTGAGCCCATATTTTTGGGCACTGAATCTTCCACCCTTGGTGGGGCTGACAGGCTCCTCTGCCTGGGTACTCCACTCCTTCCCTCCACACTCCTTCTGTAACCAACCTAAGAGTGTAATTTTCACAGCAGAAATAGAGACTTGTGAATCCTCCTCCCTCTTCCCACAGGAGATGGAAGTGCAGCTGGGACTGGATGAGTCACTTTGCAGGAGCAGAGAGGGATGACACCCCCTCCACACACAGACACCCCCAGGGTCCCTTGGGGTGATGGATGGGGCACAGGAGCTCTCCCTGCTGTCAGAATCCTGCCCAGAGCCCAGCTTGGTGCCCTTGGCTGGGGGAGAGGCTCCAAAACCTGGCAAAGAGCTGCAGGAAGGAAGGAAAAACCTGGGAAATTCCTGTTGAAGAGGAACAGGAAAGAGCAGAGGTGAATGGCTTCAGTGAGTGATAGAATGGTGGTGGCTGAGTAAGAAACCCAGACTCCTAGAAGGGAATGAGGAGGAAAGGAAGGATGAGGAAGCCAGGATCCCTCTAAAACAGATTAATTTCTCCAATTTTGAAGTAAGGAAGCCCAGGATCAAATATGATGCTGAGCACCACAGAAGAAGCAAGGTGCAGGAGGAGATCCATGTTCTTCAGCACTGCCCAGAGCTGTGGCAGGAGGAAAGAGTCCCATGGTCCATAATTACATGAGTGACCAGAGACACTGCCACCACCTTCTCAAAGCAGACATTAGAGCCAAAATAATTTGGAGACCACATGGAAGTGCTACAGCAAAGAAGGCAGGGCCAGGATGCAGAGTCACCCTTGTGCCACCTGATCTGCTTACGGCTCCAGGACCTGCTGTGCTTAGAGTGAACACACTCCCTCCTGGAGGTAAACCACTGCACAGGGAAATTTTGTGTATGAAGGAATTATGCCTTATTTTCTCCAGAACTAGAAGGTAATGGGGCTGGAAACAAGAACAGAAAACTACATATCTGGCAGGAACATCTGTGGGCAAAGATAATAGAAGATAATCTCTGTTACACAATTCATGTATGTCCCTGCATGAGTCAAAGAAGTAATACTCACTTGTGCCTACCTCACTGCTCATTTTTGGAACACACAGCTCAAAACTGGGGTCTAGATTATAGAAATTGAGCAACTGGCAGTCCTGAAGCCTTCTCACACAGAGAACTGTGCTCTCAACAAGTGACCCTCATTTGGTTAAAAATTAAATGCCAACAGACCACAGGCATGGACTTATCACAGAGAGGAACTGGAAAAAACAACAAACACCACTAGTTTGTAATAACTTAGAAATCCCTACAATGTTTTTTTTTTCCCTTTAGGTCTGTGAGGAAATTAATAATTCTGCCTTTATTTGGCTAATACAGAATCACGGAATTGTTAAGGTTGGAAAATCATCAGCTCCAACCACTAACCCAACACCACTGTGGTCACCACTAAACCATGTCCCCAGGTGCCATATTCACACATCTTTTTAAAATCCCTCAGGGAATGGTGACTCCACCACTGCCATGGACAGTCAGTGCCAGTGCCTGACCCCCTTTTCATGAAGAAAATCTGGTATGGTTCATGCAAGAGCTTCATGATAGATTAAGATGGGGGTAGGAAACACTGAATAACAATTTATTGCACAACTGTCCCCCACCATAAATAAACTTTGACTGCAATGAAGAGCTGCAGAAAAATGGGAGCAGGTGAATATGGCACCAACAACCACAGCTGACTGTGGAAAAACCCTGGCAAAGCCAGTGTTAAGCTTTGAGCAGCTCCATTAATTTTAAGATAAAGAGCAGGGAAGAAACTCACGCAGCAGGAAAGCGTCATTAAAGAAGCACAGGTGGCATCTCATAGTCCATTTTAAGTTGCCTCATGCCAAGTAAAGCTGGAAAACAGGCAGCAAAATAAATCAGGAGGCACATTCTTCGATCCACAGTGACCTAAGAAGTATTTTCCAGGTCTGTGACTCAGCAAAAGGGAAATAAATAAATAATCAAAGCGGGGAATAAAGCACCAACAGCCATCAGGAAGCGTGGGGCTGAAAATAGCAGCCAAGTGTCACCTTGATCCAATCTAACAAAGACTTTGGCAACAGTGACAAGTTGCTGGGTGACATCTCTGAGCTATTTTGGGCCCATGGCTTTAGAAGGTGTGGGGAGCCCCTCTGGGCCATCGGCACGGGGAGAATGCCAGTGCCAGCCACAGCATTCCAGACGAACTTCCAAAGCAGAGGCTTGAAATGAGGGATTCACATGTCTCACAAGAAGGATGCTTCCCTGTGCATTCAAAGATGGATGGGAGCAGATGGAAAAGGATCATTACATCACTCCCTGGCCACAGCCCCACTCCTTCCCAGCCTTAGGGCTGAGCTCGTCCCACCTTCTGCTGCTCCTCAGTGCCCAGCTCGGGCCACAGCGGGCACTCAGCACACACAATACTGAGAACCAGCTGTGAACAGAGACAGGAAAAACTGCAAAACTGGGAGAAGAGATCCCCAGCAGCTTTGCTGATATCCTCTGTCCTTGGAGAAGGAGCTGTGGGTACCCCTGGCACCGCCTGGGAGCTGGGCAAGGCACCAGTGGAGGCGAGTAACTCATACACCAGGCACACTGGTCTTAAGGCTCACAGATAAGAAATGCACCTAATACATAGAAAAAAGCTATTTTACTGTAATCAGTTCTTGAAAGAAAAAAAAAAAAAAGAAAAACAAAAAGAAAAACCCAGCCTTATCAAAAGCACAAACCACAAATAATGCTGTTTGCATTGTCATGAGCAAGACCCTGAACTCCCTGCAAATGGAGGCCGTGGTACTCCTGCTGGTAGGAGGAAGGGAGATGGAATCACATATGATTCAAATCATTGAATCTGGGGAGTTTGCTCTTGCAAGGACAGCAGGATCTCTGCTGAGAGCTCTGTCACCCTCGAGAAGACTCCAGAACAGCACAACACAAAACACCATTTAAAACTGAGACAATACCAGGTAGTTAAAACTGAAAATAGTTGAAAGGATATTGGCAAACACACTGAATTTCCTAATGACCCTAAAAGTGAGCCTGGAATTGTCACAGAAACATGTGGTTATGTTTAAATTTATATGCTCAAATTTGCTTAAATACAAAAAAACTGTCTGATTCATCCCCTGCAACCATTACACAGTCAGCACAATATTATAATTAAAGCATTATTTATGGTTTCACTAAGTTTTTTAAGTTTTGGGGGTTTTTTTGTTTGTTTTTTTGGTTTTTTTTTTTTTTGTTGTTGGGTCACTGTCCCCGACGGGATTTAAAAGATATAAAGATGTGTAGATATGGTTTAGTGGTGGTCTTGGCAGTGGAGGAACATTTGGACTTGAAATTCTTAAAAGTCTTTGCAACCTAAATGATTCTCTGATTCCTGTGCTCTCTCCTTTGTGTTCCTGTACCTGGTTGGTATCCAGGACTCCAATCTGGAGGCAGTGAGAGCTGCAGATGCCCTCACCTTGCATGACAGCACTCAGCTGCCCAACAATTCCAAAAGCAAGATCTACTGCTCACATGTCCTCTAAGAGACTTCACCTCAAGAGAAAAGTGCTGTAAGTTCTGAAATTCAGAGCCTGAAGGAAAACAAAGCCCTGAAGGATGAGATCCTCAGAGAACACACCTGCAAATTGCAAAGCTCTGAGGTTGTGCCAGCTGAACCAACAGCTTTGGCACAATGGTTCTGAGAGAGGGAAAAGGATGCTGAAGTGCTACAGAGCTGCAGTGAAAGGCAATGAACAACCCAACATAATCTGTGGGGAGGAAGGAGCTTCCACTGGAGTCCTGCTGACCTGGACATGCAGTTAGGCCTTCCTTAAATCTTTCTTTTAAGCTGGAGCTCAGATGAGACAAATTAATTGTTTCCCTCTACAACATGTAAGGGCTGAGGACAAAGCCAGTGGCAGCATGAGCACACCTGGGAGCTTGTGTTCCCAGAAACCAGGAGGGAAGACTCCAGATAACCTTTTTTGCAAGGCCAGGCTCCTCCACTGTCTCACATCTTGCTTCTAGTTACTTTTTCTTATCCAAACTCCTGATCCACTGGTTATCTTTCTTGTTCTGGCTAAAAATAAGTCAAACATCTTCATTTGTGTGCCTAAATAACCCATTACTGTAAACTTTTGCCTTCTGAAATTACAGTTCAAAACTCCCTTCTCATTTTTTCCCCCTCCCATTCCCAGCTCTTTGTTCCCTGGCACATGTGGCACGCTGCTTCCTGCCCTCTTCTTTCTAACTGAGCTCAGATTAATTAACCAGCTATAGATTTTTCTTGATTACAATGCTAAACCCCTTCTTTCTCCACAAATTGAAACCAAGATGATAGATCTTTTCTTCTGGGTGGTGGTTACTCAATATGCATGGTGGATGGTAGGAACTTTAATACCCATTTAATGAACTGTTTTCATGTCAGACTGAGCAATGGTTAGGGTTTTTCTTTTGTGAGGTTGTTATTAATGTATGTGGAGGACTAGGAAGCTGCCAGTGAAACCAGATGTCAGCTGCACCAGTCCCAGTGTACATGCTTATAGAAGTCAACCAAAATCCACCAGAACAAGAGGCCTTGCTGCAGAGAACACAGACATACAAAACCAAGCTCATGAGCAAGTGAAATCCCATCAACTTCTGTTTTACAGATAACAAGTGACAAGCCATGGTGTCAGATCCATCATCTGCTGCAGCCTTTTAGTAACTCCACAACGGTGACAGAACTCAGGACTGGAAATGCACAGCCATGAACTGGCTGCCTGCCCACCAAAAATCCCTGTTGGCTCCTTCTCCTGCATTCATAAGGCTATTAAAGCATTTCCCACTCACTGCTTACAGTGTACTGATAATTAGACACCCTGGGACAGTCTGGAGGAGCATCCTGCAGTTCCCACATCCAGCATCCTCAGTGTGCTCTGCATGTATATGGAAACCCAAAACATTCCTTTCAGATTCAGGAGAAGCACATGAGATTTCTCAGCAAAGCTTCAGGTGGAAATCACAAGCTCATACTGAATTCTGTAATTCAGGGAAAAACTGATTTGGGTAAAAGAATATAAAAACTAAAAAATGTGTGTGGAGGACATACAGCTCCCCCCAAGTAGCTCCCCTAAAATCTGAGAGCTCTGTCCCAGCATTTTGCAGCACCAGTGCTCTTTCTAGAACTCTGGACTGGCACAACAACTTGCTGAGTCAGGTGTTAATGCTTCAGGCTTGACTCACACACAGTTTTAATCAAGTAACCTGCTCTCTGGAGCTCACAGAAAGCTCATTTAGAGAATAACATCAACACCAAATTTGTCATCTTCAGAGGGGGCTGGGAGTTTTCCTCCCACTTCAACATTTATCATCTTAAACTGCTCTTTGATGAAATTCCCTTACCCCTCACACAGCTCATCAGGGTTTCCCTCTCCAAACCCTAACATGTGCTCCTGGCCCAGGGAGCTCCTCCTGCCCTTCTCCCAGGGCTGGGAGTGTGCTGTGGACAGCCACAGCAGCATGGCACAGGCTGTCATGCTCTGTCACCACTCACATGCTGCCAGACCCCGCAGAAGGACTGGAAGAGGCAGGACATTCCTCCACAGCACTGCTGGTGTTATCTCTCTTACCTCAAGTTATTCAAGTTTGACTCAAGTTATTTCTGTTTTAGACAGGGAGCACCCCTAAAGCCCCACTGTTGAGTGTCTACATGTGGCACCACCCAAGGAGGGGCTTCAGCAGCACTTGGTGGCAGATCTGGTAACACATGCAGTACAAACCCCTTAGAAGGGGGTTTCAACAGAACTTCAGAACTAAGCACAACTGAGGCTGGGGTTGTCCCTGGATCCCTGCAAGTGTCCAAGGCCAGGTTGGATGGGGCTTGGAGCAGCCTGGGGTAGTGGAAGGTGTCCCTGCCCATGGCAGGGGTGGAATGATCTTTAAAATCCCTTCCAAACCACATCAGTCTGTGATTCTGTTATTCTCTAATGCTAAGCAAAGATGACTGGTGCACTGAGATCCTCCAAGAGGCTCTGCTGTTTGCAGTGTGCACTGCTGCTGTTCCTCCATTGCCCAAACACATTTGCAAAACAAGCACAGTCCGTGGAGAAGCTGCAGAGGGGAAGGAGAGAAGAGAGCCAGGGGAAAAGACAAATTGTAGCAGTTGGAAATACTTAGTCACAGATTCTGGAAAGAAAAATCCTGTCTCCTCTTCAGGATCCCATCCTTCAGTAAGGAAAACCCAAACACCTTTTAAATGCTACTGCATGGGACAAAGAAGGAAAAAGAGTTGCTAGTCCTCCCTGACCCTAACTGTGCTTTCTCAGCTCATGTCTACACTACACTGGGATCATCTATCACTTTCCAAAAATACTGCTCATTTCCTGTATTTCTGCAATTCTATCCCCTGGCATCAAACACAACCTTATGTCTTTGTTTCCTCATCTCAGATGGATGCACTTTCTTCAGGTAACAATGGCACATTCTATAACAGAGCCCCCCCCAGCCCCTGAGTTCAACTGCTACTAAATCTCTCTATTTCTGCTATAGCACAAGACTGGTTTGAAAGAGTGAGTCATTCAAATGATTTAAAGTCTTACACATATCTGAAAATTTTAAAATGCGGTGTAGGAAGAGAAACAAAACCCCGCTGCACCCAAAAGCAGAGAACAACCCAGCTACCTGACATTTTGCACCCCTTCTGCACAACTCCTACAGGGTCAGCTTGCCTTCTGAGTTAGCAACAGCCCCCGTGAACCCTTTCTTGTGGGCTGTCTCATTTCCCCAGCCCTTTGCCACCTCTGCAGTCCTTGCTGTGGTGCTGAAGTTGCTGCCAATTTACACTGGCCTGCTCTGTGCTGAGCAGCAGATGCTCCATGACTCATGCAGTGCTTGCAGACACAAGTTATCCATAACAGCACCCTAATTAACAATACCAAATGTCAGCTCTCCCATTCAAACATGGGCATGTTCATGTGTATGACCACGTTGATTTAGGAGGCAGTGTCTGCTCCCTTGGAGTGTTCAAGGCCAGGCTGGATGGGGCTTGGAACAACCTGGTCTAGTGGAAGGTGTCACCCCTGCCCATGGCAAGGGTGGGATGAGATGAGATCCCCTGCAACCCAACCCATTCTGTCATTCTATGACAAAAATACAAAGGGAAAGTAAGAGATGTTGATTTTCACCTATCATATGAATGATTTTTATTGAATTTTGAGTGTCAGAAATAGCCAGACAGCAACCTGGGCTTGAAAAAAGATAAGGAAAAAATAATTAAAGACTTTTCACTGCTAAGAGCTAAATTACACCACACACACAGGCAAACAGAGTCCAACTTTGAGATATGGGTCAAAGCCACTAGGCTGTGGTACACTTCCTGAATAGAATTTTAAGTTTTCCACTTTAAGCAGAGGTTTTCCACTTCACTCCAAATCTTTACCTGTCCCTGAAACGCCAGGGAATTTGAGGATTACACACAAAAACAGCATGAAAGAGAAACGGCAGCGTTTCTCATTGCGGTGACAAGGTGGGAAGTGCTGCAGGACCTGCGTTCTGCAGGGCCGGGCTGGACATTGGGGCTGCAGCAGGGACCGCCCGCCACCTGCCGGGCACAGCCACACACACCGAGCGAGTCCCTTCTCCTTCCCTTTCCTTTCTCCTTTCCTTCCCTTCCCATTAGTTCAGCCCCACTCCGTGACCCCTCTGTGTCAGCTGGTGAACAGGGAAGCAGCAGCTCAGGTTCTCAGGATTTCTGGATGCTGGAAGGCCGTGCCCCATGATCCTGATCTGATCAGTATAAACCATGTTTTATTCCCTGCTACACTGTTTGCATCCAGGAGCCTGATGTGCTGAGGCAGTCAAGAATCTAGAGCTTGTTAGAGACAGCCTTGGAAAAAAAAGCCAAAATCAGTCTCTGAAGCCCTGAAGGAGCTTCACAAAACCTCAGCTAACAGGTCAGGAAAGTGATATAGAACAACAGAATCACAGACTGGTTTGGGTTGTTGAAAGGGACCTTACACTCATCTCATTCCAGCCCCTGCCATGGGCAGGGACACCCTCCCACTATCCCAGGTTGCTCCAAGCCCTGTCCAACCTGGCTTTGGACACTTCCAGGGATCCAGGGGCAGCCACAGCTTCTCTGGGCACCCTGTGCCAGGGCCTGCCCACCCTCCAAGGGAACAATTCCTTCCCAATATCCCATCTATCCCTGCCCTCTGGCACTGGGAAGCCATTCCCTGTGTCCTGTCCCTCCAGGCCCCTGTCCAAAGCCCCTCTCCAGGAGCCCCTTTAGGCCCTGGAAGGGGCTCTGTTGGATTCTCTTCTTGGGGCTCTCCCAGCCTGGCTCCAGAGTAGAGGGGCTCCAGTCTCCTGCTACAAAAGGAAATTTAAAAGAAGAAAACAAAAAAAGCCCAATAATAAAAACAACCCTCTGGAATTTAGGTGAATAAACAGGCAGAGTAAAGAAGTTAGTAGAAAATATTTATTGCTTAGAGCTGTCTTTGGCTCTGTGCAGGACTAGCAGGAGGCTCCCCAGCTCAGTCCAGCAGCTCATCTCGCACCAGCACAGGGAAGTGCCGGCCACCCTCACAGAGCTGGGTGTGGATGGCCCGGAACAGCCCTGCAGAGCCCTCCAGGAATGGCCTGGCCTCCAGGACAGGCAGCAGCTCTGCCATCATCACCTGGGCAGGAGCAAAGGAGACACTGTCACCAGAGCCAGCAGCACTCCAGTATTCCTTGAAGTGGCTGCCTAACAAGTGAAATCTAATCAGAGCAGTATGACTAATAACAGGCTAATTGATTGATGGGTATTTTCTTTTGTCATATTTAATAAAGGCAGTGGTTCATTTTCTGCTCATGAACTACCTCGGCTGCCACCCAGCATTTCCAGAGCAGTAAGACAAGTGGCAGTGCTGCTGCCCTGCTGGAGGGAAGGCCCAGCACCAGGATAAGATCAGCATCCTGCAAGAAACTGAAGCTGGTGTTGGTTTAGGAGCTCTGCAGCCACACAGTAAAGTGCTCACTCACCCAAGGGTAAATTCAACCCTCCAGTCAGGACTGTTCCCATCACCCCTGTTATGCCAGAGGTCTAAGTGGCCAACTCCAGCCCAAACAGGCTACAGGGACTGCTCAAGCTGTCCAACATTCCCTGGCCTGGCTGCTGCTCCATTAAACCTATGTTTGGATCTCAGATCATGCTGTCAAACAACCCAGTGCAGCATCAGTATCAGCTCTGGGATTAGGACTGACTGACAACTCAAGCACAGGCCACTTCAATCACTGGACAAAAATGGGTCTTCAGTGCCCCACTCTTAAACAGACATTTTGCCTGGGATTTTTATTTTTTATTTTTTTCATCTGGCATGAAATGAAGAAGTCTGAGTGGCCTGCACACCAAAACCCCCCCAGCCTGCTGCACACTCTGCCTGCCCAGGAGAGAGGACAACTGCATGTGTCAGCCACCTCCCTAAAGGCTTCCAGAGATCCAGGAATGTTTGGACAACACTCTCAGGCATAGGGTGGGATTCTTGGGCTGTCTGTGCAGGGCCAGCAGTTGGACTTGTGATCCTTGTGGGTTTCAACTCAAGTTATTCTGTGATTCCATGATTGCTCCCTGCTGGATACAGAGGAAGACCCAAACAGAATAGAGTACAGGGACAGGGGAGCAGGACACAGCTGCTCATCTCTGGGAAGTCTCTTTCTACAGACATGAAAGCTACCTAAGGGGAAAGATGGCACATGAAGGGAGTGCTGCACTGCTCCACCTCCATCTACCTGATCTGCTCCTGATACTTAAGAAGAAACAGATCTTCACCATCAAAGACAGGCCAAGAGCTACCAGGAATTTCTATGACGCTTGGCATTCCTCCATGGAAAGGCAATGGACAGGCTTGGCCCAGAAATAGGTATATCCTTTTCTGGGATATTTATCTTGTAACATGTCCACTTGCTTCACCTGTCCCAAGAGTTTCACTTATCCTGCACACTCTGCACAGAGCTGCTTCAGACCCTCAGGGCTCACCTGGCACAAAGCACCTATTTGGGTATATGTGCAGAAGGAACTTGAGTCAGCCAACAGAGCAGCAGGAAATCAGGCTTTGGTCATCACTTCATTTTGGGTGGATAAAAAAAACCCCAAACCCTTCATAATCCATAATATAGGATTATAGTGCTGAAATCCCACTTGAAGTCAGGTAGCAATCTGTCTTCAGCCACAGGGCTGCAACCAGTTATTAATAATGCCTCTCTGGCTCACAAAAAATGACTTTGCCAAAGCCTCTATCGTTCAGGTCAATGGCAAAGAATAGGTCAAGGAGTAGATTTGATTTCACAGATCTTCTCTGCCCTTTGCTGCTGGCTGAGAAGAACAAGCAATCCCTGTGTGGCAAACTCTCTGCTCAGGCTGCTGAAGAAGCTGACACCTCCTACCCTGTTCTAACAGTCTTGAATGGTAAAAGCAAGAATAGCAGCACAGTGGTTTGAGATTTAAAAGGAAAGCAACAGAGAACAGAGGAGTTCACTTCAACTGGAAGTCACACAGGAGGGAATGAGGGAATGAGTGCCCTAATAGGGCTGTAAAGGCCTGACAAGAGGGACATTACTAACAACATGTCCACTGCCAAATTCTTTCAGAATAGGTAAATAAAATCTTATCAGGAGAGGGTCAGGCATGTAAGGGCCTCTGCTCTGCCCCTAACCATAACAACAACAAAGTAAGTCCCATTCACCAACTAAGAGAACAAGGCATAAACACAGAAACATCACTAGGGGAACTTGCTATGCTGCTACTGCCCATCAACACCTTCTACAGCCGCTGCCGCCCCACAGTTGTCCTTTTATTTCCCTGCTCCAGGAACACTGACACTTGTCCAGACTCACCTTTTGTATGGCAATCTCTTGGTGCAGCATTGACACTTGCAGCTTCAAGGCAAACAGGTCCCTCAGCTCCTGGAGACTGCAGTAATAGAGGAGAGGCACAGCCAGCATGTCTGCACTGTCACATGTCTGTCCCCTGGCAGGGACACAGGCTGAAGAGCAGCTCCCCACATCCCCAGTGCAGTCTGGACGCAACCTCAGCTGGGACTGCAGAGCTGCCAGGGTACAAGAAAAGGCAGGAGACAAAAACATTCAAGTTAAATCTGTTCTTGCAGACTTTATGATCTACTTATTGTTCCCAAAAACTAATGGCTAAAGACACTGTATTAATCAAGGTAAGCTCCTCACACATGGCACAATCAGGACACCCTAAGCTGTGGCTTGCATTGTCCCCTCCCCAGCCCTCTTGACCTGCAAGTGCAGTTCAAAGCTCCAAGTCTCTCCTGAACACAGAGGGGTGGCACACAGGTACCACAGATTTGTTTGCCACCAGAGAATTAAGTGTCCCATTACCATAAAAATAATCAGGTGAAAAATGACCTTGGTCCAGTGTCCTGCAGACAGATGGCAAAGGGCCACCTTCATACTGACCACAAACACAGGGACTGTCTCACCTGCTCGCAGCAGCTGCAGCTTCTGCAGGCACTGGGACACTGTGGTTTGCAAACCCTCCAAGGTCAGAAGGCTTTCATACTCTCCTTGCAGAGTGGGAGGGTCTACAAGAGATGCAGAGAAAAAGTGTGAGCACTCCTCCCCAAACAGCTTCCAGAGTGGCCCTGAGTTCACCAGCCTTCATTTCAGACAGAGAATGTTCCTGTCCCTCATGTCCAGCACACACCAAGAACATAAACACATGGAACTGGAGGCCAAATCATCCTTATTCCACCTTCTGCACTCCCACTGCCCTTTTTCCCTCCTTACCTACAGGCTCAGCTTCCACATACTGCCTCAGACGGGAGGGGACATCCTGGAGGCCCCTTACCTCCTCCTCTATCTCTGCAGGACTGAGGCTCAGCTTCGGGGAGCGAAACTCAAACAGCAGCAGATTAAGGAAGGTTCCACAAGACAGCTCTGTGCAGCATCCTGAGCCCCAGGCCAGGCCAGCTGGGATCAGGGCAGAGGGGCCAGCCTGGGAAGTGGCACTGCAGGGGGAAGGTGAGGATAGCACAGCACAGCTGTGCAGGGCATGCTTGCCTTGTGGCCACTTTTGGCTGGATCAGAAGTTTTGTAAGTGCTCAACATCTATACTGTGAAAAAACCCACTGCCTACAGACCCAACTGGAAGTGCTGTTATTGGAGGTATAATTCTCTCCAGCAGGGAGCTCACTGCAGAGCAATTGCACCCCATGCCTGCTAGGAAAGGATACAGTTGTCTGGATCCTCTCCATAAAATGGGTCCTTGCAGCTGCTGCATCTGCACTTGTTTGGCACAGACGACATCTCTGCCATGCTCTGAAATTCCAAAGGGGCAGGAGGTGGAAGTTATGCTCCTTTGTACCAGACAGTGCTCATGCTGAGCTGTGACACACCAGTGTGGCATATCAGTGCTTTAATTACAAGTGTGTCCCTCCCCTCTCTCACAGGTTATTTATCAGCCATTCCCAACTCATTCCCATGACTGCTATCAGATCAACAAGGACACCCTGCAGAAAGCATCAGACTCTGAAAAACACCTGTTACTCTCTCATTTTCAGAGGAAGGATCAGAAGACAGACAGCACATTTCCATAAGCAGAGTATGAACACATAGCACATCCCTCATTCTGTTGTATTGTCCTGCCTGTGTTTATACCCCATGGGAAACAACAAATCTTCCCTTCCTTTCTTATGAGTAAGTCATTTGCATTTCTGTATATTTATTCTGTTAGTATAGGTATACAAAAAAAGAGCAGACAGGACAAACTCTCACCCTAACTACTTCATATTCCAAACTTCCTCGAGATTCTTCTGTGATAATTTTTTTGCAGGGACAAAGTGGTATGTTTGGCAAGCAGAATGACAGCAGCATGTCAGAGATGCGAGACAAAGGTTTAAGGACATTATCATGAGGAACCTGGCCAGGACTTCACACAAAAGTCCACCAGTTTTTTAGATAAAGCATTGCACAAATAACAGCACTACCAGAGAGATGCATTTCACTCACAGAGTTCAACATCCTCATGGATGCACTGTGCCCATAATATCTTTTCCTTAAGGACTGTCTCCCAAAACCTGCTGCAGTAAGCGAGAGCCATCAGGAGGAAGCTTAAAATAGTTCTGCAGTGCCTGACTAACTCAAGTGTGCATGTGTCTTCCTTCTAGCCTAATGGGTCTTTTAAATCATGTTACAATCTGCAGGTTTCAGAAATACATTATGCAAAGATGTGGCAAGGTTAATGGAACAGGAAAGAACAGAAGTTCCCAAGAAAATCTCCCCTCTACAAGGGATCTTTAGTGCAAAGGTTATTCTCAATCTGTTACTGAGTTGAAAGCAATAGTGAGAAGTATAAAAATTACACCGAAGTGATTAGAATGCTGAAAGGCTCAATTTAGAAGTGAAAATTAAGGATATAAAGTCTTTACAACTTGCAGAAGGGCAGCTAACAAACTGGTGACTGATAAATGACAGTTTCCAAGAGCAGGAGGAATTCTTGAGGGCAGCACAAGGGGTTATAGCCAGATTTAAGAAAGGGTTTATGCTTAATATCTGAGCAAAGCACATAATGGGCAATCTGCTGAATTACAGCAAGAATTTTCAGAGGAAATGTGGGAAACCCTTCTAGAAGAGTGAAGAGTGGACCAGAGTACACAAACCCCAAGCACCTGCATCAGCCCTGCAGTAACACTGTAGCTGGCTCTGTGTTAGAGCTCAGCAGCAGGAACCAGCCTCAAACAGAGACAGCTGTGGTGCATCCAAGCTGCAAAGCCAGGGCAGGGATGGTTTGGGAAACTCTCATTGGATAGTGTATACAGCCAGCCATTCCACAGTGTGTCCTGCCTTCAACAGTTGTATGGCACCAGCAGAGACTTCTGCTGCACTGTTAAACCCACGATTAAAGCATTCCAGGAACTTCACCACTAAGTGATTAATGGTAATTAGCACTTGGAAAACTAAAGTAGCACTAGTGGCTACAATAACAGGAGAACACATCCTCAGCAGCAGCCTTGCAGTATGGGAGCTCTTCCTGCTCCCAATTCAGGCCCCACGCCCTGTGGGGTCACTGCCTCCCCTGGGCATGAAGAAAGAGCCACACCTGACCCCTCCTGACAGCCCTGAAGCTGAGGGTAGTTCTGGACTGAACTGGTCAGACTGGTCTTACCTGGAGTTCCTGGAATAGGCTTTCCTGTAGGATAGGGGGAGCTTCAGCTGGCATCTGTAAAACAGGAGCAGGATCAATCCTGGCAGGTGGAAATCAATTAACCAAGTCTTGTCCTCCAACAGGGAAAAGGGTGTTTTGCCAAAATCTGAAATTAATTTAGCTGGATTGGGAGATGTCAGCAACTCTGGAGGTTGGATCCACCACTGTTCTCAGACTGTCCTCAAGGAAGGAAGATTAGGCTGCTGATTTGACTCATTTGACTCCACAGGCATCATGAAGCTGAGCTGGGAGAGCTCCTGCATCCTGCCACCAATCAGAGGTTCATCCAGGATGAGCAGCTGGGAGCAAAACCATGGCACAGCAGAGTACAGACATGGAAACAACACCTTCAGGGAAGCTTGTCCGCCACACCTTGTTGCCCTACCTTAGCAGGACAGGGCAGCTTTGCTTAGCACCATGTCACACTCAAAGAAATAGGAAAGGGACATTCCAGCTTCCACTGGAAATATGATTCTTAACCCTAAATTGTTATTACAAAAACAGGAGGGTTGACAGTTGTTAGTCACATGCAGACTAGGAATGCAAGGCCACAGGTGGAAATTTAAGTAAATGTTTGAATCCAAATCCCTGTTCCCACAGCAACTGTCACTAAAGTGTCCTGGGGCCTTTCCAATGCTAATGAGAAGGGGTAATTTCCTCCCTGCACAAACACAAGAGTTAGGTTGTGGCAGCTGAGAGAATTATGCCTCAAAACTTTCCAGGGACATCGGATTGAGCCTCAATGTTTTGTTAAAACAAAAGAGGAAAGAAATTACTTAAACAAGACAGGCTGGCATGAATGCAAAGCCAATCTTGTAAGTATTATTTTACCACTTTTCCACAAAGAATCTCAGTAACATTCCCTTCACAATCCTTCCTACACCAAACCCTTGAAACAACTGCACTCTAGTCAGTCCTGATGCTTGTAGTTACACGGGCAGTGTTACAGGTTAACAGGGACAGCATTAAACCCAGATGCCATCCCTCCAAACAGCACCAGGCACATGCTTTAGAGAGAGAGAGAGAGAGAGAAAATTCATGCATTATGTATTATCACTGTGTAAAAATAGAATAAATAAAAAAATCAATATGCTATAATAGAGAGTGCACTCAGAGGAAAGCTAAGGCTCAAGAAAACTCTACAGAGACAGCTTTCCAAAACACTCACAGGGGACTATGAAAAATCAGAAGTCTTAATTGAAAGGCTTTCAAAGTCCCAGCCAACTAAGAATAAGCCCTTAAAATGAAAACACTTACTCAACCACAATAAAGGCTTTTAAACTGTATAGGATCCTTCCTCTTGAGAGGGATGTGAGGAGGATGAAGCCAGGCTAGGACCCCCAGAGCAGCCAAAGCCAGCAGGATCTGTACACGTGCCTGTGAGTGCAGAGCAGAACAGAAGAGGTGCCCACCTCCCACACTTACCCCTTTTCCTGCAGGGTGCCTGTCCCCAGTGAGGTGTTCCTTTCCCATGGACCTGCAGCATCCTCCTTTTTGCTGGACTCTCCCAGGAAACCACAACTTTTCTTCCCTGCATCAAGTAACTGCTTGCCATCAGCTATGGAATTCTTTCCCACAGTTGAACCCCCTCCAGAAAAGCTTTGCTGCTCATTTGGGGCAGATTCAGACAAGCCAGGTGTCTCCCAGGGTTCAGCTGCAGCACAGGCCTCTCTGGCACTGGCACCAGTTGCTGTCCTGTGACTCCTTCCTTGTTTGGAAGTCATTCCTTTTGAGGAAATCTTCCCAGCTGTCCTGGGACCTTGAGAAACACATCTGGCTGGGACTTTCTGCTGCAGTTTCTTCAGGTCTGGGTCAGTCCTGTAAGGGGCTCTTAACTGGTATGGAGAGGGCTTCTTCAACAACAAAGGCTTTTTGCTTCCAGCTCTCACCTTCCTGCACTCATGGACATCCTGAACAGGTACAGGCACCTGCTGCTCTTCAGCTTTCTTGGGAGAATATGCCTCGCCTGCCCATTTCTTTCCGGTAGCTCCCTGAGTCTCTAATGGAGTTTTCAAGATGCTTTTCCTGACTTTCAGTGCCTTCTCTAAGGCCCTGTTGAGCAGTTCCAGCTCCTCTAGCTCCTTGGGTGAAGGCCTGTCTTCTGCAAGAAGAGAAAACATGTCAGAAGGCTCAAACCTGGATGTTCCCCATTTGACGCTTCACTAACTTGCTCTTCCAGGTAGTACAGAAAGAAACTAAACCAAATGAATGGTGCAGGAAGCTATTTAGCTTTTTAGGTGTGGGAACAGCCACTTCACAGAGGATGCAGGCAGGATTGCCAGAAGCTTTAAAGACCCAGGATGGATGTGAGGATGAACCCGGGAAGACAGTTCTCCCGAGTCAACCTCAACAAGTGACATTCCCACACTTGGGTCAGGCCCACAGTCACTTTATTGCCGGCCTTGGCTAACGAGGCACGACTCCAAGCTAACCCCAAGAAGGAGAGCGGGCAGAAAAAGGCAGAGGGGGTATTTAGGTGGATGCAGAGCATTGGAATGACTCCTAACACCGCAAATGGTCCGGGGCCGGTGTGGCATGAGGGGCAGCAGCCCGGGGGAAGCACTCACCATGTTCAGTGCTGGAGCCTGGCTGTGGCTGCTCCTCTTCTTCATCATCCCTGGAGGGAACAAACAACGAACAGGGGCCGGCGTTGCTGCACCGGGACGAGATCAGCACCCCCGGCCCGCGGGGCCTCGGACACGGCTGAGGGACCAGCGCCCGGGCCTCCCTCCTCCCTCCGGGCCGCCCGGGCGGCTCAGCACACACCCGGGTCCCGGGCGGCTCAGCACACACCCGGGTCCCGGGCGGCTCCGCACACACCGGTGCCGCACTCACCAGCGCCACAGGGGCGCCCGGCTCCGCGCCGTCCGCCGCCCCAGCTCCCGCCGCCGCTCCGCGCCCTCGCCCAGCGCCGTCCTCAGCGCCGCCGCCGCCCTGCAAGGCCCAGCGTGCTCAGAGCCCCGCGGGACCCGACCCGGCCCGCCGGGGCCCTGGCCTCCCGCCCTCACCTTCGGCCGCAGCCCGCAGGCAGCATCAGCCCGGCCGCGGCCCCGCCGCTCCTTCCGCCGGCCCCGGCTCCGGCCCCGCGCTCGCTACGGCCCTGCCAGGACCTGCGGGCGGGGCGTGTCCCGCGCGCGGCGGCAGCGGCCCCGGCCCTGAGGCGTTCCGGCTGCCCCCGGGTCCCGCTCCGCCGTAGTCCGAAGGGTGTCGGCCAGGGGGGTCCCTGTTGTCGCTGTGCTTGCCTGGCGCGGGCGGGACAGTGCCGGGGACTCCCCGCTGGGCCCGCGGAAGCCGCTTTTCCCTCCGCTGCCTTCAGTGCTTCCCTCTCCTTCCTACGCCCTCTGAGGGGGCTCGGGCACCGCGGGCCCGTCCCACAGCCCGAGGTTCCCGGCCCTCCCGGGGTCAGGACACAAGGGGTTTGTTCCTCCCAGCCTTGGCAGTGGAGCGCTCCGAGAACCCAGAGCCCCTGGGCTCCGCACGGGCCGCGCAGCCGGAGGCGGGCCCATCCGGGGCCGGTGTCAGCCCCGGGAGCCCTGGCAGAGCCGCCTTCAGCCCAGCGGACACAGCGCACGGCAAACTGCTGCTGCTGCCGCCCGCGGTTTGCATCAGCAGGAAAGATAATTTGTGGGGTGTTTTTGATGGAGAGGGGAATCTGCCTTGCCCTGCGGCTGTGGGGGCTGCCGGGTTTGTAGCGAGGACTCGGAGTGCTGCTGGATCCCGGCAGGATCAGCTCTGCTGCGGAGCAGTGCAGTTCTCCAGAACAGCCCGTAGCTGGCACTGTCCAGGCAGCTGAGAAGCAGGAATCCTGTCCTTCCCCTCGCACAGCAGAACCGAAGTTAACAGGAAAGTTAGAAAGTAGGAAAGAAGTGGTTCTTCGCCTTCAGTGGCTCAGTCTTGAGGTTGAGATGCTCGTGATTCTCTGCAGCCACGTGACCACAGACTTTTAAAAAGAGAAGTTGAGAATTCCAGGTGATTCATCGAGACAGGGTTTTAAAACCCCTTATAAAACATTGTAAAATGTCAGAAAAATCCTCACACATCGTGAGTTTTCACATTCGTGAACTCAACATTCTTCCAACTGTAATTTGCACTTTTGGCACAGACAAAGAATGATTTCTCTCTCGATCGGTAGACTTTGCAACGAATCTGGCAAATAGGCTGGCCTCTTCCTGCCCTGAATCGTATAAAGAAGTGTGAGTTCACTGTTAGAGCACTGTGAACACTTCGCTTCTGAGGCATGAGCCAAGGCAAAGCCCAGCCAGATATCTCTGGGCTCAGCAGGGCTGATGGGAATATCAGACACTCTGAAAATAGTTTAATCTACAAAGTGGCACTTCTCCTCAGGCACCTGCATGCTGTTGGCATTTAAGTATTAAAAACAACCAAAAAAGTGATCAGCCTGCTGTAATCCTGGAAAGTCACCTGAGGCATGAAGCCTGCTGGAGCAGCACTACTGACATGGCTACCTTTGGCATCAAGTCTCTGTGGTTTGGCAGTGCTAAAAATTATCCTCAAAACCCAAGGATCCCTTTGTACAGGAGATGAATCAAGTGTGTGCCCCTCCTGAGCCTTTGGCTTGGTGCAGGCAGTACAATTCCCCCCAACAGACAGGAAAGGCTTAATGTGGCACTTGGCTGCTAAGCTGCACCTTGCTGGGAAGAAGGTCATCTGCATGTTGGCTTAGAGTAAAGATTTAAGTGAGGTAAGGGCTGCTACCATCATAAAATCAGGAGGGGCAAGTGGGGTGAGGAGGGCAAGGCTTTACCTTGTCCCTTCCAGCTACAGCCAGCTCTGGTTAAACCATGGGTGAAACCACAGCAGAGACCTTGGCACCCCAAGGTGATAATTGGCAGGTGGAGAGCAGAAACCTCCTGACAGAGATAAAGCCACTCCTCTGCTGGTGCTCAGGGTTCATAGGTGCTGACACTGGACATTACAGCCCAGCTGCTCCCATCCCTCTCTCCTACTCCCCTCCACACCTCCACCATGGGCTCCTGCTGCCTCGCCTTCTGAGGAGTCTTTCAACAGGGCAGCTGCTGGGTAAATCAATTCCTGCCTTGTCCTGTGGGTGGTTGGGTTTCCAGTGGATTATCTGACAAAGCCAGTTGAAGAAAAGGTCCCAGGTGTGTGTATCTGACTCTTTTCACTGAGAGCAGCTTGTGCTGGAATGGGTTAATGTAGCAACAGGCCCTGCACCGGTACAGACCTGATGTGGCACAGCTGGCATAGGTGACATTTGTGCCAGGGCCTGGATTTTAAGCTAACAGAATCCGAACTGTGTTTCTGCTTCATGACATTGCTTGCTGGGAAAATGCAAGCATTGCTAAGTAACAATTCAACTGGTACAGAGATTTAGTTACAAAAGACAGGTTAAAATCCTTGTGTGATGTACTGCTGGTACACAGGTCTGGCACCAATTATTTTTGGGCCTGAAGTCACGAGAATTTGGCACAGGTGAGATGTAATGGACGTTACACTGCCAAGACTCATTCACCTCTCAGGCTCACAGGTGCCAGGTGATTTTCTGCAATCTGTATTTCTATTTTCCTGAGAGTCCAACTCTCAAATACTTGTGAGTATACAAGTGCCCATAACCCATCATGATAGGATTCCTTGGGGCAAAAGTAGACATCACTTAGCAACAAGAAGAGAATAAAAATTAAACCAGGAGATAAACTTCATCACTAATACACCTCCCCATACTTTCTATGTTATTGCTATATTATTCCATGAGCTGTGCTCCTCCTGTGTGCTGCCCCTGGGGATCAGTGCTGTTTGCAGAACTGGCACAGGAGAATCCTCCCCATGTTGTGGCTTAACCCCAGACAGCAACTCCGCCCCACACTGCTCACTCACCCTTTCCCAGTGGGATGGGGAGAGCATTGTAAGAGGAAGAGAATTCATGGTTTGAGATAAAGACAGTTTAACAGGGAAAGCAAAGGCCATGCAAGAGAAACAGGACAAGGAATTAATTCCCTGCTACTCCTGCGGGCAGGTGTTCAACCATCACCAGGACATCAGGACACTGTCACAGGTAACAGTTCCTTGTGACAGGAAAGGTGAGTGCTAATGTCTTTACAAACAATTCCATCGGTGAGGGGATGAGTGATAACTTCTTTGAAATGGATCTTAATGTCTCTACCAGCTTCAAGCAGCAGGTTTGTTACAAAGCCCAGACAGCTTTGATTCTTGAAGCAGACAAGTCGGTCTGCAAGAGCTTGAGTTTCTGAACTTTGGGGTAAAATGACAGGTTCAAGGGGCATATGTGGCAGGGAAAGCTGTACCGTCCTCATTCCTCAGCAATGGAGAAAGGAAGAGGGCAAAATGTGGCTGGGAGTTTGGGATAAAAGGTGGCTGCACCCTCTGAAACCTTGGGAGAGAAAACCCCATGGGTGTGTACCCTGGTGGACTCTCTCCCTTTATTCGAATAAAGTTGCAGGACTCCTCTGTCTCCTTTATGAGCCCCGGCTTTTCATAGTGTGATCTTCTGTACAAGCCCAACAGTAACCCACCACTAAACCACGTCCCCAAGTGCCACATCTATGTGGTTTTTTTAACACCTCCTGGGCTGGTGACTGTACCACTGCCCTGTGCCATGCCTGACTGCCCTTACAGTGAAGAATTTTTTTCTCTAATATCCAACCCAGAGCTTCCCTGGCAGAACTTGAAGTTGCTTCAGCTGGCTGGATAAAAAATCACAGCAGGGACATTCTCACTGGAAAATACTCTGTATCCTCACCCTCTTCCTGAATGTTACATTGGATCAGCCCAGTCTGAAACAAAATGGGGAGGACAAAGGAAATCTCCTGTATGTGAAACAGATTGTCAGGAAAATAAATCCACAAACACCAGAGGATTATGTCTTAAAAGGGGACAGAAGAGTCCGGTAAATTTATTTGAATAAAGGGGGAGGCCATGGGGCATTTCCCCTGGGGTCTCTCAAATTTTTGGAGGATGCAGCCTCATCTTTATCCTTATTTCCTGACTGCATATCCTTTTTTTTTTCCCCATTGGCTGAGGCACTTGAGAGGTACAGACTCCCCAAAATGCCTAATAGCTGAAATGCCTAATACCTAAGACAACCTTCTAATATTTACCTCTCTCCCTCTTTGTCTTTTCCTTGTGTCAATTAGTGGAACCCCTTATGGAATTTATGACTCTTCTCATTGTTTCCATCATCTCTCAGTGTGAGAAATGAACTTGTAAAAATTCGTAAAAATCTAAATAAATGTATATAACAATAATGATATAAAATATAAAGTACAGTATGACACACAAGCCCTTCCCAGATCTAGCCACGAATTCCCACTCAAAGGATAACGATCCTAGCCGGCGCCCATCAACAAAAGAATAGACAGGACGCGGCCCATCAAGCTGACAGGAAAAAAAAAACTCCTCAAACTGACAAGGACAGGC
This sequence comes from Pseudopodoces humilis, assembly GCF_049639895.1. Lineage (NCBI taxonomy): Eukaryota > Metazoa > Chordata > Aves > Passeriformes > Paridae > Pseudopodoces > Pseudopodoces humilis. Next base: position 2,821,768 of record NC_142217.1, on the reverse strand, counting down.
TCGGTGACCATCAACGGGGAAGAATAGGCAGGACACGAAACATCAAGCCAAAACGGAGAGGCACCGACGAGATATTCATCACCGGACCCGAACACCTCGCCTTGCGGGCTACCGTTGGGGGAAGCCATCAAGTAAACAAAAGGAAAAATCCAGCCGAAATATCCATCGGCTCCAACCCGGGTCCCGCCATCCCATCCCGATGGCCTGGACCACAAGAGCCACTCAGAATTTCTTTACATATGAGGAGACTCGGTCCGGACGTCCATTCGACTCTATTCTCCAATGCCAGGAAATCAATTCATACGACAATCAAGGACTCGTTGATGAATGGTGCCTGCCTGGAATTTGGCCTCAAGGCTAAAAATCCCTATAAAAACACGGACAGTTTTACCCTCCTTCGTGGATTTGGGAACACCTATACCTTTGGGTATAGACCCCTGTCCACCCAGCGCTGCGCTGTTTGTTTTATTGTGGTTTTCCCCTCATTGTTTATTTTTTTATAAAAATTGTTTTATAATAAATTGTTTTTATTTAACCCAAATCTGCCTTTGCATTTATAACAGATTGGTGCCGTGACTCGGATCGGAGAAACTGCGGGGAATCTCGCTGCCCAGGACGGGTACCCCCGCTGAATTTGGCGGCCTGGTGAGTTGAGAACCCCCGTAGTTCGTTCCGATATCCGAACCAAATTTAGGCGGAGGTAAAAACCACAATAAAAAGGATAAATCCGGATCGGAGAGCTCGGAAGGCACGGAGCCTTCGGGAGCCGCGGCTTACTTTGCTCGTAAAACGTCTAGTGCGCACAAGGGACACCCACGCAGGAAAATAGCTGTAAGTACTGCTGGTTGAGCGGGCGATCGGGCGAGTGTGTGAGACGTGATCTGATCACCGAAGCGAGTGCGGACTTCAAGGTCGCGTTTCCATCCTCCCCGCGAGGGAATTGGCCGGCCGCGAAGGAAGCGATACAGAGTGAAAGTTTTTTTTTTCCCTCGACACACACTGGTAAAACCTGAGACCAAAGGGTGTCTCGGGAACTGATCGCAAGGTACTAAGAGGGGAAGGGACGTTCTTGTCGAGCTCGAGGCTGGTAAACCCTCTTAGTAACGGACCCAGGGGAGAGGTCCAGGGAAGAATCAAAAGTTCCAATTACAAGAGACCTCAGCTCAGCTCGCTGAAAGGTGAGTATCGGCAAATTTTTGATTCCTAAGTACACAACGCAGAAACTGATATCGACTCACGGAGAAGTCGAAGAAAGGTAAGAATATATTTGCGAAGTATAGGGCAGAAAAAGAGTAAGGTTTAAAGGAAGAAGCACAGGAGAAGATTCCTCCGATCAGGGGGAGGAATCACCAGACATCCCCACTGGAAAGTCCCTTGGGGTGGATGCTAAAAACACTGGGAAGATTGTCCCCAGAGGAAGGGAAATCAAAGGAGAAATTAATACATTATTGTATAGAGGTTTGGGGAGGACAGGAGTTGAGAAGTCACCTCACTTGGCCAGTGTTAGGCACATTTGAAAAATGGACGTGTAACAAGTTGTTCTCCTATGTGGAGAACAAAGTCCCCTCAGATCCTGAGGAGAGGGAATACGCCAAGCTCTGGGTAAATGCCAGAGTAGGGCTAATTCCAATTAAGCAAAAGAAAAACGTGAGCCGAAAACTGAGTCCTGGGAACCCCTCGATCACTTACCACCCCCGTATCGAGGACCAGCGGGACCTTCCTCTGTAGATCAAGAAATGCCCACAGCACCCTTGGGCCCCCGAGACCAACCCACTGAGATACGTGTGTCTCAGACGGGAGACTCCGGGCCAGCAGCGATGCCGGCAGCCCTTCCCCTTTTCCCCGCCTGTAAACACCGTAACCACAGCAACCTCCTCGGAGGTTTTTTCTGCGCAAGGCTGGGGAACACCCTATCCATTCCCTGCCGCTCCAGCCGCCACAACCGGGACCCTCCCATACAACGGAGGGGACTCCTCCCTTCAACCGGGTGGCGGCAAAATTCCCACCATTAATAACAGGGAGGCCAACACACAATCACCAATTCCCCTCCCGCAAGTAGAACCCGTTTTAAGAGCGAGAATGACGGATAATGAATGGGGAGAGAGTGAAGAGGGGCACCGGTTGCTCCCTCTTAAAGAAGTACCGACGGCCCGGGAGTGATCGGTTTTGTGAATGTCCCCCTTATAACTCTGGAGATGTAAGGGGCTTTAAAAAAAGAGATGGGGCGGTTGTTAGATGACCCTCTCGGAGTGGCTGAGAAGTTAGATGAATTTTTAGGGAGTAACATTTATACCTTTGACGATCTTATGGCAATCCTGAGATCACTGTTTAATCCGGAGGAAAGAGAAATGATTAAACAAGCCGGGATCAGAGACTGGGACAGACGCAATCCACAGGGGATGCCAGGTAACCAGAAATGGCCTAGCGCAAGCCCGAGCTGGAATGCACAGACAGAGGAAGGCAGACGGAACATAATGGATTTAAAGAGCATGATTGTACAAGGTATAAGAGAAGCGGTCCCTAGGGGCCAGAACATTAGCAAAGTTTTCAAAGAGTGTCAAGGAAAAAAAGGAACCACCCACTGAATAGATCGAGAGATTACGGCGAAGTTTACAGATTTACTCTGAGACTGACCCGAACTCTCCTGTGGGGGAGGTTCTGTTAAAAACACAATTTGTTGCTAAATCTTGGGAAGATATTAGGAGGAAATTAGAAAAGATTGAGGGGTGGCAAGATAAAAGTCTTCAAGAGCTCCTAAGGGAAGCTCAAAAAGTGTACATGAGAAGAAAGATGAGAAGCAGAAATCGCAAGCTAGAATTTTAGTAACAGCGGTAAAAGAAGTCCAGAAACAAGAACAGATGCAGGGTAAGTTTAAATCACTACCCGGAAAAGGTCGAGATTCTCACCGGGCAGCCCCGGCCCCACGGAGAGAGCCCCCGGAATGCTACTACTGTAAAAAGGTAGGACACGTTCAGCAGAATTGTAAACAAAGAATAAAAGATGAGAAAATTTTTCAAGAGGATTAAGAGTGTCAGGGGCTCTTTAATTTGGGGACCAGAACATCCAAGAAGCCCTTGATAAAATTAAAAGTGGGCCCCTAACAACAAGAAGTAAGTTTTCTTGTAGATACTGGGGCAGAGAAAAGTACCCTGCAGAAATTGCCATACGGATGTGTGGCTAGCAGAGAAAAAGTTTTTGTAATCGGTGCAAAGGGAGACCCCTTTGAAGTACCTATAATAAAAGATGTGGAAATAGAATCTAAAAATAAAATTTGCTTAAGGAATTTGCTATTAGTAGAAGAAGCAGATTACAATTTACTGGGAAGGGACATGATTGTTGCTTTAAGAATTAATATCTTGATTAAAAATTCTGAATTAGTGGTGAAAATATTTAAGTTGACTCCTAAAAATGAAGAGAAAATAAACCCTGAAGTATAGCATTCAAAGAGAGAAAGGAGTTGAAACAAACAATTGATGACCTCCTAAACGAGGGTACTTTAGAGCCTTGCATGTCTCAACACAACACCCCCATCCTGGCTGTAAAAAAAAAAAAAAAAAAAAAAAAAAAAAAAAAAAAAAAAAAAAAAAGACGGATGATAGCGTCCGATTAATCCAGGACCTACGAGCGGTAAACGCTAGGACCCGGACTAGATTCCCGGTGGTGGCCAACCCCTATACTTTACTAAATAGACTCACACCAGAAGATGTGTGGTATAGTGTGATTAATTTGAAAGATGCTTTTTAGACTTGCCCTCTGGATGAAAGGATGAGAGATTTTTTTGCATTTCAGTGGGAGGACCCAGATACAAACCGAAAGCAACAGCTAAGGTGGACGGCCCCCCCCCAGGAGTTTGTAGAGTCCCCCGACCCTTTCCGGACAAGCTTTAAAACAAATCTTACCCAAATTTGCTCTTGAAGACAGGAAAAAGCTTTCACAGTATGTAGATGACTTGCTAATAGCTGGACCGACTGAAGAGAGTGTGAAGAAAAGCACGATTGCCTTGTTAAACTTTCTAAGAAAGAAAAGTTTGAAAGTATCAAAATCCAAGCTGCAATTCACAGAGCCTGAAATAAAAAAATAAAATACCTCAGACATTGGATATCTCAAGGAAAAAAATTAGACCCGGGGAGGGTAGCAGACATCCTTGCATTGGCTGCACCAAAAAACAAAAAAAAGCAAATTAGACAAATTCTAAGGCTCTTGGGATATTGCAGGCAGTGGATTGAGGGTTTCAGTGAAAAAGTGAAGTTTTTGTATGAAAGATTAAACACTGACAGGCTGAAGTGAACTGAACAGGATGAGTCTAATTTCCAGAAATTAAAAACTGTTCTTATGACTGCCGCCCCGGTACTAACTCTACCAGATACGAATAAAGAATTCCAGTTGTTTGTGAATGTGAGTAAACAAACAACACAGGGAGTCCTGACTCAGGAATGGGCAGACAAAAGAAAGCCTATAGGCTTCAAAGATCTTAGATCCAATCAGTCGGGGTTAGCCTACGTGTTTACAAGCAATTGTAACAGTGGCTCTGTTAATAAGAGAAGCAAGGAAAATAACTTTTCCTCCCCTGGTAGTTTACACTCCCCACGATGTGAAAAACATATTGCAGCAAAAAGCAGAGAAGTGGCTGACTGATTCCAGGCTTCTAAAATATTAAGCCATCTTAATCAGCTCACCCGGTTTAGAATTGAAAACCACTGCACAAAAAATCCTGCTCAGTTTCTATTCAGAAAAATTAGTACATGATTGTTCTAAAATCGTAGAGCTGCAGACCAGATAAGTTACATCAACGCAAACTGTGATTGTTTTCCATTTATACATTTTAAATATGCTTGTTGTAAACAAATTTGAGTAACCCACTGTTGAAGAGAGTACAAACCTAAGAGACTGTGTACCAATTGTCTGACTAAAGAACAGGAGCTGACTAGCCGTCTCTTAATACTTGCCACCAGGGCGGGATTGTTGGAACTCGACTCTCCTGAGTGGTTCCTACTTTTTCAAAAGTGGATAAGAGGGAAACTAGACTCCAAGGCAGAGGCTTTGGAAATTGAGTGCCGAAAGACAGTAAAAGTACCGTGCAGGACAAACACAATTAAGTCGTCTCGGTGGGCTGCTTTCAAGAGAAGGTACGCCATTAGGACTACAAGGGCCCCTGAAGAATATCCTTGCTGCCGAGAAGATGGTAATCCCCGCCGTATATTTCTATACGGGCGAAGGGCAAGGCAGAGGGATACACCGGTGGGGAATCCTGACTGTCCTGAGTCTAGCCGTGTGCTTAGCCGAGGGAATGATTCCCGAGGTACCTCCGGGGGAGCGTCTCCTGGGGAAGTGTGAGCAGTGTCAAACTGCCACAGATACCAGACGAATAGTTAACTACTGTCCTCCGGAACGTTGTTTGTCTAACAGCACTCAGTATAATCTTTGTGAATTAAAGGGGAAGGTCTAGTGTTACCACTCAGGGGCAAAGCTTAAGAACGGGCAGTCTAAAACTCCTATGAAAAGAAAGACTAAAAATTCCCATTTCAGGTATAAGAGAGAAGTGGAAATGATTTCCCCAATTCCAATCTGCAGTCAATGTAACAAAACTGTCTAGATAGGGGGGAAAAGACAATCCACCTTTTTGACATATTATGCGGTTAACCCTTTATGTTACAATAAAGCGAATTTGAAAATGTGTACCATGGGAGGGAAAGTATATTGGGAAAGTAGAAATTTAAAACATGAAAAAAAGGTTTTTTTTATAATGAACCGATAATCCTTGATTTGTTAAAAAGTAGTAATGACCGGGTATGTTTGCAATTCAACCAAGTATTCTGCTTCTCCAGGGATGAGGAAGGGGTGGACCCTGAAAACAAAATATAAAACAACTAACCCTAGAGTTAAAGAGGCGAGAAGCAGAAGCTCAGAAAAAGAAACTAGAACAGGAGAGGCTTAACTCTCTTAGTGAACATTATGAGCAATTAGAGAAACAATACAGCAATTGGGGGTTGCCAAACCCCAACCAGAATCTTTTCATAGATCTAATGCAAGAAATAGCCACAGAATTAGGTCTATCTAACTGTTAGATCTGTGGCGGTTTAAAATCAGCTGAAAAATAGCCTTGGAAGGGAGAGGAACTAACCCCAGAGTAACTTCTAAAAATGAGAAGGCTCTAAAATATCAAAAACAAAACAAAGACCAGAGGGAAAAGAATTCACTGATTTAGTAGGCTATACCCCGTGTGTAAGCACACTCACGGTGAATTCGGAAAGCAAAACAAAAACCTGGCAACCTGAACCACCCGCGGGCTATTGGAGTCGCTCCCGAGGGAATAACTGTGAATAGATGGAAATAATTGAACTTTACTGGTACAAAAACTCTGGGGCCAATCCCTTCCATGAGCTAATAGAATTGAAGGAATATTGAGATGATCCGGCAAAGTTGAACAAGGGTTGGGAAGCTCCTGATGGTATATATTGGATATGTGGAAAAAGGCATACAGCGAGCTACCCAGAAAATGGAAAGGATCCTGCACACTTGGAATAATTCGGCCCTTTTTCTTTACTCTACCTAAAACAGAGAGTAAATCATTGAGCCCCTCTCTTTGAGACATTAAACAGACAAAGGAGGGAATTAAAACGGAAACTACCAATAGCGGGAGGCAACCAGAAGTGGAACGAGGAAGAATAGCCTGCCGAAAGAATCATTCAATATTACGGGCCCGCTACTTGGGCAAATGATGGCAGCTGGGGTTACAGAACCCCCATTTATCTCCTCAACAGACTTATCAGATTACAAGCGGTGGTAGAGATAGTTTCTAACCACACTTCAGAAGCCCTAGAACTCCTAGCCAAACAACATTCACAAATGAGAGCTTTTGTGTACCAAAACAGACTAGCTCTCGATTATTTGCTAGCCGAGAAGGGAGGAGTGTGTGGCAGATACAACGAATCCGAGTGTTGTATGGAAATAGACGATTACGGAGAAAACAATAAAAGGATTGGCTGCTGAAATTAAAAAAGTAGCTCATGTGCCAGTCCAAAAATGGAATTCAATCCTACAAGCCTCCTGGTGGGACCAGATATTCGGGCAAGGGGCTTGGTGGAAGAAGCTAGTATTTTTCATCACTTGTTCAGTTGCCGGAATCATTTTCCTTCCCTGCTTAATTCCTTGCTTCATCAGACTAATTCACTCTGTTGTGCAAGGAATGCAGATTGCCACACTTCCAATTGATCCTGAGAAAGCGCAAGGGAGACCTACTCCTCTCTCTAAACTAATGAAATTAGAAGAAAAAAAAGAAAACGAAAATGTGATTAAAGCCTTAAAAAATTTTTAAAAAATAAATATAACCTGGCACAAGCATATAGTGAGAATTCGTTAACAGACTGGGAAGAAGATGAATGTGAGTAAAAAAAAAAAAAAAATTATAGTCCTCCCCTGCAAAATTGGATGAAATAACACGAATTTTTAATGTAATAGATTATTAGGCGGGGGACTGTGAGAAATGAACTTGTAAAAATTCGTAAAAATCTAAATAAATGTATATAACAATAATGATATAAAATATAAAGTACAGTATGACACACAAGCCCTTCCCAGATCTAGCCACGAATTCCCACTCAAAGGATAACGATCCTAGCCGGCGCCCATCAACAAAAGAATAGACAGGACGCGGCCCATCAAGCTGACAGGAAAAAAAACTCCTCAAACTGACAAGGACAGGCTCGGTGACCATCAACGGGGAAGAATAGGCAGGACACGAAACATCAAGCCAAAACGGAGAGGCACCGACGAGATATTCATCACCGGACCGAACACCTCGCCTTGCGGGCTACCGTTGGGGGAAGCCATCAAGTAAACAAAAGGAAAAATCCAGCCGAAATATCCATCGGCTCCAACCCGGATCCAGCCATCCCATCCGGATGGCCTGGACCGCAAGAGCACTCAGAATTTCTTTACATATGAGGAGACTCGGTCCGGACGTCCATTCGACTCTATTCTCCAATGCCAGGAAATCAATTCATACGACAATCAAGGACTGTTGATGAATGGTGCCTGCCTGGAATTTGGCCTCAAGGCTAAAAATCCCTATAAAAACCCCGGACAGTTTACCCTCCTTCGTGGATTTGGGAACACCTATACCTTTGGGTATAGACCCCTGTCCACCCAGCGCTGCGCTGTTTGTTTTATTGTGGTTTTCCCTCATTGTTTATTTTTTTATAAAAATTGTTTTATAATAAATTGTTTTTATTTAACCCAAATCTGCCTTTGCATTTATAACACTCAGTATTCAATTTTATACATCAGCAGACCTACAGTTTGTTTGTAAAGACAAATCTCTCATTCCATTTATCAATCAATGGGATCCTTCCCACTGTTTTTTTTTTTTTTTTATCTCTCAGTATCTAGCTTTATTTACCAACACATCCATAGTTTGTTTGTAAAGACAAATCTGTCATTCCTTTCACGATGGAGTTACACAGTGTGTATCCAATGGGAAAAGACTGTCGCTGAGGTGAGAAGATCCAAAAGAAAAAGGAAGTTCTTTCCAAAGTTCTCATGTGTCCAGCTGGGAGTTTGGGCTAGGGGAGCAGCCGGTGTGGGGAGCGCAGGGCACTGGCAGCTGGGTTTCCCTGTTCTGGGTCACCTCGGGCTCCAGCGCTGCTTTCTCTGGATGTGGCCCTGCCGTGGCTGCAGGGACACAGGAGCTGCTGGGATCAGCCTTCTTCAGAGGCTCTGATTTCACTGCTGGAGCAGAGCAGGGACAGGAGGATCCACTGCCCCACAAGAATTTCTGCCAACAGCAGAGATCAAAGCCCCGGGCTGCGGTGCAGGTGATCCCTGGCTGGGCTGTGCCGGTCCGGGCTGGCTCTCAAGAGATCCTGTCTGACCGAGTGGGGAGGAAGTGAGGAACCGTGGTTTGGTATTTCAACAAGGAGAGCTGGGCTGTGGAGTGACACCTGCAGAGAGGGAAGGCTCTGAATCTGGAGATTTGGCCAGGGTGTTTGGAAAACATCTGCAGCAATTCATCACTACCCCCCTGAGCACCATGTGCAGGAGTGTTCTGCCTTTGCTGTGTTACTCTGCCAGTGGAGTTTTCTGATGTGCTGCAGTAACAAGTGGGTCTCTCCCGCCTTGTTTCAGTAGAAAATTATGCATTTAACACATGCAGGTCCCCATAAAGCCAGACCAGGAGTTTACAAACCACAGGGGTAGCAGTAGATTAATACTGCCCCTGGGGACTGAATGTGTTAAGGATCATCACATTAACACATCTTCAAAATCCTGAGCCCAGGCTGAGGTCTCAGTTCACACCAAATGAAAACCATGTCCCTGGGAGCTTTTGGACAAGGGAAAGGCCTTTCCCGGTTGTTTGCAGAATCACCCATATCACTGAGGTATTTATGGGGCTGTTTTGCCCTCCAGGCTTCTCGCTCCCTGATGTACAGGCTGGGAAAATGCAGCCGAATGGAAACCTGAGGGAGATTTCCTTTTTTTCTCTCTGGCCTTTTCACAGGACAGACTGTTGAGAAAAGGAGATGGGGTTTCTCTGGGACAAAGAGTACCCACCCATTGACCAGGGCTTCTCCTGTTGGGCATCATCAAGGCCTTCCTTAAACAATCCTGGGACCAAGTCTGGCAGTGAGATTTGCATGATCATTTCATGCTCTGAGTGTTTTCACAGCACCATTAATTCCCTGGGATGTGCAGCTTCTGGGTATGAGGGGTGAACTCTGAGCTCATCACCAGTGGAGGCTGTGGGTACTGAAGTTTGCATGAGTTAAAAGGGGGGAAAAAAAGAAGCTATTAGCCAAACTCACAGGAAAGAAGAACAAAAAACAAACACCGTCAGGAATGAAATGCAAAGGTCTGAGCTCTGGGGAAGTTTGAGCTTCATGGAGGATAGAGAGGAGCAAGGGCCAAAGACAAATATTCTTTTATTTCCCTCAGAATTGCTAACTAAGTGTATAACAAATGCATTTTCTTGTCTTCCATTATAACATTACTGGATAAAAGCTAAGACACTGCTGTCTGCTTCTTGGAGAAAGTACAAATATGGGGCATACACACCTTGGAGAGGCAAGGCCAGACTCAAACACATTCACATCTATTCCCAAATGTTTGCCTTCTACCTGAAGAAAAGAATGCCAAGCCTTTGACAGGGCCTAGATTTCCCATCTCAGGACATTTTGGGCCAGCACAGTGAGGGTTGTTTGGGAGATCTCTGTGCAGGGAATGGAGCAGAGCACAGGTGGGCTCAGCCTGACCACTACACTGCCCCACTGCCTCTACCAGCTCTGCAGGCACCTTCCCCTGGTCCCATGGCCCCTCCCTGCCCTCTGGCATCAACTGGGCAAACTGGGCACTGCAGCAGGAGATCTTTCTGGCTACTGCCCAGGTAGCAGCTGCCTGCTGGAGGAGCTGATGCCTGTGCTATGTGAGCAGGTCCTGATGGGAACATGTGTGGTCCTGGTGGAGGTGGTCCTGTGGTACAGGAAATTAAAACTCTGGTAAAAGTCCAAAAGGCTGGAAAACCACGTGGTGTAAAGGCACAAGAGAGAAGTGAGCTGGAAGTGATTGTACAAATAAATCTACTTCACTGCTAACTGAAAAGGAGAAAAGACTGAGAAAGAAAAACCTCTGGATAGTCCTGTATCCATTAGAGAGATCCACAGTGTCCACAGGACCGTGCTGGTAGCAAAAAAAGGACAATAAGCCATGGCTTTATTGATTGCTTCTCCTCATTGTCTTTTATTATTTTCCTATTTAGTTAATAATTAGAAGTTAGATGAGAAGGGAATTGTCAGCTCTGAGTCTGGGGTGTGGTGACTGATGCTAAAAGAGATTGCAGTAATATATTTAAATTTTACTAAAGCACTTGACACTGTGTCTCAGTTTTCTGCACAAAACTGATTAAGTCATTATAAGTGAAAGCTGACGATGGAGAAGACTGCATCAGGTGGAGGAAGGTTTCTAAATTTCTGTAGACATCACTGCCAGATTAAACTCTGATTAATCAATGCAGATTAACATCATCTTTATCTTTGCTGCTGGTATCAGACAAGACCTTTCAGCTCCAGGCCATCACATCATCTATTGCTCAGGTGAAAGCATTTGATGAGCTCCATCCTGTTCCCTGTGGGCAGCAATCAAGCTCAGAATTGAGCTTGTTTTTCTTTATTCAGTTTCATCTTCCTCTTCTAGAATTCAAAAATTACTGCAGGTCTTCATGTGTTGGAAATCTCATTTTCATTACTCTGAACTTGATTTAAGACCTAAGTTGGAGTTTTTCAGCACAGTTGAAATTCACTTACAAATTCAGCTGTCCATTTTGCATCTCTCTGAGGGCATTCAGCTGAAACCAAGTAAAAGTCTTTCATGTACACCAATCATGATGTGCAAACCCATGTCATCTCTGGAAGGGCTTCTGATTTCTACTTGTATCTCACACTCACTTTCTAACCCACGTGTCTGCTCATCCTTTCCTTCACTGGTGATATTTGTACTAAAATTACCTTCCACTTCTCATCCTTGTGGAGAATGTCAGCACTATCAGACAGGTCCAGCTCTCAGATTTTTTCAGAAAAAAAATAAAATTCCCCATCTGCTGTTTTTGGTGCCGTAGAAATAAAAACTACTTTCTTGTATCATCATTTTAATGCCTCATCTCTGGGAAAAAATATTAGTGGTGGGACCTAGATCATCTAGGAAGGGTTGTTGTTTCCATACTGTGTCAGCTGCCCAAAGCAGGAGTTCTCCATCTCTTGAGCAGCTCCACACTTTGGTAAGATCTCCACTGAGTGCTTGAGTTTCTGTCTGACCAGGGACAGAAATTCAGCCATCAGCAGAGGTGGCTGTTGGTTCCTAGCAGGGAGCCAGATCAGCCTGCAGAGGAAAAAGTTGCTTCAGTTCTCCTCTGTGCTTTGAAGCAAGGGCTGATTATGAGCCATCAGAGGGGCTGTGTCCTAATCAGCAGCTGTGGCTTTTATAAGTCAGCTTTTATAAGATAAGCCAGCCACTGAGACCCTCTTTCATAACCTCCTAATTTCCCCAGGCAGTTTGGTCATGCCTGACACCCTGGAAGACCATGGCAACATTGAAGAGGTTTTGTTTCCATCGTAATAAATCAGATACTTCATTCCAGAAGGCATCACAGGATCTGCATCACATCCATCTGTGAAAATACAAGGTGAATTCCCTGTGAATTGGGTTTTTATCTTGAACAGGCCTGAACCCAGCTTTGGCCTGAATGAGGAAGGGTCTGGTCCAGCTCGTGTAAGGTGAGGGGAGTGCAGGAATCAGTGCAGAGCTGCTGATGGGGTGGCTGAGAAGGTCTCAGAGACCCTGATGGCCCCAAAACATCCTCCTGGCCTTTATCATAGAATCACAGGATGATTTAGTCTGGAAGGGACCTTAAATTTCATCTTGTGCCAGCCCTGCCCTGCCACGGGTGGGGATGCCACTCACAGATCAGAGACCAGGAAAGTGTTCTACCACCTTTGTTTTCAGTTTTTATCTCTAATTTGAGCTGACAAAGCTGTTCTGTAGTTCTCTTACTACAGGGGTTGAGTGACCATCGTCTCCATTCAGATTCAAAAGCTCCAGATAAGGAGCTAATTGTGACTGTGGTGGTGTGGTTTATAGGGGACATGTTCCCCTGACAGTGAAATCACCTGGGAAAAGACTCTTCTCTCCTGCCAGCTGGAGTAGGGTATGGACAGAGTCGGGGAGAAGTACTAGAAACTGGGAATAAAGAATTCTCTTGTGTCAGATGAAATAAGCTTTAGCGGGAGCTGAAGGCAGGAAGGGACCAGCCAAAGCCATGGCTCTTTTCTCGAAGCAGAACAGATGCACCAAGTGGTGCTTTCAGGTGCCTGTGATTTTATCCAGGGCTCCCTCTCCCTGATAGGCATGGGAATTATCAGTGGTGTGCTCAGAAATCTGTTGCATGGGCTGTGGTTTGGAACTGTTTGGTCAAATGTCTCTGTTTGTGTATTCTAGACCTCAGATAGCTGAGGAGTTAAGCAGGAGGGTCTCAAGGTGAAGTGGGAGTTGAGAAAGGGGGGATTAAGCCCTGTGTGCTGGCGGGGGCAGGAGTAAACCCTGGCCTGGTGAGAAACTCGGCAGTTCAGGCCCAAAGAACTGCCCTGACCTGGTTGTATTGAAGATTGAAAAGGATTCAGCAGCTCTCATTCCTTTCATTTCTCTTCCTCTGAGGCAGGGATCTCCCAAACCACTAAAAAGACTGTCTGCTTTCTTGAAGCAGGCTCTCCAGTTTGCTGCTGGTGGTATCAGACCCCTCCATCCCCACCAGATGTGGGGATGCACCAGATGTGCCAGATCTCTGGAAGTGGGGCAGCACAAGAACCTTGAGCTCCTGCTGCCCACAGAGGGATGGTCCCATAGCACTGTGAGCCCTCCTGGGGCAGATCCATGGCCCTGCAATCCCAAGAGATTGAGCCTGCTGGGAAAGGAACAAAAGCCCTTCTCCTGCCTGGGGAGGAGGGACACCATCCTGAGTTTATACTGCATCTGTGCAGCAGATCATGAGACACTGCAACACTCTTGAGCTGTCAGATGGCATTTTTAATAAACCCAAACTTGACTTTTTAGAAATTGTTGTTAATTAAGCTCTCCAACCAGAAAGCAGAGGGCTTTGATCAGTGCTTCTCAAAGCGAGTATGATCCAATGCTGCATCTTGTGTCAGCTCATTAGGAACTGCCTTCATTATAAATCCTGCTCGTTATCTGAGTCTGAACTGGAAGTCTGTGAATTAAGAGAGGAGTTAGACAAGGTTTTGTAGCTGGGTCTCAAACCATAGACAACATAAACATAAACATGGTTTATGCTTTATAGACATAAACATAAACATAGTTTATAGGAAGGATCCCTTGATGGGAAAGGTGCAGTCGCTGATGAGCAGAAGGTAAAGCCCAGCAAGTGTCCCAGAAGTGAAGCAGGTGTGTTAAACAAGGGCATTTGTCATTGTCTCACCTGCAGCCCCAGCCTGGGTACCCATAGCATGTTTGAAGCAGGACAGATAAACAGGAGTGCACATGCACCGGGTTCCTTGGAGCTGAACTGCCAGGGAAGGGTCTGGGGGGAGCAGTCCCGGTGTTGGTGTTGGTGTTGGTGGTGTTGGTGGTGGTGTTGGTGTTGTCAGCTTCACTCACCACAAAGACAGCACAGCTGATGTTTTGACCCTGGAGAAGTAGCTCACTCCACAAGTGTTGCCCTAAGAATTAGGCCCTCAATATTGTTTTTCTGCAAGTTCTAGCCACTTTCCCAGGAAAGTAACTATAAACATAGATGTTTATACATTCCATTAAAGATATGCCTTTTGATGGACATTTCTCATGGCCAGTGTGGTTGGGAAGGTGTTAACCTGACTATCCAAACCATGGTCGTGGTCAGAAACCTATAAATACTGAAAGAACAAATAAAGTTCACTCTTTCTTTCACCACACCTCAAACTGTGTCCATGTGACTCATTTCGTGTCCAACAGTGAGACAGAAATCTTGTCCATGAGGCTGCCCTGCCATCCTGGAATCATTGTTCTTCAGAAGCTTATATAGGACTGGAAAGTGAGAGATGTTCAGTGTCAATTATAGTTCATTTTTCTGGTAATCCACTGTTCCGTGGTAGATTTAGAGCTGCCTGGAGGGAGGTTAAGAGTCATTTTGTCCAACTGTCTGGAGAATCAATCTAAAATAGGAAGAGTGGGATGAGGAAGTGTTGAGGAGTCTTGTAAAATTCAGACACATAACATATTCAAACAGGATTTATTTTATATACCAGTCAAACCAGATTTTATTTGTTTTATTAAACCAATTCAATAAATTAAACTAATTAAGCTCCATCAGCATTTGAATACAGATTAATGATGTCCAGTGGAATTGGTTCTACTTGAATGATTTCAGATTTCCTATGGTTTAGAAGAGTAACTGAGAATGAGCTGGGTTACCCCAATGAGGTGAGGGTTCTCAGCCTCACGGAGTTATCTGAGACAGCACCCTGACACAAGGGAAGAATCCCAACTGCAGACCAGCTTGCTGCTCTGACCCCCCAACATCTACACCCCAGTTGTTTGTGATCTGTGGTCAGACACAGCCCCATGAGCCCTCACTGGCTGGGGCCTGATGTCCCCCAGAGCCACCACGCAGATGTGGTGGGGTTTATCCTGCACAGGAGAAGGGGAGTGAAGCCAGCCAGGACTGGCCAGACTGGGGCCAGTGGCAGTCACTGACTGGAGGGAGAAGGATGCTCATGACACTGTGTCAGCCCTTTGCAGCAGCCTTTACTCCCTGCTGAGGCAGTGGTGAATCATAGGATCATGGAATGGTTTGGGTTGGAAGACACCTGAAAGTTCATCTCATTCCAACCCCCTGCCATGGCAGGGACACCTCCCACCATCCCAGGCAGCTCCAAGGCCCTTCCAATCTGCCTTGGACACTTCCAGGGATCCAGGGGCAGCCACAGCTTCTCTGGGCACCCTGTGCCAGGGCCTGCCCACCCTCCCAGGGAACAATTCCTTCCCAATATCCCATCTAGCCCTGTCCTCTATCATTTCCCCCTTTGTCCTGGCACTCCAGGGCTTTGTCCAAAGTCCCTGTCCAACTGCCTTGGAGCCCCTTTAGGCACTGAAAGGGGCTCTAAGGTCTCCTGGAACCTTCTCCAGGCTGAACAGCCCAGCTGTAGGTGAGGGTTACCAGCCCTCAAAGCATCTCTGTTGTCCTTTGGAATGGAATTTTCCTTGAGTAGGAATACCTGATGTAATCTAAAATCAATTAAACTGGAAAGCTCATCAGCATTCCTTGTTTCCTTCCACTTGTCTTGAGACCTGTGCATTGCTTGGCAGCCAGGGGTGCCCAGTACCATTCCCCTCACGGACTCCCCATGGCAAAGCAGCATCAGGAACACCTGGGGCCAAATCCGTGCAGGGGAGCAGCACCTGCACTTTGCTCTGCTCTAGAGGGGCAGACCATGTACCAAGGGCTGTGAAATGCTCCCAGAAAAGCCTCTTCTTTACACCCTGTGGCCATTAACTGCTGTGTGGGTCAGCACCTGCACTCTTTGCACTGTGGGGGCTCAGGCTCAGCCTCTCCAGAGCAGCTGCTCAGCCTGAGCCCCTGCGAGGAGCCACATCCATCCCACCCGCTCTCTCTTGGTGCTGATGCTTTGCATCAAGGGTGCTCTTGACTGAGAAGGAAAGTGTTTTTCTTTCCTTATTCAGAGCATTCCTCAAGCATTTTAACTTGGGAGCTCAGTGTATGCCACAGGTCCTCTGCCAGACATGGGCCTTTCGTAAGATTTTTTCTGTCTAATCACACAAAGAAGAATGCATTTGCCATTCTTAGCAGACTGTTTCACTGTGGTGTCTCTTTCTTCATCCCACAGTATATTTTCCCTGGTAAATTCATGTGTTTTACTCTGTGTATGTTTTGCCAAACGTGAAGAAAGAGGGGGATGCTGTTTCAGAAACAGACTTATGAGGCCCAGCTATTCCCAGTAAAAAGCCTAATGCTAACAGGGTTTCACAGATTCTCCTTTGGCTGCCCATCAGCACATTTATCTCCACTGGTAAATCCCAGAAGCCTTAACCTCCAAATCTTGCTAATGAGAGATAGTCACATAAACCCTGGGCTGGCAGCAGAGGCTGCTGATACACATCACCACAGTGTGAGTGTTCTTAGAATTTTTGAACTGAAATTAAATGCTCTGTGGCTCTGCAGCATGGCAGGTGGATGTGCACAAAATAGCAATGGGAAGAACATGGAAATACAGGCAGTTCCCTGCCTGAATTTAACAGAGGTGTATATAGTGTGCTCTGGAGTTAACACCAGGGGGACATTATGTCCGTAGCCTCCCACGGTTTCCAGCCCACCCTGCACTGCCCAGGCAACTGGATATCACTGACAAAACCCTTTCTAGCCCCAGTAAATGGACAAAGCCAATTTTTGGGCTGGCTGATGAGTTTGCACAAAGAGGCCCTGACCCTGCTTCAGTCTGCATCTCTGTGCACAGGTCTGGGGAACACAGCAGGAACAGAGAGCAATCCGGAGCTCGCTGTTGTTGTGCACTGCAGCACTGAGCCGCAGGGAAGCGGCGGTGCCAGGAGTCTGTCATTGGGACAGGTGATGCAGCTGATCCCCGCGACACTGGCACACAGGGATGTGCAGCCCAGCACACAGGGGTGCACAAGAACACTTTCCTAAACCCATCAGAGCTGTCTGCACTCCCTGGCCTCAGTGCATGTGGGTGGTGTGGCAGGCTGGGCTGGAGCTGCAGGTGCCCTCAGGCAGCTGGCAGAGGGGTGCTGGGGGCTGCAGGCTCCGGCTGAGAAGCATTACCAGCTCCAGCTGCATCACCGGTGGAGAGCAGGACAAGCAGTGGAGGAGAAATGAAATGATCAGCAGGGATGGAGGGAGCACATGGAGGAGTAGAGAAACCAGAGGTTCAAGCAGTGTGACTCCTTGAACCTCTGGTTTCTCTTAGGGTAGCAGGAATCCCTAAGCCATCAAAAGTGCGGGTCTGGCGCCCGGCTTTGATGCAGGGGGAGCTGACACGTGAGCTTGGGGAGCAGTGTGTGTCCTGCCCGCAGCATCCTGCCTCTGTTCACGAGCACTGTGGGTTTGCATGATTTAAAATTAACATCTAGCCCGGGACAGCATTTCACTTTCTCCAGGCATCCTCCTGTAGCAGATGTCTCCAGACTCTGAGGTTAGAACCACTTAAGAACTAAGAAAAGCCACGGGACGATTTCCAGCGGGGTGCGGAGGCGCTGTCCCTGTGCCCGTGTCCAGCGGGGCTCGCAGCAGCTCCGAGCGCTTCCCTTGCCCTCCAGCAGGCTCGGGGGGGCTTTGCTGCTCCCCGCTCCTTCCCAGCGTCTAAACAGTGATTTCAACCGGTTTAGTTAAACTCGGGAACGAGCAGCAAGTGAGCAGCGAGTTCCCGTCCCGGCCGAGGCACGGTAAGCGGGGCTGGGCGCTCCCGGCTCGGGCGGCTCCATCCCGTCCCCCGCGGCCGCCGAGCATCCCGGGGCGGGGCTGGGCCGGGCTGTGCTGCGGGCGGGGGTGGCTCCGGGGCCGCCCCCATCGCTCGTTTCCTCCCCCGGGCCCGGCCGGAGCCCGCTGCCCTCCCTGGCGGCGGTAGCGGGGCCGCAGCCCGGCCGTGCGCTCCGGCTGAGCCGCGGGACGGGCCCGAGGGACGGCGGAGCAAGTGAGCGGGCTTCTTCCCCTTCTTCCCTCTTCTCTCCCCTGTCCCCCTGCTCTCCTCCCTTCCTCGTGGGTTCCCCCCACAGCCCGTGGCTGTCGGGAGCGCAGGGATCTGCTGCTGCAGGAGCCCGGGACTTGCAAAACGTCTCCTGGCTTTGCGGCACGTTTAAATTTTCTTTTCCTTTCCCTTTTCCCTCTTACACTTGGAGTAGCTAATTGGGTAGGAAAACACGAACTGCAGGGGTGGGATTACTTCATGCTCTTGCAATGCTGTTTTGCTGTGCGATTTCAGTCGTTTGGCGTGAACAGAGCCTGCCTGGCGGTGCTGCCCTGGAGCGCGGCGGGGCCCGGGCGCTGCTCTTCCACCAGCGCCTTTATTCCTTAGCAGCTTTGTGCTTGGAGGGACCATTGTCTGTGTTGCTGCCTTGCTTTCGGAGGAGGCTTGTTCTTTTGAACAGCGGGTCCCGCAGTAATCCCTGTCCGTGGTGTGTGCCCAGACGCTTCCTCATCTGGCAGGTTCATTCCATCACCAGGGCTTTTCTCCTTTACTTTGGAGATTTCCGTAGAGTAAGTGATGATCTCCAGGAAAGCAGCGATGCCGACAGCTGGCTGTTTGCTTTCCAGCCTGCTGGCTGGTGTCCTGGCTCCTGCAGCCGTGGATTGTCACTGTGTGGAGCAGCTCCGATTTTTCTCCTCTGTTTGTGAAAGCTGGATTTCTTCAAGTTTGTCTGAGAATGGGGGAACAGGGGAATTTCTTGTGCAGGTGGCACTGAAGTTCATCGAGCCAAACCAGCAGAAATTGCTTCCCTGAGAATACATATGTGTAGATATGCTTCCTGAACAATTTATTCTTGAATATGAGCAACAAGTTGTGTGTGTTTTACAGAAATAAATACAGAGGAGGTGAGTGCTGGGCATTGATTCCTGAGGCCTGGAGTCAGCAGGATGCTTCAGTGTGGGGATGAGCGAGTTGGAGTTGGTCCTTGGGTTGGCTGGATGCATGTTTACACCACTGGAACATCTGCAGGGGAAGGGTCAGTTTGTGTTTGTCTCATGCTCAGCTTTCCCGTGTATTCCCCCCCAGAAGGGGATGCAGCGTGGTGCTCAGGAACTCACTTCTCCTTGTTACTCTTCCCCCTAAGGGCACTGTTTTTGCTCTCAACTGGCAATTCCAGCAGTGAAATAAGGAGGGGGCAATTTGTCCTCCTTCTTTACCATAAATATTTTACCTGTAAAACAGTAACCTCAGAAATACTTAAACCCAGGGAAATTTGCTTTGTGTTTCTTAAGCTTGGGCTGTCTCCAATGGTATCATGCTCTGGGATTGGATGTTCTGCTTTATTTCCCTGAATTAATTTCATTGTGGCACTGAGAACTCCCCTGTGGTCCCTGGAAGAATTTTGATAAGTTCAGAATTGCTGAATAATGTTTTTTCTTCCTTGAAATAGAGTTGGGAAATTTCCTATCCCAACCTGCCCCTGGGTACCTGAAAGTTGACTTTTACAGCTTTCAGCTCAGCAAAGCTGGGCTTCATTGACAAATCTTTTTTAAAGTGACTTTTCTCATCTAAAGTTATGAAAAGTTGATACCTCTCATAATAGGTGGATGAATTAGATAAGTAGAGACCTTCCTGCTCCCTTTCTGCTAAGTGAAAATACACGTTTTTATGCTGACAACAATTGTTTAAATGATTCCCAGCCCCAGGGAGCCTACAGTCCATTCCTGTTTGCACCCTGGAGCTGTGTCAGTCTCAGATGGCCTTTCCCAGTGTAGGGAAGGCAGATGTTCTTGGTGAGGTTGTTCCCCAGTGAGCCAGAGCCCCACAGAGAAAGTGATGTTGCCTTGGTGTCTCTTTCTGGAGAACAGCCTCATTGGCATGAGACATCTCCATCCTTGTGCAGCAGCAGGAGCTATCACAGCTTTCTCCAGTGACACCTGCTGTGATCTTTATGGGGAGCTTGGGGTGTTCATCTGGGAGAGCTCAGTGACAATGTCCTGTGTGTTCCTCCAGGATTATCAGAACAGCTGTCAGAGAGGGGTCAGATGTTCTCTGCAGCATGGAGGTCGTTATGGCAATGGGAATGTCAGTTCTTAGCCCTTTACCTCCAGTCAGTCATAACTGAAAAGCAAACACTTTTCTTGTCGTCTCTAAGGTTTTTGTTTTTAAGAGGGCACATTATCACCATTTGTACAGAACTCAGTAATTCCTGTCCCTGTCATCCATGTGCAGCATTGCTGCTTTTGGGAATGGCATGGGAGCAGTGCAGGGCTGGGGCAGAGCCTGTGTGTCTGGAGCCAACAGGCAGTGTCTGGAGATAGAGCTGCAGAGGATGTTACATGAGGGGAAGCTGAGCCAAAATGTACCCAAGAGCTCTGTCTGTCCTGGCTCCTGGCAGCAGGAGCTTGCAAGGACGTGAGGACAGCCTTGGGGCACTGCTGGCAGGGCCTGGCTGCTCTCAGGTGCAGCAGTGCTGAGGCAGCTGCTCCCTGTGGGGCTGTTTCTGTCCCAAAAGGAGAAATGTGTGTTGGCAGCTTCCCCAGCACCAGGATGGCAGCGAGAGCCAGGGCTGTGCTCAGCTCCTTGCAGCCTGCATCATCTCCAGGCTGGTCTTGCACTCCCCTTCTAGCTTGCTTCAAGTTTTTCCCAGCTCTAAAGTTGAGATGTTAAATGACATCTTTGTAAGTGAGCTGTGGCAGGCGAGGGATGCTGTGTCCTGCTGAGGCTCTGTGGAATGTCACAGCCTGTTTGCTGCAGCCCTAAGACAGGAAGGGACAAGTACCAGTCCCTGTGGCTCCTGGCCTGGGCAGCCCCATGATCCTGTTGCTGCATTCCTGTATTCCACACCTGTCTTGCTGAGCTGCAGGAGTCCCTCACTTACCTGTGAGACACTTGACCTGTGTCTCACTGGGCCAGAATGAGAGCATGAGGACCTTATCCCACCTTGGCTGGCACTGCTGGTGTTTTTGGGGAGATGCAAAAAGGTATGAGGAACGACCACAGAGCTGGAGGATGGACACAGAGCAGGAGAACAGCAGTGCCATTTCAGTGGCACTGAATTGTCCTGGGCAGGGTTACAGGGTGGGCTTGATGCTGTTGCTCAGGTGGAACCAGTTACTGTGGTCTCTGCTCCCCTTCAGCTGCTGGGTGGGAGAGGCCCTCAGGCTCCCTTGCTCTGCTGGTGCCATCCCAGTGCTTTCACGCTTTGGGATTGCACCCGTGCTTTGCTCACCACGTGCTGGCCCCAGGGACAAAGGGACAGGATGTTGCTGGCTGGGATCACTTCATGGGTGATCTCTCTCCAGGATGGTGCCCAAAGGAAAGGCAGTGCACGAGCGCAGGTCCAGTTTTTGTTTTTGGGAGGGAGGGTCCTCTCTGCCAAGACCCCCTGCACGAGCAGGAGAGGTTGTCCCACCAAAAGTCGGCTTGGGTCCCCTTCAGGGCAGTGATGTTTGGTGGCACTGGCTGTGGGCACGGCCCCATTGGGCTGTAGTGGCAATGCTGAGTCACCCACTGGTGCTGGCAGCCCTGGACAGCAGGGCTGGCACAGCTGGCTCTAGGTGGAGTGTTTGCACTGGAGAGCCCAGGCTTTCAGCAGCTTTAATAGGAACTTGCTTTTTGTGATAAATTGATGGCTTCATTTTTTGACCTTTCAAGCTTTTCATGCATTAGCTACATGTAGGAAATGTAATTTTCCATGCTGAGAAACCAGCTCTGAAGCAGAATGACTGATGTGATCTTTTTTTGGATGTCTGGCAGACCAAATTTAGTGTGAAACAAGGCTTGAGTCCTGGACTGAGCTCTTCTGCCTCAGAGATTTGGTGTCTGCATGATAGGGAGTTGAAAAAGGGAGCAGGGAGAATTCAGGTAGAATTACTTTCTTTTGATGGCTGTGAAGTTCCTGGAGAGACACCAAGGCACAAGGGTTTCCAGACTTATACAGGGATTTCAGTGACTGAAAACTAATTTGAAGGGAAAAAAATAAATGCTAAAATGAGGGAGGCTGAGGACTGTTTGGTCCTGAGCACCTTGGTCTGCAGAGCTCCCTGATCCTGTTCCCACTGCTGGTGGCAGCTGGGGTCTGGCCCTGCTGTGCTGAGCAGAGTTGTGGCAGCTCCAGTGTTGCTCTGTGTGCATCGAGGCAGCTGTGTCTGAGTTATCTCTCCCCTTGCTGCTCTTCTAGCTTCCTGGGGATGTAATGCTAGGCTGTCCCTGTTCTGGGTGCTTTGGGGTTAGCATTTATAAGCCTTCTTCCAAAAAAGAGGCAGGAACTTGCCTGTCCTAAGAGCCTGCCTCTGTTTTCCCCACAGCTGCCATAGGTTACAGAATATCCAGATGAATGTTCTTTGTGTGCCTGCACGTCACAATGGTGCCAGTATCCAGCCTGGTTCGGGGGAGGTGTAACCAGTCTAACACCCAGTTTTGTGTTTGTTTACAGGAGGTACCTGGGGACATCACTTTGAGGTGCTCTGTGCCCGTGTCTGCAGCAGCCTTGGCTGGCAGAGGATGCCTTTGCCTCTCGGAGCATCGCAGCTGACACTGTGAGAGCTGCCCACACACGTGAGCCTGCAAGTGGTAGGAGTCGGGCAGGGCAGCTGCCTGTCTTGCTTTTAATATTTCATAGAGTGCTAAGAATGTGTGACCTGCATGAGAGCCCAGGAGTCCCTAGGATGTGAGTTCTGCTTTCACTGGAAGCTCCCCCCTGCCATACAGTGCTGTGCAGGTTCAATGGGAAGAGAACAGTTGCCCTCTGGCTGTGATTGAGCTTCTTAGATCAGACTTCTTTGCTATTTTGCTGCACAAACATCCCTTTCTAACAGTGCAGAGGGGAAACTGGACTAATCCTCTCTTTAAATGCATTTAATCTGTGTGTGAACCTTGGCTGGGAACTGTAAGGCACATGGCCACAAAGCTCAACCACAGCAGATGCAGGCAGCACTCCTAGTGCAGCCCTGCAAGGCCAGGTGGGTTGAGCTTCTGAACTCCAGACAAGCCTGTGAGGATCTCAAAGAACATCATCTTCTCCTTTTGTTCGGGCTTTTCCTTATCTCTAAGATGAGGAAAAGTGATTTCCCAGCCCTCCTCAAAAGCAGAGCTGTAAAGATCTTGTTAATTAGTGATTGGCAAGCGCTTGGAGGCTTTTGGCTACAGGGCAGGGGGAAAGGCAGGATGAGGGTGTTATGTGGCAGCACTGTCTTGAGGTCTTGTCCCTACTGTTCCAAGTGTAGGGGAAATCTCGGCTTGGCCTTGGATGGGAGCTGTGCAGTGCTGGCTCCTGAGGTGCTGAAGCACAGCCCCGTGAGCAGGT
The DNA here is from genome assembly GCF_049639895.1 of Pseudopodoces humilis. NCBI lineage: Eukaryota > Metazoa > Chordata > Aves > Passeriformes > Paridae > Pseudopodoces > Pseudopodoces humilis. The sequence continues at coordinate 2,798,266 of NC_142217.1, read as the reverse complement.
GACTGTGACAGTGGGTGGGTTCAATCAGGCCCTGACTGCAGGTGATTCTGAGTGGGAAGGGTTTAAGCCCTCCCTGTGCCACAGCTGGCTTCCCAATCTGCCTCCTGCTGCCCACTGGGACCCCAGCTGCTCTCCTGAGCAGCAGGATCCTTGTCCCAGCCCTTAGGGGCAGCATCAGTCAAGGGGTCTTCCCTCTGCTTTGTCCCTCAAACCTGACAGATCCGAGCTTCTCTTTCTCGGGCATCTCTCCTCATGCCCTTGCTGGGGCAGCTTGCTCTGAAGCTGGTACATGCTGAATGTGCCTGGAGTGTCTGTAAGTACACAAAGGACAGAGGGGAAAACATCATTTGAAAAGGTGGCTCTTCATGGATGTACTTGGGAAAGATCCTTGCTGGTGTGCCGGTGCCTCGTGCAGGAGATCAGACTGACTCGAGGGCAGCTGGTGGCTCTGTTTAGTGGCCAATGCCTCGTAAGAGGGGAGGTGTGAGAGCTTTAGGGAGCTGCTGCTCAGCTCCACACACACAGTGCTTCCTGAGGTAAATAATTGTGGTGTGAAATGTGTTAAATCTCTGGGGCCCTCACAGTGAGTCTGGATGCCCAGAGTCGTTCTCTTCATTCACAAAGAAGAGATGTGATGGAGGAGGAGCAAACCTGCTGTGCAGGTCTGGCAGGGATCTGCCCTGGCTGGGATGCCATGGCAGCTTGTCCTGGTGCCTGCTTTGAAGAGGGAGGGAAGGGAGGGCTGCCCCACACACCAGCCCTGCACCTCTGGTTATTGTTCCTGGCTGCAGGGTGATGTTCCTCCGTGCTCTCAGTCTAGATTGCTTCCCAGGGAACAGCCTCTGGATATGCTGGTGTTGGCTTGGGTTTCCTCCTATGCAGATGAGTTTATAGGAATGTACTAAACTCCTTTACAAAACAGCTTGAGCACTAATGAAAGACATCACTGTATAAGAGAAAAATACTGTTAGTGCATTACTACTGTCATTAATGAGGTCAGATCATTGCCTTGGAACAGAATTAGTTTGTTTTGCTCTAATCTGTTTTAGTAGCTAGAGTGCTCAATAATTACTCATGTCCTTGTGAAAGGGATGGGACAGCATGACTAGAGCTGCTGGCAGACTGCTCTGACTCTGAAATGAATTGTGCAGATGATTTTTGAGAAGGCATCTTTCCAGCTGCACAGTGCCCCTGGAGTAATGCTGGCAGAGCCCAGCTTCAGCCAGGAATGGTCATGGTCCATAGCACGGCTCCTATGGAAAGAGTGTCCGGAGGGGGATTCAGAGAGGCATTAGCAGCAGGAACATCTTTGGACTCTGCTGTTGTCTTCATGTTTATGATCCTGTTTGACTTAGAGCATGTAAATGTCTCTCTGAACTATTCTTTTCTCTAGTCTATGCAAATTTTCAAGACCCCAGGAGCTCTCAAATACAGCTGCTCTCTAAACCAGATTTACTCCTGGGTATTTGCACCTCTAGAATCTTCTCTTTATGCTTTGTTTTGTTTTTCCTGATGTCATTGGTTTATTCCTGAAAAGACAGACTGTGGCCACCAGGATGGATGGACAGGGTGCTGAGAGCCACTGCTGTGGAGGTGCCCTGGCTCAGGAGGAATGACTGTCAGCAGGTCATGCTTTCCCTCACGGGTGTGATGGTTGTGCATGTGGCTTTCTGCATGTGCAGCTGCTGCCCAGCAAGGGAAGAGCTGTGGTGATGGAGACCTTCTCCTGTGCTCAGGGCACTCAGGGTGGGCTGTGAGACCATGGGACCTCCTGTGCCCTCGCTCTCTCTCAAGTCCTGTACCTGTAAGCTGAGTCTGAGTGCAGCTTCTGATCAAAAATCAAGCTGAGCTTAACCATCTCATCCATGCTGGAGGTGAAAGGTTCTTAGGTTCCTCTCCAGCATCTGCCTGGCAGCTCCCAGGGAGTGCAGTGCAGGGGTAGCAGAGCTGCAGCATTGTGGAGTTGGAGCAGGGAATGGCTCTTGCTGGCACTGTGGCCTCCTTTTGGTTGTGCTCTCCCTTGTCCTTGATGGGTCCTTGCAGGAACCTGGGTTGGGCTTACAGTGCCACAGCTCAGCAGTTTCTTTTCAAGTGGTTCTTTCCTGCAGAAGGATGAGTTTATTCTGCAGCCCCCAGCTTTTCCCTCTCCTTAATCCACTTGCTGACTTCAGCTAAAGTGGTGCTAATCCTTGCTTTACTTTCCATTTCCTTCCTCCTGTTTCCTTCTGGCTCAGCTCAGATGTGTTTTGTCCCCTGGGGCTGAGGGAGCTGCTGCTGGGCAGTGACTCTCTTGGAGGGGTGCCAGGAGTGTTGGAGCTGGGGCAGTTTAGGGCTGGATCTTTGCACCTCAGGGTTTGCCTGTCTACGTGGCCATGACCAGTGAAGTGTCTCTTGTCAGGAGTACACAGGAGCCTTGCTGGGTCTGCTGCTCCATCAGTGTCCCCCCACCTCATGGGCACTGCAGCCAAGACTGCTCAAGGCCTTCACATCCCTGACCAATTATTCCTGATCTGTAGTGAGGCCCAGCAGAGTGTCTCTTCCCGCTGTCCTCTCTCTCCTGTGTTAGGGAGCTGTCACCAGTGCTCCCCAGAAACCACCTGACTTGCTTGAGTCCCACTGTGGTGTTCCTCCAGCACGTACTTGGGTTGTTGAAATCCCATGAGGATCAGGATCTGCAAACACCAGACCTCTACCATGTGCCAGAATATCTCAACTACTTCTCCCTGAGCAGGTGGTCTATTGTCACCCAGCACAATGTCCCCAGTGTTTGTCTGTCCCCCAGCCCTGAGCTCTCAACAGGTTCATCAGCTCTCCTGAGGCACAGCCTGATGGGCCCTAAGCAGCTCTTCCTTGCTGTCCCACAGAGCCCGTGTCCATCCAGGCACTCGTGGTCACTCAGCTGTCCCACCGTGTGCTGTGGCCCTGGGGAGGCCTCAGCAGTGTCCCAGCCCTGCCTCCAGACGCTGTCCTGTGTGGGGGGCTCAAGCCAGGCACCAGCTGCACCATGGGCCTCTCTCTTAATCTGTTTTCAGTTTCCCACATTTTAATTCCATTGAATGCCCTTAATTCTCGTGTCACGGAACAAGGAGAGCTCTGTCCAGAAAAGCTCTGTTAGAGACGTGTATTTTGGCAATTCTAAAAATACACCTTGCTCTGCTCGCCTGGGCTTGTGCAGGGTAGCCATGGCAACGTGGCTCCAGGAGCAGGGTTAAAAACAATTGCTCCAATTAAGGGGGAAATAGAGCTATTCAAACTTATCAAACCCAAAAATTTGGAAAATATTAAGTAACAAACACCATGTGTGATTCTATAGTCTGTTTTGGATTGATTGTATTGGTGCCCCTTCCACTCTTAAGGAGCATCCCAAGTGCTGATAGAGCTGGGAATGCTCAGTGTGAAGAACAGACAGCTCCAGGGACACCTCAGAGCCCCTTCCAGGGCCTAAAGGGGCTCCAGGAGAGCTGCAGAGGGACTTGGGACAAGGGATGGAGGGACAGGACACAGGGAATGGCTTCCCACTGCCAGAGGGCAGGGATGGATGGGATATTGGGAAGGAATTGTTCCCTGGGAGGGTGGGCAGGCCCTGGCACAGGGTGCCCAGAGAAGCTGTGGCTGCCCCTGGATCCCTGGAAGTGTCCAAGGCCAGGCTGGACGGGGCTTGGAGCAGCCTGGGATAGTGGAAGTTGTCCCTGCCCATGGCAGGGGTGGAATGAGATCATCCTAAAGGTCCCTTTTCACCATTCCATGGCTCTATGAAAGAGAACAGCCTGGCTGAAACATGGGGAGTATTTTTAGGACAAAAGCTTGTTCTGAAGAACGGTTTTGGCTGGCAGTGCTGGCCTGTGAGAGGGCAGGTGGATGTTGTAATTTGTGTGCTGAGCTGAAGTCCCTCAAAATCAATGGAGATGCTCTCATTGATGTATTAGCTTAGGGCTGGGAATACAGGCTTGGTAAAAGCGACCAGATGAGTCTGAAAGCAACGTGCTATTGTTTTTAAACTGGGTTCGCCTTAATTGTACTTGCTATGCCCTGGCCACGGCCAGAGGAACTGTCAGGAATGTCATCAGCTTGCTGGGGAGTGTCTGTCTAGTGGAGCTGACTGAGCAAGGTGGTGCTTCAAAAAGCTTTAAATAAAATTATTTCTGGCACTTTATTTTTGCTGTGCCTCACAGAAAAACAGAATGAAAGGATTCAGGGCATCTTTTTCCAAAGTATTTTCAGGTTTTTGTTGATTTGCAGGTGTTTTCCTTCCCTGGCTGATTGTGCTTCGCCACCTTGTCATGCTGGTGCCATCCCATGTTTTTTGGGGTATGGACAAAGGGCTTTGGGTGCAAATGTGCCTCTGCCTGATCCTTAGAAGTTTCAGAGCTCAGGGCAGAGAGTGATGATGTTTCTGCTGCCTGTTCTTGGGCTTGAACCTGAGCTGGTGAGAATCCTGCCCTGCCTGTTCTCCCCAGGAGCTCAGCTTGGCTCTCCATCAGCCCCATTGACCCTGAGGAGCCTCTGGAAGCTTCTTGCTGTGTGTGGCAGCACTGGAGAGGAGGGCCCCAGGGAGGGGTCCCAGTCACTGACTGGTTTGGGCTGTCCTGGAGCACTCAGGCGAGCTGGAGGTTAAAGCCAGGCCGAGGGGTGGATGCGCGGCCGAGGTCCGTGCAGAGGAAGGAAGCGGGGGCGTGCAGCTGCGTGGGGAGGATGCTGCGCCTGCTGGAAAGCACCAGCGGGGTCTCCTGAGACAATTTAGGTGAAGGAAGCTGCGATGAAGTCACTGCTTTACTTGGCTTGGTGGTGGCAGGAGGTGTTAGTGGTGCTGGGGGGTGAGGAGTTCAAGTTAAAGGTGGTAGAAAGCAAACGAGCGCATGTGCTGTGTGCAGGGCACGGTCCCTGGGCTGTCCACACATGGGGAGGTCAGTGTTTCATAGAACCATGGACTGGTTTGGGTTGGAATGGACCTTCAAGGTCATCTTGTTCCAACACCTTCTGTGGGCAGGTTTAACACAGCTGCCACAGAGAAGGATCTCTCCAGGATCTGGTCCTTCCCCTCCCTCCACTGGGTATGAGTGACCTCAGCTGTGTCCTGTGAGCACAGTCTGTGCTGGTGCTTTGGGCAGGGTCTCAGGTGGCTGCTAGTCCCTGGGGAAGGCAGCTGTGGGTGTCCCCATGGCTCCTCGGGGCTTCAGGGGTGGCACTGGCCCAGGTGGAAGAAGTGCAGCCTCTGTGACACTGCAGCAATTCCTTTCACTTGCAGAGAAGCTTTGGGCAGAACAGGAATTGGAGTCTTTTAAGAAGACTTAGGCAAATTTAAAAATTTTTAGGGTGGATGTCTTTGAATTATGGTTTGCGTCAATTTGGGTTAATGGAGCTGGAGGCCATCCCATAGCGTGGGGTTTTTTGCATAGGTTAGAGCAGAAGTGTGCATGGAGCTGTTCTGGGAGCTGGGCCAGGCTGGGAAGGAGGCAGAGCTGGTGGGGGAAGGCTCGAACAGGGCTGGTGGTGAAGCTGGCGGCGCACGACAGCGCCAGGAGCCTTCCCAGGCTCTGACTTAGGTGCTGGCTCCTGGCCAGGGCTGGTTTGGTGGGTGAGGACTCGCAGTGAAGCTCCTGGGGAGGTGATTTACCTTGTGCTCAGGGAGCAGTGAGCTTGGAAGGGCAGAGCAGAAGGGCCGTGTGTGGAACAGCCGAGGGCTCGCGCTGTGACCGGACACGGCTACCCCTGCAGCCGTGGCAGCGCTGGCAGATGCAGGTTTGGCTCCAAGCCTTGTTGGGTGGGAGGGAGGTGGGCAGTGGGATTTCACTCCAATCCACAGGCTGCTTGGAAGGGCTCTCCAAGGCTGGGCCTTCCCACATCCTCTCGAGCTGTCACACCTTGCAACGTATGGCGCAACTCCAGCAGGATTCAGTGCCTGTGTTTTCCTCGGTGACTTCGTGTGGTCTTTGCACGTTACTTGATGTCAGTCTGGTTCTTCAGCTCTCTGCAGCCCTTCCTCCAGCGACTCTGGTGTTTGTTACACGTTTATGTGCCTTTCCTTTGCCCATAGCAGGGATGCTGTGGAAGTGAAGTCCTATGCTTCTTCTGTCTGTTGCCTTGGTGGCCGTGATTCCTTGTGAAATGCCTTTGCTGTTCCAGCTGAGCATGCACAGGGGGCTGCAGAGGGATGATGTGTGTAGGGAGAGGTGGCATAAAGAGCTCTCTTCCCTCTGTCTGAGGTGGAATGTCAAGAGGATCTCTTACAATGTGTGCTTGCCCTATTCCCGCAAAATTACAATTAGCACTAATTAAGTGGAGGTTAACCTCCACTGTGCATCCTGCAAATTAATGGGATGTGCCATTACCTTATCTTGCAGCAGTAGAGGTTCTTGGAAATTACTTGGAAAGGGGTATATTCTTGTGTGTGGTTTGAATTTTTAATTTATGTTAATAGTTCAAGCTTGAATTAATTAATTTTGAATGATGGACCTTTGATCTTTTTTTAACACTCTTGCTTCTGCAGCTTAATATAGCTTTCCAGCTCTTGTCCCATTGTAGTGAAATGAATTGGGTAAACATACATACCATGATAAAAGTATGCAAATAGACCTTGAGCCACAAGGGTGGTGAAGCTGGTCTGGTCTCCGTGTGTGGGTGTGCACTGAGGGAGCTCTGCTGCTGCCACTCCAAGGGGGGAATGCGGCAGGATCCACAGGTTTAGTGCGAGATAGTGTGTTATTTCATCTTGGAGGGAGTTCTGGTGACAAAACTCATCTTGTGGCTTTGGGCTTGCCTTTGGAGGTGGTCTTTTGGGTTTGTGGTTGTGTGTTTGAACAGAGCTTCATCTTTCCTGGGCAGTCTTTTCTTGTGTAAGGCTCCCTGCTGCAACACCCAGCGAGCACAGGCAGGTCATCCATGAGCCCAGGTTCTGAGGTGCCTTGGCAGTGCCCAGTGCAGGGGAGTGGGCACTGCCCTGGGTCTCTGGCCACACTGGTGCTGGTGTAAGCCAGGTACCACTGTCCTTCTTGCCCATGTGGGCACACCTGTCTCATTCAGCTGCACCATTTGACCAGCACCCCCAGGACCTTTCCCCAGGGCACATTCCAGCCACTGTGTTCCAGTCTCGGAGCATTCCATGCGGTTGTTGTGACCCGAGTGCAGGATGAGGCACTGAGCCTTGTTGGATCCTCGTACAGAGGTGTTGGCCCATGCAGCCTGTCCAGATCCCTCTGCAGAGTCTTCTTGCCCTCCAGCAGATCAATATCCTGACCAGCCTGGTGTCACCTGTGTTCTGAGGGTGCCCTTGACCCTCTTGGCCAGCTCATCAAAGATCTGGAACAGACCTGGCCCCAACACTGAGCCCTGGGGAGTGCCACTAGTGACTGGCTGCCAGCTGGATGGAGCTTTGTTCTCCACTCCAGGGGAGATGGGCCCAGCCAGCCCATTTTTCACCCAGCAAACAGTGCCCCTGTCCAAGCCATGAACAGCCACTTTCCCCAGGAGAATGCTGTGGGGAGCAAAGGCTTTACTGAAGTCCAGGTAGACACATCCACAGACTTCTATTCCCATCAACTGAAGAGATCACCCTGTCACAGAAGGAAGTCAGGTTGCTCAAGCAGGCCCTGCCTTTCATGAGCTTGTGCTGGCTGGCCCTGATTCCCTGGTTGTCCTGAACATGCCATGTGGTTGCCTCAAGATGATCTTCTCCATGAACTTCCCCTGCACTGAGGTCAGACTGGCAGTCTGTAGTTCCCCAGATTCTCCTTCCAACCCTTCTTGTGGATGAGCATCACACTGGCACTTCCAGGCAGCTGGGTGAGAGCCAGGTCTGCTGCTAAATGATGGAAAGTGCTTCAGTGAGCGCTTCCAGCACCTCCCTCAGCACGCTTTGGTGGATCCCATCTGGCATCAGAAACTTGTGAGTGTCTGACTGCTGCAGCATTTTGCTGATTCTTTCCTCTTTTGGAATTTATGGGGTCTTCATTCTGCTCCTTGTCCCCAGCTTGGGGGGCTGAGTACCCAGAGAGCAACTGAACTTATTATTTGAGCCAGTCCTGCAATGTTTTAAAATTAAAACAGCAGATATCATCTCGGAAGTTTCCCAGTCCCTGCCAGAGCATTGACCTTGTGAGGCTGACTTCAGAGGAAGCCAAATCTTCTGAGCAGGGGGGAGACAACAGCCAAGCTTCCTTTCCCTGTGTGCTCCCAAGATGTGGGGACCCACGGGTGTTTCTGAATCCAGATCCAAGCCTGCCCTTCCGGACTGATGTCGATGGCCCTGCTCCCTGCACTCCCCTGCTCTGGTGGGAAGCTTCAGTTGTGCTGTTCCCAGCTCCTTATCTCACAGTGCGGGGACTGGCAGGGGCTTCACCATGGTCACCATCCAGCATTCCTGCTTTCTGCCTGTCTGGCAGCTGTGTTACCTGGGATTGAGGGATTTCTGTCTGGGAAGAGCAAATTTACTGGGGGGACGGGAAGGTCTTAAGAGTGAGCTCATTATTTTCTCAACGCACAAGAGGGAAGCAGAAGGGTTGGCAGCAGTGCTCTTGCTCTTTATTTTTTGTGGTCAGTTGCTGACTCTGAAATGAGTGGTGGCTGCTGCCTGTGTAGCAGAGGAGGTCTTGCAGGAGGGGAAAGAGATGCTGAAAGGGGCTGCCATAGCAGTTGCTTCTTCAACAAAGTGCTCTAGATGGACTGGGTACATCATCCAGTCCAGGATCATAGAGTCCTGGCCCTGCACAGACACCCCAACAACCCCACCCTGTCCATCCCTGCCCAAACACTCCTGGAGCTCTGGCAGCCTCGGGGCTGTGCCCATTCCCTGGGGAGCCTGGGCAGTGCCAGCACCTCTGGGGAAGAACCATTTTGAGAGATCAAGTGTGACCCTCCGCTGACACAGCTCCAGCTATTCCCTGGGTTCTGTGCCTGGTCACAGAGAGCAGAGATTGAAGCTGCCTCCTTGGGAGGAAGCTGCAGACCCTGGTGAAGTCTGAGCTCAGTCCCCTGCAGGCTGAAGAAGCCCTCAGCTGCTCCTTGTATGGGCCCTCCAGACCCTTCACCATCCTCATGTCCCTTCTTTGGATGTTTTCCTGTTTCTTTTGGCACCCAAAACTGTCCCCAGGACTTGAGGTGAGGCTGGAGCAGCACAGAGTCCTGGTGCTGGTGTGATGCTGTTGGGCAGTTTTGGGAGCTCACAATGTCCAGGAAAACAGAAACAGTTCAGAACTGTAATGGTGATGTTCTGGAGTGACATCTCCCAGTGTGGCTATGACATGGGTTGGTAGCACCCAGTTCCCAGTCATAACTCATCTAGCCCTGGCCTTGCCCAACTGTTTTGGGGCTGAGGTGGAGGAGGGAGAGATGGCTGGGGCTGGATCAGGGACTCTGCTCTGCTGGGGCCAGAGGGGCTTTTCTTCAGCCTTGCAGGGTGGGGGAAGCTGCGTGACCTTTAGTGCAGATTTGTTTCTGCATTAGTTGCCCTTTTAACACATGATTGAAAACAGGCTGTAGGGGAGAGGGAGCCAAAGCTTGGAAATCAGGCTACAAGGATTGGTCAGGAGCATTTCTAGGAGAAACAGAGCAGAAAAAGGAGCATGTAGAGGGAATAGATTATGCTGTTGGTGATGGATTGCCCACCTGTGTGGAGATACAGACCTGGCTCTGGGGTGCTGCCACACAAACTGAACATGAGAGTCACAACCCCTCATCATTCAGTGCAAAGAGCTCCAGAACGTGCCGTCATCTGGCATTTGGGGAGGTTTTGGAACAGGCTCCCAGAGGTGTTTGCTGCAAACCTCACCTCCTGAAAGTGCACTCACCTCCAGCCATGGCTGTGCCCATACTGGCTCTGTCCTCTGGGGTGGCTTCTGCTGGGCTGTGGGGACAGTGGGCATTCACAAGGACAAACTGGTGTATGTGAGCTGAACTTCCATCCCTGGGGCTGGCAGGGGGACGGTGCCAGCTGGTCACAGGAGCCCGCTGTGGCAGCGGCAGTCTGGTCCCTGGTAAATCACGGATGCCGATTGTTTCCCTGTGGCAACAGTGCCTTGCTGGTGTTTGTGCTGAAGTCTTATGAAATCTTTATATCTTAAGTGTACGTGACCTGTTCATTTATCTTTGGGCACTGGGCAAACATGGAGGGATATTGGATAAAGCACTGCAAATATTTGCAGTTCCCTGGGAAGAGAGGTGAGTGAAACTTGAGGTTTCGTGTTACATGTGGTTCTTTATTGCTCTGCTTTTCAGGTTTAGATCCTGAACTGCTTGGAAGAGGGGCAAGGCTGATCTTTCAGAGCCAGGGAATTGCAGGGCCCTGTCACCTCTGCCAGTCCTGTGCCTCACACCTGTGACTGTCCTGCAGTCTGCATGGCACCAGGATCTGCCTGGGATGGAGGTGGGCACCGACAATGGGCTCTAAACCCTTTGTCCAGGGGCTGGTACTGCGGCCCTGTGTGGAGTCCTGTGAAATCCCATGGCCTGGCCAAGTGCTTTGGGAACTTGTGCAGGGATTTCTGTTCTTCTGGACCATCCTTTGGGCCTGGTTGGAGAGAAGTGGTGAATAGAAATACTGAGGAGTTAGGCTTGTCTCCATATAGAGGGTGGCATGATGTGGTACAGGAGAGACCCATTCCCAAGGGCAGGGGTGGTATAAGGTATTTGGAAGTGAAGTTTTCTTCTCTGTTATAGACAGCACCGGAGAAAGGCCCATAGTTGACAGTGTTGGCTGGAGGGGAAGGTGTGCTGCTGGCACACCATGGGTGTGAGGATGCTGCTTCCAACCCCTAGGAGCATCTCAAGTTGGAAGCCAAGGATTTTGTGTTTCAGCCACTGTTCACTGACTGATACATCAGTTGCTGTGAGCTCTGTAGTCTTTCTGTTCCAGCTTTTGGAAACTTGAAAGAAATGTTTCCATGCCTACCCCAAGCAGGTGGGGTGAGATGGGAAGTTCCCAAGCTGTGAGGGTTCTGAGGGATGGTGGTTTGGGGTGCAGTCATGTGCTGTATCATTCATTAACCCCAGGCACTTAAAGGCAAGGAAGTGGACAGTTTAAGGACATCATCAATTTTACCTCCACCCATACTGGAAATCAGAAGAGTAGCCTTCACACTCTGAGCAGGTAACATTACTAAAGGATCACAAACTCTCCATTTGTTGGGACATAAAATTCAAACATAAGTAGGAATTCTCCTGCAGAAGTGACAGTTGCAGCAGGTCTGATCCTGGAATAAGGGCTGAAGTGTGAGTAACTTGGCTTGGCATAATCAGAGGGATTGCCTGGGGCCAAGTCCAGTGGCAGCAGCGTTGAGAGGAGAGGTTCTGCCATAGACTTGAGTGGTTTTTGACCAGGAATACTTGCCGTGTGTGTACAGAGATGAGCTCAGGATGTGCTGAACCAGGAATCTGTGACCAGCTAAGTGTATGTGAGGATGTTCCTGCTTTCCCTCCCCTTCTCCTGTCTGAGCTCTCAGCTGAGCCCCAAGCTGTCATTTGTTCCCAGTTCACTGTGAGCCACGTGAGATGGATTTGCTGTAATCTCTGAGCCAGAGCCCAAGGTTTTCCAGCTAAGCTGTGCTTACAGAAATGTTCCCAAGAGATGTTTTCTGGGAGGACTTGGAAATTTAGTTGTAAACAGAGATATCAGAAACATGTGATTATACTATTCCTTTCTTTCCCAGATGATGACAACAATGTTTTCAATGACAGAGCACTGCAGTCCTCCAGAGCAGGGGACTGGGAGTCACTCCTGCAGGGTGGCCTTGTGCCTGCCTTCAGAGTGCTAGCTGTGCCATTCTCCCATGAGGTTTTGCTGAGGGCATGGTCTGGCACCACCTGGGGGTGCCCTGGCCCCAGAGCAGTGGATTTGGGAAGTAAACAGATCCTCTGTGTGCAACTCCAAGGGTCCCATTCATCCTCTTTGGTTAGAGCCATCCCTTCCCACTGGGCTTGAGCTGGGGCTCTCGGTGCTGCTTCCTCTGGAGTCGTGTGATGAATGTGTGATTCCAGCTTTGCTTAGGAAAATTCCAAACTTCAGCACTAAGAGCAGCATTTAGGAAACACCCTAGAGTAGTGCTCAGGTAGAAGTTTACACTTGTGCTTCCTCACATTTTCAGATGTGTCCTTTGACAAGCACATGTTAAAGTATGACTTTGGCCCTTATATCAAATATCTGGACTAAATTTTTACCCTCACCCACTACTCCCTACTCCTCACTGGGGCCAAAATCGATACAAGACTCTTGTTTGGCCCTGGTTCTCATCTGGGTTTGAAAAGCAATATGTGCTTTGAGTGGGCCCTTCACAAAACCACAAGGTGTCCCTGGCTCTCAGCAATCATCTGTTTGAAAAATGTTGAGGGTTTTTTTTTTCCTTTCTTTGGATTTCCTCCAAGCTGTGCACTTTGGGGTTTAGCAAATGTTGAGAAGCAAAGATGTAGCTTACACTGGGATCACGGGGTGTTTAAACAAAGCCTCCTGGTGAAGCTGCTGCCACAGTGATGCTGCAGTGATGCTCGGGTATGACCTGAGGCAGCAGGGTTTGTTTTGTTTGCTGGGCTGCTCTTCTGTTGGGATGGGTGATGGCTGTTTGCCCAAACTGTGGCTTTGCTGTTGGTCATAGCAGCAGGAGTGTGAGCTTTGAGCTTTGCACTGGAGGATGCTGCATCCTCAGCATGGAAGAACTGAGAGTCTCTGAGCTTGAATCAGCCAGCAGCTGGACACCAGGAGCTACACAATTTGTTTACCACTCCTTCAGGTGCCACCAGCTGGCTTTTGCATGGAGTCTGGTGTGTGCTGCTGGGTGCAGGTGCTGGCAGGGTGGTGGGATGCACCTGGAAAGGTGCTGTCCTGGGTAAGCAGCATCTTTGGGCCCATGTGCCCTTGCAGGGTTCAGCTCAGCCTGTTCTCACTGCAGGTGCTCCAGCACACAAAGATGAGGTGAACGTGGTGGTGGTGCTGGCTGGGTGGTTGGATTTGGTGATCTTACAGGTCCTTTCCAACCTTAAGGACTCGGTGTTTCCAAGCAGCGTCTTGCAGGTGCTGGAAAGGAGTTGTGTGATAGAAGGCAAAGGGTCAGCTGTGTGTCAAGGAGTGTTAAGGGTGGAGAAGTTGTTGGTGGTAACACATCAGGACTGGTGTGGGGGCTCCATCAGCAGTCTGGAAACAGGAGTTAAATGAAATGTGCATTGATTGAATGAAAATGGAAATGAAAACCTGGTCCAGGCTTACAAAATAATGAAGGCTCTGAATCAGAGGAAGGTGTAACTGTCACTCACCTCATGTCTTTATACAAAGACCAGAAGTTGGCAGTGAAACTCGGGGGTAGTTAATGGAAAAAGGATGAAGGGAGGTGCTGCTTCCCTGAGCAGGTAACAAGTGCCCGGACCTTGGTGCTGCAGTAAGCTGGGGAGGCAGGTGGCTCATTTGAAAGGCACTAGGCACGTTCTTGGCCAGCAGGTCTACAGACGGATCCAAAAAAGGCTCATGTGGGATTTATTCACTGTCATACCTCATCCCAGAGTTGTGGATGCTGGGAATGGACCATGGAGCAGCCAGGCTCCCATGTTCTCCCCAAGTAGCCTCTTTGGAGAAAAGCAGGAAAACTGGCAGTTACTGGTGGTCTTTGGGGGTGCTAAAATCTGCTGGGGACACTCATGGACAGGACAATCATGTCTAGGACAAGAACATCCCCAGTCTGTCGTGAACTCTGCTTCACCATAAATTTGTCTGTGGCATTGCCAGGCTAAACTCTACTGAAATCAGGGTCTGCCTCCTGTAAGGACTCCTGTTCCTAGGCTGTAGACTGGGTATCTCTGTTATTAAGTGAATGTTCTGGCTGCAGCAGGTTTTACTTGAGGTCTGCAAAGGTGTTTTGGAGCCCAAACGCCCTTGAGGAGAGCAACTTCTCTTCCCAAAGCCAAGTGTGTGCTGGTCCCCATCACATAGATCTTTACCCCATTCCAGGACCGGGGTTGGCAGAGCATCCAAGTGCAGCAGTGGGAGGGTGTCAGGGGAATAGGAGGAGATCTGGCCTGGGAGGAAGGATGCTGTTTACACTGGGTTTGTTGCAAGCCAATGATTTGTCACTGGCTTTAATGGTAGAACAAAGCATATTTACTCAGCTTGTTTGGCCGGTGAACAAGTGCTGAATAAGAAACTGTCAGATGGGAATCAATTAGAGACTTCATCTCTGAGTGAACAATCCTATTTGACATCAGATGCCCTGTGAAACCCAGTAAGGACAATACTGCTATTTATATGGTTCTTTTCTTGTTCCTTCCCTTCTTCCCTGTCATCATCTCTGCTCTAATATTAGAGTCTGACCCTGTGTGTTGCTCCCAGAGCAAGCACTGACACTAACCCTTTCACGTGGCTCCTGTGAAGAGATCTTTGTGTTTGTGAGGGGGAAGGAGCTGGCTGAGCCTTGCCTCCCTCTTCCCTGCTCCCCAGGGCTGAGGCAGTGATTGCAGAGCGTTGACTTCTGCTGGGCAGAGCAGTCCAGGTAGCAGCTGTGCCCTGCAGTGCCTGGGAGATGTGGCCCCAGCAGATCAGGGGGTGGTGCCTGGGAGCTGGCTGCTGGTTTGGCTCTGAGTTCTCTACTTTGTGCTGCATTGTGGTCTTTTGCCACTGTTCACTCGAGTCCTTGGAGTGTTGAACAGTGACACAACTTCCCTCGCTTCTGCTGGGAGCTGTCCTGTCACAAGAGCAGATGAAGTCCCTTCCTGTGTGATGATGGCCTGTGGCATGAGGAGAGGTGGGAGTGAGTGCAGACGAGCAGAGGTGGGGCTGACTGCTGTTGCAAACAAGCTCCTGCCATCCTGGAGAACCTGTAAGACTCCTGTGTTAGGGGACAGTCACTGAGTCCTTGTCACCATGACATCTCCTTGCCTACAACTCTGCTCAGGCTGCCCAAGTGAGTGAGTCAGCAGGCAGTGACTCAGTAAGGTCACTGGATGGATTCACCCTCAGGTAGAGACATTCCAGGCTGCATTTATGACATAACTTACCTAAGAGTCTCATCACTAACTGGTGACTCTTTTTACCCTTGCCCAGGGCCTCTGGGCAGGCAGAGAGCCTGCATTCAGCAGGGACCCAGGAACTATCTGCAGCTATCAGAAAGGAGAGCACATGTGAATCCCTTCCCTGTCCTGGGGAAACATCCCAGGCAACAGTTCCCTGGGGAACTGTGAGCATAATGCAAAAACACGAGGCTGTGGAAGGTTTGAAGTGGGCTTGCCCCTGCCCTACCTTGGTACCACCGACTGCATCAAAGAGCATTTCCCCTGAACACACCCAGTCCTAAGTGGGAATATTCTCATCATGGGTAAAAGAAAAGCTTTTTGGTGAGGTAATTACTTTGCTTTTCTTACCTTGGGACTTATTTTTGAGGTTTGCTTGAGGCTGACAGCACCTGATGTTATCTTTATTTATTTTTCTTCTTATTTATTTATTTTATTATCTTCTTAATCTCCTTTTCCTCCCTTTAATGATGGTGCAAATAATATTTGCAACTTCTTATAACTGCTGGCTCTCTAGGAATGCTTCAGTAGAGGTGCAAAATGCAGTAGGATCTTAGGTCTGTGGGTTGGCCTGTAACTGTGGCGTTGTCCCTCGTACAGGAGGATGCCTTTGAAATACTTCTAGATTTGAGGGGTTTTGAAGGGGTTTTGGTCTGCAAGCTGAAAGCCCCCCTTGGTAGCAGGGGTGTGCTGTTAGATTTGGCAGAACTGGGGAGGTCAAAGCCCTCTCTGTGCCTGTTTTGCTGGGCTCTTCCTCCACCCTCTGAGCCCCAGTGAGGTCTCTGTTCCTGGCACACCCGCAGGCAGTGTGCTGGGACCAGCCTTGGAGCCCAGCATGGCACTGGTGCAGCTTGCAGCACATGGAGGTGGACTTGCAAGAGGAAAGAATTAGGTGAGTGTGCTCTAGGAGAGATCCTTAGAGGTTGAAATGAGCTGTGGTGACAGACAAAGAACAGCTGGTGGTACTGGGCTCGAACCCAGCAAAGCTGTCCTGCTTTTCAATGATTGCAGCCCCTCTTGTGTATGGCTGGAGCTGATGAGTGTCAGTAGATAGGGCACCTGGGAGAGGCAGCATGACCCTGCCTGCCTGGCAGGTTTTGTCACCCCTCTGTGTCCCACTTCCTCAGGACAGGAGTCCTGCTCTGCTCTCCCTTAGGTGTGTGCAGAGGGGCCATGAAGAGCTGGGCAGGCTGCCTGGGGCTCAGCAAGTGGGAAACCACTTTTATCTTCTTCCCTGAGTTTGACCAAGATGGTCCCTGCACAGAAACACTGATAACTGGCCAGGTAATAATTAGCTGGAGCAGGTATCCTCGTAATTACCCCTCCTGGGTGTATTGCACTGCCTGCACAGAGCTTGATGCAGGGGACAGCAGGGGTGAGGACTGGGTTTTACCTTCTGTAATATTTTCCAGGGAATGTTGAGCATGTCCTGGCAGTGAAGGGTGGATGTGGAGTGCCTTGGGGTACGGTGGTTCCTGAGGCAGCACTCGTCCCCTGCTGCTGCGTGGAGAATAGGCTGTGTTCTCGGAGGGGACAGCTGCCATGGTTGGTGGATGTCCTGCAGGAGCTCTGGCTCTTCTTGTGCTCTTGGCTCATCATGGGGAGCTGGATGAGGACAGGCAGGTGGGAGAGCAGCTGAGAGGGACATGGCCTCGGTGCATGGAGTGGTCGTGAAGCTTTCCCAGCCCAGATGTGTGCGTGCACACCAGAGCAGTGCCTGTGCCTGAGGGCTTGGCCCTTTCTCCAGAGAAGGCCCAGGGTGAGGTGCTGGAGGCTGTGGGAGATGCCAGGCTGGCAGGACATGGCCTGAGCATTGCCAGCATCCAGCCCTGCCCCGAGGGGGCTCCCTGGCCTGGCCCTGGCTCCAGACAGCTGCTGGGAGACACTTGACAAGTTCTTACTGTTGATTTTGCCTCCAGTACCAGCATCAGGAAGCACACAGAAATGAATTCAGATGACTATGGGAAAGCCATGGCTCCTGCTGGAGGCACTCCCACCAGAATTCTTAAGGCCTGAAGCATCCCTCTGTGCCTGGATCAGCTCTGGGCTGTAAGTCAGACTGACATGGGAGCTGATGAGCATTCTCTGGGCTCCCAGGAGATGTGCATTGAGTAGATCAGTCCACACACCTGTAAAGTTGTAACTGCACAATGTATTAACAATGCTTTGCATCTTACCCTGGTATCTCTGTGAGCTGGGTGTCCAAAGAGTTTCGAGCTCTAAAGGCTGGGCCTGTAAGGACAGTGGTGTTCTTTCACACTGCTGCTGGTCAGTTTTTAACAGGCACGTGGCTTTTCTTTGCTTACAGTCTGCTTTAACTATCCTGGTTAACAACTCTGCTCTTGCCAGCTCTCAGCCTGGCGCTGTGTGCCAGCACATCCCATCCAGGATGGCAGCACTTCCACCAGCAAAGGCACATCCATGTCCCATCCCTGTGCCAGTCCCACTGTGCCACAGCTGCTGTTGAGTTTGGCCCTGGCATTGCCTCTCAGCTTCTGGGATTTTGGTGTGCCAGGCAAAGGTCAGAGCTGACTCTCTGGGTACTCAGGGCTTGTGGCCTGCCTGGATCTCAGCCCCTCCTGCGTCCTCTTTGTCCTGCTGCAGCAGAGGATGCTGGAAGTTCATCAGTCAGACATCCTGCTGTCTCTTGCCCACAGATTTTATTGGTGTGACTTGGCTTTCTGGCTCGTAGGTGAACTAACAAGAAACAAAGCTATTTTCTCTCTTTTCTTGCTTCATGGATTTGATTTGGGTTTTGTTGGCATGGTGTGAAATGGTGAGAGGTCATTAGAGCTGATGTGCAGCCTCACAGAGCCACTGGAAAAGGGAGAGGTTGGATGGCTGAGAAGAATGAGGCCTCCTGTGCTCGACCCAGCTGTTAGATCAGAAAAATGCTGGCAGAGGCTGGAGGGAGGTTGCACTGCTGAGTTCTCCCTCTGTGCTGGAGCTTGTTGTCTGAAGCAGCAGGATGGTGCTGCAGGGCCTGGCTGCTGCCTTGGCACAGGGAGGAGGAGGATGATGGTGCCAGCCTTGGCTGGGGGAGGCAGCCCAGCCCCCAGAGTCCCTGCCTGACACATGATGGGTGAAATGACCATTTTTTCATACTCTGGTACTGATAAATTGTTACATCTGAACCTGTAGAGTTCTTCTGGGCTTTTGGGGGGCTGAGTTGTGTTTGGAGAGGGAAGACTGCCCTTCCTCCAGCTCTGCCGAGCTGCAGGAGGATCTTGCAGTGCCCTGGAGGCTGCACCCGGGTTCAGATCACTGTCAGTGCTCTAGTGGGAGAAAAACCACCCAGGTGAACACAGTGGGTAACTTGGCAGCCAAGAAGTGGATGGTTTGAGAATTACCAGCATTTTTATCAGTGGACTTTGGTGTGTGTATTCCCAGGCTGCTTTATTGCTCAGGGCTGGTCCAGCACTGGTTATTGCAACTCATTACTTTCAGGGGTAATCAGGCCCTGGGGAGGATGTTTGCAGTCATAAGCTCTTTTCCTTTTCTTTTTTTCCCCCATTTCTTTCCCCCTGGAGCTGCTGTACTGGAGCCCTGTTATCTTTGAATACATCTGTCCCTGTGAGGGGTGGAGAGATGGGCCCTGTCCCAGCAGAGGACAGGGCTGGGAGCTCTTGGCTGCCCCAGGAGGGAACCATGGCAATCATGGCTCCACTCGTGTCTCCTCCTGATCCTCTGAGCTGCCTCTTGCCTTTGGGATGGGTGACTCCTGTCTCCCAGGAGCCCCACTGCTCTTTGCACATGCCATTCCCCAGGGCTGAGGTGTCCTGAGCAGCCTAACAGATCCCATTTCGCTTTACTTGGGAAGCTATTTGAGCACTCAAATCAAGAAAACATATGTCTCCTCTTTGTTTATCTTTTTGTTTTAATCTGTGGGTTTTTTGGAGCTGGCAAATTTAAAGAAACACAGTTAATCAGGGTGTGGGGGAAGAGCATTGCTCTGAGTAATGAGGCTGCAGGATTTTGCTTAGATAAGCAACTTTATCAAATCATGGAGGATACCTGAGGCTTTGGGCTATTAATGCTGGATTTACTCCTAATGCAGGTCAAAAAAAAGGTAATTGTGTGTGTGTGTGTGTGTCTCATTACCCTGTAGTTTTGTAGAGCAGCTCCATGGTAAAGGAAGAAGCTGAACAAACAACTGGGAAAGCTGTGAGATGCTTAGATTAGGGCAGCTGCCTGGTGAGGAAGTTTGTGCTTGTGTTTAATCAGCGATGTTGGCTGTGTAGGGCTCAGGCTTGGCCTTGTCAGCCTCTGGGCCTGTCAGGAAGAGAGATTTGGAAGCAAGACCAGGGAGATATATACATGCATATCTCAATCTTATTTTTTAAGTATGTATTTTATGTGTTAAAATGGCTTTCCTGACTTTCCTTGTGCTTTGCTGCTTTATTAAGGGGAGTGATGTGGCTTCATCTGAGGCTTCCTGCACTTTGGGCAATGGCCTCCTTTCTGAGCTGAAACAGAGGGAAAATGGTTTGTCTGGCACAGGAGGGAACCCAGGGCAGGTAATCCTCACCATCACAAGGGCATGGAGTGACAGGACAAGGGGGAATGGCTTCCAACTGACCCAGAGTGGGGTTAGATTGGACACTGGGAAGGAATTGTTCCTTGGGAGGGTGGGCAGGCCCTGGCACAGGGTGCCCAGAGAAGCTGTGGCTGCCCCTGGATCCCTGGAAGTGTCCAAGGCCAGGCTGGATGGGGCTTGGAGCAGCCTGGGATAGTGGAAGGTGTCCCTGCCATGGCAGGGGTGGAATGAGATGAGCTTTAAAACCCTTCCAGCCCAAACAGTTCTGGGATTTATGGTCCTCACCGTGAGCAGGGAAGAGAGGACAGCTTTCCTTCCCTGCCAGTCCCTTGGATACCCACTGCCTTCCCAACATTGCTCTGTCTCAGGGGAAGCTCCCAGAGGTTTGGGAAGAGGCCCCACAACTTGTTCCTATCAGAGAAATCTCTCTGACACAGGAGAAATAAAAACAAAGAGCTCTTCTTCAGTGTTTACTTTTATTTTTAGAAGACAATAAGTGAGCAGAGGGATCTGCAGGAGGAAATGATGGCTCCCGAGTCCAGGCCCCCTCCGCCCTCGCCAGGAAGCTCACGCTGCACGTGCGCCCGGCTGGGATGTTTGTAGACAAAGAGTTTCTTGATGCTTTTTTTTCCTCCCCCCTCCAGTTCCCTTGCCCACAGGCAAAGAGGATTTGCTCTCTGACATGCTGGAGTCTCGCAGGAGCGGGGCTGTGGGTGCTGGGGCAGCATAGCTGTGCCGGGCCATGTCTGTTAGCAGCCGTTTGCCTCGGGTGGTGGGAGAGCTTCCCGATTCTGGCATTTCCTTGGATCAGTGAATTAAACTGCTGCTGGTGCTGATGAGGACGGGAGGCTGAGGTGGCTCCCACACCCCCCCATCGGGCCATCCCTCCTCGGCCCAACCGACCTGGACGGAGCTGGCGCTTCCCAGCTGAGCCGCGGCCTGGCGCTCCCAGGGGCTCCCGGAGCAGGATGAGTACGTAGCTCTGTTTCTATTGCTCCTTTCTGTGCCCCTGGGGTGCTGGGGTGTTCCTGGGGAGCCACAGGGCTGTGCTGCAGCTTGTCACGGTGATGGGGGTTTGTGTGAGGCTCCTTTGTGTTGGCTCTGGCCATGAATCACTGACAGCTCCTGTGATGCCCCTTTTCTTCTTCAACCAAGAAGAGATGCTGTGAAAAACCAAGCTGAAAACCGAGGCATATAATTCTCCTTGTCATCTTGGTGACCAGGGATGTGGCTGTGCTGGGCTGTGTTGATCAGGCAGACAGGCCCAGTCTGTTCCTCTGGACCACATGCTCCTGGTGAGCTGGGCTCTGCCCAGGGACACACGGCTTCCTGGTGCCTTGTTTGGAGCCCTGTGAGTTATGGTGCTTGCTTTCCATGGGGGTTGGAATTTTCTCTGTGTCATGATGTTTTTTCTGTGGCTGTGGCAGAGGATCCCAGTTTGAAGCAGACGCTGGGCAGTGGCAGCTCTGGTGTGCCAGGTGCTGGAGCAATGGGCAGGTGCCCCTTGCAGCAGCTGGGACCACATGTGGGGGCCATGTCCTGCCATGGTGCTGGAGACAGCTTAGCCAGGGCTGTGGCTGGGTCATGGACAGAGAGAATTCATGTTTGTGCACAAAAGCAGCAAAGGCTCTTTCATGCAGCCTGTGACTGCCATAGTGTGTCACGGTCCCTGCTCTTTATGGTCTGGTCCCCTTGCACAGCTCCAGCTGGGGTCTGTAATGTGTGGAGCCAGCTCTGAAAGCAAAGGGCTGTCTGGCTGTGCGAGGAGGAGGAGGAGGGCATGGCTGCTGGTTGGGAATGAAATGGAAGAGCTGCTGCTGTTCTGGGCACATAGCGATGCAGTCCACCCTGCCTGCATCTGCCAGGGTGTGGCTGACAGCTCCCCATCCAAACAGGCTGCTGGGTGCCTGGGATGGCTTGTCCTGCCTTGCTCTGCATCCAGAGAGACTGTGTCTTGCTTTTAATGAGTTTTCTCCATCCCCTCGAATTGGCAGGCAAGGGAGTAGCTCATTCCTGAGTGCTTGCCAATCCTAACAGAGCGAGTGTTTTATGTGGACTGCGCGGCGATCCCCGTTCCTGCCGGGCAGCAGTGTGGAGGGGAGGCTGCAGAGGATCAGGGCTCTGGCCCAGCTGCCATGGCAGGGCTGGAGGGTGGCAGGCAGTCTCTAGCAGCTATCAGCTCCCACCTCTGAACTCCTCCAAATGCCTCTGTGGGATGTGGGGTTAATTCCTCTTTTTGGATTCTGGCTCATCCCCTGTGCTGGTCCTGTGGGTCTGGTGCTGTCTGCTCTGCTCTTGGAGGGTCTGACCTGCAGCAGAGCAGCAGCCTTCTCAAACCAAGGTCCCTTTGATCTCAGCCTGGAGAGCAAAGCCCAGCTGAAGGGGTTTAGAGACTGTGTGTGCAGCACTGTCTGGCTGGTCTCTGGCCCCTCTGCTGTGGTATTGAGGAACTGTGGTGTTGTACTGACCTGTGAGTAGTGTGTGTGTATCCCTTCCTGTTGGCAAGTGCAGCTCTGCTCCCTCCCTGGGCTGGGGAAACTGGAACTTGCAGCAGCCCTCTTCCAGATCCCCACCCTGAGCTGGCTGTGACCGTGGCGAGAGTTTATGGCATTGCTATTACTCCACATGGTGCCTGAAAGTTTCTCTCTATTTTGTTTTCATCCTTATCTTTCCCAGGTGCCTGCTCTTGGAAAGGGTGAGGGGATCTGGCAGCTTGGGCAACCCTTTGAGGGCTGCAGTTCTGTGCCTGCCCAGGGACCCAGGCTCCTGGGATGGTGGGGTACAGCCTTCCCCAGGTGCCTGGTGTGGTGTGAGGCTTTCCCTTCTTACAGCAGGGTGGGTGGGCAGGGATTGAGAGTCCTGCCCCGTGCCAGCTCCTGCCAGCTGCTCTGGGTCAGGATGGCTGCAGAGGCTGGCACGGCTGCATCGCCCTCCTCCTATGTGAGCAGTGACTGTGTAAGTCTCACTTCCTCTTCGTTAAGTGCTTAGCTGATGGCACATGCAGTAGTTAAGGGCACAAAACTCTTTCAGTGACTATGAATTAAAAGCAAAACCAGACAAACAAACCCAGCGCAAGCTCCCAGGAACTCCTGAATGGTCTGTATTTGCTCTTGGCAAAAGGGGGTTTTCTCAACTTTCTTTTGAAGGAGCCTGCTGAAGTTGTTTATTTCCTGCCTCGCTTGGCTGGGACCATTTTATGCAAAGAAGTCAAAATCGTTAATGTAAAAATAAGAGGTTGCCAGGCCAGTGATCCTCACTCTGCAAATACCGGAGAAGTATTTGGCTAAAAATGCAGTGACTGAGCCCTGTATGAGCTCAATCTTCTTTTGAGAGAAGACAGGTGGGACTGTTCCTCTAAGGGATCCTGTGTGGGCTGTGGGTTTGCATCTCTGGCTGGTGAAAAGAACAGGCAGGGAGACCAGCTCCATCTTTAATGCCTTTATTGAGGTCAGCTCTGGGTGGGGGAGTTCGACCACTGCTGTTCCCAATGGACCACCCAGAGGAGAAGGTGTTCAGCTTTGCCACGTGGCAGAGCTGGGGCTTCCATCCTCACGAGAGTCCCCAGGCAGACTGTGGCTCATTGTAAACCTAGGATAGTCATGGATAGCAAGTGTTGTATTTATGGCAACAAGGTCTGCAACATCAGGAAGTTGCTCAATGTTCTCCCTTGGTCCTCCGTGTAGTTTGGAGTCCGGTTTGTGCCCTGGCTCGCTGATTCTAGGGGTCTTTAGATGTTAATCCCACTTCCCCTGGGTGCTACCCCCCATGGGAGTTTGGCTCATCACATTCTGGGGGGTGCTGGGAGCAGCAGAGGCAATATGCAAAGCCAAGTGGCCATTAACAAGGCTGGTACAACAACATTGGGATTTAACAAACATGACACAGCGTGGGGTATTTTAACAAAGAAGGCACCTTATGGTGACAACATTCTATTGTTCAAACTGTAAAAATCTTTGTGTACTACTCAGGAGGTCACATTTTACTCTTTACAGCTGGCAGTGCTGATGTCCTGGAGTATGGAATAAATCCTCTTCTGGGAAGCAGCTGCTGCAAGACCACGGGACCAAACCTGCAGTGAGCATCCTTTTGGTCCTATGCACAGCTGGACAGTTCTACTTCGTGTGATAGAACAATTTCCCAGGTCCTGTGGCAGCATTGGAAAAGTGGAAAGAATAACAAAGGTTTTGTGGTAGCAGAACTTTGCTGCTCTTTGGCTCTGTCCTGCAGTGACAGCAATAGGGAACCTTTCCCAAGGTGGATTTGTGCCCAAGCACCCTCTCTGCATAGGGAAAAGCCAGGTGCCTCTCTGAAGTCAGAAGTGGGGGTGCTCATAGCTTCCTGCATGTACTTTCCTCAATTTCTTGGCCCCAGCTGGATAAGTTCTGGAGAGCAAACCTATGGCCAGAGGTGCTGAAACAGGCTCTGGGGGAGACAAGAAGCATTATCCTATCACAGCTCCTTTTGGGTCTGTCCTTTAACTGTTTTCTTTCCATTCCATGAGATTTTCAATTGCCTTGTCCTGGCTGTGGAGGAGATGTGTTGCTGTGGTAAAACCTGGTTTTGCATGGGCTTGGGGGCAGAGAACCACTCCTTCCCACCCTGGATGCTGTGATTCCCTATCCATAGCCACAGGTGGGTTTTGAAGTGCTCAGCACCCACAGGAATCTGATCTGTAGCTCTGACGTCAGGTGCTGGCAGTGAGCCCTGCCCAGCTCTGTTACCATGTGAAGGGGTTTGCCCTCAGGTGGGCTCATCTCTGGGTGCTGGTGCCAGGGCAGGAGTAGAGAGCACAAACTACAGCACAGGAATTACACTTAAACCACCAAAACACTTAAACGCTTAAAACACCAAAAACTGTTGTTTTACTGGGCTAGTCCCAGAGGGGTTGTGGAGTCTTTAGCCCTGGAGATGTTCAAAGCTCAAGTAGAAGCTGTCCTGAGCAGCTGTAGCTGGCCCTGCTGGGAAGGGTCTGGACTGGGGTATCTCCAGAGGTGCCCACTACCCTCAGCCATACCATGATCTTCGTTCCTTCAGCACCAGGTGAAGCTGGTTCCTGTGACTGCCACCATTTGAGGAACATCTCCAGCTGCTTTGGCTCTTCCCCACCTTCCTTGCCTCAGGAGCTGGGGCTTCTGGTCACTGGCAAGTTGGTTATGAGTCACAGCATGTCCTGGCAGCCAGGAGGGACAACCATGTCCTGGGCTGCATCGGGCCCAGCGTCACTGAGTGAGGGAGGGGATTGTCCCTGACTGGGGCAGCCTCACGTCGAGTGCTGGGGGCACTTGGGGGCACCACAGTATCAGGAGGATCTAAAACTGTTAGAGAGTGTCCAAGGAGGGACACGAGGATGGGGAAGGGTCTGGAGGGGAAGCCATAGGAGGAGCAGCTGAGGGCTCTTGGTTTGCTCAGCTGGAGGAGATGGAGCACAGAGCTCACCAGGGCTGCAGCTCTGATCTCTGCTCTCTGTGACAGGGACAGGAAATGGCTGGAGCTGTGTCAGGGAGGCTCAGGCTGGAGATCAGGAGAAGGTTCTTCTGCCCAGGCTCCCCAGGGAATGGGCACAGCCCCGAGGCTGCCAGAGCTCCAGAAGCGTTTGGATAATGTTCTTGGGGATGCACAGGCTGGGATTGTTGGGGTGTCTGTGCAGGGCCAGAAATTGATCCTTGTAGGTCCCTTCCAATTCAAGGTATTTCATGATTCTATGATTTTGCTCCTCAGCAGTGCAGGCCCCACGTGTCTGTTGCTGTGTGGGACCATCACAGAGTTCTCAATTCCCTTTGGTGTTGTTCTCTGCCTCCAGCAAACCTCCCTCCCTGGCTGCAGGAGCAGCACAGGTGGAAGAGCAGAGTCACTGGGGAGAGAAGTGATGACCACACTCCCCTTTGGCTGTGGTCAGGATGTCCTTCATGGCCTTGGCAGTTACACTCATCCCATTTTCTGCACTCTTTCTTTTTCTGCACTCTTTTTTTGCCTGCATCTTGCCTTTTAAATTCTCTGCAGTCTTCATCACTTGAGTGTGCAGAAGTTTTCTTCCACACTTTTTTCTTTGTCAAATATTTGATACTTCCCCTGTACTTTGGGAGCCCAAGGATGCCTCAGGTTTGTTTCAGCTATCCAGGCAAACCAGGGAAGAGAATCCCTTGGCTGAGAGATGCTCACAAAGTAAAAGGGGAAAGCAGTTCTGTAATTAGCTGCCTTCTCCTGCCCTGCACTCGGGATGTTACTGATGGGGCTGCTCTGTGGTGAGGGGCAGATGGGGTGTTTTCTTTTGTGGGTCAGTTTAAGGTAAATCAAAGAGCTGCTCTGCAGCCTCAACTTTCCAATCTCTGATTTGTCCAAGTGTTTCTTAACATCAGGTAATGAACTGGAAGATTTGTCCACTGCTTAAGGGCAAAGCCCCATTTGCAGTGTTGCAATAAAATTTCCCTGACACCTTTCTCCATGTCAGACAGTGATTCAATCCATAACTGCTTGGCTGAGGTTGCAATCTCCAATTTACAACCAGAAAAATAATACTGGCTGAAACTAGGGTTTCCAGGCTTCCACCTGTCAATTGTCATAGAATCACAGAAGATTTCCTAAAGATCATCTCATTCCACCCCCTTGCAATGGGCAGGGACATCATGGCCTGGAGTTCGTAAGATTTTCTGAGGGTAAATAATTTTTGGGAGATGCTTTCTGCTGCCCTGGCAGGCCAGGCCAGGAGCCAGGGAAGCAGTTCACTTGGTTGTGTGCATCAATCCAATTTCAGTCTTGGCTGGCTGAGAGCAGGAGCCCTGATTAGCAGGTGTAACTAAGGATGTGATTCCAATATTCCTTTTGCATTAGTGTCTAGCTCTAGTGAAGCAAAATAATGATTTGCACATCATGGTCTCTGTTGTGTTTTTTGCCCCCACAAATTTGCTTTGAATGTAAATGCTGGAGCAGCAGCAGTTCCACTGTGGAGACTGAAACCAGGCTCAGATTTGTCTGAAATTCAGTGATGCTGAAAGCTGGCAGCCGCCTGTTTCTGTCTGTCACAGGATGAATGTGCAGCAGGCAGTGAGTGACAGGCATGGCAGGATTTGGGGGTTAAAAGCACAGGTGTCACAAGCTGAAACAGAGGAAAATGGAGCAGTGTTGTGCACAAAAAGCACTGAGAGGCCTCTGTTTAGTTTGTGAGCTTTTCCTCTATTTTCCCTAATGGAAAACTCAATGCTGAAGGTTTCTGTCCTGACAGCTTTTGGCACTTCCCTGCACTCCCTGGCTTTTGCTAGTGAGCATCTCCTCAGGGGAGCCTGCACTGTGCCATGGGAGAGGCTGTGCTGCCAGAGGGGCTGTGGCTCCCACTAGCCAAGGCTCCCTGTTCCCCTGGGACAGCAGCTCCTTCAGCCCAGCAGTGTCTGCTGGTGCTCTCACCCTGTTTAGCCCTTTTCCTTCCAATCTCCATGCTCT
This sequence comes from Pseudopodoces humilis, assembly GCF_049639895.1. Taxonomy (NCBI): domain Eukaryota; kingdom Metazoa; phylum Chordata; class Aves; order Passeriformes; family Paridae; genus Pseudopodoces; species Pseudopodoces humilis. The sequence continues at coordinate 2,771,319 of NC_142217.1, read as the reverse complement.
CTGGAGGGGCAGGCTGGCCCAGGACAGCCTGGGTACCTGGTGCTGGGCTTTTTCCCCTTGTAGTGTGACTGATCCTCAGCAGTTCCCACTCCTAGGGAAGGGTTTCTCTTTTCCCAGCAGTTCGTCCTTGTGCCTTGGTTTCAATGTGAGGACACATTGCCTCTCTTAACACCCCAGGCTGCAGGCTAACGAGCATGGGGCCATGTAATTAATAAATGACAATCAGCATGGCAGTGAGTGAATGCATCGGGCACTCTTGCCAAGCTGTGTATGTCTGCTGGGGTCAGGAGGAAGCATGAATAAGTTTTGGCTGCTGGTGCCAAATAGAAAGGAGAAAGGATATATGAATGTAAAAGGCCACAGTTCTTACATATCTGCTTTTTACTGCCGAATAAGAAATTAATGTAATCCATGAGCTAATGCAATCTGTCATCAGTCCAGTGATTGATAATCATCCTGAAAGAGGGCAGCACGTCCTGGTTAAATATCAGAGCAAGGAAGGGAGGTTTGTCTCCTCACAGGGAGAGACTCAGGCTCATGGCTGCTGGGATCATAGAATCATGAATGGTTTGGGTTGGAAGGGACATTAAAGCTCATCTCATTCCACCACCTGCTGTGGGCAGGGACACCTTCCACAATCCCAGGCTGCACTAAGCCTTGGACACTTCCAGGGATCCAGGGACAGCCACAGCTTCTCTGGGCACCCTGTGCCAGGGCCTGCCCACCCTCCCAGGGAACAGTTTCTTCCCAGTGTCCAACCTAAACCTTCCATCCTTCATGTTAAGGCCATTAAGTTCCATTAAACTGAGCTCATTGCTCAGGCCTGAGAGAGGGGGTGAGCTGAAGCTGCAGGGTAGGACAGTGCTGGACCAGAGGTCCCTGGGATCCGTGTCCCTGCGTGGGTGGGAAGCTCAGCTGTGCTGGGCACAGGGCTGCTCTCCTGTGCAGGACCTGGGTGTCACTCACCTCTCACTGACCTGCTGCCCGTGTGTGGGGGTCACCCAGGTCACTGCTGGGCCAGCTCTGTGTGTCTGTGTCCCTTGCAGAGGCACAGGGTGGCTGGGAGGCAGAGCAGGATTTCTGTGTGTGGCACAGGGACTCCCAGCTGCCCAGAGCCCAGGAGGAGCTGCTGTGACAGTCCTGGGGCGAGGGGTGGGATGGACCCTGCAAAGGACGAGTCAGGCCATGCTCCCTGCCGTGCTTTCACTCATGGATGGCTGGTGGAAGAGCTGGGGAAGCTGAGCCAACACTTGGCCCTCCAATGTGAGCATTTGTTGTGCACCATGCCTTAGTTCTGTTGTCATATTGCAGGGAGAAACGGGGGAGGCTGTAGGGAATGACTGTGCCTCACCACACGGGTGATGCCAGGACTGGGGACCTGCAGCCTTTCCCTGCATTTCACTGTTTTCAAACAGCCTGACAAACACCAGCACAGACTCCTGGAACGTGGTGGGACCTGTGGGGATTGTTGGGCAGGTTTTTAATGGGAGTAATGCCACGTGAACTGGCTGTGACTGGGGAAGGTGTGAAGGGTTTGTATGAGGAGTGAGAACCAGGCCCTGTCACATCTGACAGTTTTGCTGCAGCAGTGGTTAAACACATCTGTTAAATCTCCATCCATGACGCCCACTTTCCAGAGAGAGGAAAACAGTTCTTCCTGATTCCCTTTATAGCTGGTGGTGTTTTTCACATTAAGTTGCAGTGAGAATTTGCCTTTTCAGGGAGGATCCCTTGGGAAGCGTGTGCTGGGCTGAGTTGTCCTGGCTGTTCAGCAGCCATCAGTGGCCACTGCTAAATGTTCCCACCTGTGAGATCCATGCTGAGATCACTTGAGAGTGACCCTAGGGGTGTGGGGGTGAAGGAGTGCGTGTGCTGTTGTGTGACATGGGCAGCAGCAAGGACAGGCTCGCTGTGCACCGACTGTTCCCTTGGGACAGCAACCCCTTCAGTCCACAGCAGTGTCTGCTGATGGTCTCACCCTGTTTAGAGCAGAGCTGCTCTCATCCCAGAGCTGGGAAATGAAGGAAGTGGGATAAAACCTGTTGTCCTTGGGGGTTTATTTTCTGCATATGGAAATCATTGCTGGCAGGGATGTGAAGTGCAAGTGGTGGGAAGGGACAGGATGGGCCAGGTCCAAGGGCAGGAGCACAGGCCCCGCTTGGCTTTGGTCCCCTGAAAGAAATCGTTGGAGCCCCTGGCTCTCTGCCAGTCTGGGGGCAAAAGATAAATGGGGATGATAAATGGATTTAAGCTGGGATGTGTCAAACCATACAAGAGGAGGAGATACAAGAGAGCTGGAGAGGGACCTGGGACAAGGGCCTGGAGTGATGGAACAAAGGGAATGGCTTCAAACTGCCAGAGGGCAGGGATGGATGGGATATTGGGAAGGAATTATTCCCTGGGAGGGTGGGGAGGCTCTGGCACAGGGTGCCTAGAGAAGCTGTGACTGTCCCTGGATCCCTGGAAGTGTCCAAGGCCAGGTTGGACAGGGCTTAGAGCAGCCTGGGATAGGGGAAGTTGTCCGTGCCCATGGCAGGGGTGAAATGGGATGGGCTTCAAGATCCCTCCCAATGCAAACCCAAACCATTCGTGATTCTATGAAAGTCTTCTTGGTCTTCTGTTGATACGAGAGTGCTGTTGTGGCCCCTCTGTGTGCTCCAGGCCCTTGCATGAGGGGGTACCTGTGGTGGGCCCCCTACCTGGTCTCACGAGTGGGGCAGGCAGGAGAAGGGGAGTGTTGGACACTCATGCTGCTCTCTGCACGTGGGTTATCACCTCCAAGTGAAAAGCAGCCAAAGCACTGGCTCCAGTGGTGGAGCCCTCCCTCATCTTTTCCCCAAAGCTAACTTTGCCTTTGCAGACACAAAGGCATGTCTGTGTCCCTGCCTTGGCAGGGCTCACCACGGCCCAGCGTTGGCTTTGTGCGCCCCAGGCTCCCGGAGCCGCAGATGGGCTGGGGCAAGTGGCTGCTCAATGCCAGCATTGTCTGTGGCCACCCTGCCTCCCCTGGGGGGACAGGCAGGGGGTGCTGGCTGTGCCCCCCTTGCTGCTCTGGGTCCCCAGCACCCCTGAGAGCCAGGCTCTGCCTGGGGGAACAGAGCTGCTGTGCCAACCCCGTCTGTCCCCGATGGTCCCCTTGCTCCTGCAGGGACCTGTTCTCTGGCTGCCCATCCCCTCAGAGCAGGGAAGAGGATTCCTCCCAAGAGCACGTGGTCCTGCTCAGATGGAGGTGCACCAGCCCCAGCCTTTGCCATCTGCACTGCTGCCCTGTGGGTCAGGGAAAGGAGTGTTGGATATCCTCATTCCAGCAAGGTTTTAATGCTCCTGCCACGGGACAGAGGGAGGGAGCCCCTTGGAGAGCACGTACCCCACCAGGTGTAGGGACCAACCCCCTGCACTGTGGCTCCCTGACTCCCTGTCCTCCTCTGCTCTCCCTTTGCCCATGTCTGTCTTAGACTGGAGAAGGTGGAGAAAGCAACCTGTGAATAGTGCAGGAACAAGCTGGGGGTGCTGGAGCTGGGACAAGGGCTTGGTGGATGTGGATCCACACAGGGCCTTGGGGATGTGTGCTGTATGTTCTCTGAGTGCAGCTATGGGCTGCAGCATCCTCCAGGTTAACCTGAAGGAAGAGACAAGCAGGTGCGTGGTCAGGGAGAGCTTGGGAGGATCTGGCTGTGGATCAAGTGGTGTTTGCGACTGCTGCAAGAAGAGGTGGCACAAAGCAGCACCTGGCACTAGGGCACAGCATGGGCTGTGTCACTTGCCTGGTTTCTGCCACCCTCCCTCTTTGGATCTGCCTGTGAACACCTCCTCAGCTGCCCAGAGGTTGTAGGAATGATGGTCAGGGTTGTTTTAATGCCTGAGCAAAGGTGGGAGCAGGTTTCTGTGGGTCCCTCTAGCCCAGGCTCCTGGCACCCTCTGTCTGCATGGGGATGGTCAGGGGGGTCTGGCAGCTGTCACTGGAGCCCTCTGCCCCCTCTTCCATGCTGCCACAGTGGAATTTCAGGGTGAGCTCTCTCCTTGAGAATTGCAAAACTTCAAGTGCTGCCCCTGTCTCTGATCCCCCTTGCAGCCCTCCTGCTTTCCAGATGAAGGTGGGAGGAAAGGAGGGAGTAGAAGGAGACTGGAGCTGTTGCAGGGTGGGTCCCCAGGGGGGAAGTGATTTATGTCCCCATGGTGTGTTGGGTAGGGGCACAAGAGGGTGGCAAGGCACTGCTGCTCCCATGGCTCTGGCACTTGTGAGACCGGGATGCACTGCTGGAACCCCTCACCTGTGCTCAACCCTCCACCCTGTCTTGATTCCACTGCCTTCTTCCACCCCACCTCTGTGTGCTCTTCACTCAGCACCAGACTCTTTTGGGTGGCCAAATATCTGTATCTATCTCATGGAAGTTCCATTTTTTAAAAAAATTACTTCTTCATTTTCACAAGGGCTGTCTCCTGAGGAGGACAGAGCTCATGCTTTTGGAGCATTGCATACAGCTCCTGCTGAAGGAGCATCTGTCCCCCAGTGCCCTGTGGGAGTTGCTGCTGTCCCTCGTGCCCCATCACCTGCCTGTCCTTTGTGCTGGGTGGTACCACACGGGTGGGCTGAGAGAGGCTTCACAGAGGCTGCTCTTTTCTCTGCTGCTATGAAATCTGGCGCTCCTGGGGCTTCTGCTGCGAGCTCCATGCCTGGGTTCCAGCTCTGGGGAGAGGGGAAAACGCCTCTGCAGAAGATGGTGGTTAAGACATCAAAGGCATTGAAGCAAGAGGGATGTAACAAATATTATTGTCATGGGGTGCTTCCCTCTCTGTGCTGGGAGTGAGCTGTATGAGATGGAGAGAGATGCTCTGCACAGAAATGTGCTCTTTGGTGGTGTCAGAGGCAGCTGAAGTGTCGGAGATGTCAGGATGACAAGGTGCAATTCCCATCTAAGCTTTTGCCACGAGGTGCTGGCTCTGGAAGGGAGAAGCAGAGCAGAGTGCTAATCCCTTGGGAATGAACAGCAGGCAGAGCACTGAGGCTCTTTTTCCTTTTTTCCCCTCCCCAGCGCTTGTAGTTCTGACCTAGAAATTCTTTACTGCATTTGCTGAGCTGGCTTAGTTAAAGACTTGACTAATTTCTGGAGGATTAGTTATTCAGAGTATTGGGAGGGAGGGTAATGTCTGCTCCTAACTCTGTAGACCAACCTGCTCAGGGTTCCTGGCTTGGGGACAGGTGCTGGTCTGTCCCCAGGTGTCCCAAGGGCACATCTGCTGTGCAGGTGCCTCATGGGGAGCACAACATGATGTAGTTGTGTCTTGCTCTTGTTCTTTTATTTGTTTTTACTCTGTTTAAAGAGAAAACCTAATTCTCATTTTCAGTGACACAATTTCAGCTCATGCTGCTGTTCCTCCTCCCTGGAGGTCCCTGTGACTGATGTCCCCAAGGCCCTGTCTCAGTCTGCCAGTTTGGGGTGGGCACCTCCACCTTGGCCAGGGCTTTCACAGTGGGCCTTGGCCACAGGGATCTCTGGAGTTCCCTGGAGAGTGACTGCCAGGCACAGATCTGCAGAGATCTGATGGTAGTGCTGGCTTTGGGGGATGCTTGTGCCCTGTCTCTGTGGGTGGGGTGGTGCTGGTCCTCCTAGCAGCCTGCCTGCAAATCACTTTCCAGTCTGTCCAGAGCCACTTTGGAGGGAGCAGGCAGCAAGCTGCAGTGTGGGTAGTACTTGTTCCTTTAAAGCCACGTTGTTGTGCTCAGGATCATTCTTCAGATGTGCAGTGACAGCAGCTGTTTTTCAGGTTGCAAATAGCTCCATGCCCTGGAGAGTGTATGGAGGAATGTATTTCCTTGATCTCCACAGGCTCTTGATGTGCTGATGAAAGTGGATTCCCTGTTTAACAGCAAAGTAAGGGCAGGTTGGCAGTTTATTTCTTTTCTATGCTTTTCCCATGGTGTTTTGGGAGGAAGCAGGGAGAAGAGGTTGTCAGCAGCCCTTGGACCCATCTGCAGTGCTGGGGGGTGACTTGGTCCTTTGCTGCAGTTGTGGGAAGGTGGGGGAGAGACCCTCAGCTCTGCTGGGTTCCCTGCAGCCCTGCCAAAAAGTGTCTGGAGAGAACAGGAGCTCCTGAGGAGAACTTCTGCAGGGAGTGATTTTGTTGCTGTCTGTTCCTCTGCACAGGGGCTTTGGCAGGAGGCAGAGTTTGTCCTGGACACCATCACACAGGCACAGCTGTCACAGCTGGAGGAGCCTGGGCCACCCAGAGTTCTGCAAACCCCCTTTTCAGAAGGCAATACCCAAAACGTTTGTTTCCCTGACCTGTGTCAACAGGCAGCTTTGCTGGCAGTGACTGCAATGCTTTTTGTTTGTGTTTTGGCAGAGCGATTGCAATAAACAATAAATGATTTATTAATAACCTGAAAATAGCTGTTCACCAGCTGAGCAGTGGGATGTGTTTGCACTCTCTCCTTGGCTGCAGGGAGCTTCCAAAGCAGCAGTGTTCAAAGCTGACACGTTTAGCTGACAGGCAGGGGTGTGCAGCTGCTGGGGCTGAGGCTCTCCCCAAAGCCAGCTGCTTTCACAGGGCAGCTCCCTGCCTTTGGGGAGGGTGTTTCTCTGCTGGATCCATGCTGGTGCTCGTAGCAGAAGAACGTGGAGGTGAGGAGTGCTCTGCCTGCAGCAGCTCCCTGAGCTCTTTGGCTGCTGGGGGACAGAGGGAAGGAGCTGCTGTCACCCCAAAGGGCCAGCCCAGGGCAGTCCCTGCAGCCTCCCACACTGATGGCAGGAGTTGGCATTTCACACCAAGTCATCATCTCAGGTGGTCTGCAGGCATCTATTCTCCAATTTTTCCAACTTCTCTCCCTGCTGGAGTTTGGAAATCTGGGGGCATCCTTGCTTGAATCAAAGCAACTGAATTTTAGCTGTTATTTCCTTCTGGAAGTCTGCCGTCATCTGGGTCCTGCAGGAGCTTTCACACAAGCTCCTGAGTCATGAGGGGTTTAAAGGGAGTGGGAGGAAGGGGTGGAAGAGGATGTGAGTGGCTCAGCTTCACCCCACTGTGGGAAACTGGGAGGATCTGGAGCATGAGGACAGTGGTGGGGAGTGAGTGAAGGACAGCTGTGTTTATGGAACTGAGCCCAGCCCTGTGGCATGGGGAACACCACAGGGTAGTGCTTGGCTGTGTGGGATATTTCCAGAGCCAGACTGTGGAATGGCCTTTCCAAGGAGCAAAGCACTGCAGCAGTGAAGGTGGTGGGGGCAGTTGCTTCAAGCACCTGTCTCCAGGTGTGTGCAGCATGTGGGAAGCAAACTGCACCAGAGATCCACTGCAGAGGAGTGTTATCAACAAGTGTAACCCTCCTCCAGACATTGTGTGCTTGTGAAGGCACCTGGATCTCTGCAGTGGAGCTTGGCACAGCATCCAGACCAACAGCTTCCTTTGGAAAGGAGTGAGAATTGGCAGCTGTAAGCCCAGAGAGCAGGAAAGAGTGTGAGGTGTACGGGTGGCTGGACCTGGAAACTCACACTCAAGACCTGGAAATGCTCCCTGAGCAAGCCCAGGATGTCAGCTCTGGTTTCCTGGGAAAATTATCTGCAGGTGCCTCACGCTGGGTGGATGGGTTTGCTCTGCAGAAGGGCTCTGTGGATGCCAGTGGGAGCTCTGCTGTGTGAACTCTTCCCCTGCATCTGCTTCCTCTGGCCAAGTCCAATGTTTTACTCAGGCTCCATTGTGAAGGTGCTGAACAGTGAGGGGGTGTCAGAGTCCAATTTAATGTGGTCTGTATTTCTTAGGAAGCGGCACTTGCTACACCTTCACTACTGCTGTACTAAACTGGGTTATCTCCCCAAAGGCACGAGATTCTTTAGCACATGGTGTTCCTGATGCTGTGGCAGCCTGAGCTCCACCCCAGAGGGGGAGCTGGGGTTAATTCCTGCCTGCCTGTCAGGGCAAGCACCTGCAGGTACCTCGTATTCCCAAAGTGCCGTGGTCTCCAGGGGATGGACGTGTCACTCACTGTTCTCTGGCAAGGAAGACCCTGGGAGGGGTTGAAGCTCCCTGCTGCCCCTGGCCTGGGGCTGTGTGTCCTGTTCCTGCAGCCTGGGGAGCCCCTGGATCACTGCCGAGCGTTCCTTTGCCTCTTCCTTCGGCCTCGCTCTCCGCAGCCTCAGCTCTGTCTGCACATTGCCTTTACTGCTGATGGAGCTGCTGCTTTAGCCATTGGCTCCTGCATACAGAAAGGGCTCACGAGAGCAACTACAGCTTTTCCTTTGCTCCACAGAGTGCCCGGGTAGCTGCAGTGTTTGCTGGATTTCATCAGATGAGAGGCGCATCTTTCTTAATAGCCTGTGTGATTTTTTCCAAAGGGACCCATTGCATTAAATCTTTAATCAAGCCAGCTGCTGAGGGAGAACAGTCAGGCCCCTGCCTTTGCTGTGGAGCTCTTGCAGCACCTGAGAGGCTTTCCCCTTCGGAGTAGCTGGAGCTGGTGCAGTTGGAGCCTTTGGAAGGGAGCTGGGGTGGCAAAGGGCCTCGTTGCTCCTCTTCTTCTCCCTGTCCTCTGCTGTAATGGCACAGGGACTGTGTGCCAGGGAAGCAGGATCCTCTCTGTGCTGTGTGTACTTGGGTCACATCAGCCGGCACAATGTGAGATAAACTGCATAGGATTTGGGATGTGCTGTTGCAGGGCTGCTAGCAAAAACCCTGTTCCAGCAGGTTGCTTCTGCTTGTGATTTCTTTTCTTTCCATCCTCAAAAATCCTTGTTTGCCCCAATTTCTTAAGAGTCTCAGGGTTTCTGACTGTCATTTTTGGTATTTTTTTTTAAATAAAATGCCTTTTGGGAACCAGGTGACATTTTGCTGAGCCTGGTGCTGCCTGCCCTGCTCCTGGGCAGGGGAGAGAGAGGGCTCTGCTAGCCCAGCTCACGCTGCCCCATCCTACTTGTGTTGATTTGACTTACATCTTGCATTTGCTGTGTGCTCTGACCTTTTCTTCCTTCCTGTCCCCTGCTTTCTTCCCCCACAGCCTTCTCTGTGAGGCAGGAGTAATTTGGGAGGAAAGCCTCATTCATTTTTCCTGCTCAGCCACGGGTGCAGCTTTTGACTGTGCTGGCAATTGCCTTTGATAGACATTTACAGAGACAGCGACCCGTGAAAGAGTAAATCAAAGACTCAAAGCTGGTGCCTGGGAGGCACCTTCGTCTGATGTGTTCCTCTGCAAATAGTGGGCAGGTAACAAAGACATCTGCAAATCAGGCAGAGTTCAGCAGGGGATGCAGCTTCCCAAAGGAAAGGGGCAGGATAGTCAGATTTATCATAGAATTATGGAATGTACTGAGTGGGAATAAACCCACAAAGATCATTGAGTCCAACGCCTGGCCCTGCACAGACACCCCAGCAATCCCACCCTGTGCATCCCTGAGCTCTGGCAGCCTTGGGGCTGTGACCATTCCCTGGGGAGCCTGGATACCACTGGTCACCAGAGCCTGGAGAGAGGGTTATTAAGCTTGGATTTCACAGCTTGGCTCCTGTAGCTGTAGTTCTGCATGAGGCTTTTCTCTGGATGAAAAAGATGCCTTACGTCTTTATTTCTTTATTTTTAATTTTCATGTTATCTATTTTTATTTGCATCTTGGTGCCTTGAAAAAGCCTTAGCTTTGAGCTTTGACCTCTCTGTGCTCCCATGGCTGGGTTCTTGGGATGCCAGGACCTAATGAGGGGCCAGAGGAGTGCTGGCCCTGATCCTGCTCCAGGGCTGGACTCACTGCCTACGCCTTGAGGTGACTCAGATGGATTTTAGCCATGGCCAATCTCCGAGGCAGTGGGACCTGGTGTGGCAGATGTGCCCCATGGGTGACACCTGGCTCAGACAGCATCACTCCCGTGCTCTGGGCTGAGTGTCTGTAACAGGAAAGCTGCTCCAAGTGCCAGAGCTGCCCTGTTATCGCTTCATCCCCTGTGAGGCTGCCTGTGCTGTTCCCAGAGCATTCATCCATGAGCGCTCACAGGCCTGGCTGCTCTGCTGGCAGCTCCCACCTTGCCTGCCTGGGACAACACTGGCCTGCCAGCAGTGACAGTGTGGCCTGCCTGATGTTCTCTGGTACTTGCCACCTTCACTGCTTGTTTGCAATTTTCCTTGCTCCATGCATGAAATGTGGAGCAACCTTTTAAAATGTGTTCTCCTGGATGTGGGGGAGGGTTTGTCCACAAGGCATACGTGCCCTGCATGCTCTGCATCCCTGGGGGTGGCATGGAGATGCCAAGCTGTTTGCACTGGGCAGGACGAGGGTCACATTGTCCTGGTGACTGTCCCTCCTGCATTATCCCTGCTTTAGGCTGCTGGTGCTGGGCTGGGGAGGTTGGTCCTGCTGAGCAGCACTCCTGTGTGGTCCCTCCATGGGCTCTGAGCAGCATCCTGACACCTCTCCAGGCAGGCAGGGACACCTTTCCAGCCCTGCTGTGTGCACCAAGCAGAAAATCAACCCCTGACCTCTTTAGGTCCCACCCATTTGTGGCTAAATCTCTGGCCAACAAGGAGGCTGAGGGTTTGGATTGCCACGTACCACTGCAGTGCCTGGTCCTGCCATAGCCCCCACAGAAGAGGGGGCACGGGTGTCAGTGCCCAGGGAGGGAAAGCTAACACTGGTTTGGAGAATGAACGGCTGGAAAGGCACAGCTGAGTCAGAACCATCGCCTACAGAGCCTGAGGATATCAGAGTGAAGAGGTCCCGGGCTGTTTTTGGCAGCCTGAGTGCTGCAGGGCAGCATGGGGTCATTGCCCATCACGGGTGCTGGTTGCCCTCACTCTGTGGCCCTCCTCTGTCCATGTGCAGCAGCTGATGTGGAGGAGCCCCAGGGCTTTCCTGAACATCCCAAAACTGCTGCTTCCTGTGGGGATGCTGCGGGCCCCAAGATGAGGGCAGAGCTGTGGTGGGACCTGTGCTGATGAGCCATGTGAGGCTGCACCAGGGGAACCCATCAGCTTCTGCATTTGAAATGTGTCTGCCTGCTTCAGCTTTTGCTTGTTATGTGCTGCCAGAGGGCTGCTGTGGGCAGATCCAGGTGATTTGGAAGAACTCGGAAGAGAATGATGAGAGCTCCTTATTTTGGTGGGGTTGTGATTTCTTTTTCCAGAATTTCTTTTGGGACCTTTGGGAGTGAGTTTTCCCTGCACGCCCCAGGCCCCAGCTGACACTTGTGGATGTGGATTGGGGGCTCACAAAGGTGCTGGCTCCTTCCACTGGAAGTGAAGGCTGAGGTGAGTTTGAGGGTCTGACAGTGGATGAGACTGTGGTGTGACAAAAGGGCAGAGAGCTGCTGCCAGTGAGCAGGGGACCAGAGCAGAGACATCCAGCACTGGACAACTTGGGCTAAGATGCAATCTTCCTTTTTTCCTTTCTTTTTCTTGTTTTGCCCCTTTTTCTGTTGAGGTGTTACAGCTGAGGGAACCTCTCTTGTGCCCTCAAGCCAGCCTGGCACCAGCTGGGGAGCTGTTGGCACCTGAGATAACCATGCAGTAAAGTAGAATCTCAGGATGGTTTGGGTTGGAGGGATATTATAGCTCATCCCATTCCACCTCCTGCCATGGGCAGAGACATCTCCACTTTCCCAGGCTGCTCCAAGCCCCATCCAGCCTGGCCCTGGACACTTCCAGGGATCCAGGGGCAGCCACAGCTTCTCTGGGCACCCTGTGCCAGGGCCTGCCCACCCTCCCAGGGAACAATTCCTTCCCAAAATCCCATCCATCCCTGCCCTCTGGCACTGGGAAGCCATTCCCTGTGTCCTGTCCCTCCATCCCTTGTCCCAAGTCCCTCTGCAGCTCTCCTGGAGCCCCTTTAGGCCCTGGAAGGGGCTCTGAGGTGTCCCTGGAGCCTTCTCCTCTCCAGGTGAGCACCCCCAGCTCTCCCAGCCTGGCTCCAGAGCAGAGGGGCTCCAGTCCTGAGCCCTGCCTGGGAGGAAAGGCAGCACCTTGAGCTTTGCCTGCAGGCCTGTGGGAGGGGACATATCCCGATTTTAATCGGGGGGGGGGGTGGATTGCACAATGCTGAGCTGCAGCACTGAGCTCTGCCTGCCCCTGGCAGCCCCGGCGTGAGTCCACAGCGATTCCCAGGGCCCTGGCTGAAGGACTGGCCTCTGCCCCAGGCAGTTCAGCTGCCATGGCTGAGCCTGGGGGATGTGGGGGATGCGGGAAGTGCAGGTTTGTGCTGCTGTCATGATGTGACTCCTGCCTGTGTGTCCTGCCAGCATCACCAGCGACAGACCCGGCTCTGCTGCCCAGGGGGAGGCAGACACATCAGATAGGGCTCTCCAGCACTGGAGGAGGATAAAATACAGCTCCCAGAGCTGCCTGAGCTGCTGGCAGAGGTGTCTTGGCTGTTGCATGGGACAGTGAAGGTACCGTGGTGCTGGTCCTACCTGTGCACTGAGAGATGGGGCTGAGGTGTGCTGGAGTCCCTGCTTGTGCAGGGGTGCATGCTGGGCTGAGCTACGGTTCACAGCAATGTGATGAACAAATCTTTGCTGTACTTCAAGCTTTTTTATCATATGGGGGTACTGAGGGATGGATTCCTTGGCATTTTAGCTGAACACAATCTGTGTCTGTGTGTGCTGATGAGAGCAGATGTAGAAAGTAGCCTGTTCTGTCACACACTTGTGATGCTGCTTTTAGGTATTTGACAGGGAGAGCCATTGACCTCAGTGTCTTGTGCTCCACCATCTCCTCTCCCATAGTAGCTGCTAACTGATGTAGAACTTTCCATTTCTAATTCACTTTCTCTTTTAAGCAAAAGGTGTTTCCCTCCTGTGAGTGGTTGTTGTTTCCTAGAAGTGCCTGTGCAGACCATGTGCTGTGAGTTATTTTTCTCACCACATTGACGTCATGAGGTTGGAAGTTTGGGGGGTTTTCTGCTGTGGAACATGGCTGTGATGCTGGACCTCCTTCCTCAGCTCTGCAGGCAAGGTGTGCTCTGCTTCCCCTGTGTCCTGGCACAGCTTGACAGACCCCAGGGGGGTGTTGGTAAAAGCCTTACAGCTTACCCCCTCTCTTTGGGGAAAGGCACTGGATTATGGTGGGAACCCAGTGGATCCTTGACCCCAACTGTTTGGCAGAAACCCCCTTGCCAGCTAGTCCCCTCTGGCCAGCCAGCACTTAAATGTTGGGGTTTGAATGTGCTGGATGTGCAGTAGCTGTAGTGCCTTTCCTGGTGTGGTCCAGGCTCTGGCAGGATCCTAGGATGCTTTGCAAGGGCTGGAGCGTTGTTTCCCCACAGCTCTTCAGGGCACAACTTCACATTGCTCATCCCCTGGTGGGTGCTGGGGCAAGGTTCAAACCCCTCAGCCCTGGAACGAGCCCCCTCCTTCCCCTGCCCCTGTGTTGGGTGCTTGTGTGGCCGTGGGATGAGTCAGTGCACTCCGGTGCTGAGGAAGCGTGCTTGGACTGGCTTGTGTTCTGGTTCTCAGCAGATCAGCTGAGCTGACTAATTTCTACTCCTTTCTGCTGCTGGTGTGAGTTTCACAGTGTGACACAGACCTGTCCCACAGCCAGTTCCCACCAGCCTGCACAGACACCTCCCTGGAGTTTCCCTTCCCTCTGTCAGCATGGTAGCGTCTTTTGGAGGCAGCAGCGAGCTAAAGGTGTAAATAAAGGTGAGAAGAGCTGATGCTGCAGATGGTGCAGGATGCCAGGGTCTCCCCCATTCTCTGCATCCTTTGTCCACAGCAGCAGCAGCCTCGCTCTCACCACACAGGCTGCAGTGTCGGGTTTGAACCACGCGCTCCTGGTGGGAGCATGATGTGAGCACATGAGCATGATGTGTGCTGCAGCTGGAAGCAGTTGGGTTCCTCATGCTGGAAAATGGAGGGATTCCAGGAACCCCAGTGTGTGGCTCCCCCATGCACAGCTAATCCCACCAACTTCCAGGCCTGTGGGTGTCCCTGAGGTGGCAGAGCTCAGGGAGCTGATGGGAATGCCCTGAGCAGCTCCGTGACTGGAGCTCTGCTGCCTGCACGTGGGGATGTGAGCGGGGACAGCACAGTATGCTCTGTATGGCAGCAGAGTTCCTCTCAGCTGAGGAGTCTCACCATGCAACTGCTCATTTTGGTGGCACTGACCATTGGGGTAATTGTCCTGACCAATGGGACATTAAATATTTTGCCTATATTGTGAAGGATGTGATCTGCTTTGTCACTTGTCTTACTTCCCTGAAATAAATCAATGTATTTGTTTTCCCTTGGGTTCTATTTGGGCTCTGTACTCCAGCAGTCCTGGAGGTTTTAATTTTACACAACTAGCATTTCAGAAGTTGTAGAGGTTTGTTTTGACTTTGTTTTAATTAAATTGCTATAACCTGGGGGAAATCTTTGTCCTTAATTTAAATGGAAAGCTTTATTCTGGGTAAATCTAACATCCCTGTCTAGCTGGTGATTGTGCTGTTCAGAGTTTTGACAGGAAAAGTTAAAATTTTACTCCAGGCTCAAAAGTTTGCAATCATTGACTGCAACAGGCAGGGCCAGCTCGGTGGCATAAAAGGATTATGTTAATCTATTGTTTGGGAAAGAAGTCAGATTTTGATAGATTCTGTTTTGATGCAGAAATGGGATAATTACTGCTTGAGAGGTCAAAAGAAAATGGTTGGAAATAGAAATGATGCCTGGTATTGGATCCTGGGCTTGTTGAGGATGTCTGTACCCCTCTGGGCCAGTGCTTCCTGAGGGATGTGGGGCTTGTTTGGGAAGTAGGGAGGATTCCAAATTCCCATGGGGTTCAAGCACCATCTCCTCCTGGAACAGCCTCTCCACCACACAAACCCCAGCTGCCAGGCTGGGTCTGCTACCAGTTCTTAAAAGTCCAGGTGAGCTTGAGTGAAGCCCTGGGAAGGAGAGGTGCTCAGGACTGTGCCTCCATGTCCATGGGATCAGTAGAAGGACTTCACACAAATTGGAGGCTGTGGATAAATCATTTCCCAGAGAGGCTGTTGCATATTAGGAAGAGATTGTTCCCTGTGAGGGTGGGCAGGCCCTGGCACAGGGTGCCCAGAGAAGCTGATCCAGCCCCTGGATCCCTGGAAGTGTCCAAGGCCAGGCTGGACAGGGCTTGGAGCAGCCTGGGATAGTGGAAGGTGTCCCTGACCATGGCAGGGGTGGAACAAGATGGGCTTTAAGATCCATTTCAACCCAAACCATTCTGTGATTCCATGATTCTATGATTTATCCATAGTTCCCTTCCAAGCAAGTCATGCCAAGTGCTGGTCAGGTGCTCATCCCACTCATTTTGTTGTGTATGAGGTGATCTCCTATGCCTGGCTCTTAACTGAATTTTGATCTCTCTCCAGCCTGTGGCCACTGGTGCCACCTCCCTGCCCTGGTGAGCCCCACGAGGGGACCCAGCAGCCGTGGGTAGTGCCCAGCACTCACAGCTGGTTTGGGAAGCTGTGGGCACAAGGCTGGGGTGAAGGGAGCAGCAGGGTCTCACTGAACAGCCATCAGGAGGAGTGGGGACAGCACAACACACGGTGAAAATTGTGTGGCCAGGGTGGCTTTGCCCCATGGGCTGGCAGATGGGCACAGCCCCTCCGTCCCTTTTCTGCTTCATCTTTCTCAGTCACAACACTGCGAGTCCTGGCCCCTTCTGGGAAGTTTTGGGGTTATGCACTTGCTAAGGAAACCATGTGGGTGTGACAGGGATGGTGGGGGTGCAGTTGTCAGGAGGCAGCTGTGGGAGGGGGCTGCTCCTCCTTGGAGCTCTGCTGTCTGTGGGATGTCGGCAGCGGTATCGATGCAGTCTTCTGCTCTCCCAGCCTGGAGACCGCTTGCTCCATATTGATTATAATTTTTTTTCTGAAGACTGATGAAGTTTCCTGGGCTCTAATTGCATGAATTATTCTCCTTTCCATTTTCTGAAACCCTTGATCATGTTAATGAGTTTTCCAATTTTTGCTTTGGGTTTTGCTAGGGCTGGTTTTTCAGAGAAAAAGAACAACTGATGTGCAATGAGCTGGGTCTGTTCCCAGGCTGCTTGAGTAAGTGGGGATTATACACATCCCAGTTTGTCCCACTTGGGCAGGACCTGGGAGTTTTGTTCCTTTTGATTTGAAAGAATCACAGAATTACAGAATGTCCTGACTTGGATGGGACCCATGAGGATCATGAGTCCAGTTTCTGGCCCTGCACAGACACCCCAACAATCCCACCCTGTGCATCCCTGAGAGAGTTGTCCAGGCACTCATGGAGCTCTGGCAACCTTGGGGCTGAGATAATTCCCTGGGGATCAAATGAATTTTGGGTGGATCTCAAGCAGAGTGGGGGCAGAGCCAACCTTTGCTTTTGGGAACGGTTCAGCAGAGGCAGAACCCCTTCCCCAGACAGCCCTGCCAGCTCCAAATGTCCTCAAATTATCCTGCTTTTGTTTCTCCTTTGGCTGTGTTTACTCCCATCCCCTCATTGTTGATGTTTTAGACTTTCTTCAGTCCTTTTGAACTCAACAAACCATTTTTAGGAGGTATCAACCAATTTTCTCTCTCTTTTATTTCACTTAGCAAGTATCTAAAGGCCCGTGTGACTCCTCCAGCTGCCTGTGCTGCTGGCTGCTTTTCCCTGCCCTTATCTCTTCCCTGCAAGCCTGAGCCAGGTTTTATGCAGCCATCAGGGAGCAGCACCAGGGACAGCCCTGCTTTGGGAGATAATTATCCCTGTGTGCCCATGATTTAACTGCACAGTGCTGCGAGTGGGGAGAGCCTTTTGAAGTGGGATGAAATAACCTGGCAATTTCCATCGATCCAGGGGGGTTCAAAAGGGAATTGGATTTCAGGAGCATGCACATCCCATGCTGCTCCAGAAAGGGACAGATGCTGATCAGCTGCTGCAGGTGGGTTACTGGATCAGCCCTGGCATCTCTGTGCTGGGGGCTGGGGCTGCCTCTGTGCTGCCACACTGGGTTTGGTGCTGACTCCACCTCTGCTTCCCGGCTGCTGCTCTGGGAAGGTGAATTTTCATAGAATCATAGGACTCAACTCTCACCCCTGCACAGACACCCCAACAATCCCACCCTATCCATCCCAAGAGCATTATCCAAACACTCCTGGAGCTCTGGCAGCCTCGGGGCTGTGCCAGCACCCTCTGGAAAAGAACCTTTCCCTGAGATCCAAACTGACACAGCTCCAGCCATTTCCTGTCCCTGTCACAGAGAGCAGAGATCAGAGCTGCAGCCCTGGTGAGCTCTGTGCTCCATCTCCTCCAGCTGAGCAAACCAAGAGCCCTCAGCTGCTTCTACGGTGTCCCCTCCAAAGCCTTCCCATCCTTGGAGTGCAACGCTCTCCCTGTGTGATTCTATGGTATTTCCAAGAAAGAGGGAATTTTAATTTAATTTGAGAATGAAGGTATTTTACCTTAATTTGGGCGGCACATCTGGGTTTGCTGCTGGAATTAGAGTAGTTGTGCTAAGTGATACATTGGGTAAATCACTAAATTGATGTGGTTGGCTCGTGGTAGGTACCAGCACGGAAGTGTGTGCATAATGCAATAGAGCTGGCAATTACAGCAAAGTGCCTGCTTAGACTGAAATTATTGAGCCTCTTGCACACTCTGCACTTTATAACAGCTGTGCTGAAATGTAGCTCTTCCCAGAGGGCTCCACAGATCTACCAGCAAGTACACATCGCTCCCAGAGCTGTGCTGTTCCCAGGAGTTGGCTCCAGGAGTCCTCAGACATGTTTCTGCAGGGTGCTGGGCACCACAGAGAACCTGCAGTGTGTTGTGCCACTGTGGGCTGGTGTTTGTACAGAGCATGGCCACATTTAGAATCAAGGTGAAATGCTTGGATTAATTCTGGATGGAATTATTTAGGTTAGAAAAGTCCTCCAAGATCATTGAGTCCAACTGTTACCTCAGCACTGCCAGGCCCACTCATCTATCCTCACAGAGAGGCATTTCTTTCCAATATCCCATCTAGTCCTGCCCCTGGTCAATGCGAAACCGTTCCCCGTTGTTCTGTCACTAAAGTCCCTCCGCAGCTCTCCTGGAGCCCCTTTAGGCTCTGGAAGGGGCTCTGAGCTCTCCCAGGAGCCTTCTTTTCTCCAGGTGAACAACCCCAGCTCTCCCAGCCTGGCTCCAGTTCAGGAGCATGTCCATGGCCTCCTCTGGATTTGTTCTGATGTCTCTTGTTCATCTGTTTCTTAAATCAGTTCATACTTGCATTTAACATATTTCTTCATGTGCACGTGCTGATCATTGTTTTTGAGCACCCTGTGAAATAATGTATTCCAATTTTATTTTTATAACCATCCCAAAACAGTTGATGATTCTCTGGCATGCTGGGTTAACCAGCAATGAAAAGTTTGGCCTCAGTCACTGTGGGTGTATTTAAAATAAAATGGATAAAATGATAAAATGGTGGGTGGAAGTTTACTTCCTACACCCCAAGAATTAGTGCTCAGAATTTTTAAAAAACAGTGATTATCAAAATTCTTCTGAACTGGCTGAAAGATTTGACTGGGAGCTGATGTGTGACATCAGTTGTGAGTTTTCTGCAGTTTGGAAAATTCCTACCCCAGTCCTTTGAAGTCCCCACGGTGCTTTCAGGTGACTGCCCAGGTAACTTGGAGAGCCTGGTCCCTCCCCCACTGGCACCAGGAAAAGGATCATAAGAAATTCTCTTCCACCTGACCTGAGGACACAGATGTTCTTGGAGGATTAGGAAGCTTCCTCTCACCCAGTTTTGGGGATCTCAGCAGGTATTTTTCCCTTGTGAGGAGAGGGACTGGGTTACCAGGACTCCTGTGATGAAATGACCTCTTTGCCACAGGACATGCTGGGATGAGCAGGCAGCAATGCCTCCTGCTCCAGACTGTTCCTGATGAGTTTCTCAGGCTCCAGCTCCTCCTGTGGCTCACCTGGCAGCTTTTCTAGACTGTTCTGCTGTCACTGCTCAATGTCACACCTCCAGTCTAGGACTCCACTTGTGCATCCTGCTGGGCTCCGTTCTCAGCGCTGCTGGAGCTCTGCTCTCCAGGTGTCAGCCAGCCTAGGAAGGGGCCAAAGGGAAAGGGAGCCTTAAACCAGCCAAGGTTTTGCTTGTAGAGATGGGGTGGCTGCCACGATGGCTTTAACCTGTTTGAATTGCTTCCCCCAAGCACTGGGAGGTTGGGAACTGGTGAGCATCCCCTGTGCTGTTCAGGGGGGAGGGATGAGCTGTGGGAAGCATGGCTGAAGGAGGAACAGGATGGGCTCTGCATCAGTGGCTGAGTTGCTTTTAGGGATGCAGCTCCCCAGAAGAGCCAGGGCTGGAAAGGGGATATGTTTACAGTTAAACACGAGATTACAGTGTGAACACTTCACTGGTGTTGAGTGGTCTGGGTGTGGAGTGAAACTGGAGCCCTAGAGAAATAGTTAGGGTCCTCTTGAGCTGTAGGCATGGATGGAGGAGCTGTCAGCTCAGAAGAACCCCCTTTTCCTCTTTCCCTGCTTCTGCCTATCCATATTTAAAAAGTGTAATTGGAGCAAAAGCTGCTTGGGGAAGCCACAGAGATGTAACCAGATCTGGTTTGCTCACAGTGGGCTCAGGAGCATAGGGACTGGGTGCTAAAAGGAGTCTCTGGGAATGGTGCAAGGGCCACCTTTCAGGGCTGTCTGCCTCGTCCCACTGTGCTGGGTGGCCACAGGACCTGGCAGAGAAGCTTCCCAGTTCACACTTAGGATGTCTGAACTGCTGGGATGTAGCTGTGATGATTTCTGCCTGAAAAAGCATTGTGGTTTTTGCAAGCTTGGACTGGTGCTGGTTCCAATATCTATGATGGCTTCACTGTGTTGGGAGGGTTCTGAAATGGGGACTGTTGGTCTCTAGGGCCCAAAGCAGTATATGCACAGGAATGTGTGAGATGACCCAGGCAACCAGGCTGTGTTTGACTTGTGGGTATTTTTCTCCTCCCAAATGCTGTAGCCAGAGGTGTGAGATGCCTGTACCAGGGCTGGGTGATGGCTGTGCAGCTGTGCTCAGCATCCCCCAAGTCCCAGCGCCGTGTGGGTTCTGATTCCTGCTTTAACATCTCCTCCACAGCTCCTCTTAAAAATCAGTTTATGTCTCTGCAAATTAAACCACTGTTTCACTTATGAAGTGTTTCATTCCACTGGTAAGTGGAAATGGGAAGCTGTCGCATCGCTGAGTGCGTGGCTGCAAACCCCAGTACGGCAGATTGTTAATGTGAAATTAGAGAGTTCAGCAATATCTTGGCAGATTGCCTCTGCTAATAGGAGGCACCGAGCTCCTCTGGCAGCCAGCTGATGTGAGAGCCATGTTTGAAGGGCTGGCCACTCATTCTTTGAGCAAGGAAGGGCCTGAGGGCTGTTCCATGTCCTTGGGGTAAAGGAGACAGCCTCTCCCTTGCCCCGAGGCACCAGCACAAAAGCAGAGGCTGTAACTCAGAGTGATGTGGGAGCTTGTGCTGCCTCAGCATCGGCCCTGGTTGTGCTTTCAGCCAGATGGGTTCAGTCAGCCCTGTCCAGGGTGCCTGGGGTACTCTGGGGGGGTTGCAGGGCTGGAATCCCCTCTGGAGTATCACTTTTTGGGCACAGTTAGAGGTGTTTATGGAATTGTCTGAGTTTGCAGGCATTGGTACCTTCAATGCCACCATCCCCAGCCTACCCAGAGGTTTCATGAAGGTAGCGTTTCCTCCTGTTTATTTTCTAAGTGCTGGCACTGTTGGGCTCAGGGACTGAGCTCTGCAACTTTGTTGGGAGCCTGACTCCCTGCCGAGAGCTGCGGCTCCTATCTCCTCCCCACCGGAGGGTACTGCAGCAATGTGTGCTGTCACCTGTCCCAGGTGTCCCCCTGCTGCTGGGACGCTGGGGGAGTCTGGCTTGCTCCTTGGATTTTGTGCCCACCAGTCTGTCGAGTCCTCCTGCTGTTTTTGTCTGCAGTCTTCCAAACTGCCCTTTTGTCCCCAAACAGTTCTGCTTTGCAAATGCCAGAGGAGGATCCCTGGGGCAGCATCGCTGCTCCCCTGCCCTCCCCACAGGTGGTGGAAGGGGGAAAAAGAGGGATTCAAATGAGCACCGCTGTTCCTCTCCGGCTGCCCTGTCCAGCCCCCTCTCCTGTTGCCTTGGCATGGCTCAGGAGCAGGTAACACCACCTCTGCCAGGTGACCCCGCTGTCCTCCTCACACTCCCAGCTGTTTGTGCCTCTGCCCGGTTTGCTCTGGGTGCCGTGCCTTTTTCCATAGCAGGGAAACAAGAGTTTGTCCCCTTCTGCCTCCCCTTCTCCTGGGCTGCTTCCCTGCCAGCCCCCTCTGCTCTTCCCCGGCTCCTCCGCTCTCCTCCGGCTCGTGTGACCTCCTTTGACGTGTTGCATTTCACGGCGGAGGGTGTCGGGGAGCCGATGGCAGATAAGCGGGGTGAGTGACAGTGTTACTGCTCTGCAGCGCTCAGAGCCAGCCGGCGGATGCGCTGCCCTCTCCGCAAACCCATCGGTCCGGGGGAGCGCCCTGGACCCCTCCCCAGCTGCGGCGGAGCCCATCGGAGGGAGCAGGTGGGAGCCGGGGGAGGGTGGCTGTGCGGAGCAGTGCGCGAACAGCTTCATTTCCCCGGCTGCCAGAGGAGAACAGCCCCCGCTGTCCCTCCCCGTGTGTGCCGGGGCGGGGGAAGGTGCCCGGGGGACCGTGTGCCTGCCCCATGGAGATGCTGGCATGGTCCCCCGTGTCCCCCCCGAGCATTGCAGCCCCCTGCTTTGTGTGCAGGTCTGCTCGCTCTGTTTGCCGGGATGAATGTCAGCGCCCGGAGCGGGGAGCAGGGAGTGGGGATGGCGCAAACAAATTATCCCACCACCCCCTCCCAAAAAAAAAAACCAACAAAAAAACCCAAAGCGGGGGCGGCGGCAGGGACCGGGATCAGGGACCGGGGACAGGGACCGGGGACAGGGACCGGGCACAGGGACCGGGCACAGGGGAGCGGGGACTGTGGCTCTGCCGGGAACACCGAGCCGGGGCCGGCCGCCCGGGTGTCCCCGGGCCGGGCTCCGCGGGGCGCAGCTGGCTGCTCAGGCATTTAGTTCCAGGGGGAAAGCTGAGCCAGAGTCCACAGGAGAAGAAAGAAAATAAGGGAGGAGGGAAGTGGAGGTCAGGAAGGGCTTTCGGCAGCGGATGGCCGTCCCTGGTGGCGAGGGGGCTGCTTGCAGGGGATGGCACTAAGCAGGGAACCAGCAATGAATGCAGGTTGTTTATTTTTTAACATGGCATCCACACCGGAGGGATAAAAGGGTGCTCAGGGAGCTTGGGGCTCTGCCAGCTGAGTTACCATCAGTTGTCCTTGCCGTTTCCTCTCCTGGCATGGCTGGGAGTCGCCGTCAGACACCCCTTCCCCTGGATATGCTTCATTGACTCGATCTGCCTTTGCTCCGTGGGGCTGGAGCAAGGTTTGGGTGTTTTTTTTCTGAAGCCCTCGTTTTTTCTCCGCCCAGCTGGCGTCAGGCGCCGAGGATGCAGAAACAAGTGCTCCTGACTAGGGGAGGGCTGGCAGGAGGATTTCCCTTCGGGTTCGCAGCATCCCCGTGTCTGCTGTCTGCTGTGGAAGGGCTTTGTGTTGGAGCGTGGGGAGCAGAGCTCACAGGTCACCTCTAACTGGATCAACCTCGCTTGCTTTAAATTCCTGTCCCTCTTCTTGGGCTCAGGTGTTTGGTGACAGGCTGGAAAGTCATGGTAGGTGGGTGCTGCTGGCAGCTGAGAGTGCCTTCTGCTCTGGAAAACAGGGAGGGAGGAAAACTGGTGGACTCTGAATATCCTTGGGAAGAGCAAGCGGGGATCCTCTCCACACTGTAAGAACAGACCCTTTGGAAATTCATCTGAGCAGCCGATTTCTTGGTGTTTGTCATCGCCTCTGAGATCAAACCCCATCCCCTTCCTCATCCGAGGGCCACCACAGCCAGGCTGGGCCACCTACTCAGAGGGCAGCTCCTCCACCTGCCCAGTGCCACTCGCCGTGGGGGCTCGCAGACCTGTGCCAGCGCTACCGAGGGACCCTTTCCAGCGAGCACTTTTAATTCTTCCTCCTTCACTCAGCTCTGCAGCATCACATGAAATGATATGTGCAGCCGCCAGCTGCCCTGAGCTGAGACCTGCGCTTGGCTCAGGGAGACAGGACTTAGCAGCCTGCAGATCTGAGGGCTCACTGGAGCACGCTGTGGACTGTCCAAGTAACTCGTGGCTGAGCTCCTCCTGCCCTGTGCTGGCTCGCTCCGGCCCTGCTCCCTCCCGGTGCCGAGGGCTGGCAGGGCGCACGGCCGGGGTGTAGCATGCACGAGCGAGCAGAGGGACACGGGGACACCGGCGGGAGCCATGGCTTCGTTTGGGAAGCTGACGGAATATTTCAGCCTGAGGAAGTCGAGGCCGGAGCTGCGCTCCAGGCGCTGGAGCCGGCGGAGCGGGAGCTGTTGCTGTAGTGTCACGGAGTGCAGGTACGGGCTGGCAGTGACCCCACTGTCCTGGTGTCTCTGTGTGTGCCCGGGGCTTGCGGGGTGGGATGTGCAATCCTTGGTGCTTTGCTTTCTGTTTTCTTCTCTCGGGGCTGGGAGGGGGCTGGGAGCAGGCCAGGGGCTCTGGAAGCATCACCCCGTTCCCGTCTGGGGCTCCCACGTAGCTGGTGGCTGCAGGATGTCTCTGGGAGGCTCTGTGACCTGGCATCTGTCTCCCTGCCCAGGGCACGTCCCAGGTGTCGGTGGCACATCTTGGGTGTCTGCTGGGTGACCACGTGCACCTGTGCCTGCCTCTGCCTGGTGCTCTCTGCTGTGCCACTGCACTGTCCCCTCATCCGAGGAGCGAGGTCATTGCACCAAAATCACCCTTCCCTCCTCCTGCCCCGTGCGAAGGCCTCTGCAGGGGCAGCGAGAAGTGGCTACACGCGGTGGAGTCTGTGTGCATGAGGTGCTGATGGAGCCTCCTGTCGTGTAGGAAGGGTCTGGCAGTGGAGGGGGGAGCTCCTCTGGGCAGATGGACACACGGTTCATCGGCAGCTCTTTTGGGGTTTGGATTGATGAGGGGATCACGGTGGGGATGGGGAAGGTGGCATTTGGGCCGACTGGAAATCCTCTAGGAGTGCTCAGTGTTGGGGGGGGTTGCACACATCCTTGTGTTGCATGTAAACACAGTTACTGCAATTTAGAAAATTGCTCTGTGCCTGGGTGGCTTCTCCTTGGATGTCCTGTAGGACAGGGCTGGCACTTGGTGCTGCTCTGGGCTCGTCCCCATTTGTGCCTGAGCAGCGTGTCCCCAAATGTCCTGCTGACCGGCAGACCGTGCCTCCCCGCTGCTGTGGGGTGCAGCTCTGTGTAGGGACACACGGCAAAAAATAACAACAAGGTGTTCATCTACCTTCCTTCCTGCTTGTTGAGCACTTTGTAAAGGTAATTAAAATATCTACAGATTGAGATGAAGTTGGAGCCCCTCCTGCTGCCACTGTCTCCCCTCTTCCCTCGGTGGCTGAAGAGGAGTCGCCTCTTCCCCGCTCACTCGTTTCTCTGGAAACATTCCTAGCAGAGCCAGGAGCTTTGCTCTGCTCCTTTTTGGCATTGTGGACGGAAACCCTGGTTTCTGCCCGCAGGTTTTTGCTGTCCTGGTGTGGAGCTGGGTGTGAGGAAGGTCTGTGGTCCAGGTGCTGCTGAGCACAGTCGGTGCCTGGGGTGTGCTGTGTGGAGCCAAGCGTGTGCCAGTGCCTGGCCGAGCGAGAGGAGGAGGTGCCACCCCCATGTGCAGGGTGCCACGATCCTGGACCTTGGCGTTTGGGGTGAGTTGGGGTGGTTTCCTGGGTAATGGGAGATGTCATGGTGCCTTCTTAGCTCTGGGATGTGAGCCACAGAAAAGTGGCATTGATGGCAGTGATGTGTAGCTCACGTACCAAATTTTCCAGGAGATGCTGGCTATGCATGTGGGACTCTGAGCAAGCTGCTCTGGTGGAAGGCATCCCTGTCCATGGCAGGGGGTGGAACAGGATGAGCTTTAAGGTCCCATCAACGCAAACCAGTGTCTGAGCTGTCCCCTCATGCAGGACTGTGGCTCACTGTGCATCAGACGTGGCCACCATGGCCACTGCCTGTCGGGGCTCAGCTCTGTGTGGCTCCTCTTCCCCCCAGGCAGATCCTGTGTGTGCCCAGGTGCTCTGCTGTGGCCAAGCTCGAGTTGCACAGAGCTCGAGTGGACCTGTGGATACTGAGCCCGTTCCCTTGATTGCTCTGACTGATTATGAAACTATCTAACTGAGTGTTGATTGAAGAGTGGGATGCTTTGAAATCAGTGTCACTTATCACCCCAGCTGCTTGAGCTTTGGCCTGTTCCCCACACAATGTCTGTACCTTGAGATGCCCCAGGAGATCTCCACAGCTGAGATCCAGAGGCCAGCACAATGCAGCTGCTGCGATGTCTGGCCCTGCTCTTGCTTTAGATGATGCTTCTTCCAGCTCCGTTGATCAACTTTCTGCTTTTACTTTGTTTCTTCACTCTACTGTGGGCAAGTGAAGCATGGAGATAAGATCCTCAGCTCCCGCATTTCCACGCGCATGGAGGTAGCAGAGATCCTGCGTGCCAGCCTCAGCAGGGTGATGTGTAACAGCCTCAGCACAGCCCTGCCCTGCTCCTGCTCAGTGCAGCCAGGCTCCCATCCTGCTTCCCAAGGCTGCATGATCCCCTGGGACCGCAGGGAACAGACGTAGGCAGGTACTCAGTCGAGAGTGTGCACTGACTGGAGTTATTGCATTCTAAATATAGTGGTCCCACGCATTCTCACAGGACCTAACAGAAATCAGCAGGTGTGCAGTTACACTTTTAAATAATATTCCTACATTTTTAAACTATGCCTCCAGATAAAGCAACGTGAGTGAGCTGGGATGAGTAAGTCTGTTGGGTTTGAGAATTTGTGGGCTCAGAGTTGTGTGCAGAAGGGGACCCCAGCAGGAGATCATCTCACTCGAGGTGCTTTTGGGCAAAGGCGCTGCTTGTGGGAGCTCTTCAGCCTCTGCCCTCCTGCTCTGCCCCAAGCTGTGCCACAGAGTGGGTCCTGATTTGTCCCTCTGTGTTGTGTCAGCTGGAGGCTCCTCCAGCCTGAGCCCTGTGCTGCAGGAGGGGCTGTGGCAGAGCTCCTCCTGTTATTAAATCAATCACCTGGCCAGTTGTCCCTGGGGCTGGGAGGGACAAGGGGTGACAAGGTGGGGGTCAGGGTGTCCCTGTACTGGGACAGGGACTGGCAGTGTGAGTGAACACCCCAGCCAAGCCCAGCCCAGGGGAGCAGCTGATTTATTTGCAGCAATTTTTTTCTGTCTAGCAGGGGCAGTGATGGATGAATGAGAAACTCTAGCTGACAGGCTCCAGAGCAGGACTGCTTCGTGGGGGATAAAAGTTCAGAGCATCGCAGGGACAGGAGGATTTGTCTGCAGACCCAGGTGCAGGTGCCTGTGAGTGAAGTGCAGGAGGGGCTGGGGGTGCCTGCTGAGGTCTGAGGGATGTTCTTTGTGTTATCTTGTGGTGCCAGCCTTGAGGTGCTTGAGCCCAGCTCTGTGTTTTGTCTGGAAGGGCAAAGATGATCTGCTCTGGGATGGAGGAGAAATGGAAGGTAAAGGCAACTTATTTTAAATAGCTCTTTTAGTGATCTATTTGTAAACTGAAAGGTCTGGACAACTGATTTTGGGTTCCTGCAGCTTTTGCAAAGTGTGTCAGAACATCAGTGTTGTGTTGTTGTGTTGTTGCTGGGCTGAGAGAAGGGCCCTGCCCGCTGTGGATGAGCCAGGGAGGCTCCAGGGTGGGCTGGAGCTCTCTGGAGCATGGTGCCACTGCCCAGGCTGCTGTCGGCTGCCAGCGCTGCTTCTCAGTGAGCCAGCCTGGCAGAGCACTGGGCTGGGGCCCTGCAGGGATTCTGGAGGACAGGGATCCCATGTCATACTTCATGGTGTGGGAGAGTTTCTTGAGGACACTCTTGGAGCTGCTGTCAGTCTGGGTGCAGTTTGGGAATGCAGAACTGCCTGACAATGCCAGTTCTATCACCACAGAGGTGACCTGCAACAGCAACTAATTCATTAAAAGAATCATTAAAATCCCAACTAAAAGTTGTTAAAAATCCCAAGTCCTATCCAAAGGTGGCTTTTGAGAGACATTTTCTCCTCTAGGCAGGAACCTGTGGCTTTCACTGTTGGCCTAGGACTATTCTGAGATAGATCCATTCCCTGGCCTCAGGAAGCTGATGGCTGTTCCTTCTTTGACCTCTCCTCTTCTCTGTGGTCCCCAGAGCCCCACAGGGTCCCCAAAGAGGGGATGATGAGTTCCTCAGGAGTTCACTGCCCAGTTGATATTCATTTATTGATAAGAAGATATTCAGGATGAGGGAATAGAGGAGGAAACTTGTGCCTGGATTTGGATCCTCCATCGTGCTCCTGGGGGACACCTTCAGCCCTGGAGGCAGCAGAGCTGAAAACCCCCAAAAACCTGGGGGTGGAGACCCCATGTCCTCAGTGGGCTCCAGGAGAGGAGCTGTTCTCTGGCTTGGGGTGGCCTGTGGTGAAAGCCAGGGAAGCTCAGCATGGGGAAAGGGGAGGAGAGGAGTTTGGCTGTGCAGGGCCTGCAGGCTGGCAGCTTTAGGGTTCCTCTGCCTTTTTTCTCTCAGTAGCCGAGTTGGAAGCTGGTGTTAATTAACAATGAATTAGATTATGTAAGAATTAAATTACATAGAAATTCCAGCTTTCTGGGCCTGTTTTTGCCCATGTCATTAGATAATCTCCAGCTGAAGAAGGGGTGCTCGGGGTGATGCTCCATCTTTGCACTCCTGGGGGCAGAGGTGGCTCCAGGTGTTCCCAGGGTCAGAGCCTGTCCCAGGCCCTATGGGAAGCTGGAGCAGGGATCTGCTTTGTGCCATGGGGAGCTGTTACCTCCACTCCTTTAGGGGTCTTTTCCACACTGATATCCTGATCCATATCCTCACTGTGCAGTGTGATGGGCTTTGAGGGAGGGAGGGGTAGTGGGGAATGTTTTCCTGGCAGGATTGTGCTTAGTTGTTTTTGGGTGCTTAAAAATATCTCCTCAGCTCTGACAGCATGTCTGTGTTCAAGACTGTGATGGGGGACAGGAGGAACTGGCAAGTTTTGGGGCTGGGAAATTGCACTGAGGGAACAGCTCCTGTGCTAGCAGCACACAGCTTGAGACAGGTAAAGATGGCACATAAAGATGCCCAAAGGGGCGACTCTGAGGGGCTGTCCTACATGACTGAGAGTTTGACTGACTTCTCCTACTTTGTTTTTCACACATTTTGGACAAAATGCTTTCTGCTTCCAAATGACATGTCCATATGGAAAGATATCTGCATTTTACAGGAGAAAACTAACAAGGAACTTGGAAGTGTTTTGGGTTAAGTTGAAAGTTTCCACTTGGAATTGGTCAATAAGGTGTTTGTGACACTTGTACCCCAAACTTCCCAACACTCAGCAGGAAAATGTGTGTGGCTGCAGGGAATCCCATTTTTTGTTGCAACAGATGATTGTAACCTATGAACAAATCGATGTCCATTGCCACTGCATGGGAGTAGTCAGTGCTGGTGCTGGAAGTCCTAAATCCAGTGTTAGTGACTCAGCCTGTGAGTGCTTTGCAGAGGTGCTGAGCATCCATTAATCCTCTCAAATGGAGCAGGCAGCTGAGCCCCAGCACCTCTGCAGCTTGGCTAGGCAGGAATGAGGGAAAGAGCTTCATGAGCTGGAGCTGGAAACTTCTGCCTCGTTCAGCTGGAGCTTAGGACTGTGGTGACAAGTTTTGGGGTGCCTGAGGCTGCACAGCTCTGTGTGGGGCTGATTTCAAGGACATCCTGTGTCCTCTTGGGTGAGGCTTGTTAGGAATGATGCTCCAAAGACTGGAGCCCCTTTGCCATGGAGACAAGCTGAGATCTGGAGAAGAGAAGGCTCTGAGGAGACCTTAAAACCCCTTCCAGTGCCTAAAGGGGGATTTTAAAAAGAGGGAGAGCGACTTTATACATGGGCAGACAGTGACAGGACAAGGGAGAATGGTTTTAAGCTAAAAGAGGGGAGATTTAGATTAGATATTAGCAAATAATTGTTCCCTGTCAGGGTGGGGAGGCCCTGGCACAGGGTGCCCAGAGAAGCTGTGGCTGTCCCTGGATCCCTGGAAGTGTCCAAGGCAAGGCTGGACCGGGCTTGGAGCAGCCTGGGATAGTGGAAGGTGTCCCTGCCATGGCAGGGGATGGAATGAGATGGGCTTTAAGGTTCCTTCCAGCCCAAACCATTGCAGAGTTCTGTGCTGTTTCCCACCTGCCCTGTGTGATTGTGCCTGGTAGGGCCACTTGTGCCCTTCAGCTCACACAGGTGCCCCATTTCTCTCGGTGCTGGTGTCTGTGGTGAGCTCCAGGACCGAGCCTTCTTCCCCTCTCCTCTGTGCCAGCCTCTCCCCAGGCTGTGTCCCCAGTGTCTGATGACGATGACAAGCTGTCAGACGTGAATGACTGTGAGCAGAGTGGCAGTGCCACGGGAGGAAATGACATTTAGCTTTTGTTGCTTGATTGAACTGCCTGGGTTTTGTATATTAAACCTAAAGAAGCCTTTTGGCTTTGTTCTCCCTGCTGTTTGCAGCCCTGTGCCTGGGATCTGTTAGGAAGGGGCTTGGGGAGCAGCACAGAGAAGAAATCTGTCTCCCCATCAAACCTGTCCTTGCAAGGGGCCTCTCCACCAAACCTTGACTTATCCTGGTTCTCCCTGGTTTCTGTGCACTGGGGGGCACCTGGGGGTGTTCCCAGTTCCAGCCCCTGTTGATGTGGTCTCAGCTCCACAGAGCTGCTGGGCTCTCTCTGGGCTGTGGCCATGTCCCCTCCTGTGCTGTTGGGGTGCAGGGGAGGTGATGTGGGCAGAGCCAGGGATGCTTTGGGCCTCTGCCTCTTCCTGCTCCTCAAAAATCTGCTCCCATGGCTGTGTGTAGAGGGATGTTGAAGATCTGTCCAATAAAAGTGCATATATGTGTGGCCTGAGAGCTGGCAGGGAAAGCCTCCTGGATCTGACAGACTCGAAAAGCACATTTGAGCTCACAGGGTCATCTTGGGGCTTGGTGCCATGTTTTAGCTGAAGACAAGACTTGCACCTGGTGTCCTCCCTTTCTGCCTGGCTTCCAGTCTCCTTTGAAAGTCAGTCTTGGGGATGGGAGATGAGCTTGGGAGCTGCCTAATTTCTGCAGAAGTTGAAGCTCATCTTTGCCTGGATTAGGCAGAAAAAGATGAATGGGCATCCTTTATTTTGGAGTGGTAGTTGGATGGGGTAGTGGGAGGAAGGGAATGAAACTGGTATGAAGGTGTATTACAGGGAGAGCGTGACTGCAGGAGTCGGCTCCTTCAGCAGAAAGCCTTGGCCTGTGAGTCACACTTTGCTGGAAAGGCTGTTGGATTCCTCATTCCCACTGTTTTGGCACTGAGTCACAGCTGGGTGGGGGGCACAGGTATGGAACAGAAGCACCAGCAATCCACACTGGGATTTGCTCACGGAGAGAAGGGAGGAAGTGATTCCAGACAGCAGTGGGAATGTTAACAGCTTCTGAGAGAAGTGGTGGCTGGAACAGGGAAGATTATGAATGGGCTTGTTCTGGGTGCTCTTCTCTGCCTGCTCCTGACTGTGCAGGGCAGCCCTGGGATGTGTGGGGACACAAGGGAGTCCCTGGGATGTGTGGGGACACCAGGCAGTCCCTGGGATGTGTGGGGACACAAGGGAGTCCCTGGGATGTGTGGGGACACCAGGCAGTCCCTGGGATGTGTGGGGACACCTGTGAGCTCCCAGGGTGCAAGGGGACACTGGGCAGCCCAGGTTGAGTGGCATTGTCACTCTGGTCCAGGTGGGAATGGGAGTTGGGGGGCCCTGCCAGGCACAGGGCAGCTGTGGGGTGCTGCTTGTCCCACAACACCTGGGGAATGTCCTCCTGCATGGGCAGGAAGGGGTGCAGGGAAGGGGCTTGGTGTCCTTGCGTGGCATTGAGCTGAATGGCACATGGGGACAGGGGAGGGATGGAAGTGTCAGAGCTGGGAGTGCCCGTGGGATGGTGGCAGAGCCCGGGAGCAGGGAGGAGATTCCCCTGGGATTTGGAAGTGTCTGGGCACAGAATATCCTCTATGCACCCCCCTGGTGCACAGGTACCTCCTGTGGGGAAGTTTGGGTGGGTTACATCCTTCAAATGGCCCCTTGGTGTGGGAAGAGCCCCCTAGGAGGAGAGGGATGCTCCAGGGAGAGCACCCAGGTGATGCTGTCCCGCAGGAGCTGGGCTGAGCCAGCTCTGGAAGAGCTGGGGAGGAAAGGAGAGGGAGTATATCAACAAAAGAGATTTTTTCTGGGCCCAGGAAAAAGCATTTCAAAGAGGAAAGTTAAAAAGGACACTACTGTTGGGAATGTTTCAAATGGGAAAACTAGAATACTTACTTCAATAATTAAAGCATTTTTTCCCCCACAAAAATTCTGGTTTTTTCCTGTAGGAATAGTTGGCAATTATACAAATTAATGCAAGATATTGATATTTTTAGTTTGCATTTTTGGATTTTTTGATGGAAAGAATGCAGATGGGAATAAGCAGCTCCTCCTGGCTCCCTGGCTGTAGCAGCCCCTGGCATGGGGGGTGCAGAGCAGAGCCCCCACCCTCACCCCCCACCGAGGCAGCCCCTGGGTGTGGGTGCTGCTGCTGGAACATCCTTGTGCTTCCACGGGTGTTTGGAAGCCACTGGAGCTGGAATTTGTTCCTGCTGGCTGCTTGGATGCTCTGGGCCCTCTGCTGCTTGCCCCGTGTGCAGGATTTGTGTGGCTGTCTCTGCTTTGGCTATCTATGTTTTGGCTGTAAATCCATGTTTGTAGGAAAACTGGAAAGCTCAAGTACATTTTTAAGTTGCCTTAAAGAACAAATAGATAAAATTTATCACAGAATCCCAGGATGGTTTGGGCTGGAATGGAGCTTTCATGTCACCTTGTCGCCACCCCATGGGCAGGAGCACCTTCCATTCTCCCATCCAAGCTGACCTTGGGCACTGCCAGGGATGGGGCAGGCACAGGTTCTTCCCTGGGAGACTGGGAGGCTATTCCAGCTGAGGATTTTAGGGGAAGTTTATCCTGCAGCAGGGATGCTCTGCCTGGCTCTGCCTTCCTCTGCAGATGCCGAGCTGCAGCTGCACACAGAAGTGGCAGAGTCCCCATCCCTGGAAGCATTGAAAAAATGCATGGATGTGGCACTTGAGGACATGGAAAATGGTGGTGGTGCTGGGTTGGTTGTTGGATTTTATAATCCTAGAGGTCTTTTGCAATCTTGATGGTTCTGTGATTCTGCAGACAGCCTGGCAGTGGAAGCTGTGCCAGGGTTCTTGTCTGGAAGCTGGAAGTTTTGGGGCTCTGCTTCCTTGCACCCCATGGCCAGCCCCCAGCCCAGCCCCTTGGGTCTGTTCCCAGCTGTCCTGCTGGGGCTGGCTGGGACCCAGACCTGATTCTGCCCTGGAGGGATCCTGTCCCCAGGTGCTGCTGCCCAGGCTGGGCTTCCTCTGGGCTGTTTTGAGGCTTTTTGCTCCTGTTCTTCCCCTCACAAGGCAGATAAAATCCATTATCCTGGCCACTAGCAGCTGCTGGGCTTTGCTCTGCTCCCAGCTCCCCTCAGCCCTCATTACTCCTGCACTGAAAACCCTCTTTTTAAGGAATTTTACTGTGATACACTGGGAGCATAACAATTCTTTTCTGTTCAGTGAGCTTGTCTCTCTGACCATGGTGATGACCTGCCTCTTGTGCTTCAGAGGAAAATGAAAACCATCCTAAAGCTCTGGCTGAAAGGTGGTGCCCAGGAAGGTTTAAAACAACAACATGCCTGTGATTGATTATAAACCTGCTTTTTGACAAAAACATATATGAATAATTATTTTTGCCAGGGATTAATAGTCAGAGATGGATCAGCTCAGCTCCTGTTCACCTCCAGTCCTGGAAAACTTGGTCATGCTGCAGAAATTATAGGGTTTTGAGCAAACCAAGCAGCTCCACCAGCTGTCTGGAGCGTCTTTCTGTGCTGGAGCACATCAAATTCAGGCCTGAAGCATCTCCCCTGTGGTTGTCAGGAGCAGCAGTATCCTTTCCAAGATGATCTCAGCAGCTTTTTGTCTCCTCTGTCGTGTGACTTGGATTTTGAAGCAGCAGGGGAGACCAGTCCTGTGTCATGAGACTGGGAACGGGACCAGGAGCTGGGGTTTGTGGTGCAGGAGCATCTGGGCTCCAGTCCTGCTCCAGGGATTCTGCTGGGAATGCAGGGTTGATGGGAGGAGGGCAGGAGGTGGGTGCTGGAGGTCACTGTGATGCTGAACCCCTTCTCATCCTCCCTGAAAAGTCTTTGTAAATGCAAAGGAGGCAGTGATATTATTTATCTTGTAAATTAGTCAGCCTTTTAACATCTGAGCCCGGTGTTTGTCATCCATTACTTGTGCTTCATTAGGTTTTGTCCCCCAAAATGTTTCAGAGGAGATGGGAGATACATAAACACCACAGAAGAAAAGCCAGGAAAACCTGGGGAGTGGGAAGTGTTTGCTCTGTCCTGGCCTTGGCAGGTCAGCAGAGAGTGGTTCCTGCCCGGGTGGCTCTGCCCTTCCCAGCCAGGAGCGGTTCCTGCTGCGCTGCTCGGGGCTCTCTCTGCCCTTTGCTGTGCTCCTGGTCACTCTTTGCTGCTTCTCTCCTGCCTCAGGGCTGGCCAGGCACTGCTGTGTCCCTGGGGCTCACATCCTGCTTGTGAGCTGACTTTCAGCATGGAAGGAGCTTCCTTCTGCATCTCAAACACTGTTCTTCGTAAGCCTCAGACCTATTCCTTCTGGAGAGTGATCCCCGAGCCTCTTGTGGAGCATCCCAGCTGCCTTTAGCCGTGCTGTCTGCTTCATCTGGCTGCCATGGCCTGGCTGTAAGCACGGGGACAGGCACCACACTGGTCCCTGAGGATGCAGGTCACGCTCTGGAGCTGCCAGGAGGGAGGATGCTCGTCTGCTCCACTGTTGTGCTGGGATTCATTTCACCTTTGTCTGCCATCTCTCCCCATTTATCAGAGAGAACTCTGTGAACAGGACAAATGTTCATGTTCCATGAATATTTCTGTTTCTTTCCCTGGCCCTAGGGAATTTTTCTCTCTGGAATTTTTGTTGTACAGGTGCAGCTCCAGCAGGTCTGAGCTGGGCTCTGCCAGAGCCTTCCCAGGGCCTCGTCCCTGCTGTGCCCCCGTTAACGGGGTGTGATCAGGGCAAGGGACTGCACAGGCTCCTCTCACCCTGGGATGTGGAGGGGATGGTCTGGTGGCACCACAGGGACAGAGAGTGACAGAGAGGGCAGGGTAACCACCAGCAAGGACCCCGTGGGGTGCTCCTGGGCTGAGGAGTGGAGGGAGCATCCCCCCTGGCTGGGGATGTTGTTCACTGCCTGCAGCAGAGCTGGAAAAAATGGTTTTTTTAACAAAGAAATCAACATACTTTTGAATGAATGGATGAATGGATGAATGAATGAATGAATTGCAGTGTCTGGCTCCAATGTATTTCCTTATCCGTTCAACAATTGGATTCCAGTGAATGGTGAAATGGAGGCGTTGCTACAAAGCACAGCCACAGCTTGTGAGTTTGTGAGTGCTGATGGGAAGGGTTTATGTTTTCTCACCTTGTTTCTCTGGGGATGGCTTTGCCCAGCTTGGTGTGCCGGGATGGTGTCGTGGTGCCAGGGGTGAGTAGCAGCAGCTCTTCAGCACTGGGTAAATACGTGGTGGGACTGGTGTGACACACACCCAAGAGCTCAGGGCTTTTCAGGCAGCATCTGCCACAAAAATAACTTCTGGCCCTTTTCAGGGCTGTTTGGTGCTTGGCTCTCGGTCTCCTGGGTGCTGGGAGCAGGGGGCTCATAGCAGGAAATGGTGCTGAATCCTCCTCCAGGCAGCTCTGAAATGTTTTCCTGAGGGTTACCCTCAGCACAAGGGGTGTGTGACCCCCTGTCCTGCCCTCCCACACCCCTCTGAATCAAAATGCAGTTTGGAGGGACAGGAGCAATTATTCCCTGGATGCTGGTGGTGTTTAGTTCAGTGCTTGGGTGATGGCCCTGCTGCAGAGATGCTCTGCAAGTGAGAGAGGTGGCAGGAGAAGAAGCTTTTGGAAACCAGCTGGTGGAAATCACGGTATTTACCAGCTCACAGCCGAGCCTAGGAAGGTATTTTTATAGCTTCACGTGGTTGGTTTTTGCCTTTTTTGAACTTGCACACTGATGCTGTTCTGGGTTTTGTTTTGCTTTGAAACTGTCTCACAGTCAGATGAAAGATGCTCTGTTTCAGCTCTCATTTTCCACATTTCTCACACATACCCCAGGCAGCCAGGAAGGAATGTGTTTTGTTTGGGTGTTTTTTGAATGCCACGGGAAGATTTCTCAGTCATTTTCTCTGGCTTTGTCATCCACAGGGTCACTGGAAATAGTGCCAGTGACTCACGGCTTTGCTCACAGCTGATAAGGTTTGGAGAGCAAACTGGTGATTTGAAGAGGTGAGGATGCCCTGCGAAGGCTCTGCTCTGCCAAAATCCTCGGGCTTTGGTTTCCAAGGCTACTCTGTGTGTTACCAGTTGGCTTCTTCCTCTCACACTCCTTCCCTAGGCTTCACCAAGATGTGATCCCCTTCAACTGCATTTCCTGCCCTCCATGGGGTCCTGCCACTGCTTTGGGTGTTGGACTGCACTGAACTGTGTGCTGGGGGCTGCTGCCTCGTGCTTCTGTCCAGAAAGAGCTTCTGAGGCACGACAGCCTCCTGTGCTTCCCCTGTCCTCCCCCTGCTGCCTTCTCCTGCAGAGCCCCTTTGCAGAAACCAGCTGCAGGTAGATGTTGGCTTGTCTTCTGCTGCTGTTGGGACGGGGATGGAGAAGATCCTTGCTCCAATCCCTGCTCAGCACCATGGCTCACAGCAGAGCTCACACCCGGTGAGCACTGTGCGCTCCCAGGTGTCAGAGGCACGGTCCTGCCCTGCCTCGGGCTTTGGGAGCTGGGCTGGCCTGGCTGCAGCCCAGCCTGGTGGGATGTCCCAGCTGCTTCCTGCAGGATCAGGTTCTGTGTCTGCCCTGGAGTGAGGCACCATGGCAGGACAGGACAAATCCTGTGCTGTGGAGCTGAGCACTGTGGGGAAACCTCGCAGACCCCCAGAAGGGTTTGAGTTGGAAAGGAGTCTTCAAGCTACCTTGTTCCACCCCTGCCATGGGCAGGGACACCTTCCACCATCCCAGGCTGCTCCAAGCCCCATCCAGCCTGGCCTTGGACACTTCCAGGGATCCAGGGGCAGCCACAGCTTCTCTGGGCACCCTGTGCCAGGGCCTCAGCAGCCCTCAGCCAAGAATTTCTTCCCAGTATCCCATCTAACCCTGCCCTCTGGCAGTGGGAAGCCATTCCCTGTGTCCTGTCCCTCCACAATCCCTCTGCAGCTCTCCTGGAGCCCCTTTAGGCCCTGGAAGGGGCTCTGAGGTGTCCCTGGAGCCTTCCCCTCTCCAGGTGAGCACCCCCAGCTCTCCCAGCCTGGCTCCAGAACAGAGGGGCTTCAGCCCCCAAAGCACCTTTGTGGTCTCCTCTGGACTTGTTCCAGCAGTCCCACATCCATCTTGTGCTGAGGCCCCAGACCTGGATGCTGTGCTCCTCCTGCCCTGGCTGTTTAACACCCTTGTTTGCCTTTGGGACTGGGAGCCCTTCAGGACCTGCAAACTCTCCCTGTACCTGTCACACCCAGCTGCATCTCCACAAGCTGTTTCAGGAATGGATGTGGGTGTTTTGTTGGTTTGTTTCCGTTTTGCAGCCATTGTTTGTGTTGCCATGGGGCTCCGGCTGTGCGAGGTGCGTCCCCCTCCCCACACCCCCCTTTGAGAGGGGGTTTGCTGGGTAATGGCTCCTCCTGCCTTGTAACATCTCTCATTTTCCTGAATCCAGCTGGAACCCTTGCTGAGTTTTTAAGGTCAGGTTGCTAAGTTACACCTCCTTGGAGGAGTGGGCTGAGAAGTGAGTGAGCAGCCACTGGCTGGGAGGATCTGAGAGCAGTGTCACTCTGCAACAACTGGGCTCTTCTGGCCCCTTTCCCTGCCATCCTCTCAGCCTGTACCACATTTAGCTGTTCTTCCCCAAACCTTCTGCTTTATCAACTTCCTTTGCTCGGTAGATTTAGTGAATTAATTAACTGAGGGGGTAGAGGAGCCCCTCCAGTTACCTGTGGGATGCTGTGCAGGGCTGCAGGAAGAGGGGCAGCACTTTGTCTTCTCCGTCTGTTTTTGGTTTGAGTTTTGGGGCTGTGAGCTCTTTGGAACACGTGTTGACCCCCTTGGACCTTGGGAGTGGCCTCACATGTTCCTCACTGTCACCCAGCCACAGCTCTGGAGCATTTGGGCAAGGTTTGGAGTAGCTGCTGCCCTCCTGCTCTGCCCCTTTTCCTCCTTAGTGTTCCTCCCCAGATTAACCTCCTCTTGTCCTTGCTGTGTTCCAGCAGCAGCCTGCCTCTGGGAAGGGATTACACAGTGGCTGCTCAGGTTTGTGTCAGAGCTGCTGGCACTGGCTGCTGTGGCAGGATGAAGGTTTCCCTACTCCTGGGAGTGGGACATCTCTGGAGGGTCACCATCCTCGGGCATTTCCAGGACACGTGCAGGAGGTTTCCTTGCTTTGTACTTGGGCAAATCATAGAAATCAGTGACGGGTCTGTTTTGGATTGTGAGAGCGGTGGCTTTAGGGCTATTTTCCCCTCCTGCTGCTCTCTCTGGTGCTGCTGGGGTTCTGCTGGGGCTGCTGTGGTGACTGCCCAGTCCTGCTGTGCAGACTCCACACTCTCTGGGTTGGGCTGGAAGTGCCCTCCAAAGAGCAGCTTCTCCTACACAGAACCCAGCTGGGAGGGGAGGCTGGACGTGTGTGCAGTTTGTTCCCAGCTTGCAGGAGGGCTGCAGGAGCTGCCTTTTCATTTGCATTAAACTTTTCTTTCTCTCTCCCTTCCCTTTATCTGAGCCCTTCCCCTCCCTTTCCCGGGTTGGAGAAGGACATCACCATGGGCAAGGTGCTGAATGCAGCACGGCTTAGGAGACGAGTTCTGCTTCTTTTCTTCCCGTGCTGGGTGGCCGGGCTGGGGGTGCTGGAGCAGCCCTGGCCCCTGCCTGGCACAGTCACTGCTGTCCCACATCTGTCCCCAGGGCTGTCCCCAGGGCTGTCCCCAGGGACCTGGCCCTGATGGTGTTCCCACATTTTCTCATCTGCCTGTGGACTGGGAGTGGTGGTGCTGTCACTGTGCTCCTGCCTGAGCTCTCACATCCAGCCAGGAGGATTTTTCCACCCCTTTTCATGACTTGATTATGTGCTCTCCTTCCTACCCAAATGCCAAACGGCAGCTAAATATAGGCTACAACACCATTGATTGTGGCTTTTCTAATTGAGCTTTACACTCCATCAGGGATCTTAACTAATGGGATGTGGCATCCTTGATAGCACCCAGCTGGGGCTCCTGCTTGGGAAGCAGACAGAGATGCAATCTGACTTCCCGGTGCTGTCAGGTCCCGCCTGCCAGTGGCTGCTGAGGCCTCTGGAGCTGTGCACCGGCTCTGGCTTGGGCTGGGACAGAGTTCATTTTCTTCCCAGAGCTGGTCCAGGGCTTTGTTTTGGGTTCAGGATGAAAACAGTGTTGATAACACACTGCTGGTTTGGCTGTTGCTGGGAAATGCTCTCCCTAAGTCAAGGACTTTTCCATTTTCCATGCTCTGCCACTGGGGAGGTGACAAGAACTGGGAGGGATCATAGCCAGGACAGAGGTGGACCATGGAATGTCAAACCCAGTATGGAAACTGGGGGTTTGGCTGGGAGAGGCTTATTGCTGCTGAGGAACAGGCTGGGCTTTTTGGGTGGTGAGAGACTGTATTGGGCACCACTTGTCTATCTAGGATTATATTCCTCTCTCTCTTTTTCTTATCTCCATTTTCATTACAATAATAACAATAACAACAATAATGATGATAATAATAATAAACACCACCAACAACTGTATTTCAGTTATTTCTCAGCTCATGGATTTTACCTTTTCCTGATTCTCCTCCCCACCCCACTGGGAGATTAGGATGAAGCAGGGCCTGTGTGGTTTTTACGTGCCAGCTGTGGCTCAACAAGGACAAGTGGGATAGTAAATCCATGGAGCTGAATTGTGCTTGAGAATTTGAGTTCAGATTTCAGAGCTAAACAGGTTCCTAGTTGCTTTGCTTTTTCTGACAATATAAATCGCTGCCTGAAGATATATAGCTTGAAAATTGCTTCTCTAACAGAGTAAATTCTTCTGTTTTTTTCCCCCATGTGATTCTTGTGAGTGGCCCTGTGAGCACAAAAGGAACAGGAGCACTAAAATGCTAATGGGGTTCTGCAGGTGATGGAGCTGTACACAGGTATCCTGGGATTTACATGCACAGAAAAAGGAATGTTTTGAACTCATTTATGCAGCACAGCAATGTGTTAAGCTCTGTCCCTGTTGCCTTGTGCCAGTGAAATATGTTATGATGAGAGGTACAAATGTTCTGCTGGAATGGAAACTGCTTGGGAAGCTAATTCTGGCTTTGTATCTCTTGGCACAGCTTGTTTCCATGCTGATCCCACTGAAGGGGGCCTGGGGTGGGCAGGATGGTGCTGAGCGCCTGGCACGGCTGTGGCACTGCTGCCCCAGGCCTAGGGCAGTGCTGTCCCTGCCCCAGAGAGCAGCACCTGGGGATTGAGAGAGAATGGGATTGATTTGTACCGATGAACCTCTGCCCTAATGTCAGGATGTGGCATTAATAATCCCTGCTGTGACGGCTGTGACGTGTGGGGCTGGCAGGGGCTGCCTGCTCCTGCCCTCTGCCCCAGCTGCTGCCCCTGGCCGTGTCCCCTGGGGCTTGGTGTCACTGGCCCTGGGAGGTGGCTGCTGTGGCACTGCTCTGGCCCTGTGTCTGCTCTCCTGGGTGACATCAGACTGGCACCACTGGGGAGCTGCTGCCACGTCCGGAACGGGAGTGAAGATCCACCGTGACAAACATCACCGTGACAGCGAGCACTGGGGGGCAGGAGCTTTGTCATGATAGACTCTGCCTGTGTGACCCTGAGCACTGGAGCATGAAATAGGATAAAACTTAGTGGTGGAAGGTGCAGGGAGACAAAGAGGTTGCCCTGCTGTCTGTGCCAGGAGCTCAGGTCTGCATGATCACCAGGCTGGAGCCCCTCTGCTCTGGAGCCAGGCTGGGAGAGCTGGGGGTGCTCACCTGGAGAGGAGAAGGCTCCAGGGACACCTCAGAGCCCCTTCCAGGGCCTAAAGGGGCTCCAGGAGAGCT
Organism: Pseudopodoces humilis; assembly: GCF_049639895.1. Taxonomy (NCBI): domain Eukaryota; kingdom Metazoa; phylum Chordata; class Aves; order Passeriformes; family Paridae; genus Pseudopodoces; species Pseudopodoces humilis. The sequence continues at coordinate 2,731,047 of NC_142217.1, read as the reverse complement.
GCAGAGGGACTTGGGACAAGGGATGGAGGGACAGGACACAGGGAACGGCTTCCCACTGCCAGAGGGCCGGGATGGATGGGATATTGGGAAGGAATTGTTCCCTGGGAGGGTGGGCAGGCCCTGGCACAGGGTGCCCAGAGAAGCTGTGGCTGTCCCTGGATCCCTGGAAGTGTCCAAGGCCAGGCTGGACAGGGCTTGGAGCAGCCTGGGATAGTGGAAGATGCCCCTGGACATGGCAGGGGGTGGAACGAGATGAGCTTTAAGGTTCCCTCCAACCTAAGCCATCCTGGGATTTATGATGTTCCTGGATGGGTGGAGAAAGCTTAGTCCAAGATAGAGGGAGGGCAGTGAGGGGAAATGAAATGAAAGCTAATTTTGTGAGAGGAGACTGAAAGAACTTGTGTTAATCACCCTTGAAAAATGCTGAAAGGGGCTGAGACTTCATTGTAATGGGAATTAATCATGGGAGCAAACACCATAGAGGGGGGATAATTATTTAAGCTAAAGGTTAATATTGACAGAAGAACAAATGAGCATAAGCAGTGAAGAATTGAATTTTAGATAGAAATTTGAAGGATCTGTACCATTGATTATGAGATTTGCCCGTGGCAGGGGGTTGGAATATGATCTTTAATGTTCTTTCCAACCCAAAGCATTCAGTGGTTCTGTGATTTTGGAACAACCTTGGAGTGTGCTGGGGAGCTCGTTTGGGACAAAGGACAGCCTTGGAGTGCCAGCACAGGACACCCCACAACAGTGCTGGGTTCTGCTCCATTTTATTGCATTTCTGGGGTCCTTGGAGCATGGCCTGGGCCAGTGTCATCCCTGAGGGGGACACCTGGGGACTGTCCCTTGGCTCTGGGCTGGAGGAGGGGGCCATGCTCTCATGTCCCTGCAGGCCTGGGCTGCCTCTGGGCTTTGGAAAGAGGTGTATGGTCATGCTGACACATGGATGCGTGTCCTGGTCACCCCTGCAGATTTGGAGCCCTGTCATCAAATTCAGTTGAGTTTTGACCTCACAGAGACACTGAATTTATGTTTCTACGTGTTCCATGACACCCTGTGGACTCTGCAGTCCCTGCTGTGTGAGCTGGGCTTTCTGGAGTCTGGACCTTCCCTAGTACCTGACCAGTGATCTGTTTTCTACCTCAAATGCCTTTCTGGTGTTGTGGATGATGTTTAATGGGGGTTTCACTGTCTCAAATGAAATTTTTATCCCTTCAGTCTTGAACCATCTTTATTTGGTTAATTCAGATTATCTTGGAGTTTTGAGATGGGCTGGGGGTTGAATTCTTTTTGTGCTGGTTGTGCCTTGCAGCTCAAGATCAAATCCCCCTCCTGGTCAGGGGAGAAGGCTTCACTGGCACAGCAGCAGCTCTGCTAACAGAGGGTGCAGTGTGGTGCTGAGCCCAGGTGTGCCCAGGTGGGCAAGAGGCCAATGGCATCTGGCCTGGAGCAGCCACAGTGTGGCCACAGGCCCAGGGCAGTGACCATCCCCTGTGCTGGGCACTGCTGAGACACCTCCAGTCCTGGGGGCAGTCCTGGGCCCCTCATGACAGGAAGGACATCGAGGGGCTGGAGCGTGTCCAGGGAAGGGAACAGAGCTGGGAAGGGGCTGGAGCAGCAGGAGCAGCTGAGGGAGCTGGGAAAGGGGCTCAGCCTGGAGAAAAGGAGGCTCAGGGGGCCCTTCTGGCTCTGCACAACTCCCTGACAGGAGGGGACAGCCGGGGGGATCGGGCTCTGATCCCAGGGAACAGGGACAGGAGGAGAGGGAACGGCCTCAGGCTGGGCCAGGGGAGGGTTAGATTGGATCTTGGGGAAAATTCCTTCATGGGAAAGTGTTAGGGTATTAGAACAGGCTGCCCAGGGCAGTGGTGGAGTCACTATTCCTGTTGGAAAGACCTGTGGATTTGGCACTTAGGGACATGATTTAGTGCTAGGGTAATGGTTGGACTTACTGATCTAGAGGGCTTTTGCAACCTGAACAATTCCATGATGCCATGAAGGGCTCTATGCTCAGCCTGGGTCTGTGTGTGTCACAGAGGGGTCCTGGCCTGAGGGACTCCTCCCAGCTCCTGACAGCCCTGTCCTGTGCTGTCCCTGCTCCTGACAGCCCTGTCCTGTGCTGTCCCTGCTCCTGACAGCCCTGTCCTGTGCTGTCCCTGCTCCTGACAGCCCTGTCCTGTGCTGTCCCAGCTGCTCAAAGCCCTGTCCTGTGCTGTCCCTGCTGCTCAAAGCCCTGTCCTGTGCTGTCCCTGCTGCTCAAAGCCCTGTCCTGTGCTGTCCCTGCTGCTCAAAGCCCTGTCCTGTGCTGTCCCTGCTGCTCAAAGCCCTGTCCTGTGCTGTCCCTGCTGCTCAAAGCCCTGTCCTGTGCTGTCCCTGCTGCTCAAAGCCCTGTCCTGTGCTGTCCCTGCAGGTCTCTGGACAGGAAGCTGCAGCGGCCGCTCCTGGGCAAGTCTCAGACGCTGCCCAGCATCCCGCAGTCGCCGGTGCTGAGCCGGCTGCCCCTGCTCGAGCCCACGGCCTACAGGGACGAGATGCCGGAGCAGAAGCCCTACAAGAAGCACTCGGGCTCTGAGCACCAGAAAGGCTGCACGGTCCCTTCTGCCGGTGAGTGCCGGGGTGAGCACCCACCCCTCTGTGTCTGCAGGATCCCAGCAAAGCTTTCCTGCTTCTCCAGGGGCACAAACCCAACTCTAGCCCCCAGTGGAGTTTATTCTGCTCTGAAAATAACCCTTCTTGGGGAACTTTTGGCGTTTTTGCCCCTGGTTGAGTCTTTCTTTGAGCTCGATACTTAAACCTCCCCATCTTTCATATTACGCTGGTGAAAAAGAAGAGTTGGTTGTTGGAAGCCACCCGAAGTGGGGAGGTGATGCTTGGAGCCTTCTGCCTAAGGGTGCTGGGGTGAGATATCACCCTGGGGCCTCCTTGGCCAATGCAACAGGCCCAGGTGCCTCTTTTCTATGTCACAAAGCAGCTTCAGGGCACTTGTAGCTGGTCTCCACCAGGAGCGGTGCAGGAACATCATCGCTGTGCTCTTCCCACAGCCCTGGCCTCGGAGATTGGTAAATGCTCCCAGCCTAATACTGTGTGTTGGCCTCTGGGTCAGCCCTGAGGATTTTTGTCATGTTCTTCTACTCTCATGCTGATCCTGATGAAATACTAATATGGCTGGGCCAGCTGCTCTGAGCAAGTTTATTGGCAAAGCTGCTGATGGCCAAAGTGTTTCAGTGCTTTTGGTGCCAGCAGAATCACACTGGGACTATAAAAGTGGTGGGAAAGAGGATTATTAACACTGAAACAAAGATAGTCTGGAAGCCAGGGCTGACAGTCCAGTGCTGAATAAAATCCTTACAAAACATCTACCTTCAAACAGCACCCTTGGATTTTTTTTATTTTTATGGTTTTTTAAAAATTATCCATCTCACAGTCAGATCCCTGTGATGCTCAGCAGAGCAGCTGTCCAAACTGTGGATTAATTTTGATGCTTTGCAGGCTGCATTTCATTTCCTGGTGCTACTAATTCCCCTGCACAGAGCAGATCTTTGCACATCGCTGAGCCCGTCCTGCCACTTTTGTCGTGACAGAGCTCCTGGGTGTCCTGCAGCACCTGAGCCACTGCTTCCATGTGTAGGACCTGTGGGTTTTCCTTCAGCCCTTCACATTGTTAGAGTGGGTCTTGGAATGGGAGGAAACCTGTGGGAAAGCTATGTAGCCTCCACCATGAAGGACACGGCATCCAGAGCTCCCCTGCACACCTTGGACAGAGCAAGGTCCCTGCTGCTCTGATGGTGCTTCCAGGGAGCTGTGCTGGAGCTGAAGGAAGGGGGTGGGAGGCTGGTGTAAGACTGTGGGGTGATGTTGCCGTGTGAGTCACTGCAAACACCTCACCTTCAGCTGCAGACATCTCCTGTCCTGGGAGTGCAGACATGAACACTGTCCTGGAGCAAACCCTGTGCACAGCCCCCCCTGCACAGTGGGAGTCACCAAAACTCAGAGCACATAAGAAGTGTTTAAGACCTTACTTTAGTCACGGCTGGAAGGGGCTGGGGATGCCAAGAGGAGAAGGAGTAGGAAGACCCTTGGAAACTGGAGGGCTCTCCACAGCCAGAGCAATGGATGAATGAATGTGTTGTTTTCTGTCCAGATTCTCCCATGATCTTTTCCTGGCTCAATTAGGAGCTGCTAATTAGTTACTCATGAAGGCCATGAAGATGCTGTCCTGGAGGAGAAAAAGAAGAGATGGCACTGCTGGCAGGATGAGATATTTGGACAACATGATGGGAATGGAGCAGCACATGGTGCTGCAGGTTAACGAGCTCTGGGATGCTGACAAGGAATGCAGGATTCCCATAAGGATTTATGAATAAGAGCTGGGCTGCTGGGTATCAGGATGGAGAGAAGTTGGGACAGGTTGCACAGAAAGCTGTGGCTGCCCCTGGATCCCTGGAAGTGTCCAAGGCCAGGCTGGACAGGGCTTGGAGCACCCTGGGATAGTGGAAGGTGTCCCTGCCATGGCCAAGGGGTGGAGTGAGATGAACTTTAAGGTCCTTTCCAATCCAGTCTGTTCCATCTGTCCTGGGGTGACTTTATGATACTGGTATCCCCAATCGTCTGGTTTATGTTATATATTAAGTTCTGCACCTTTAAGACTGGCTTTGAGAGCAAGAGAGGGGGAAGAAGAAGCCGCAGTTTGTGTTAAGGAAAAACATCACTCCCACACATCCCGCTCCTGGACTGTGGTGTCTGCAGCACGGACAGACAGCGGGACAGAGCTTCTCTCTGGATTTTAGTTAGTTTTAGCTAGCTGAGGCAGAAGAGTTCCCTGGACCTTTGTTTGTTTTTTTCCCAATTTTCTTGGATCTGTGCAAGCCTGCTCTGGACTGAACACCCAGCCAAACCCCAGGAGCTCACGCCTTTGGCCCACCGGGGCCTGGGCCTCGGCACTTTCCAGCGCCGGAGGGACTGATAAGAACCTGAGCGAGCCGAGCTACACCACATGAAAAGGACTTTTCTTCCTAGACTTGCCATCCCATCGAACAGCAAGAGGTTTTATTATTTAATATTACTCAATTTCTGTTAAATAAACAGCTTTTTCCACTTCTCTCTAAGGAATTTTTTCTTTTCCCGGACCAGTTAGTGGGGAGGGGCATTTCCCTGGGGAAATTCCCATTTGGAGTTTTCCTTCCTAATTTGCCCTAAACTAAGACAAATACAGTTTTTTAGATTTACGCACAGGCCAGATGGGGCTGTTGAAGGGTGAGTGGGTTTTGCTGACCACCCCTTGGCTCTCCAGCTCTCGGATCATCTTGTGGACGGGAATCACAGCATCTCAAGTTGTTCTATGGTTTTCCAACGAGTTTGCTGTATATAGAGTTCGTCTGCCTTGGGAAGTGACTCCACCTCTGAGCGCTGCCGTGCCGGACATGCTGGAACTCCAGTACGAGCTGGAGTCCAAGGCAGCGAAGTGGTATGCCACTATTGACATTGCCAATGCATTTTTCTCCATTCCTCTGGCAGCAGAATGCAGGCCTCAGTTTGCCTTCACGTGGAGGAGAGTGCAGTACACCTGGAACTGACTGCCCCAGGGGTGGAAGCACAGCCCCACCATCTGCCATAGACTGATCCAGGCTGCCCTGGAAAAGGGTGAGGCTCCAGAACATCTGCAGTACATTGATGACATCATTGTTTGGGGAAAGACGGCTGAAGAGGTCTTTGAGAAAGGAGAGAAAATCATCCAGGTTCTCCTGAAAGCCGGTTTTGCCATCAAGAAGAGCAAAGTTAAGGGACCAGCTCGTGAAATTCAGTTCCTGGGGGTAAAGTGGCAAGATGGACGGCGTCAGATTCCTACTGATGTCATCAACAAGATCACAGCAATGTCTCCACCAGCCAACAAGAAGGAAACGCAAGCTTTCTTAGGTGCCATAGGGTTTTGGAGGATGCACATTCCTGAGTACAGCCAGATTGTGAGCCCTCTTTACCTGGTCACCCGCAAAAAGAACACTTTCCAGTGGGGCCCTGAACAACAACAAGCCTTTGCTCAGATCAAACAGGAAATCGCTCATGCAGTAGCCCTTGGCCCAGTCAGAACAGGACCAGATGTGAAGAACGTGCTCTACTCTGCAGCCGGGAGCCACGGTCTGTCCTGGAGCCTTTGGCAGAAAGTGCCTGGGGAGACTCGAGGCAGACCACTGGGATTCTGGAGCCGAAGCTACAGAGGGTCCAAAGCCAACTACACTCCCACAGAGAAGGAAATCTTAGCTGCCTATGAAGGAGTTCAAGCCGCCTCAGAAGTGATTGGCACAGAAGCACAACTCCTCCTGGCACCCCGACTGCCAGTGCTGGGGTGGATGTTCAGAGCAAAGGTTCCCTCTACCCACCACGCCACCGACGCTACATGGAGCAAGTGGATCGCCCTCATCACGCAGCGCGCCCGTATAGGAAACCCAAATCGCCCTGGGATTTTGGAGATAATTACAAACTGGCCGGAAGGTGAAAACTTTGGTCTCACTGATGAAGAGGAGCAGGTACAAGTGACACGAGCTGAAGAAGCTCCACCGTACAACCAACTGCCAGCAGAAGAAACACGCTACGCTCTGTTCACTGATGGTTCCTGTCGTGTCGTAGGGATGAACCGGAAGTGGAAAGCAGCCGTATGGAGCCCCACACGACAGGTCGCAGAGGCCACTGAAGGAGAAGGTGGATCAAGCCAACTGGCTGAACTCAAAGTTGTTCAACTGGCCCTGGACATTGCTGAAAGAGAGAAGTGGCCAAAGCTCTACCTCTACACGGATTCATGGATGGTAGCCAATGCTCTGTGGGGATGGCTGGAAAGGTGGAAAAGGGCCAACTGGCAACGCAGAAGAAAGCCAATCTGGGCTGCTGATGAGTGGAAGGACATCGCCACCAGGGTAGAGAAACTGTCTGTGAGGGTCTGTCATGTAGATGCCCATGTCCCCAAGAGTAGGGCCAATGAAGAGCACCGAAACAATGAGCAGGTGGATCAGGCTGCAAAGATAGAGGTGTCAAAGACAGACTTAGATTGGCAACACAAGGGAGAGTTGTTCCTAGCTCGATGGGCTCATGATGCCTCAGGCCATCAGGGTAGAGATGCCACCTATAAGTGGGCACGAGACCGAGGGGTGGATTTAACCATGGACAGCATTTCTCAGGTTATCCATGACTGTGAGACGTGTGCCACGATCAAGCAGGCCAAGCGGTTGAAGCCGCTATGGTACAGTGGGCAGTGGTCCAAATATAGGTATGGGGAAGCCTGGCAGATTGACTACATCACACTGCCCCAAACCCGCCAAGGCAAGCGCTACGTGCTCACAATGGTAGAAGCCACCACTGGATGGTTGGAAACCTACCCTGTGCCTCATGCCACAGTCCCCATTTAGGGTGAGGGGACACATGACCAAAACCAGCTCAGGAAGAGGCTCATGCACAGGGACACTGCAGGAGCAGGGCTGTCCTTGGGAGAGGTGATGAGCTCATCTTCAGGGAGAGTTCATGGCTCTTTCGGGGAGGAACTGCACTCTGGCTTGCAGCTGTTTTAGGGCCATGAGTAGAGGAATCACCAAGCAAGATGGCAGAAGTGATTATCTTTGGCATGGATGAGATGTGACATCATCATCTGACCACTGGGATGTGTTCCTCAGCCTTTTCCTTTGTTTCCCATGGTTCCAGTGTGGCAGCACTGGAGGATGGATGTGCCCTGACACTTGGTGCGAGGCCACAGGAGGTTCTCCTGCTGTGGCACCACAGCTCCTCTGCAGGTCCTTGTGAGGGCACCAAGGTGCCTGGTAGGGAGCTGGGGTCCTGAAGATGATCAGAAGAGCTGAGCCTGTGGCTGCTGAGCCTCCCAGACCCCTTATTTTCCTTCAAAACAGCCTTCCACCTCATTCCATGAGCTCAGGAACTGGCTGGGCTGGTCAGCAGGTCTGGGTTTCCTGCTGGTCTGGTTTTGTTTTTCCCTTGCAGGTCATCCATAACAGTGCTGGTGTGGTCAGCTGGGACAGGCTATGAGCTCTTCTTCTCCATCCCATATCCTTCAACCCCTTGCCTGGAGCTGCTCCAGGATTAAGCCCAAATCGTTATGGCTACCTGCCTGGAATTTAGAGAGGGGAAGACAAGCACAAATGGATTTGATTGAACAGGGACAGTGCCTGCCTTGTCCAAGCCATTATCCCTTGGGTGTCACACTGCAGTCTGCCAGGAGGTCTCACATGTGCTGCAGTGGACTGTCACTTCTCCTTGTTCCCCTGTGAAGATTTAGGAGTGGGACTGAGGAAAAGCGCTCCTTTGCGCTCTCCTCTTCCTTGTACAGCAGGGTGGGGCTTCTCCTCAGCCTTTGACCACCTGCAGCCCTCAGCTGCAGCCTGCACCAAGTCACTGCATGGTTTACATGCCTGGTCCCTTGCAGTTCTCTCCTCTTGCACCTGGAAAGAGCAGACCAGTCTGGAGCACTTCCCCACCTCCTTTCTCCCTTGTCTGTCAGGCAACATGCAGAGCTCTTCAGGAGCTGGCTCCATGCCCTGCTGTGGATCTGGGAAGAAGTTAACTGGTAGAGTTTATTGGGAATTGTGCCCATGGGAGGAAAAGAAAGAAGCCACAAGGAAGCAGCTGGATTTGAGCTTAGACCAGGACCCTGGAATTAATTTTTCTTCTACTTGTAGAGGATATACTGGAGAGGCACTCGGTCTCTGTCCTTGCTGTCCCCTGCATCCTTTGATGTGTGTCCTCCCTGACACCTCAAATTCAGAAAGAAGAAAGCTCTTGCAGGAATTGTTATTGTCAAGCCCAAGGAAATGGTCAGATGTTGCAGAGGTGCTGATGTTGAGGGTGCAGCTCTGAGTGGCGGAGAGGTGAGCAGCTCCAAGACACAAGAGCATGAACATCGTTGGCTTCCAGTCTGTGGGCTTGCTCCTGTTCCTGGCATTTCCTGTCTAGGCTGGATCTAACCTGATCTAGTGAGTGACATCCCTGCCTGTGGCAGGGGTTGCGATGAGACGAGCTTTTTGTTCTCTTCCAATCCAAACCAGTCTGTGATTCTCTGACTTATTGATCTTCCCTTTCTGATTGTTCTGGGCTTGATCAAAGCTACTTGTTTTGTGGCAATCAGGACAAGCTCTTTCAGCAGGTAGAAAATCATTTTGGGGTAGACAAGGTCCTGTGGTGGCTCCCTGTGCTCAGAGAGGAAGGACCCAGTTTGGTGAGGATCACCCCTTGGGCAGGTCATGGAGCAGCTCCTGTAGATGAGAGATGAGACCAAAAGCAGCAAAATCCTTGGGGAACTGGAGTCAGTGAGAGCAGATGTGGCCCAGCTGCTCTATGGGATTTTAAACCCAGCTCCTCATCCTTGGGTGAGGTGCTGTGCACAGAGGAGCGGGTACAGCAGGTGAATCCTTTCCCTCTTTGAGCATGTGGCCTTGGCCCTCCCTTGCTCAGGGCAGCAGAGCAGTGGGGGCTGTGACTGGGTGAGCTGGGAGGGGACAGTCCTGAGGACACAGGGTGGCACAGGCAGTGGCTGGGCCATCTCAGGTGGGCACGGGGGCAGGTTCCTCCTTTTGTGTGCGGTTCCCCAGCGTGTCCCGTGTCTCCTGTGTCAGTGCTCCCTGCTGCGCTCCCAGAGCGATGCTGTCTCACAATGGCAGTCAGCATCTGCCTCCGATTGACGTGTTTGTGCATGGAATAATCACAGCTTTCAAACAGCACTTCCTGTGTTGTGTGAGGTGACATTTGGAGAGGAGCAGCAGCAGCTTATTAAATTGAAAGTAGGGGAGGAAAAATCTACACGATGCTTGGAGTGCTGTGCTCTGGGTTGCCTCTTTCGTGGAATGGTTTGGGTTTGGGTTGGAAGGGACCTTCAAGATAATCTTGTTCCACCCCCTGTCATGAGCAGAGACACCTCCCGCTAGCCCAGGCTGCTCCAAGCTTTGTCCAGCCTGGCCTTGGTCAGGACACTGGATCCTTGGACACTTCCAGGGATCCAGGGGCAGCCACAGCTTCTCAGGGCACCCTTTGCCAGGGCCTGCCCACCCTCCCAGGGAACAATTCCTTCCCAGTGTCCAACCTAATCCTGTTCTCTGGCAGTATGTGTAGGTGGTTCCTCCTCTGGTGGCTTGTAGTCCAGCCCGTGTCTCATCATATTCCATGTAAACCCCCCAGTCCTGCTGGGTAAACTGGTCTGCACTGCTGAACTGGGGCTTAGGGCCAGTATCTGCTTTAAACCCCAGCAGTGTTTTGCTCCTCAGCCCTGGTGTAGTGGGATCATGGTCATTCATGCTCAAAGGTGCTGGGTTTTTCAGAAGTGAGAGGCAAAGGAGGTTGCCTTGGTAAGAGGCTGCAGGAGGGGGAGAGCCCCTGAAGGCAGTCCTGTGAGATGCCCTTTTGGGATAATAATTGAGAAGAGGCTTTTATTGATTGTTTGTCATGGCTTAAGCAGTGATTTTGGCTGAGGGGAGGAGGCAGGGTAAGCTCCAGATGTAAAGAGGAGATTGGCAACAAAAAGCAAGCAACAATCTGAGCCGAAGGGAAAAGAGCGCAGCAGTGATATTCTGGAAACATCTCCTGTTGTTCTCTTGTTTTTCCCTTTTGTTGCAATGACATGTGGCCAGTCCTGCCCTGGGATCAGCAGCCCTGCATGGTGCCAACTGTCCTCTGCCACTGCCACCACTGTCTCAGTGCTAGTGGGGTTTGTCCCTGGGGCTCTCAGCCCTGCACTGCTGCATCCTGTTGCTGCTGGCGACGGGCGAGTGGAGAAGGGAGGTCTGGCTTCTGTCCTTCATGGGGCTGTTGATTTCCTGGCTGTGCCATGAAGGGTTTTGTTGGGTTTTGTCTTCCTGCAGGAGGAGATGGCAGTAAATACTTTTGTAATTTGTAACACTTGTGATGCCTCATTTTTCCCATTCACAAAGCAAGACTTCAGGGCCAGGTTGGACAGAGCTTGGAGCAACCTGATGAGGTGGAAGGTGTTCCTGCCCATGGCAGGGAGTTGGAACGAGATGAGCTTTAAGCTTCCTTCCAACAAAAAGCATTCCATGATTCTAACTGTTTTTGGCTGATTCCTGCCAGGAATATGGTGGGGACTGTGGGTACCTGGGGTGGGCAGGTTGGGTGCAGGGGCTGTTGCCTGGGGCAGGGGGTACCTAGGGATTTTAGCACTGGCCAGAGGAGGTCCAGGGATGTCTGCTGAACATCCCCAGAGCTGGCTCAAGGGGTGGGACACGTCTGGGTCGTGCTCTGATGGGGAGGCATCTCCTTCTCCTCCGCAGGGGAGGCCTGGCGGCTGGAGGATGACTGCTCGGAGCCCCCCGGGCCGCCCCAGCTGGGCACGGCGGTGGAGGACGCCCCGTTCAGCTACTTCCGCACCCGCTCCTTCTACATGAGGAAGAGCCTGTCTGTGGACAACCACCTGGGCTCCCTGAGCTACGCTGTGCAGCCGGCCGAGAGCAAGGCCGAGCGCGTCAGGACCAAGCTGCGGCGGCAGTTTGTGAGTATCGGGCTCTGGCCCCCCACGTTCACACACACCAGACTTCCCAAAAACACTGACGTTTTGGAGAGCTGTTTTTGTGCTCAACATTTGTAAAACAACAGAAAGAGAGGCTGTCTCAGAGTGGGGCAGCAGATGGTGGCGGCAGCTCGACTTTGCCCAGCCTGTGACAGAGCCCCTGTCCTGGGGGGTCCGGTCCCCCCGGCTCCCCATGGGCTCCCACTGGCTCAGGGCAGCTGGTGCTCAGCCAGGTGAAGGGCCTGGACTCTGGGCACTGCTGTCCAAAGAGCAGAGCAAGGCTTGAAAGTAGGAAATGGGTTTTCCTGTCCTCAGCTTTGTGTTGGTGAGGAACTGCACCTTCCCAAAAGTTTGCTGTGCCAGTGGCGAGGGGTTGGGGCAACAACGAGCCAGCCCCAGGTCCCTGGGGCAGCTCAGATCTTCCTGGCCCGTGGGAGCTCCTGGTGGCAGGACAGCAGGGACGCGTCAGGGCTGCACCGCAGCTGTGGCAGCCTCTGATCAATGTTTAATGGGCTCTGCCTCTTTCCCAGAGACACCCAGCTCTGGGGTTCGGGTGTCCTTCCCCTGCCTTGTTACCGGCTCGGGGTTGTAATGAGGGCTCAGGTGTCAGGGTGATGAGAAGCACTCGGTGTTGATTTGCAATGGCTGAGAGAGTCGGTACAATGGGAATGGAGCAGGGAATGGGCTGAGGCAGCACAGCTCACCCTGCCCCAGGCTGTGCACAGACACATCTGCTGGGAAGCACAGACTTCCTCTGCCCCAGAAGAAGGGCTGGTCCCTCTGGGGTCACATGCAGCGGGGGCTTCTCGTGCTGTACCTGTGCCACAGCTAAGCAGTGTGGGTCTGGGGTCTCACCCTCCCTGCTTGTGCTTGCACTGTTGGATGTAGGCACTGCCTTTGCCCTGGGAGGGCAGCTCCGGTCTCGCCGTGTGGGTGCTGTGGGTGACCCTGTGGGAGCTGCTCACAGCACTGCCCGTGAACCTTCTCCATGGGAACTGCTGCCTCAGGCTCAGAAAGCACTTGAAACCTCAGGGATGGAGATGAGCACAAGCAGGATGAAGAACCTGATGAGCAGCTGAAAGATGTTGGAAATGTTTAAGATGAGGCGGCCCTGCTGTGGGGTAAGGAATTGTCATGGGCTGGACTTGAAGGTCTCTTCCAACCTAGTCGTTCTGTGATTCTGTCTGATCTTTCTTTCTGCCTGGATCTGTGGCTCCAAGCTGTACCCAGGAGGCACAGGAGGGCACTGAGGTGTTGGGGACTGTTGTCTTTCAGGGATGTTTTTCCAGTATCTCTGTGGGACCTGTTCCCCAAAGCCTCTGTGCTGGGAGATGGGCACAAAAGGTGTAGAAGCACTTGGGTTTTAAGCACAGTGTCCTGGTACCTGCAGAGAACTGGGTTCTGCCCTTCCTGTGGGGCAGCCCCCTGTCCCTCCCTGCTCAGTGTCATGCCAGCACCTCTCTGTGCTCTCTGTGGCCAGTATGATTTGGCCTTTGACTTTCTCAGGTTTTGGGAACCTTTAGCTTTCCTTGGTGTACCCACAGAGCTGACTGTCTGTCAAGTAACAGAGAAGGTTTTCTGTTGGATGTGGGATTGTTTTTTCCTTGCTAAATTATTTTGGGTTGTTCCAATGTAAAAGTTGTTGCTGTAGACCCAGCCATGGGCTCCAATCTTGTGAGACCTGCTGAGAAAAGCAGACTCATCCTACTTGGAAAGGGCTTCCAGAAGGCCCTGCAGTAGAGGCAGAAAGTGTGGAGGAAGATGAACTGGCAGTGCTTGGCTGAGGCTTGGGCCATTACAGGACCAGCATTCCTGACACAGCCCCAGAGCCTGCTTTGTAAATTCAAAGTACAGATCCTGCCAAGCTGGGGAAATGATTTCCAAGAACAGTTCTGGGCTCTGTGTCCTCCCAAGGCTGGATTAGTTACTTTCCATCTCTGTGATGGAGGTGTTGTAGCTTCCCCTGGGCTCGTGTTGTGCCCTGGCCCTGCATGGCAGCAGTTCTGCCCAGCCCTGGCTGGGGGAGGGATCATTGCCAGGTGGGATCTTCTCTCCTTATGCCTGGCACAGCACGTACAGGAGAGAGCATGATTTGCCTTATCACGGTGGCTCATCTTTTAGGAAGAAGCTGGATTCATTTTTCTGGGCTGTTGCACTTCCCCAGCCTGTAACGTCCATTTCTGTTTTTGCTCTTTTCGTGCTGACAGTCTCAGCCACCTTTGCTGTGTGATGCAGCTGCTTGGCTTGGTTTTAAATTTCCCCAAAAATAGAATTTTGGGAACTGCTGAGAGAGAGGAGAGGCTCTTGAAGTTTTGGGTGGGATCCTCCAGTGGCAGGGTGGGTGGTGATGGGGCAGAGCTGTTGCCCACATGCATCCAGTGCTGTGTGGCCACCTCACATCCGTGTGTGGCCACCTCACATCCGTGTGTGGCCACCTCACATCCACGTGATCAGGTGCTGCCTAACGAAGGCTTTGGGTTGGTCATGGGCACCTGAGCTTGTCCAAGGGAGAATTTGCTATAATTTGTGTGAGAACACTGGAGTCTGGCTGTGACATGCTGAGTGCTGCCAGGGCTGCTGAAGCATCTTTCAGTGCAGAGGGAGCACCTGCAAATCCTGCCTGACCCCACTGTCCTGGAGCAGCTGCTCTTCCCGTGCCTGCCAGAGGCCAGCAGACCTGCCTTCCTCCCAGGGCACTGTGGAGGGTGGGATTTCTCCAGCCATGTCACTGGTGCCATGTGTCTGTGGTCCCACTCTGCTGTGTGATGGATCTGCACGTACAGATTACTGGAATTTGCATAATTTGAATTTTAAATACATTCCAATTTTTGTGACTGTCAGAACAAGTTTTCTTCCCAATAAGCCTTTCCTTTTAACTCCTCCAAGGCCTGTAGTGCTATCAGCATTCCTGCTTTGGAGACAGGGAGAGACAGGCTGATTGCTTTTGACATCTGTCTCTCACGGACACCCCGCCTTGCCCCAGTCACTCCAGCTGTGACAGAGACAGTGACCAGGCTGGGACCATGCTCTGATACCTTGGGCATGTTGTTTGGGGTCACTTGGTGATGGCCAAGGGACTGTTTTGGTTTTGTGCCCAGCTGGCTCCTGAGATGGGCAGCAGGAGCAGGGATGGGACCTCTGCAGCTCACTTGCCAGGGGAGGACAAGCGAGACATGGCTGAGTTACAGACTGTGCTGATCTCCTTGTCTTCACTGAAAACTGGTCATTAAAGGCAGGATTAACCCTGCTAAACTCAGCATTAACCTTATGGAGCATTAAAAGAGGTCACCAGGGCTGAGTCACTCTCTGGTGGCTGTTGAGACAGTGCAGATTGCAGCGACACTCTGAGGGAATTCTGCTCTTCTCTTTTCCCCATGGCAATTGCAAGTTCTCTGTATCTAGGCCAGTCGTTCTGGCATTGCCCACTCATTTTGTGATGTTATGGCAAAGATCCTGCTGCCTCTGAAGAGGAGCCAGCAGTGCCCAGGGTCCCATATGCTGACCCAGCTTGGTTTGAGGTCTCTACCCCGACCCCTCTGCTGCTCTGAAATAATGTTCTGCTCTCTGAGCATCGTGGAGGAGTCACTCGTTTTGTGCAGTGGATGGGGGAGGAGAGCAGCTCCTGGCATTGCCTGGTGCTGCCCCAGCTGCCCCGACACTTCTGCTCACTGTAGTTCCTGCAGGTTTCAAGTAGGTGACTCAAGGTTGTCTTGCTTTCCAGCCTCTGCACTAATTAATTTTACTCTGTACTCTCATGCACTAATTTATTTTTTAATTATTATAATTTGTGTATGGTATTTTTCCAGGCAGTGATTCTGATATGAAATGTCTGTGCCCTGCAGGAAACACTTAGACTCTGTTTGTCTTGGGAGTTCTTCAGATGAGTTGAGCAGAGGAAATTGCTGCCTTACAAAGTGATGGTGACAGAGACAAGGTGAATTGGGATAGCAGAGCCTGGGAAGGGAGGCAGTGCAGGGAGGAACTCACTGTGTGGCACAGACCTGGTCACACCTGGTGCTGACTGGAGTCACTGACAGCACCTGGGCTGGCACCAGCTGACAGGTACCTGTCCAGGTTTTCCTATTCCAATGAATAATGATCAACCCAGAAATGCCTCCTGTCCCTGGTGGTCACTGCAGTGATGTTGGGGAGTGCAGAAACTGCCTCACCCCAGAGCAGCACCAGTCCATGGAATGTGATTATCCTGGTCTGGGTTTTGGGTGTCAGGTGAGCTGGAGACAAGGTAGAACCTTGGTAGAACCCATCTGTGCATTATCCCAATGGTTTGATCTCGTTCCTAAGTGTGCAGGGACCTCCCCAAGGCTGCTGGGTGCAGCCTGTTGTATCCTGTGTGCAGCCAGTGCTGGAGGCTCTGGTGTGATGCTTATGGTGACAGTGAGGTCATGCTCACCCTGCCACGATCCCTCTGGTGCCAATGAAATCTCACTCTCTCCTTGCTGGATTTTATTGGTTCTGTTCTGACACTGCTGTGAACCATGTGCTCTCGTACCTGATTTCAGAAAGGATCAGCAAGCAGACAGAGGATTCCTGGCTGTGTCTGTAGTTCAGTGTGATAAAAATAAATAAATATATAAAAATAGAATCATAGAATCCTAGGGTAGTTTTGTGTGGAAGGAGCCCTAAAAACTATCTTGTCCAAACCCCTGCCATGGCAGGGACACCTTTCACTATCCCACGTTGCTCCAAGCCCTGTCCAACCTTGGACACTTCCAGGGATCCAGGGGCAGCCACAGCTTTTCTGGGCTGAAAAAATGACCATGTGAGAGTCAGGTCAGCTGTGCCTGGTGAGGAGGTGGAGCAGAGAGATAAGAGACATCCTGGACTTCCACACAGACCGCCCCAGCTCGCAGAGCAGAGTGGCAGTGAGTGCCTGAGGTGATTGCAAAGGCAGGTGATGTTTGAGCTGTGTATTGCTCTGTGCCCAGCCCCTCCTCTCCACATTGCTCACTTGTGACTGTTGTTCACTGAGTGCTTAACAGAAAAACCCCAACCTGATAAATAACATGTTGGAGCCAGAGAGCAGCTCATTCCCTGGAGAGCAGTCCCTGGGAGCCAGGAAGAGGCTCCTGGTGAATCACCCCACATTGCAAATCAGTGTGGGAGTGAACAGGCACAGCAAAGCTCAAAACCAAAACGTACCCGGCTCATTTCTCTGGTGAACGTGGTTTTATTTACAACAGCGGCTTGTGACGCCCCAGCTGGTGCTTTGTGGTGCCTGGAGTAAAGCAGGGATGGCTGAGGAAGAGCACAGCGTGCTGTGGGACTGCTCTCAGCATTCCCACACACAGGGAGATGTCTCCTGTGGGAGGAATTGGGAAGCAGAGGAGCAGTTTGTGGGAAATGCTGCAGGCCATGCTGATACAGGGGGGGGTCTGGAGGGACAGTGTGGACATCCCACTTTGTCAAAGCCAGGCTGAGACCAGGCATCTGTGACAATCAGTGTGAGCTGGGGTGGCTGAGGCCTCTCCTGTTTGCTGTGAGAAAGGTGGGCCCAGTGCTGGGAAGGCTGAGGGCACAGGAATCCAAAATTAACAGACAGAAGATGTGGGATCCTGAGCTTGAAGGTGGAAGTCGTTGCTGAGGACCAGACTTTGGGTTTGATTTCGATGCTGCTGTCGCAGGGTGGGTACTAGTGAGACTGATATGTCATCTTCCAAGAATATATGCAGGCTGGCTTTGGTTCTAACCTGGGCCTTTCCAAATAGCTTATGCAAACTCCCACGAAATAACCTCTAGATTCAAAATATAACAGCAAAGTGAGAAACCACCAGGCTCTCCCTGCAAACCCGCAGTGTTTGCTCCCTCTGCTGGCTTTGCTCTAGGGAGGAGAGCCTGGATCCACTTGCCAAGGGCTGGCAATGCTGTGGAGCATGCAGCATCCCACAGGCTGGCAGACAGAAAAGCAGCAGCTTCACCAAGCCCCAGTGCAACATCCTGCACCCAGGTGGGGGCAATCCCAGGCACAAGCACAGACTGGGCAGGGAATGGATCAAGAGAAGTCCTGAGTAGGACTTAAAGGTGTTGGTGGATGAGGGTTGGACCTGCCCTGGCCATGAGCACCCAGAAACCCCCCAGGGCTGGGCTGAGCCCCAGTGTGGGCAGCAGGAGGGGGAGATTCTGTCCCTCTCAGGTGAGACCCCACCTGCAGAGCTGCCTCCAGCCCTGAGGCCAACAGCAGAAGGACGTGGAGCTGCTGGAGAGAGTCCAGAGGAGGGCATGGAGATGCCCCAAGGGCTGGAGCCCCTCTGGAGCCAGGCTGGGAGAGCTGGGGGTGCTCACCTGGAGAGGAGAAGGCTCCAGGGACACCTCAGAGCCCCTTCCAGGGCCTAAAGGGGCTCCAGGAGAGCTGCAGAGGGAATTGGGACAAGGGATGGAGGGACAGGACACAGGGAATGGCTCCCAGTGCCAGAGGGCAGGGCTGGATGGGATATTGGGAAGGAATTGTTCCCTGGGAGGGTGGGCAGGCCCTGGCACAGGGTGCCCAGAGAAGCTGTGGCTGTCCCTGGATCCCTGGAAGTGTCCAAGGCCAGGCTGGATGGGGCTTGGAGCAGCCATTAATAGTGGAAGGTGTCCCTGCCCATGGCAGGGTGTGGGATGAGTTTTAACAGGCCTTCCAATCCAGTCCATTCTATGATCTGATGAAGTTTGCAGCCTCTGATGTGTTACCATTTTTATTTCCGCACAAGGAACATCAAATGCTCAGTGAGCAGCAGGACTGAGGAGGAGGAGAGCAGAGTCATTTGCCAACTTCCAATTTTACTCTGCTTCTACAAGCGAGACTCACCAAAAATGTGCACTGTGGCTTTTGGTATGTGAAGTTTGTGTGAAAAAAGAAAATAATAAAATAAGTGATTTAAAATAAGTGATAATATTTTGTGAGCAGGAGTACTCCTCCTCTGTGGCAGGACTGGAGTCTTACATCAGAAGATCTCAGGGGTTGGAACTGCAGCCCTGTCTGGGTTCTTGGCAGTGCAGGGTGGGGCTGGGGATGCTTTGGGCTGCAGCCAGCAATGGTCCAGCTGTGTGGAAAATGGTTTTGGTTCAATCCTGCTGAGCATGAGGCAGCACTTGTGCTGGCATGACCCAGATCGGTGTCTGGTTGGTGTGAGGAGATGCTTCAGCTTCTCCACCTGCCTTTGGCTGGTTGTCCCCTCCCAACAGTTGGCTGTGATGGTGACAGTGGCCACATGTCTGCTGCCCAGACCCTTCCTGGCCTTGACATTCAGCAAGAGAGGTCCTGGCTGCTGGGGATGTTTCTGTTAATCCCAAAGTGCACACTCTGCATTTTGACACCTTGATTTCCCTTTCTTCTGGGGCTTGCCAGCAAGAATGGTTTTGTGATGGCAGGTCCCTGGGTCCAGCTGGGTCACTGCTCAGACCAGGTGTACCAAATCCCATCCTCTGCTGCCCACGAAGCCTCTAAGTTCACCCTCAGTCCTTCCTTTTGTTTCCCTGGGAGATGTGGTCCTCTGCTCTTCCTCTTGAGCCCATTGCAGTTGTTTCCCAGATCTCAGGAAGGAAATCTGGCTGTTGTCCTCTTGCAGCTCAGACCCACAGTCTGCAGCTCTTTGGGTGCTCTCGGTGTGAGGGAGGCGGGTGCCCCAGGTTTGTGAGCAAATGGTGCAATCCCCACATGCCTTTTCCTGCAATTGGAGCATGCCAGTGAAGAAAGTACTTTGACAGCCTAAGGTTTAAATCCTTCAGAGCACTTTCCCTGCAAGCTTGTGTCTGAATTAGCCCTTTGGGATATGGCTGTGGCTTCATAGAGACTCCAGTGGATTCAGCTGCAGGACTGGGAGCACCAGGGTGCAGTGGCTGTGTGGAGGTGACACTTTGTGTGTGCCAGGTGCCATCAGCTGCTGCTGCAGAGCCTCTCCAGGTGCAGCCTGCCTGGGATGTGCTGGAGAAATCACCAGGGGGCTGTAAGGCCGGTTTTCCGTGGGGAACTGCAGGGCTCTGAGCTGCTGGGCAGTGCTGGAGCGTGGCTGCAGTAGCAGCTGTGTGCTGCAAGAGGTCTCTGCAGCACTGCTCTTCACACACCCACCCTGCAGCTGCTGCTCCTCGGCTGCTCCAGCTTTCCTTTCTTCTGTCTCAACTGCTGAATTCTACTTGTTACTGCTCTGTTGCTATTGCTACAGAGGTCTGAGTTCTCAGCCTCTGAATCATGGGATTCCAGACTGGTTTGGGTTGGGATGGGCCTTAAAGCTCATCCCATTCCACCCCTGCCATGGCAGGGACACCTTCCACCATCCCAGGCTGCTCCAAGCCCTGTCCAGCCTGGCCTTGGACACTTCCAGGGATCCAGGGACAGCCACAGCTTCTCTGGGCACCCTGTGCCAGGGCCTGCCCACCCTCCCAGGGAACAATTCCTTCCCAATATCCCATCCATCCCTGCCCTCTGGCAGTGGAAGCCATTCCCCCTTGTCCTGTCTCTCCAAGTCCTTGTCCCAAGCCCTTCTCCAGCTCTCTTCTACCTCACAGTCTCCCCATTCCTTATGCCTGGGAGTCTGTGGGAAACTCCCAAAGCTTCCCACAGCACTGGGTCACTGTGTGAGCACCCAGTGGTCACATCTGACTGTCCATCATTAGTGAGCATTGTCAGGACTCTGCTCTCCCTGCACATGGAGCCAAGGCTCAGCTCTTTGCTGCTGCCCCACTCTCCAGAGTGACTTGTCACCAGGGTGAGTGGTGGGACACGATGCTGGTGCTCCTGGAGTGTGCTTGTCCTGCTGCAGGTCCCAGCACCTCATGCTGGGTATATCCCAGCACCTTGCTGGGTGTTGCTGATCTCAGCTGGGGCAGGAGGGACTTTGGGGGGATGTTGGTACAGACCAGAACTCCATGTCAATGTAGCTTTTTGTGGCACACAGCCTTAACTGCCCTCCTGCCCTGCAGCTCCCTGGGGCTGGCAGTGACAGAGCTGATGTTCAATAGTTCCCTGGCAGTGGGATGTGGCAGGACAGTGCCACCCTGCTCAACGGGACACTGGCATGTGCAGGGCAGAGCTGACTGCCCCACTGGGGTTGCTGTGTGTCTCCTTTCCCCCTCTGTTGCACGGTGCCCACCCTGGCACATGGGAACCCATGGGCACCACGAGTTGGGGCACACACTGGAGCTGGTTCAGCTCCTTGGGGAAGGTCTGGTGGGGGCTGGGGATGGAAAGAGCTCCCTGCCATCCCCGTGTCCCTGGCAGGACCCCCACAGCTTCTCTCCCCCTCCAAGAGGCTTGTGGGGAAGCCTGACACTTCCTGAGGAGCAGAGCGAGGCCAATCTCCAACGGGACATTAAGTTTGGAGATTAAGTGGAACATTTCCGGTGGGAACAGGCTGATGTCTGGGCTTGGGTGTCACCTTGCTTTGACTGCAGCAACAGCCTTGTTGCAGTTGGGAAGGATGGAAAAAGAAAGGATCCTGAAACCTAAGAGCTGTTTTGCTATTTAATTTGGTTCTGGTTTTACTCCAAGAATAGAAACAAAGACGATGAATTTGCATCACCAGGAGCAACTTGAGGAGGGAGGAGGAAGTGATGGGACCTCACTAGGGACAGGAATGTGCTGGCAAGAGGAGGGCTCCAGTGACAGGGAGGCAGTTTGACCTGGGGGTTCCTATTAGCATTTTGTTGATCTCACTTGTATTTTATTTAATGGTGAGTTGGTGAGGTTCAGCAACTGAGCCTTATCTCTGTAAGGGAGCACTTGCAGAGGCAGAGGGTGGCCAGGCTGCTGCACAGAGGAAGGTGCCTTTGGAGGTGCCACACTTGCATAATGGGGCTTGATCTCCTGGAAATAAAAGGACGAATTTCTGCACTGACTATTTACATATCACATGTAAAGCTGTTTTTCCTCCTTCCTGCTGCTGCAGTTGCATCTCCAGTTTTAGCCCAGTCCCACCAGAGAGCAGCCACAGTGGGGTGGTAGAGGGGTTTCTGTGAGAGGGGTTTCAGACCCTCACCCTGGGGGAGGGAGGGCTGGGATGAGGAAGGATGGGATGGATGCTTTGTCTGTGGAGATCTTGACACTCCTTTAAGGGCAAGGGGTATGTTTGTTGCTGGCCTGCTGACCCTGTCCTTGTGAAGCTTCTGGGCAGCCCAGGAGAAGGGGACCTGGCACACAGGAGCAGCTGGCAGGGGAGCAAGAAGGCTGAATGATGTTTTTACAGGAGAGAATTTCCCCATTTCTTTGGATGGAACAGAGGTGCCTTTCCAGGGTAGAGAGGAGCTTTTCTGAGATGTCCAGCTATCAGCATGACAACATCCAGCTTCTGGATGTCCCTGTTCCCTGACAGCAGAAATGTCCAGCCTTGTGATAAGTGTCAACACTTCTGGACACTTTGAGGAAAGCAGGATGAAACAGCTGTCCTGGAATGTCCTACATGCTCCCAGTGCCCCTGTGGGGGTGGGGGGGTCCTGGAAGGAGCCCAGTTTCAACTTGGGGTGTTGGGGTCCTGACACTCTTGTCCAGGCCCCTGGGGAGAGAGGGAAGAAACTGATTGCTGGAGCAGATCAGGGATGGAGCTTCAGGAAGCTCCAAGGGACATTGACAGGTCCCTGCTGGGCCTGGGCCCTGGTTCAGCTCCGGCTGCCTTCCCCTCTGGCAGTGAGTGGTGCACAGGGAGGAGGAGGCTGTGGTACCTGGGCTGGGAGGGAGCTCGTGCCCACCCTGGTTGGGGTTTGTGCTGCTTCCCCCCTGGGGGGGGGATTGTTATTCTCTTTCAATAATTGGCCTCTGCATCTTCGTGGGTGGGTTTGTTTTTCAGGCTTGAAAGTCAGCAGCAAACTCAGCCCATAGCTGTGCTGATCTTCCAGGTTTTGTTCAGATGACCATTCACTGTTCCATGAGGTACCTCTGGTGACATCTGCAGCATTGGCTGTGCAGAAATGTGTTGTACAATGGATGGTAGGATGGAGCCCCAAAAGTAGAGAAAATAGATTCCTAGTGCCTGGTGCTGGCCTGGGATGGGGTTTGTTCTGACTGCAGCCCTTTGCTTGCTGTGAAAAGGCATCAAGTCCTTTTCCCTGGGGTTGAGTTTTGTGATACTCCAAAAGGAACACACAGACTGCAGTTTCCTGGAAGCCTTTCTGTTGTTGAGCCCCTGGGAAGGATTTGGGCAGGAAGCAGGGGGTGTGCCTAGAGAATTCCTGTGGGCTTCAGGTGAATGCAGCCTTTCCCCCAGAGCTCTGGCTGGTCTGTGCTTCTGTGTGCTTTTACCAAGAGCTTCGGGGTGATGTTTTGTTCATCTCACTTCTGGAGAGCACTGAAGATTCTGTCCAGAGAATTTGTGGAGTCTCCCTCACTGGGAATATTCAAAACTCATCTGGACACAATCCTGTGCCATGTGTTATGGGATGACCCTGCTTGAGCAGGGAGGTGGGACCAGATGACCCCTCCTGTGATCCTTCCAACCTGAACTATTCTGCAATTCTGTGACAATACTGGTGGTCTGATCCAGCTTTCTTAATCTTTCTGCATCGAGCCTTTGAGGAAGCACCTTCTCAGGGAGGTACAGCCCTTCTGCCATCCTTCATCGTCTTCCTGAGATGGCATCACCACCAGAGAGCCTTTGGATGTGATTATGCATTGCCTGATACATCAGCAAAGCTGCTTTGGCATCTGGGAAGCCAAGTGCACAAACTGCAGATCTTCAGCTTGAGTGTTGCTGTGACTGAATCAATAACTGGAGCATCCCTGGACATTGCCTGCTCTGAGTCCTACAGGACACATGGAGCTGGAGCAGCTGAACACAGCATGACCAGAGCTCTGTCAGCTGGGCACAGTCTCCTGGAGGTGTCAAACCAGCCAAACAAACTGGGTTTAATTCCCAACACATTCAGATGGGTGTTTTCCTTACCTACCCTGGCAGCAGGAATCCACATATGATGTCACTGAGCTCTGCAGTTGCAGTGCCTGAGCTCCTCTGGGGGGATCTGTCCTCCTGCCAGGGTGGGTGTTTGTCCAGCCAGGGTCCTGCTTCTGGGTGCCCTGTTCTTGCTTACAGTGGTGGCTGGGAATGTTGAGCTGCAGCCATCTGTCTGTATGAGCTAGATTTTCATGGGAATCCTCAGGAATTTCGATGTGGTGAAGTAGATCTGCCCCAGAACACGTGCCCAGGGCTATGGATGGACCTGTTCTCGGGGAGTTCCTTTCAGTGCTCCTGTCAGGCCTGCAGTGCTTGGGACAGCAACAGGCACGGCTTCCTCTGGGGTCAGGCTTTGTCCTGCATTGTGGGAGCTCTCCTGGGAGCGTTCCAGGGCTCTGCCTGGCAGGATGAGCAGTGCTTGGCATGCACAGTCCCTCTGCTGCTTTTCCATCCCAGCCACAGTTGGTTTTGGTTCTTGTTCTCTCCTTGTTTTCTGTGTGTTGGTCAAACAAAAGCTCAGTTGCCTCCCTTCGGAGAGCACTGGGGAAGCCACGAGAGCCACAGGAGCTCCAAGTGTGCTGCAAAGTCTTTATTGAAGAAATCAATGCCCTTGCTGAGGAAAGGGTTTTTCATCCTTTGAAATAGATGGATGGCAAGGAAATAGATGACAAAGTTACTGTCACAGAGTGGTGGTGGAAAATATCCTGCATTTGGAGACCTCTTCCGAACAGTGACAAGCCACCTCTTTACTGTGCAGGCCTCCTTGGCCACAGAAAGGGATTTTGGAGCAGCAGCAAAGGCAGATCTTGGTCCAGGGATGTGAAGGGTTTTACTCTGCAGGTTCTTTTTGCATAGGGTAGACTTTTATTTAGTCTTGATTTTGTTTAGCAGTTCCCATCACACACAGACCCGCACCCTCACACCCTTGGACCTTTCTCCAGGACCATCCAACGCCCCCATGGGCATCACACCCCCCTTCCCAAAAAGTTATTGTTCCTAGAAAACAGAGCAGCTCTGCTGGAATGTTAATTGGGGGAAGTGAATAACCAGGGCTCCCCTCTGCCTAACCTTCCCCAGCCCCCTCTTAACGAGCAAATTGCATTTATTTAGGCATTGAAGGTCCTGTCTCTCCTCCCCTGGGCAGACTGAAGTGTCCATTGTGCAGCTCTGCCTTGGGATTTGCTGCCATTTGTTCAAGGAATGCTTTTCCAAAGAAAGGCAATTTTTAAGGAGGGTGGGGGGTACAACACCCCTTTCTCTCTTTCTGCAGGGAGAGATGAGTGATGGTGGGCAGAGGTGGGCACAGGAGTGGGTTTGTCATTGGTGCTGTTCCTAGGGTCACTGAGGCTTTGTGCATGGGAGGGAATGTTTCCCTACATTTCCTTGTTGAGGCTGTGGAAGGAGGAGACAGGGAATGTGAAATCCAGCCTATGTCTGTAATGGGAAGCAAATGGATCACGTGTGGGTGCTTAGGGTTCTGCTCCCTGGCAGCTGTGGGGCCTGGGTCCCCAGCCCAGCTCCTGCCAGCCCAGCCAGGGTAGCACTGCAGGGCTGGGATCCAGCCTGTGCCCGTGGGGAGGGGCTTTCCCAGCGAGGATGTGGTTTGAGGCCATCCCTGAAAAGCCACTAACCCATCCCAGGGGGGCTGTGGGCTCGTGTCTGTGTTTCCCAGTGGTGAATGCTCCATCGAGTGCAGCCCTGAGAGCCCAGCCCAGCCCCAGGCTGTGGTTTGTGGCAGAGGTGACAATTCCCACAGCTGTGGGGCTGGGCTGGGGGGCAGCTGCCCCTTGTCAGAGCTCAGACACCCCATGGTGTAAAGGCTGCAGGTCAAGTTTGCCTGCAGGTTTGGAGGTGTGTTTATCCATGACAGCATTGATATTTCTGTTTTCCTGCTCACTGGGCTTTGAACCATTGGGGGGGTTTTAGAATCACAGAATCATGGAATGATTTGGGTTGAAAGGGACCTTAAATCTCAACTTATTTCACCCCCTGCCTTTGGCAGAGGCACCTTCCACTATCCCAGGCTGCTTCAAACCCCATCCAGCCTGGCCTTGGACACTTCCAGGGATCCAGGGGCAGCCACAGCTTCTCTGGGCACCCTGTGCCAGGGCCTGTCCATCCTCACAGGGAAGGATTTCTTCCCAGTATCCCATCCATCCCTGCCCTCTGGCACTGGGAAGCCATTCCTCCTTATTTTGTCTGGCTAAGCCCCCATCCAAAGCCCTTCTCCAGCTTTCCTGTAGGCCCCTTGAAGTTACTGGAAGGGGCTCTAAGGTCTCCTTTTGGTGGTGACTGTAGGGATGTGGATTCCCTTGGATCCCCATCTCGTGCTGGTTATGTCACAACTGTCCCAGATGTCACAGCCTGGCTGGGCTTGGCCTCAGGACTTTGCACATATGGAACAAGTGCTTTGCTTAGATGAAACCCTGAAATTTGAGTTACAAATAGCATTGGCTGGTGGGACATCTCTGGTGGTGTTTATTTTGACTCTGAATTTGTCAGGCAGGATGTTTGCACAGGTAATTCCAGTCCCACAGCAAGCTCCTGTGGTACCCTGCAGGTTTGGGGCTTGCTGGGAGGGTTATGGCAGAGAGGGGGTCCTGGCACTGCCATGAGGTGCTTCTGCCCAGAGCAGATGAGCTATAGAATCCTGGAGGCTCCAGTTGGGTGGTAGTGGAGGGCAGAGGTTATTCCTGTCTGATTCTTTCCTCAATAGGGAACTGGCCTTGTTTCTTACATACAGTGATTTTTATCATGTCAGCGTTCTGCATTTGGTGTTGCTTGGTGACCCCAGGATTGACTCGGGAACCTGATGTAATGTTTGGAGAGAGCTTTGCCTTGTGGTCCTGTGGTGGAGATAGAGGGGAAGCAAGGGGGTGTAAGAGTGGGGTGGCCCTGGGGGTGCTCCCTGGAGAGAGGGAGAGCACCAGGAACAGTGCTCTGGGGGTCTTGGGAACCTCAAAAAAATCCACAGATTGTTTAAATTCCCCCAGGGGTGATGACTCCACCACTACTCTGGACAGCCTGAGCCAGTGCCTGACTGCCCTTTCTATGAAGAAATCATCCCCAATATCCAATCTAAATTTCCCCTGACACAATTTGAGGCCATTTCCTCTCATCCTTGTTCCCTGGGAGCAGAGCCTGGCTCCCATCTGGTTGCACCCTCCTGCCAGGGAGTTGTGGAAAGCCAGAAGGTCCCTGTGCAAGAGAAGAGGATGGAGCGTGGGGCAGCTGGGTCCCTCCCTTCTGGAGCCTGATGGATGTAGATGCCCTGTTGGGATCCAAGTACTGCACTGCAGTGGGCAGCCAAATGGATTTGATTCTCCCACTGCATGAGAACATGAGCAGTGTGTAACTTGATGTGGAGCAGTTTGCTGTGACACGGGAAGGTGTTTCTTGGGACTGACTGCTGGAGCCATAGGGATGCTGAAAGCAGGCAAGGAGCACAGTGCCTATGTGAAACTAAGTCTCACTCTGGCTTGAGAAATCATAAGGAGGAATCCAAACCGTCCTTGGAGAGGGAAAACAACTTTTGCAGGTGTTGTTTGGATCCTTGTTCTTTACTTGAAAGAAACAGTCAAGGGGTGTAGCTCCTGATTGTCCAATAATAGTGATGTGTTGCTTTAATGACCAATGACAGTTTTACCTCACAAACCTTCTTGGACCTGTCTATAAAAGAAGATATGGAATAATAAAATGTGCTCTCTTGTGAAACCCATTTAGAGACTCTGTCATTCCCAATAGTGTGACAGAGCCATGCCTTGCACAGCTTTTGGTCTCCCAGGCTGTCAGGACTGATCTCCACCCTGATGTTCCCCCTGCAGCCCCAGTGCAGCCTGGCAGCCCAAAGAAGAGGCTGAGTGTGCATCTGGGAGGCTCAAAAACCACTTTTTCCCCTGACTGGTTTGGTTATTTTTATTTCTAAAGCTTGCACTTTGGAAGCACATCACCCTCACCCCATCACTTCCAGGCAAGTGATACTCCAGACCAAATGAGTAATTCCACACAGTGGATAAAGTTAAAGCAGGTAAATCTGCAGAAATAGCATTGGATTGAAAACTGAGACCTCAAGCCAAATCTCTGCCATGATGTCCTGCAGGATCTCAGGCCCTTGGAAAGCAAATTCCTCATGATGTGTGCTGAGTTTTGGTAAGCAGGCCTGGGAGGTGCACAGCTCCCAGCAGCAGGAGAGATGAGTTTTGTGTGGGGCTGATGCTCAGCCCTGTCTTGTACTCAGTCCCTGCCCTTTTCACAGAATCACAGAACTGAGTTGGAAAGGACCCAAAAGGACCCTCCTGGCCCTGCACAGACACCCCAACAATCCCACTCTGCAGCGCTGTCCAACTCTGGAGCTCTGGCAGCCTCGGGGCTGTGCCCATTCCCTGGGGAGCCTGGGCAGTGCCAGCACCTCTGGGGGAAGAACCTTTCCCTGAGATCCAGCCTGACCCTCCCCTGGCACAGCTCCAGCTGCTCCCTAGGTCCTCTCCCTGGTCACAGAGAGCAGAGACTGAAGCTGTTTCTTCACTGCCCCTCCTGAGGAAGCTGTAGACCTGATGAGATTCCTTCTGCAAAGCAACCCTCTGGAAGCTCTGGACAGCTCCTGCTTCCCAGCTCTTTCCCATGTGGCACACAGTGCTTTGCACTGATGGGTATCACTGCCTGCCCTGTGTCCAGTTGCTCACCAGCTTTGGAGCATCTGAGTGTGCAGAAAACACCCGAGAGGCAGCAGAGGCAGGTGTTGGATGCTTGGGAAGGGTCCTCAGCCTGCTTGGCAGCAGCAGCCCCTGCAGGGGCTCTTTATCAGGGCTGGTGTTTGATGTTGAGTGTAGCAGCAGCAGTGCCTGCCTGGGGACTTGCACCCTGCTCTGGACACCCTCCCTGGTGCTGCCACCCCCACGCTCTGCCTGGCCAAGGCGGCACAAAGCAAGCACTTCCCATCTTCTGCATGGATTAAACCCTGTGTTTTTCCTTCCCAGCTCGAGTGCTTGTGCAGCTCCAGCCCCCCTCTGTCATCCAGCCTCTCCTCTCCAGCCCTTGCCTCTGCCCACCATCCCTTGCTTCTCCCTCTCCTCTCCCCTTTGCTCCTCTCTTGCAGCTGCTGCTCCCCACTCAGTGCTGGGCAAGCTTTGTCAGAGTAAGGAGATGTGCAGGCAGCATTCCCATGTCTGGGATTCAATGGGAGAAGCACTCTGGTGGCAGGAGGAGGTGGCAGGTCCTGGCTTTACCCGTCCCCTCCTTTTTTCAGTGCAAGGGAAGGAGAGCAGCAGCTGAACCAGACCGAATTCTGGGCCTTGTCTGTTGTGTTTGGAGACTCTTTGTTGTTCATGTGTTGCTGATTTGTATATTCATGATTAAACCTGCAGCTGTCCAGTGCTGGGAGGATTTGGGATGAATTAGAATGACAAGAGACATGGTCTTTATAAATAAAGTAATCATTTTTCCCTGCACTTCACATTCATCCTTTTTCAAAGGGTCTCTGTGTGATGCAGATTTGCTGCACTTTGATGCTGGGACTGCTGGGAGATGTCTGGATCTTGCAGTGCTCATTATTCCCGTGGCAGCCGTGGGTGCAGTGACGTGGGAGGAAGGGGCAGTGTGTTAAATGGTCTGATAGTTTCTAATGGTGTCAGATTCTGCCATTTAAATTGGGACTTTCATGCTAGAGAAGAATTGAAAGGGGAAGATGGGCGTGAAAATCGCTGCTGTGGGCCTCCATTCCTCCTCAGCGTCCCTGTCGGGTGCTTGTTGATCAGCCTCCCTCCCCATGCTCCCGCTTCCCCTCCCACTGGAGCTTAATCCTCTGCTGATGGCATCCCTGTGTTGCCATGGAAATTGCCATCTGCCACCTCGGGCGCTTCACCTCTGCCTGTTGGAGAGTTGGAGCTGGGGGTGACCCAGTGGGGAGGTGGCACTGCTGGACCTGTGGTTGGTACTGTGGTGGCTGGAGGTCAGCACGTGCCCTGCAGCAGCAGGGGACTGGGACACGGGTGGCATCAGCAGTGTTCCCATCTGGCACATGATAATTGTGCCTTTGACTTTTTATTGGTGCCAGAAGTTTAACAATCAGGAGAAGTGGTGGCCTGTGCTGCTCGTGGCCGTGTGGGTGGTTGGTCACTCCCTGGCCCCTGTTTTCCATGACTAAGCAGTTCTGCCTCCTCCTGTTTCCAGGAGTTGTACCCTACATCCATCCTGCCATTAGGGTGAGGTGCTTTTAGTAATCACCCACAGCTCATGCTAAAGCTTCCTGAAGTGACTGCAGCTTCTGGTCCTCACCCTCCTGGAGTCTGAGAGTGTGAGCTACTGGCTCATTAAAAGCCCCCCAGAGAGGCCTGGGACCTCTCCATCGGTGCTGGACAGGTCTCTGGTCCCTCCCAAGGGGGTTGCAGGGGCAGATGCTCCATTTTCCTGGCATGGCACAAAGGGCTGGTGTGGGAGTGGTAGCAGAGGGCAGGTGGAACTTGGGGTGAGGCCTGGCCCAAGGCCATGTGGGTGGGATAGGAAGCACATTCCCAGGGCTGTGGGACCTGCCTGACTGGGGAAGCAGAGGAGTGCAGATGCGATGGTACTGAATGTTCTGCCCAAGCTCCACTGAGGAACATCAAAGTCCCAAGAATTCCAGCATGAGAGGAGGGCTCAGTGGGGGACGTCAGGTTTCTATGGGTCCCTCTGTAGGGATGGTGGCATCTGGAAGCTCTCAGGGTGATCTCTGACTGTCTTCTGATGCACACTGGTGCCAGGGGGCTCATGGGCACATCTTGCAGGAGGTTAGTGGTCATGCCCAAAGGACAGCTCTACTGGAGCTGGCACAGGCCCTTGTGGCACTGCTGGGTGGCAGATATGTGGTGCAGTGTTGTCTTAGGCAGCAGGGCTGGATGGAAGGAGATCCACTGGATCGTGGTCTTACTGGTGTCCAAGGCTAGGTTGGGCAGGGCTTGGAGAACCTGGGACAGGAGTGGAATGGGATGAACTTTAATGTCCCTTCCAACCCAAACCATCCTAGGATTCTAAAGAAAAAATGGGTAGAGCTGCATGCAAAAGCTGGAAGGCATGTAGTAGGTAGGACAACATGGAAAGTGCTTTCTTTCCCTGTGTTTTCTAATTGAAAGCCAAACAGATTTTAGTTTTACAGTCATCCACCTGAATTAAATGAACCTTAAAACATCACCATTTCCCAATAAAAAGCTTTTGACAAACTACCTACAAAGTTCCCCAGGAACAAAAATTCTCTTTGAATGAAATGCAGGGAACACATTTGGGAAGAGTAGGTTGAGTAAACCTCCAAGCTGGTTTTTTTCCCCCTTTAAGCAGCACATTTGGAAGATAAGAAAGTAGAAGAAATGTTATTTGATAGCAGGTCTGTTCCTGGAGGGGAGCACATGGAGCACGTGGGGTGTTGGCTGTGCTGTGGTATAGAGTTGGAAGGATGTGTGGTGGGGAGGGCTGGGCAGGGCCGAGATCTTCGTCCTGCTTTTTAGGCAGCACATGTGTTGTTATTAGAGGCTGGCTTGGGAAGCCATAAACAGAGCAAAGTTTGCTTTGTTGCCAACACAGATGAGATAAAATAGTTTTATAGAGATTTATGGGGATAATAAACTATGTAGGGAAGTTTATGACACGTCTAGCTGTGATCAGTGAACTTTTAAAGGGTTTATTGGGCAGGGATGTTGTCTGCCATCGACAAGCCTTGTGTGGTGTTGGAATAGTTAGAATTGTGTGTTGGTATAAAATATTTTGATTTAAATAATGTATTTGCCCCTTCCCAGACCCTCTCCATAAATGAGCCTGGCAGAAACTATATGCAGGGGGAGGGCTGGTGGTCAGTCACCTCCAAATTTTCATCCAAACAAGAGATGAAGCTGAGGGAGATCAGCTGCAGGAACACATCACTGAGCCCCTTGTGCAGTTGTGTCAGCTTCTAGTGCTTAAAACTGGGATAAACTGAATTTCTATCCCTAATCCATTCATTCAGGGTTTCTGATTGCCTAGATGAGCACGTGTCTTCCTGCAAGTAACCAAATAATACCGTAAATAAAGTTCTGCCTCTTCTGGAAAAATGGGGCAGGAGTGGAAAATGTAGAGATCATCAGAGTGCAGGACAGCACTGCTGTGGGAGGACACTGAACTGAGCATCTCCTGCTATGCCAAGGGAGCTCAGGTGTGAGAACAGTCTGGGATTCTCCATGTAGGAACCTGGACCTGTGTTCCACAAGAGATCTGAGTGTGAAACCACCAACTCTGGCAAATCTGAGATGACAAATGTGCATGCCTGTGGGAGAAGTCCCAACTCCCCTTTTATTTTTAGCCGTAGCCAGATACTATGGCTTTGCACAGACTTGGTCTACTAAATGGTGTCTGAAATCTTGAAGTAAAGGCAGGTTGTGGGTAGAAGAAGCTGCTTTACAGTTAAGTGACCACAGGAGATGAGAGGTGGCTTTGGAATGGGTCTGTGTCCTGAGGTTGTCCCAGCTCACTCCTTGTTGCCCACCAACAAAGTCCCAGTAGGACCCCTGGGCTGTGCAGCAGCCTGGCCACATCAGCTCTCACCTTCCTCACCCGTGTTCCATATCCAACAAGCATTATGTGTCATTAATTCTTGACCACAGCTGGGGGATTTTATGGGGAATTGTGTTCCTTTCCATCTCTTGCTGTCAGTCTGTGTGGAGCAGAAGGGAGTTGGGAAGGGAAGATGCTGCCACGGGAGTGACAGGGCTTCCCCTGTGGTTGAGCTGAGCACCCCAGTGCAGAGGGGGTGGGGTAAATCATGAGGATGGAGTCAGTCTCCAGTTGTGTTCCCCATCCCCAAATGCAGGCATGTGGCCTCCAGATCTCCCTACACTGTTTCACCTCACTTTTCCTTATGCTTGGTGCTTTAGGAAACCTTTTTCTTCTCCTGTATTTTTCAAGCAAGGGAAAGCTGGCCCTGATATCCCCAAACAAGGGAAGTGATTTTAGATCACATTGTCATTTCTGGATGTGGATTTTGCACAGATGGGCCTGTCCCTCTTGCACCCACTGTTCAGCCAGGGTACAGCTGTCCATGGACAGGATGGCCTGGTCAGTGCTGCCTTCCCATCAGCTGCAGCTTCCCTGCCCTCTCACTGTGCTCCTGCTGCTTGCTGATCTGTAGCTCTGCAGAATTCATGGTGCCTGCTCCACGCAGGATGCCTGAACCTGCTCTTCAAGGAGAATAAGGTATCTTTAGTTTTCTAAGCACAAAATGGATTTACATAAGAAGATTTCCCCTGTAGCTTTGGGAGGTGAGCTCCACTCGTGATCTGCAGACTGCCTGGAGGTGGAAGCAGAGCCTGCCCGTGGGGTGTTTGACAGCGCAGGGATGGAGCCACATTCTCTGAGCCTGGCAGGGCTGAGGCAGGATGGGCTTCTCAGGAATGGTCCAGTGTGCAGCTGGGACCTGAGCATTGGCCAAGGGGGACACAATTATAGAATAGTTTGGGTTGGAAGGGACCTTAAAGCCAATCTCATCCCACCCCCTGCCATGGGCAGGGGCACCTTCCTCTATCCCAGGTTGCTCCAAACCCCGTTCACCCTGGCCTGGAACACTCCCAGGGATCCAGGGACAGCCACAGATTTTCTGGGCACCCTGTGCCAGGGCCTCTCCACCCTCATGGGGAAAAATTTCTTCCCAATATCCCCTCTATCCCTGCCCTCTGGCAGTGGGAAGCCATTCCCCCCTGATCGTGTCACTGTCTACTCATGTGGAAAGTCTCTCTCCCTCCTTCCTATAACCCCCCTTTAGGCCCTGGAAGGGGCTCTGAGGTATCTCTGGAACCTTCTCTTCTCAGGTGAGCACCCCCAGCTCTCCCAGTCTGGCTCCAGAGGGGCTCCAGCCCTTGGAGCATCTCTGTGGCCTCCTCTGGACTCACTCTAACAGCTCCCACACATGGGCACTGAAGGATCTGGCTGGAAAGGCTCTGGGACTAGATGGGCTGATTCTCACTCTAAACTCAGCTTTCTCTTCTTTTTTTTAAAAAAAAACTTGTCCTTTCTCTTGCAGTACACAAGCACTTGTGAAATGCCTCCTGTGTGGTGGTCCCTGCAGAGGTTCAGTGTGTGCCCTGTGAGGAAGTGTGGTGGTGGTTTGCTTCACTCATGTTGTCATGTCTTCCTTCAGCTATGGGATAAATATTAACACCACAACCACCCACTAACTAGGCACTGCCTGCCATGGCTTATCATCCCAGCCCTGGGCTCTTGGAAAAACTTTACAACACCCTTAAGTTTAAAACAAACACACGTGAAACCCAGTCCCTCTGGGTCTATTAGGGCTGACCAGCAAATGTGCATTTCATTACCCAAAATATGCTGGTAGACCCAACAGAGTGAGTGAGCCAAGGGGAAGTAGACCTGCAAAACACTTTGGATAAAATACAAAAAGTGGTTTTTTTTTATTTTTCCACCCCTCCTCTTTTTCTTCTTGATTTCTCCTGCCATGAATTCCTGGGTAAAGACTTGCATTTCTGAGGGAAGCCGGGGCGCCAAGCTGGGAGACGGATTGCTCAGCCCAGGCCCAGGAATGGCAGGAGTGAACCAGTGGGCGGTCAGAGAACACTGTGTTTTAGTTATTTTTTCTTCTTAATGGTGTCAGTGCTTGGCTCCAGGTGCCTGGATGGGAGAGTTCCTTGATGTTGTCCCTCCATGTGGTTCAGAGTCCTGTCAAGGTCCTACAGTGGGAGCAGAGCTTTGCTGGACTGGCATCCTGAGGAACAGGGACAGGACAGGGTGTTCCTGCTCTGGCTGGGGTGGTTGGCACAGCAGGGACCTGCATGGCTGGGGACCATGGAGCTTGGCTCTGACTGGATCTGGCTCATCCACCATCAGGAATTCTCTCTTGTCACCTCCGTAAGTGGGAGGGAACAGTTTTAAATTAAAAGAGGAGAGATTTGGATGAGATGGTGGGAGGAAATTCTTGGTTGTGAGGGTGGGCAGGCCTTGGCACAGGGTGCCCAGAGAAGCTGTGACTGCCCCTGGTGAAGTGTCCAAGGCCAGGTTGGATGGGGCTTGGATCAACCTGGGATAGTGGAAGTTGTCCCTGGCAGTGGCAGAGGGTTGGAGTGAGATGAGTTTGGTAGTCTTTCCCAACCCAAACCATTCTGTGATTCGCATGTGATCAGCAGGTGTGGCTCCAAGGTCTGCCCCATCCATGCAGAGTATCTGGGATGAGAACTGCTAACACCCAGCCCTCCATTTATCCAGCCTGGTGCAAATTACAGCCATCAGGGCTCCCTTTCATCCCTTCTTGGTGGGCTTGGCAGCAAAAGCGGCTGCTTTTTCCAGTGGGATTTTGAAGGCGTTCATTACTTTGCAGCGTTGATGATATCTCCTGGTGCTTGGAAGGATTTTGTCATCCGAGCTGTGCTGCACAAGGATCCTGTGTTGGCCTGATGTGCAGGGGAGGCCGAGGCCCGGCCCATTTCCATGGGCTTTGAAAAGCCACACAGCAAAAAGTGTCTAAAAAGTTATCTGCTTTTTTTGGGGGAAACATTTTGCCTTTGGATGGCTGGCTCGTTTTTCATGTGGAGCAATGATTTTTTATTCAGTAATGTCCACATATCCCAGTGCTCTCCCTCCAAGAAAAACATGGTGAGCTGTGTCACCAGTTCCACCAGGCTGCTCTCCACGCAGGGAGTTATTGCATGTGAGAAGGGGAGTCACCAGTGGGGCTTTGGGCAGCAGCAGCTTGGGGCATTTTCTCTGGCTGCTTTGGGACACTTTAACAGAGACATGTCAACTCTGCCCCATTTTTCAGATAGAAAAATAGGTGGGGAACCCATGGTTGATCAAATGAAAGAACATTCCTCCGTTTCAAGTCATATGAAGAATGATAGTGGCCACACTTGTGAGCTGTACCATCAGTTCTTTATTTTGGTGGTACTGGGAAAGGTGGAATTTGGTCACAGCTGGGGAAAACCTGCAGAAGGGAGCAGTGATGGGAGAGCACCTGGGGATGGCTTTGGGAGAGGCAATGCAAAAACCACCCCCCAGGTGTGCAAACAGCATGGAGGGGTGCAAAGAACCGAGTATCCCAGTCCCTTCCTATCCCCTGCCAGTGGGAATCAGCTTGGATGGGGCTTGGAGCAGCATGGCCTATGGAAGGTGTCCCTGCCCATGGCAGGAATTTGGAATGAGATGAGTTTTAAGGTCCTTTTCAGACCAAACTAGTCTGGGTTCTGTGATTTTTGGCTTTGCCCTTTGCTCTGGGGGTAAAGGAGATGCTGAGCAGCACCTGAGCTGATTCTGGTGAGACTTTACTCAGGCCTTTGTCTTCCTCCACAGAGGATGAATCTCTGGAGAGACAGACTGGCATCTTGGAGCACTGAGCCCCTGGGGATGAGCAGCTGGAGCGGGATGGGCCGGGATCTTTGCCAGCATCACTGGGATGGGCTGTGGGAGAGACCACCCTCTGCATCTCACAGTCCTGCACGGCTGCTGTGAATGGTCCAACCCAAGAACTGGGAGCTGTGCAGGAAACTTCAGTGCTGAGTATTCAGCTGGGTGAGCAGGATGTGTTTTCTTGGCTCTGGAGGGACCCACTGCTGCTCCAGAGCTGCCAGCTCTGGGGGTTGCTGTGGTGGCTGAGTACTGGGACATTGATTTTTCAGTGCACTGCAAAGGGTCCCTGATTCAGCACTGACTGCATTTGTTAAAATGAACTAATTTAATACAGGATGCAGAATTCCTGACAAACTGATTTTCAATATTCACCTGCAGTGTGTGATAAGGTGATGATCTGCACCCCTTAGCAGGTCTCTTTATTACAAATTAATTAATTTGACTCACAATTCACCTTTCAGTATATATCTCAGTCTAAACCCTCCACACTTCCCAGTGCAGCAATGTGTAACCTGGTGCAGATGTCAGTGCTGACCCAGCTGCTGGGCTTGGGTGGCCCCATGTGCTCCTGGTGGTGGCTCGTGCTGTCCTCAAGCCTCACCAGTGGCTTTGCTGGTAGCAGCAGGAGGTGCTGTGCTCTTCCTTTTGCTTTTCAGATTTTAGGATTTCTAGTGCAGGAATGTTAAGAAGCAGAATTTGTGGTTATTTTTTTTCCTGTCTGTGGAGTGGCTGTGCCAAAGTGAATTGGGTGGAAGTGGGAGGAAGAATGGAGACTGGAATATTTTCCTGAGTTAATGTAGATGGAGAGCAGAGCCCAGGGATGGAGGATGTGCTTTGCCTTCCTCTGGAGTGGAGCAGAGGACCCCTGTAGTGGTGGGGCTGGGGAAGGAGAACAAGTGCAAGGGCCTGTGGGGCTCAGTGGGATCCCCAGCAGGGGCTGTGGGTGCTGGGGCCGCAGCCTCAGCTCTGGGACCAGCGCTGGTGCCCACACCAAATGTTTCCAAATGACTTGTGCTGCAGGGAGGCAAGAGGTTCTGGAAGCCCCAGCTGGCTGATGGAAGCCCTTGCTTTGGCTTTGGGCTTTTTCTGTGCCTGTTTCTTCCCTTGCTGTCTTTATTCCACTCTACTTGTGCCGAGACCAACCTTCTCCATGCTGGCAGAGCCTCCAGAGAATGTTCCCAGTGTCTGGCTTTCCTGGGGCCTTTTGCCCTTTCCTGCTCTGTGAGAAAGGTAAGGGTTTTACCTCCTAACCCAGTCTGTGCAACAGGTGGTCCTTCTTTCTTCTTCTCTCTTTTCACACCCTTCAGACCTCCAATGAGCACCTCCCCTCTGCCAGCCTGTTTCAGAGTGCTGGGCTGATCCCTGTGCTGGGAGGAAGATGTCTGTGTTGGGGGCACAATTCCAGGATTGTTTGGGTTGGAAGGGACCCTAAAGCCCATCCCATTCTACACCTTGCCATGGGCAGGGACACCTTCCACTGGACCAGAATAGCTCCAAAGCCTTACAAGGCTTCCCCAGTGGTGGAAGAGCATCACCGCAAAGGGTTGGGCTTGCTGAGGGTGAAAGAGCTTCCCCTGCCCTGTGTGACCCAGAGGGCTCAGCTGTGGGGCCTGTGTGCCTCCTGAGCTCACGGGTTATCATCCTGCCCCTGGCCATGTAAGTAGCTCAGAGACTTGGAAGTGATTTTTGGAAGCTGGATTCTCCTTTGAGGAGAACACAGCAGCACAGATCTTGATGTCTTCAGGACATGTTTCTTGGAGAAGGACACAGGCTGCCTGGGCACATAGGCTGCTATCCCACCAAATTGTAGCTTTTTTTCTCTAAGAAGCAAAATGCCTGACTCTGGAGCCTTCCCAAATCTCCTGTTGGCATCAGGAGCCTGTGTTTCTTCTTATAAAAGCAGAAGGGATGTAATTTTTCATGGGTGGAACCATAAAATCTGTCCCCACACAAGATGGTGTGGGAAATTTCTTCCTGGGTCTCTCTTTCCCAGTGCTGCTGCTTTTCATGTTTTAACCTGGCTGCATCTCCAGCCATCATCTGCTCCTCCCTGCTCTGTGTGGGGAAAATTGACCTGTAGGTGCAACCACAGCAAGAAAAGGCAGAGGTGCTGTGTTCTGATGTGCTTTTTGGGGTATTCCCAAAGCAAGTAATCCTGCATGGTGGGTAGTGGGTGTCCTGCACAAGTTGGGGCAGGACAAAGAAGGGATTTCTCCAGGGTTTTTTTTCAAGGGATAGCTGTGGCAAAGACCAGCCTGGAGCCTCTGTCCTCACTCTGAGCTGCCCAGATGTTGTCATTCCTTGTGGGGGAACTTGAGCTCAGTATCATGCCCAAGACCACATGCACAGAGTCCAGACTCAAAGTCTCCAGGTGCTCGAGATCCAAGTTTACTCAGCAGCCTGTGCTGCCTGGGGGTGGTTCCCTGTGTGAGTCCAGAGTGGGTTTAGTTAAACATCCTCCTGTAGGAGCTGTGTATGTGGCTGCTCCTGTGAGCCAGGAGTGTCTGAGCGGGGTGGCTGTGTCTCCAGGGGTGTGTTACCCTGCAGAAATAGTTTCCTATAAATAAACAAAGAGAGAAAGGGTTTGCTGCTGCAGGATGTCCCTGCACACAGGCTCTGGTGTGTCTGCAAACCCTCATGTGTAAGAAACCTCACTGACAAGAACAGGGCAAAGTGGCCTGTCTGGGGAGGGGTCTTTGAAGGGAGGATGGGATGGTGGAGCAGGTGGATTCCTCCAGAGCCCACAGCAGGTATTGAGCCTCTCTCCCCTCCCTGGGGTGGATGGAGGGTTTATCCATGGTGGGGGTGGGCTCCAGTGGTGGCCCTGCCTCTGCTGACACCATGGCTCAGACAGAGCCAAAAAGGAGAAGGGATTTCTGGTGTCCTGCTTTGCTGGTAAGGAGCTGCTTTGTTGGGAGCTGCTCCTGCTCCCACTGCTCCTCGCAAGGGATGTGGCCACGACTCAGAGCAGGGTCAGGTCTGGGGGGAGCCCAGGGCTGGGAGTGCCAGGGGACAGGGGCAGCTCTGCTTCTGGCTGTGACCTTGGCTGTTGGATCAGGAGAGGCACAGCTCACAGTGCCCAGAGTGAAACCTGCTTTGGCTTTGGGAAGCACAGCTGGACTTGAAGACATAATGGAGTCATGGAATGGTTTGGTTTGGAAAGGACCATAAAGCCCATCTCGTTCCAGCCCCTGCCATAGGCAGGGACACCTTCCACTATCCCAGGCTGCTCCAAGCCCCATCCAACCTGGCCTTCCAGGGGAAGCCACATCTTCTCTGGGCACCCTGTGCCAGGGCCTGCCCACCCTCCCAGGGAACAATTCCTTCCCAATATCCCATCCATCCCTGCCCTCTGGCAGTGGAAGCCATTCCCTGTGTCCTGTCCCTCCATCCCTTGTCCCAAGTCCCTCTGCAGCTCTCCTGGAGCCCCTTTAGGCCCTGGAAGGGGCTCTGAGGTGTCCCTGGGGCCTTCTCCTCTCCAGGTGAGCACCCCCAGCTCTCCCAGCCTGGCTCCAGAGCAGAGAGGCTCCAGCCCTTGGAGGATTTCCATGGGCTCCTCTGGACTCTCTCCAGGAGCTCCACATCCCTTCAGTGCTGGGATCCTCAGGGCTGGGGGCAGCTCTGCAGGTGGGGCCCTTCCAGATGGAGCAGAGGGACAGAATTCCCTGCTGCCCACAGCGGGGGGATGCAGTGTGGGGTTGCTTCCAGAAGGTGAAATGCAGATTCTTGGGTCTGGAGCCAGTCTGCTCCTGTGCTTCCCCTGCCTCGTGCAGGTGTTTGTGCCACTGCCAAATGAAGATGGTGACTTTGCCCAGTACCTGAGGGCAGCACTGGTGCAGGAGAGCTCTTTCCCAGCCTCCAGAGAGCCGGGATGTCCTGGTGCTTCCAACAGGGAATGAAATTGCTCTTCCTCCCAAAAGTGCTGAGTGAAACCAAGCAGCTGTTTGGCTAAACCAGGATGCAAAGGGTGGGGCCTGCTGTGGATGGCTCTGGGCTCTGCTGGTGGAGTTGGAGAGGAGTTTGGAGGAGGAAGAGGAGGAAGAGAACTGGGAAAGGGGGTTGAGACAGCAGGAGTCCCTGGGGCAGGAGGAGGACGGGGCAGACGGGCTCAAGATGAGTAGGAGGAGCACCCCACATTAGGAACCCCTATGGAGGGGCTTCCATCCCTTCTCTAGTGCCACTTGTCACTGAATCTTTCAGGACCTTAAGGGGGCTCATAAAAATGAGGGAGAGGAACTTTTTGTATGGGTAGATAGCAACAGGACAAAGGAGAACAGTTTTAAACTGCCAGAGGGCAGGGATAGATGTGATATAGGGAAGAAATCCTTCCCTGGGAGGGTGGGCAGGCCCTGGCACAGGGTGCCCAGAGAAGCTGTGGCTGCCCCTGGATCCCTGGAAGTGTCCAAGGCCAGGTTGGACATTGGGGCTTGGAGCAAGCTGGGTTGGTGGAAGGTGCCTCTGCCCATGGCAGGGGGTGGAGTGAGATGAGGTTTTAAGGTCCCTTCCAACCCAAACCATTCCATGATTCCATCTCGGGTGTTGTGAGCTGGCAACTCAGAAGTGCCCCATCCCCTCTCAGCTGGTTCAGTCCCTGCTCCATGAGCCGAGCTGTCACAGCAGCCCAGCCCCTCTGCTGGCACAGGGACACAGCTGGGCCCTCTCTCAGCTCCAAGCTCCCTGCAGGGTCCTTTATTCCTGTGTGCCACTTGTGTGTCTGTAGGCTGGGGAGCACTCTTGTGTCTCCCTGCATGTCCCACACAGGACTGCAGCTCACTCTGGAGGAATAGGGACACTTTCCCATCAGTGGTGCTGCTTTTCCCCTGCCCTTCACCAGCTTGGTTAGAAGCAATTTTGTGGACAAGCCACAATTTCAGTTTGTAATTTGTTTGTCAGTGGCTCTGTGGGCTGGAATTTGTCCATCAAATGCTTTTCCCTGGCTGGATGTGTTTCACAGGGTAGAGGGAAGGGCTGATGCTTCTCTGCAGAGGTGTGATGGGATCTGTGCACCTGTGTGCTCACAGGGGTATTGGAGATCCAGACCCAGAGCAAATTGCTTGATTTCAAGATTTCATGTGCTCAGTGGGAACAAGTGAAGAGGCACTTTGTCTGTCCTGCTTTTTCTTTCCCCTTTCTCAAGAGGGATTGGAAGGAAGAGAGGGTTAGATGACCACAAGTGTGATCCAGTGGTTGTGGAGCAAAAGCATCCCTTTAGAAGAGCTGACACAGATTCCTTTTCTTTGCTGGAGCTGCAGAGCCTGGCAGTGCTCAAGTGCCTCGACACAGCAAAGCTCTCCATGGTTTTCACACTGCCCCTTCCTGAGCTGCCCCAGGACCCTGTTTCAGAGGTGACCATTTTCATCCCACAGCAAGTGTGAATATGAGCTGGATTTTGGCTGGCAATGCCCCCCCAGCAAAAGGCAGATGCTGAGCTG
Organism: Pseudopodoces humilis; assembly: GCF_049639895.1. Taxonomy (NCBI): domain Eukaryota; kingdom Metazoa; phylum Chordata; class Aves; order Passeriformes; family Paridae; genus Pseudopodoces; species Pseudopodoces humilis. The sequence continues at coordinate 2,689,876 of NC_142217.1, read as the reverse complement.
CATTCCCCAGGCTGCTCCCAGCCCAGAGGATGCTCCAGGCTTGTTTTCCTTTCACAGCTCTACTTTTCTGCCACAGTGAAGGGAGAAATGCTGAGTTACAGCTATCCATGGGTTGTGCTGGCTGGTTTGGCTCAGCAGAGGAGTGTTTCTCAAGCTGGGCACTGCTTTGGCCTGGGGGACGGTGACTTGTCTTCCTCTGCCTGCGTGGGTGAGTGGCAGCTGCTTGACCCTGGTTCAGATAAAGGCACAGGATGAAAGGGCTCTGACCTGCTGGGACTGAGCTGGGCTGAAAGCAGCGGCTGCAGCCTGGTGTGCCAGAGCTGCCATCTGAGGCTATGGGTATCTGCCACCAAAAATGTTTCCTTGGAGCACCAGGGGTGGGACAGGTTGCTCCTTTTGATGTGTTTCTTCTAAGCACATGCCAGGGATGTGGACTATTCATAGTCCTGGCCAGTGGGGAGAAGGGGGTGGGGTGTTCTTCCCTTTGCCAGTGCCATTGGTGGCTGAAGGGCCACGTCCTGTCCCCAGCTGCTGGTGCCAGCAGCGTGTGCAGGAGCCATGTGGTTTATGCTGCCCTCAGTGGGATACAGGGGTCTGGAGATGTGATGCTCTCTGTTCCTGGAGTTTTCCAAATACCATTCAGCTTTCTGGGCTATTCTGGGAGAAGAGAAGCTTCCCCAGTGTCAGCACAGTCAGCTTGGGTGCTTGCAGAGGGGGTGGGAGAGGAGGGGTCTCCTTGGGACAAGTGTCCTTGGCAAGGCCTTGGCTTTCCTGTATTTCCCAAGGTTTGGCAGCCCTTTCTCTTCCTAACTCATTCACTGATTGCTGCATTTGAATCTCCCTGTTATTCAACCCCTGCTTTTTGGGAAACACCCAGTGGCAGGGGGCTGGGGGCAGAGGGGTTCTGTGGGGCTCAGTGAAAGCTGGGTGTGGATGTGTGGGACACAAAACACACTGCAAGCCCTGAGAGCTCCAACTGGGATGTTCAGAGCTGTCATAAACTGATCAAAACCAGATTATCTGCATCCATCAGAGATCTTAAAGGGTCCTTCTCACTTCCTGGGACTTTGTTGTGAGGCTGTGACTGCCACATCCTTGCCTGGTCCAAGAGGAGGAAACTCTGAGCTGAGGGGGAGCAAGGGGTGGAAATGAGAACCGTGGGGAAAAGTGCTGGTGGTCCTGCTCTGAGGTGTTCCTGGCTCCTGGGGGAGCAATGTGGTGTTAAATGTCATTTTAATGGGGAGAGCAGCCCCCTAAATGGAGCAAAACACAACATGAGATGAATCAAAGCTGTGTTAATGGTGGAAAATGTCCACGGCTTTTTAAAACTAATATTGCTGTGGGGCTCGGGCTGCGTGTCACAGGAGACCCTGCAAAGTTGGCCCTTGGCTTGGCCCAAGAAGATGGGAGAAAAGCTCCCAGCTCCTGGAATGTCTCTGTTGAACTTCGTGTGGTGGGACAGAGGAGGGAGGAAGAGGAATGCAGGATTTGCTTAAAGGATACTCCACCCTCAGATCAGCAACGATGGAGGAAAGGGAGCGGGGAGAGGGGAGGGAGAATCTTTCTATTACCATAATTGTGGGGGGTAAAGGGAAAGCCAGACCTTCCCCCTCCTTTAGAGTACCCCATCCCGTGGATTTAAACTCTGGCTTTAAAAGGAGAATAAAAAATAATGAGGACGTGGATAGATGGTTTCTTTTTATCTCTACAACTGAAGAGATAAATGTGACATTAATTATGTGACACAGCTTTGAAAATCATTATGTATCTCTGGTTTTTTTAAAAGGGGGTTTCAGATTTCTGTCTGGGACTAATAAAGAAGGACAATTTAAAAAAAAAAAACCCACAACTTTAAAGATGATCTGTAGGGAGAGTTGATTGTCTTAATTTTCCCTTCTGTAGATGAAGCTTGTTCAGCTCTCCTGTGCCTTGCATGGAGCCAGTGTGGGTGTGCAGGAGCTGCTGAGGGAGGGAGAACCAGGGGCGGCCTGGCAAGTTCAATAGGACAGAATGTGCTTTGGGATGGCTGGGGGTGAGATGGGACCATGGCAGGGGGAAGCATTGAGCTCTGCACCCCTCTGCCCCCAGGAGAGAGGAAATGACAGCAGTGAGCAGCACTGAGGAAGCAGTTTGGAATGTTCTGTCAGGGTCTGCAGGCAGCTGCCTCCTGAGCTGGGTCAGGGTAGGGCAGGGAGAACAGCAGGTGGGTGAGTTTTGTGATGGCATTTAGAGTGGTGGTTGTAGGATCCTACAATCATTTAAGTTGGAAAAGCCCTTTAAGATCAAGTCCAGCCATAAACACAGGACAGCAAGGCCAGCACTAAACCATGTCCCCAAGTGCCACCTTGTCATAGAATCATCACAGAATCCCAGGATGGTTTGTGTTGGAAGGGACCTTAAAGCCCATCTTGTTCCACCACCCTGCCATGGCAGGGACACCTCCCACTATTAATGGCTGCTCCAAGCCCCATCCAGCCTGGCCTTGGACACTTCCAGGGATCCAGGGGCAGCCACAGCTTTTCTGGGCACCCTGTGCCAGGGCCTGCCCACCCTCCCAGGGAACAATTCCTGCCCAATATCCCATCCATCCCTGCCCTCTGGCAGTGGAAGCCATTCCCTGTGTCCTGTCCCTCCATCCCTTGTCCCAGGTCCCTCTGCAGCTCTCCTGGAGCCCCTTTAGGCCCTGGAAGGGGCTCTGAGGTGTCCCTGGAGCCTTCTCCTCTCCAGGTGAGCACCCCCAGCTCTCCCAGCCTGGCTCCAGAGGGGCTCCAGCCCTTGGGGAATCTCCATGCCCTCCTCTGGACTCTCTCCAGCAGCTCCATGTCCTGCTGGTGTTGGCCCCAGGGCTGGAGGCAGCTCTGCAGGTGGGGTCTCACCTGAGTGGGGCAGAATCCCCCCCTCCTGCTGCCCACACTGGGGCTCAGCCCAGCCCTGGGGGGTTTCTGGGTGCTCATGGCTGAGGCATGGCCAATTTCTCATCCATCAGCGCCCCAAGTCCTCCTGCTCAGGACTTCTCTTGATCCACTCTCTGCCCAGCCTGTTCTTGTGCTTGGGATTGCCCTGACCCTTGCCACGGCTGCTGGGTCTGCACAGTGCCAGACATTCGGGCTGCAGGGATCAGCGCATTTTGTGAGCTGGAGCTCAGGAGCTGTGACCTGTGTGTCTGCAGGACTCAAGCTTACACAGCATGATGTTTCATAAAAACCAGCCTGCCCCATGGTTTACCAAAACTTCATTGAGGCAGAGCTTGGATGTCACACCTGGAGCAGTCTGTACAGGGGGAATTACTGTTTCAGAGGGCAGAGCTTCCCAAAGTGTGCTACCGGCTTGATATCTTGTCACTGCTGTTTGGGTGAGGAACCTGCTGCCCTGTGCTCCCTGTATGGGGCCAGGGGAGCTGTGGGGCAGTGCAGGTTCTGCTCCACTGCCAGGGGATGTGGGAGCTCTGGCCCTCCTGCCTGGGGCCCACCCAGGCACCCATGGCCCTGCACCACTGCTCACCCGTGCAGCCAGTGCAACTCTTCAGCTTGGCATGAGCTCTGCTGTGAACCTGTCCTGGTGGGACCTTCCTGTCCCCTTCCTCAATCTCTCCATGGATGGGCTGGGCAAGCAGACACCTGGGTGAGGAGCAGAGAGGGCTCTTGGGTCACTGCTGCCCATCAGAGCTCACCCCAGGGCAAAGGGTCACTGCTCTTGGCAGTCACCATCAGGCACGTGCAGGGTGATGGGGACAGAGGACAATGTCATGGTCACTGCAGGGAAAGGCAGAAGGGAAACACCCTTGTGAGAAAACAGGGAGGTTCCTGCTGGTGTCAGTGCCCTCCCCTCCAGCACCAGATAAATTCTGGAAACAAGTCCCAGAGAAATGCACCCCTGAGTTTGTGTGGTTTGGGTGTCTAGAGTCCATGGTGGCTTTGGGATTTTTATTACATTCATCTGCACTCTGGATGGTGAAAGGCCAATAACTCCCGGATGGGAGCTCTCGAGGGAATTCCATCTTGCTACCAGAGATGGCTTCCAGGGAAAAGTCAGGCAGCTCAGACCCCTTCTCCAGGGGGGATTTTTCCTCTGCCTCATGCGCAGTGGCCAGGAGTCTGATGCAGCCGAGCCTGTTCCACCTTGGCATCTTCCCAAGGCAGGATCATGCCATGGTCTTCCTCCTCCTCCACCCTGATGGATGGATGGTGGCTGGGCTGCTGGAGGACCTGCAGGATTATGTCACCCTGTGTGGTGGCTCCTGCTGTGTGGTGGCTGTGCTTGGCTGCAGTGGCCCTGCTGATGTTTGCTTTATGACACATCTCTGATAGTGCTCGGTGTGTGCTCAGCCAGCCCCTAGGACTCAGCAACGCCGGCAGGACGTCAGACCAACAATAACAAAAATAAATCACTCCACACTTTCCATCGGGTGTGTATTTAGTGGTTACTGTGCAGGAGCCCCCAGGAGAGCCCGATGTGTTTATTTGGGCCAGCCCTGCCCCTCCCAGTGCTGCCTCCATGCTGGTGCTGCTGCACCCCCAAGGCTCGGTCACCCCTCCGGCTGCCTGTCAGCATCTCCGTAAATTGTGGAGCTCCCCGTGCCCTGGCCCAGCGTGGACTTGAACTTTCCTTGGAACACAGGGAATGAGCAGAGCCCACCCAGAAGGTTTTGATGAGGGGGAGGAGGGAGGCCCAGGGATGCCCCCCGTGTGGTGCTCCCCCTCCAAGCTCAAACGCTGGTGCTCATTTACGCTCAGGAGCGATGTCCCTTCTCCCATGCTGACTCCCCAGCGTCCTCCCAGATGGAATTTTAAACACTTCAACTTCAGTGATTGCCTTTCAGCTCCAAAGTTTTCTGAAGAAATAGAGGTGTGTGAGCTGTGGAGTCATTCTTCCTGTTGCCCTTCCCTGCATGCGCTGTCTCCAGTCCGTGTTCCCTGTCAGCTCGTGGCTGCTGAGCTTAAAAACCTCAGCCCTGTCAGTGTCCTTGTCACTGCCCAAGCCCCCGGGGGTTCCAGGGCCCATCTCCTGCTGAAGGATGCTCTCTGGTTTGCAGGGTTGTTGGGCAGGTGGGCAGGTGCTGTGTAAATGGACAAGGGAAGAGATACCTTCACTCTTCTTACACTCACCTGAGCAAAATCCCTGTTCCCAGTGTGCCAGCCTGACACTTTTTTAAAGGATCTCATGGTATTTTTTTTTTCTTGAGTAGAACTGAGGTGATAGAACCCCCATAAAATGCAGAAACCTCTGTGCCCTAAATCTTCTGTTGCTTTGAGATACGTGGATGGGGAAGTTTGGGAGAAGAGGTAAGATGTGGCCGTTTCTGTGGGCAGCACCTCCACTGGGAAAGGCTCTGGCCTGTCCTAGCAGAGAGCTCATCTGTGATAGTGCTTGGGCTGCAGGGATTGAACCTTTCCAAAGAGTGATCAGGGATTTCTCTATTATTAAGATCTGGTGTGTTTTTTTGTTCAAGTAATAGAACAAAATTGTTCTTTAGTTTCAATCCTGTGCAGGGGTCGAGTCACAGTGCTCACACCACTTAGGCTGTTTCTTCTTGGCTAAAGCCCTTATTACCAGCTCTTGGTCTGGCACCTCCAGTGCCCAATCATTTGGCTCATGGTGTCATGTTAAGTAATGGGTTTCTGATGAAGTAATCTCAGAGTGGCTGATCATCACTCTGCTGTGATCCCCATGGCACAGTGGGGCTGTGATCCCCATGGCACACCTGGCTGTGATCTCCAGGCACACCTGGCTGTGATCTCCAGGCACACCTGGCTGTGATCCCCATGGCACACCTGGCTGTGATCCCCATGGCACAGTGGGGCTGTGATCCCCATGGCACAGTGGGGCTGTGATCCCCATGGCACACCTGGCTGTGATCCCCAGGCACACCTGGCTGTGATCCCCATGGCACACCTGGCTGTGATCTCCAGGCACACCTGGCTGTGATCCCCATGGCACACCTGGCTGTGATCCCCATGGCACACCTGGCTGTGATCCCCATGGCACACCTGGCTGTGATCCCCATGGCACACCTGGCTGTGATCCCCATGGCACAGTGGGGCTGTGATCCCCATGGCACACCTGGCTGTGATCCCCATGGCACACCTGGCTGTGATCCCCATGGCACAGTGGGGCTGTGATCCCCATGGCACAGTGGGGCTGTGATCCCCATGGCACAGTGGGGCTGTGATCCCCATGGCACACCTGGCTGTGATCTCCAGGCACACCTGGCTGTGATCTCCAGGCACACCTGGCTGTGATCTCCAGGCACACCTGGCTGTGATCTCCAGGCACACCTGGCTGTGATCCCCATGGCACACCTGGCTGTGATCTCCAGGCACACCTGGCTGTGATCTCCAGGCACACCAACACACCACCTCACTTGTCCTTGCTCAGAGACCAGGGTGTTACTCTGGGTTTGAGTTCTGCTGCTCCCACTCCTCTGAGCTGCTGGGATCCTGGAGGAGGCTGCAAAGGCCTTTTTGCTCTCCATTCTCCTCCTGTCTTCCCTATGGGACTGAGGAGGGGGCAGCCCCAGCCCCAGCCCTGGCAGTGCTCTCAAGCTGTTGTTGGTACCTGTGCTCATGCCCAGCGCTGCCTGAAGACAGGACATGTCCCTTTCTGCTTTCCAGCTGGGTATGGATGAACCCCTGTGTATCCAGAGGTAATTTCCACCAGGTCCCAGGTGGGCAGGTGCAGCAGAGGGTGAGCAAAGCTAACTGATGCTGTTCTGGGCTCTGGCTCTTTTCTGCATACTGGTCCTCACTGGTGGAGCACATCCCTGGTGCTTGCAGGGCAGGCCAGGGCTTAGCCAGGCTCTGCTTCACCCCACCGTGGTCCCCAAACATCACCTGAGTGCCCACTCAAGCCTGGGAGAGCGCTGAGGGTTGGAGGCAGCCTGGCAGGGAACACCCCTGGGGTGTGGGGGGGTTGAAGCCCACAGCCCTGGGGTGTGTGGGGAGGAGGCAGCAGGAGACATGGCCAGCTCAGGCCAGCTCTGCTGGTGGCCCTGGGCAGCCACTTGGCCTCTGAGAGGTGCAGATCTGTGGCCACACTCCCACACTAAGCCCATGGCAGCTGCCTGGCTGTCCTCATGTCCAGCCTCAAGCACACTTTGCTGGGGTGGAGCAATGCTGGAGCATGAGTAGTGATCCAAACCAAACCAGGACATGGCTTTTCTGCCTGCAGGGAGTCTCTGGTCTGATCTTGCTCTGCCCTCTGCGACGTTTTTTTTCCACTAGGACACCCCTCAGGACAAAATGCAGCAGTGGTTTGCACCATTTTAAGCTCAGTTCAGTGTTAGGACCAGGCTTAATACAAAACTTCTGAGGATGTTTTACCCACCCTGCCACCAGCTGATCTTCTGAGTCAAAATCTTTGTCCCACTGCTAACTTCTTCATAGTGGAGATTGCCACCTGCCCTCCTTGACCCCCAGTAGATGCTGTAAGATCTTGCTTGAAGGTACACTGGCAAGATAAGGGGGAATGGCTTTAAGCTGAAGCAGGAGCTATTTAGACCAGAAGTTAAGAGTAAATTGTTCCCTGGCAGGGTGGGCAGGCCCTGGCACAGGGTGCCCAGAGAAGCTGTGGCTGCCCCTGGATCCCTGGAAGTGTCCAAGGCCAGGTTGGACAGGGCTTGGAGCAGCCTGGGATAGTTCCTGCCATGGCAGGGGGTGGAACAAGAGGAACTTTAAGGTCCTTTCCAACCCAACCCATCCTGCTGGGGTCCTATGATCTCCTGAAGGTCCATCAGAGCAGAGAGTGGCAATGGACAGGGCCCATTCCCCTGGGCAGTGCAGCCAGACAGGTCACCCCCCTGGGTGGGAGCCAGCTCAAGGACAGCAGACACACCCTAAGGAGGATTCTCTTGTGGGAACCTCTTGCTCTGCCAAGGCAGAGGTTGCCTCAGGAGCCCAGTGGATGAGGAGGTGGCTGTGGCCTCCAAAGCCCCAAGGGCCCCATGGAGTCACCTTTGAAAGTGGCTGGTCCTTGCTTCCCGTGGGCCTGGCTGTCCACACAATGATGTATTTCCAAGCATCTCCTCCTCTAGGCAGCTCAGCCTGGATCATGCCATGGGCTGGCCTTACCCTGCTGCTTGCAGGGATCATCCATCTTTGCTCCGAGGCCTTGGCAAGGTGGGCAGAGGCTTTTCCCCAGTAGCCCATGGGAGCCAATGTCAAGGTTTCTCTTGGCATCAGTGCATTCCAGATAAGAACTGAAATTGCTGCTCAGCACTGTAAACCTCATCTCTCTGCTCCCAAGCCTAAGCCTGCCTGCCTTGGACTGGGAATGCCATGGAGCAGAAGAACATCTGCATGTCCTGTTTGCTGCAGGGCTGCTCCTGAGCACTGCAGTCAGGTATCATTAAATCAGCACAGTCCCAGCCTGCCAGAAGCGAGGCTGGTTGGCTTTGGAAGCAGTCTGTAGCCTGGGATCTGGCAGTGCAGCTGCTGAGAGTCACTGAATGCTGCTCTGAGTGGGTCCTTCACCTCTGGAGTGGGCAGAGATGATGCCAAGGGCCAGGAGCTGGACAGCCCCAGCCACGGAGAAGTGTGCTGGAGAAATGTGGCTGTGCACAAGGGGCAGCATCAGGCACAAGATCTTCATCTGGTAGGAAAAGCAGCCCCTGGCGTGGCAGAGAGCATTATGCCAAGATCCAGCAGCCTCTGAGGTGTCCCTGGAGCCAACCCACACGCTGTCTGCCGGGCTGGGGGCAGGGATGCTGCAGGATCTCCATGGATTGTGCTGAATGTGTCCTGCCATTGTAGATCTGGCCTTCAGCCATGCCCTGCTCAGCCCTGGAGCTTTGGGCTCCATCCCCAAATCATGGGCTGATTCCCAGAGTGACCCTGCCCTCATCTCTGTGGAGCTGTGCTGTAGCTCCAGGCCTGATCCTGCCCCTGACTGAGCCTTGGTGTCCCAGCATGACCTCAGAGATGCCCCATCCCACCAGCTCACTCATTCTCCTGACTCCTGCTGCAACTTGGCCATGACCTGCAAGTCTTCCCTGCTTCTCCCAGGGGAGTGATGGTCCTGCCTGGACATCCCCCTAGTTCCTGGCCCTTGCTGCACCCCAGCACTTCCCACTGAGGCTTGGGAGCAAGTTGGAAGAGCTGCTGGGGCTGGCAGCAGCCTCTCCAGCATCTGCTTCAACAGAAAGCTGTGAAATCACAGAGCTTTGCAGGGATCACCTTCAAAACACTTCCAGAATCTCCAGTGTCATGGGAGAGGAGGTTCCCACGCTGGGCTGTCGCAAGGTCTGGCCACCTGGGAAAGATGTCACAGGTTTTCTCTGGTCACAGCTGTGCTGGACACCGAGCTTGGACACGGCTGAGCAGAGAGCAGTGCTGAGGAGCAGCTGGAGCAGGGAGTTCTCCACATCGGACATGGTCCCACCTCCTCGAGGTGCAGGAGAGAGCCAGGATCTGCAGATCCCACCTGAACTCTCAGGGCCGCTCCCCTTTGGCCAAGAGCTTGGGAGATGAAGCAAAGAGCTGGGGGTCCAAAAGAAAGCAACCACTGCTGAATTCAATGTGACTTTATGGGAAGGAGCCTGTTCCTTGCTGGGGAGCACAGGAACAGGCAGGGGCCCCAGGGCCCTGCACTGTCACCATGCAGAAGGTGCTGCTGTTGCACTACAGAGCTGTCTCTTGGGTGTCTGGGGTCTGTGGAGAGGAAGACTTCGTTCCCCACTGTGATGAAGGACCAGACCATTGTGCTCCCTTCCCACCTGCCTGGGGTAGAGGGAGGTGGTCTGTCCTCCATGGCCATTCCAGGGCTCTTGGAACAGCAGTCCTGAGCCTGCACACCCAGGGCAGGCTGCTAGCTGCTCTGCTTTAAAAATAACCCTTGTGGAGCTCTGTTCCCACAGTCTCCTTAGGACAGGAATTTGTTCCTAATGTGCCTGTGAAATGGGTTGAGTGGTTTTTTTTACTCCCCATCATTTATACGAATGTGGCAGTGACAAGCAGGAAGGTTTGGTTCCCTCAGGAGCAGATTTTCCCAATGGCACAAGTGCTGATCAAGGAGCAGGGAAGAAATCAGTTACTGGAGTTCTGTCTCCATAGGAAGAAATCAATGAATTTGTGCTTCTGGCATGACAACAGAACCCCCAAAGCTCCAGAGACACCCTTGTGCTCTGCCACACACACTGTGCTGAGGGCTGCACTTGCAGGTCAATAATCTGGTCAGAGGGTGCAATTATCTGTGTGTTGGTTCATGTGTGTGTGCACACACTTGCTTTTACACTAGAAACATGGGTTTTTGCCTCTTTTTTTTTTTTCCTCTGTTTTTTCTTTTTCTTTTCAGTAACTGAGAAACACCCAGAAGATGCTTGTTTGGTGGGCTGTTTTTTCAATTTTGTTTCTAGGTTCAAAGAATGAAATGTCATAACTGTTAAAGGTCTATTTATTCCTAAAATTAGGTTCTTTATACCTTTAAGAAAGATCCAAAGGATCAAGTTTTCCTTCTTATTCAGTGTCTCATTCCTATTGGGATGTTGCATCTGTTGGTTCTTAGGAATCCTGGTGGTTTTTAAGTGCTCCAGTGCCCAGGATTAAGCCAGGAGTGAAGATGGAGGTGGCTAAAAGACATCTCACCTGTGGGAAAGTTCAGGTGGGTTGTCCTTCAGCCAGGCAGGGACTCACACTCCTGTATGTTTCCTGGTCCAGGACTTTCACCAAAGACCTGGAAAGTGGTGGATTTTGGTTTCCAAAGGCACAGGAGAAAGGTTTCTGCCTTCAGCTGCTCTGTTTCTGCAGGACACAGTGACCCTGTGGTCCCAGCACTCCTGGTGTGCTCCAGCCACTGGGGCCTGGACCTTTGGGGTCACTGCTGTCCTCAGCCAGCTGAACAAGGTGTGCACTGGCTCTTGGTTTGTTCAGTGTTCTCAGGAGCAGGAAGCTTTACCTGGGAGAGGTGGTGTTTTAAACCACCTGTGTTCATCCAGAGGTTTCTGGGAGCAGCATGTAGGGTATTCCCCTTTGGTCAGAGCAGGGAGATGTGTCTCACCTGGCTGTTGGGCCAGCTGCCAGAATCCACCTGAGGGCTTCTCTGTTCATCCTGGGACTCTCTGGGTGTCTCATGGTGCTCCTTGTCTGTGAGGCTGGCCATCTGTGGTCTGTCCAGTCCTGACTGCAGGGGTCACTTCTGCATTTCTGGGGTTTGCTGACATTTTCATCCTGACATTTTCATGGCCTTTGGCTGCTGTGCTGGAGGAAGCTCCCGTGGGCTCTTCTCAACACAGCCCAAGCACTTTCTGCCTCCTTCCCCCAGCCAAGAGCTGGGCACTGCCCGACACCTTCATCCAACAGGAAATGCCTCCCTCTCAACCCCTGGGGGTTTTCAAGCTTTTATTCCTTTCTTGGGTGCTGTCTGCAAACAGGCTCTGCTTCACCCAGCTGGCTCACCTGTGGGACAAGCAGAAAGCAATTTTTTGGGAATGCCAGCATGAGCCGCCCGCTCAGTGCTTGAGTCACCTCTTTCCTGGTGGGCCATAAAGTCTGCTCTGGATGTAGCTGTTTCATAGCATCCTTTCTGCATCCCTGGGATTTTTGGTGTGCTTTTGGACTTGTCAAGGGCCTTGGGGCACCCTGACTGTTAGCCATTATCTGCATTTGGTCAGGAGTGGGCAGGAATGAGTGGCCACCCCAAAGATGTCTTGGCTCCTGTGGCTGAGATACAGCAGCTCAGGCAAGCTGGGATTGCCAGTTCCTACATTTCTTTAGCATTCAGATTTTAATTTAGGCACATCACCTGGCCACCCTCAACCTGCTGAACCCAGCAGGGCTGTCACCTCACCCCTCCTTACATGTGGTGACAGCTCCGCCCGGGCCCTCATTCCTCACGCAGAAGATTTGCTCTGCAATTTGTTTTGTTGCAGTAGCTCTTGCTCTTAATTACAGGGAGCCTGCAATCAAAGCTAAAGTGTCACAAGCCTTGTTGTTGTTCTTGCCTGTGAGAAGGAGCAGTGGTAGCAAGGCAGCTTCTGTGTCCCATCCCTGGAGTGTTCAAAGCTAGGCTGGGGTTTGGGGCAGTGTGGAAGGTGTCCCTGCTCATGGTAGGGGGTACAATGAGATGAGCTTTAAGGTCCCTTCCAAGCCAAACCAGTCTGTCATTCTGTTTCCACTTTTCTTTGCTGGTCAATGAAAAGTGCAGGAACATCCCTTGTCCTCCAGGCTCTCCTGGATCTGGGTTGGGACCAGCCAGAAACCAGGCACACACCATTCCCAGCATGCTCCCACCTATTGCCTTCACAAGGGCCTACACAACAGCTGGGTGAGAAGAAAATCCCATTTCCCTGTCAAAAGGAGTGTGCAGATGTCTGAGTGCAGATGCTGCACGTCCTGCTGCCGTGTCCTGCAGCTTCCCAAGATTTGGGGTTAGAGTTTTGATGGGTTTAATTCAGCCTGGAGTTCCCATCCAGATCTCAGCTGCTGGATTGCCACAATGTGTGGGGACACCCAAAACCATCTCCAGCTTCTTGCTGTGAAGGTGGAGAACCAAATTTATCCGGACAACCCAAACGTGGTGTGTGAAAGCAATGTGTCCTTAGCTGTGCTCTGCTTGATGCCCCTGGGTATCAGCCTGCCTTGCCTTCCCCTGATGATGCCTTTGATGGGGGGGAAATGGGAATGGAAATAATGGCTCATTACCAGTTCTGCACAAACAAAACTTGACTGCTGGGTAGCTGCGAGATAATGACCAAAATTTGGTGGTGGTATCATGTGGAAGCATCTTGCTGTCCTAGAAGAGGATCTAAGACAGCACCTCCCTGCCTCTGGTGCTGGGATCTCTTCAGCTCAGCTTGTGAGGTGCAAGGCTTATCTCAATATTAAAACTGGTAATGATGAATATTTCTTAAATCCTTCTAACTTCAAAAGCACTCATGGTTTGTAGTGTTGCAGTGTCTTTCAGCTGAGCCAGCTCCAAGCTGTCAGCAAGGGGGGAGGCTGAGAGCCCTTGTGCTCCTTGGGAGAGGAGGCAGCTCTACAGTAGGGTTGGGATGTACTCAGCAAACCCACAAGGGGCTGGGGATGGGATCCCTCCCCTCTTGCCACATATGGCTCAAGTATTCCCCACTTGTAACACAGCAGGAGTGGAGTCAATGGATAGAGCAGATTAAATAATTGTGGACTGAAGGAGAAATTATGAGTGCAGCCCTCAGGTACCTAAAGTGGCTCCAAGAGAGCTGCAGAGGGACTCTGGACAAGGGCCTGGAGTCACAGGACACAGGGAATGGCTTCCACTGCCAGAGGGCAGGGATGGATGGGATATTGGGAAGGAATTGTTCCCTGGGAGGGTGGGCAGGCCCTGGCACAGGGTGCCCAGAGAAGCTGTGGCTGCCCCTGGATCCCTGGAAGTGTCCAAGGCCATGAACAAGCTGGTCTAGTGGAAGGTGTTCCTGCAATGGGGTTGGAACCAGATGATCCTGAAGGTCCCTTTCAGTTCACCCCGTTCTGTGATAGATATTATGCTCAGGGTGTAGGTATATCCTCCATTCCAGAGGTGCAGCTGATCAGGAGGAGGCTCCTGAGGATGCTCTGCTCTCTCCTGTGATAGGGCTGAGGCTCAGGGGCTGTCAGTGCACAGGGGGTGGGGGTGTTGCAGGCACTCGTTTGTCCCTCCTTACACAGGTTGTGCCTCCCTGCTGGGGATGCTGCATGGGTAATGAGGTGGAGGTGGATCAGAGTTAAGCCCTGTCTGGCCTCCCTGTTGCAGGCAAATGGATTTTCAGCTCCAAACAGATTGTCGTGACTGCTGGGACACCCCCATACTTTCTCTGGCTCTGTGGGTGCCAGAAAAAGCTTTGTCTAAAACAGCTTCCCATCAGGGAAGAATGGGTTTCAGCATGGCCTCAGGCACCAGTCTGCAGCAGGACTGAGTTCTGCATTTACTTTTTATCTTCACTGAGCATCTGCTCAGATTCTTCTCTGTGGTTATCAGACAGTAACTGCTACCTTCTCCAAAATGGGATCACATCCTTGCCTTGAATGTCATGGAATGTCTGGTGGTTCCAGCCCATTCCACCCTGAACAGCAGCTGCTGGGAGTCCCAAAATGAAGGGGGACAGGATGACAGAGGGCTGATTATGGAGGGGAACTCTCCTCCCGTAAATAAGTGCTTTGAAACCCATGCTGGTTATCAGGAAATTCCTCACCTCCCTCAGTCTGGGCCTTTATGAAAGCAGGTGATGGTTTTGCTCCACAGGGAACACCTGCAGCCAGCAGGGCTGGGGTTGTCTCTGCAGCAGCCCTGAGTCCTTGGGGGCTGCAATGTCCCCACAGCACCGGGACTGGAGCTGTGCAGTGTTTTCCCTTTGTGGAGGGTTTTCCCAGCCAGTGCCCTGTGCTGTGCTGCAAGGGGCTGGCCAGGAGCAGGGCTTGGGGCCAGTGAGGTGACATCAGGTGCCCAGGAATGGGACAGGGCCAGCCAGCTGCTTTGGAAGTAAAGGCAGGGAAATGTGCTGCTGCCTGCTGGCCACCCAAGCCTCCTGCCCCAAATCCCCCCAAAAATGAGCTGGTCCTCAGTGCTCAGGGTGGGGGTGGAGCAGTGCTGCAATACCCAGCCAGGAGCCTGGATAATTTCAGGTTTATTTTGTGTTTCCCAGATACTTTTCAGCAGAGGTTGTCAAAGCACATTTCAAATAATAGGCAATTTTTCCTTTTACTGCCCCTTTCAGGCTACTAAATGCTATTTTCCTTTTCCACAGAAGCAATCTTGGGCACATGGAAGCTGCTTGGCCTCTGCAGACACACACAGTACAGCTGAGGCTGGGAGAGGATTCAGTTAAGAGTCCCAGGCATGAGATCTCCTTTTTATGCTGTTTCTGCCAGATTTGGGTCTGCAGTTCTCCACAAAAGGTAGCCAAGGCAAAATAAACGTGGAATTAGATAGTACATGGAAGCAGACTGGGTCCCAGCCAAACTCCAAATCTGCTCCTGATGCCAGGGTTTGTGGATTGCTGTTAATCTGAGAGGTAGCTTTGTACACTTAATAGGTGTGTGACTGATTTTGGAGCCAGGAGATTGGCCGTTCTCATCAGGTCATTCTTTATTTATAACCTAAAGCAGCTGGAAGTTTCCGCCTGGAGGGACAGGGGGTCCCAGAGCTGCACTGGCAGGGACAGGGCAGGGTTGCTCCTTCTGCTGTCACCAGCCTGCTGTGAGTTGGCCTCAGGGTGAGTCCTGGGGCCGTGGTGGCTGGGGCTGGGATCTCCCTCCCTCTGGCATGGGGAAGAAGCAGAGAATCGGCTCTGGAGAAGGACTCGCAGCTCCTCTCAGCCCATGGCCTCTCTTGCAAGGAGAGGCTGTGCTGAGAGAGACAGTGCTCAGGATGGACTTTCCTCCCTCTCTCACACAACCCCTTCCCACCCATCCATCAATTTAAAAATAGTTGCTGGGGGGGGTCTTTTTAATCCCAAAAGCCTGGTGAGACTGGTTGGGGAAGGGAGCGATGTGCCTGAGCGTGCACTCAGTTCAATTAACCAGTGCCGTGTCAAAAACCACCAAGCTCCCCGTCCTCCTGCCCAGGCTCAATTAGCTCTCCCTTTAATGAGAGCCTGCCTCTTGCCTCACTCAGCTAATTAAAGAGCCCATGCCAGTAAGCTGTGGCACCAGGTTGACGGTGGGGAGCTTTTCTGAGCAGGATGTGAAGGGAAGAGGGATCACGCTGGCAGCAGCTGCTTGGCTGGGGGCCCTGTGGATTCAGCTCACCCCCACCGAGCTACTGGAAATGGAATATCAGGTTTTAAACCCTGGTTATAAATACGGGTGCGGGAGCTGATGCAACCCTGGCAGACGAGAGCGAGGTGTTTGGAAACAGGAGCCTGCTGGCAGGGAAGGCAGAGCTGCCCCACTCCCCCCCAGCGGCTGGGAAAGCTGCTGAGGGGGTCCCTGTGTCCCCCTGCTCCCACCACCCAGACTGACCTGGGGCTTCACTGAGGGAATTAGCCAGGGGAATTAGTGGGCTCCATTGGCTTCTGGGTCTTTCTTCCCCTCTAAGAAGTTATTCAGCCTGGAGAAGAAAAATCTTTGGTGAGACCTTAGAGCCTCCTCCAGTTCCTAAAGGGACTACAAGAGAACTGGTGAGGAGTTTTGGACAAGGAAAAGGTACTGGGAGTGACAAGAAAAGTTTCTGAAGCACTTGGGACATCTTGGTTCCCCCCTCCAAGAGCAGATCTGTGCCAAGGTGGGTCAGAGAGGGGCTGGATGGGAAGCTGAGTGAAGGGTATTCACAGAATCCCAGAATGGTTTGGATTGAAAGGGACCTTAAAGACCATCTCACGCCACCCCCTGCCACGGGCATGGAACGTGTCCCTACCTTCCACCAGAAACAGGTTGCTCCAAGCCTCCTCAACCTTTCCCTTTGAGAGGTGTTCCATCCCTCAGCTGCTTCAGGACGTGCTGAGTCCTGGAAGCACCCACGGTTTTCTAGGCGAGGTCTGGTGTCAGCTCTGGCTGCAGCCGACTCATCGCCTTCAGGGAGTTGGGAGTTGAAGTACCAAGCCAAATCCACCTCTGCTCCCTGCATCTGTGGCTGCTCCAAAAATCCTGTTCCCATTAATAGAAAAAATGTCCTGCTATGAGTGGGCAAATGGGGGTTCCAGTGATTTAGCTGGGGTGAGGCCCTTGCACTGCAATCTCAGCTGCTTCACAGCAATGACTGCAAATGACAGTAATTTGTTAGGAATAGACCTTTGTTCAGGAAAGAATTTTGCACCTGCTGAAGAGTTTGTTGGACTAGTATAGAAGAAGTGCAGCAAAGATTAATAAATAATCTAATAAATTAGAGAATAATAAACTCTATCGGTTTCAAAGGAATGTCTTGAGCAGCCTAATGGTTTGATATCTGTGAAGTTCCTTGCAGGACTTTGCAACCAGGCATTTATCAGGTGTCAGAGAGTAATGGGAAGCAGGGGAGGGCAGAGCAGGCAGAATCAGAAGTTTTGGATGTGGGGGCTGCTTTGGCTCTGTGCCCACACCTGCTGTGTTCTGCACCTTTCCATCTTGCCTATTTTCCTTTTCAGCAGTAGTTTTGTTCCTTGCCTGAACTGAGAGTGTGGCACCAGCCCACGGCTCTGTAGAGTATAAAAAGCAGCCCCCGCTCTGCTCCTGCAGCCTGAGCCCTGCTCCTCACCTTCCAAAGCATCTTGCATCTCCATCCCTAAGCCCTGGGATGCTTTGGCCAGGTTTGGATGGGTCTGCAAGGGGCAGAACTGCTGGTTCTGCAGCCCCTGGGGAGGGCAGAGAGCTGATAAGGACATGTTGGTGCATCCTTTAGCTCCCGGACCCTTGTCGCCTCTGGCGCTAAAAACCCGCTGTTAACAGGCGAGCTGTGTGCAGTCAGTCCGGGATTTGAATCCCAGCACCGTGTCACTCTCCTCCTTCAGCCGCCGGTGTCCGCAGCCGGAGGGATGCGGTGGGAGCGGGGGAAATCCTTCCCGTGCAGCCGCCTGCGGAGCCCTTTAGATGTCGCGCTGGAGCAGCGAGTCCCCCTGAGCCCTCGGCCTCCTCCTCCCCCCGCTCCTGCTGCTGCTTCTGCTCCTGCTCCTGCTCCTGCTCCTGCTCCTGTTCCTGCTCCTGTTCCTGCTCCTGTTCCTGCTCCTGCTCCTGCTCCTGCTCCTGTTCCTGCTCCTGCTCCTGCTGCTGCTCCTGCTCCTGTTCCTGCTCCTGCTCCTGTTCCTGCTGCTGCTCCTGCTCCTGTTCCTGCTCCTGCTCCTGTTCCTGCTCCTGCTCCTGCTGCTGCTCCTGCTCCTGTTCCTGCTGCTGCTGCTCCTGCTCCTGCTCCTGCTCCTGCTCCTGCTCCTGCTCCTGCTCCTGCTCCTGCTCCTGCTCCTGTTCCTGCTCCTGCTCCTGCTGCTGCTCCTGCTCCTGTTCCTGCTGCTGCTGCTCCTGCTCCTGCTCCTGCTCCTGCTCCTGCTCCTGCTCCTGCTCCTGCTCCTGCTCCTGCTCCTGCTCCTGTTCCTGCTCCTGCTCCTGCTCCTGCTCCTGCTCCTGTTCCTGCTCCTGCTCCTGCTGCTGCTCCTGCTCCTGTTCCTGCTGCTGCTGCTCCTGCTCCTGCTCCTGCTCCTGCTCCTGCTCCTGCTCCTACTGCTGCTCCTGCTCCTGCTCCTGTTCCTGCTCCTGTTCCTGCTCCTGTTCCTGCTCCTGCTCCTGCTCCTGCTCCTGCTCCTGTTCCTGCTCCTGCTCCTGCTGCTGCTCCTGCTCCTGTTCCTGCTCCTGCTCCTGTTCCTGCTGCTGCTCCTGCTCCTGTTCCTGCTCCTGCTCCTGTTCCTGCTGCTGCTCCTGCTCCTGTTCCTGCTCCTGCTCCTGTTCCTGCCCCTGCCCCTGCCCCTGCCCCTGCCCCTGTCCCTGTCCCTGTCCCTGTCCCTGTCCCTGCTCACCTCCAGCCTGGCCTCGGGACTCCGGGACTGTGCTGGTGTCTGGCTCCGGACGGGTCACGCGGAGCCGTGGCCACCACATCGCCTGGCACATAGGAAAGGGCTGGCACGTCTCTAGCCTCTGGCCTGGAGATCTGTTGGGACATTTGGGATCTCATGGGGTGTCCCAGGGTGCTGCCTGGTGCCGTTTCCCTGACCGGGAAAGGTACAAATCACTGTCCCTGCAGGAGCCGCCGGGTGTCCGCTTACCCGAGCTCCGAGGCATCCTCCTCGCAGGGCCGGGGCTGTCTCACAGCCGACGCTTTGCTCAGGGCTCCTGGCCAGCTTTGGGGAAAATCTCTGTTCACTGGTGGTGACATGGTGTGGGCAAATTTTTGGGGAACGTTGGGAACTCCTGGGACAGGAGCACTCATGTCCTGTTGCTCCATGTCCCGGTGATCAAGCAGAAATCCAGCTCTGGGGTGGGATGCAGGATGGGAAGGGATCAAAACGAGCACTGCATACCCTGCTCTGCATCTGCTCTACCCTTCTCCCCCAGGGCAGGCTGGCTGTGACCTCTGCTGTGTCTCTCTCCCCCTGGGAGTTTTGCCCCGCTGTTGTGTTACTGCTCAGCTTTCCATTTCCTTGGCCTAATGTTTAATTTTCTTGTTCCTTTTGCAGTCTGAGCCTTGGTCCCTTCTCCTCCCACTGCCCACCCCTGGGTCTTGAGCCAGCTCTTGGGTGATGCTGACCCACAGAAGGGGAGAGCCCTACCTGGAGGAGAGAATGGAAGCTTCAGGGGAATGAGGAGGGGGGATGGAGGGCCACACAGCCCAGTGTGGCACCTCTTTGAATAGAGCTGTCCAGGTGTGAAGTATCCTTCTGCTGGCACATTAAATTGCATTTCCAGACCTCTTTGGGGGCCTGTCCAACCAGAGGAGATCAGGTTATGGACCCAAATTCTCGTGCCCTGCCTGCATTTTGTCTTGGCTAAGCTGTTTTTGGTCTGGCTCATTTTGTTCCTGCCCTGACATTTCCAGGGTGAGTGACATCAGAGGCTCCAGAGTGAGCCACTGGAGAAGAAGGGATTTGGTTGTGGAAAGATTGGATCATTCTGTTCAAAGGTAGAAGATCCTGGTTCTCTGGAGGTAGTTCAAAAAAAGCCTGGAATTGCTTCCAAAACTCTGATTACCTGACCTTGGGCATGAGTACTGTGCCCCCTGCATGGCACCCCTGCCAGGCTCTGGAAGAGATCTTATCCCAGCATGATGCAGCCCAGCCCTCAGGACATGCTGGGGTGCTGTTTGAGGAGCTGAATCTGATCCTCCTGACCCAATGGCCCTTGGAGCTCCCTGGTTTGCAGCAGTCCCTGTGCCAGGTGCAATGCAGCTTGAATTCCTGCCTTGCAGGTCTGAGCTCTTCCTCCACCTGTGGTGGCTTTTTCTCTCCTTGGTTCCCACCAGGAGATGGATACAGGGAAGCTGCTTTCTGGAGGAGACACCTTGAGGTGTGGAAGGGGTAGGCATTTGACTTTCACTTGTAGGTGGTCGCCAGAAAAGTCCCCATGGGCAGGAGGTGTCAGTGTCTGCGCGGTGACAGACGTGTCGTCTGTGAGCCAAGCTGGCTTCCCAAACCACCTGGATATCTGCCCTGTAGAGCATGGCTAGTCCTCCACCAAAGGTCAAGTCCTGCTCCTGCTGCGTGGGACTTTTACCATCAGCAGACAGCAAGTTCTGGGCTGATGCATTTGGGAGAGGGAGGAACAGAATAAGCAAATACTATTTGTGGTTCTTCTGTGGGTCATTTGGTGCTTGCGAGAAGGAAGCTGTGTTGGGTTGCTGGATGGTTCCCGGGGAGAGGGGACCTCCATGGATTCTAGCTTCTTTCCAGGCTGACTATGGTGAAGGGGGAAGGCAGAGGCAAGGAGAGGAGTTACAGGGATGCGGTGCTGTGAGGAATGGCGCAGCACCAATGGTGACCAACGTGCTCCCGGGGCTGGAACGTGATCCCTCCCGGTGCTGCTGGGCCCTGCTGGGTGCATGAGGCACCACCAGCAGCCAGGATGTTGGTGAAACAGGGAAGACATTCTCATTCCCTTTCCCAGCGGGCTGGAGGAACAGAAAGAAGCAGGTTCAGTGCTAGGAGTGTGGGACCACAGATGCCTCTCTCCTTGTGTTTCCCCCAGACTTACAGTATGCTATGGGGTTTTTCCTCAGCCCCTCTGCAGCCCAGCATGGAGGGGCTGCAGCACCAGGCACAGTTCACAGGGCTTTGGGACCCACGCACAACCAGAGTGCAGCGCGTGATCCGTGGGAAATGTGGGATGGTGGCAGGAGGGCAAGAGGAAAGGAGCAAGGGGAGAAGAGTGTCCCCCTGAGCCTCCCCCCCACCCCCATCCCACCGAGTGTGAGGTGAATTCTTGCTGGCTGGGCTCATGTGAGAGCATTATCCCCAGGATGAGCTCATGCACGAAGCACGCGGGTTATCCGTGTGATTCCGGGTGCTGGGGCACCGCTGGCGGATTCCCTGGAGTTATGTGCAGTTGCCATTTCCATGCATTCCTGGGTTAACAGCCGATCAGGTTTCGCTGTTCACATCCCCATTGAGTGCTCAGGGCTTCGAGGCTGGTGATGGAGCGAAATCCCTTGGCTGTCTGACTTTTGCTTTCCCAAACCTGGCCTTCCCTGTTCCTCTTTCTTGATCAGGCCCTCCCTCCTCTCTCCTGTGGCATCGGCCACATTGCAGGTTCTCTATCCCCTTCCTCATTTCAAGGTGAGCTTTAATTTGTGATGCTGCCAGAAGTTGGCTGGGGTCATTGCTGTGTGGGATCCTTGGAGAACTCCTGTCCCCTTGCTGGTGTGTGGATCAGCCTGGCGATGAGCCACCACATCCATCGGAACACTTGCTCTGCTCCAGTGGGGTGTCCTGGCAGAAAACCAGAGTCTGGAGCAGGGTAATTCCCCCCTGTTCCTTTGTCTCTGTTTCCTCACTCAGAGGAGGACCTCAGGGAAGGTGGACAGCTGAGGAAGGAGACCCAGCTGTGTTTGACCAAGAGACTTGGCTCTCTGTTTATCATTCAGTCTCCGGTGGGTCAGTGATGGGACCAGGCCTGGAAGGGTGTTTGTGAATACAGTAGAGGGTCAGGTCATCTCAACCACTCCACCCAGACCATGAAAGGGTCTGCCAGGCTCTGGGGCATCTGCACCTGGCTGTTGGGTACCCATGGCAAAGGACACTCTTTGACTTGCTCAGCTCTTGGCTCTTTTCCTGGTGAGGAAGGGGTGGGGGAACCAGGATGGCCATAAGTTGCAGAAAATGAGCTCTTCTAGGTTTCATGGGTGTCCATGTGCAGTAAGAGACTCAGGACTGACACCAGGCTGGGCTGTGTCCCAGCCCACAGCTCGCTGTGACAGTCAGGGTTGTGGCCCCTCATCTACACCCATCCAAGGGAGAATCCTGGGAGAGCCCAGGTGTGTCTCCAGAGGGTGAAGCCAGCTCACATAGATCAATGTCTGTTTCATTAGCATTACTGCAGAAGTGGCTGGAGTCTGTTCCTCTGCTTCCCCAGCTTTGAGAGGGAACACCTGCATGGGAGCTCATGGCTATGCTGGCATCTGCCCTGTAACTTCAGGGTGGGAATTTGCTGCCAGTCCATAGCATCAACTCTGCTTGGAGTGACCTTCAAAGCCAGGGCCAGGCAGGGAGACCGTGGAGGTGATGATGGGGAGATACCACTACCTACATTTCCCTGGTACCAAGTCAGGGAGTGATGTGGGTGAGGAAAGAGCCTGATCACCCGAAATAGGTTTGACTGAATGGCTGAATCCAAGGGCCCACAATTCCAGGGTGGAATCAGCTCATCCCTTGGGACTCTGCAGGGGAGTGCTTGGAAAGAGAACTGTAGGAGGGCTGGACCAGCTGGAGACCAGGTGAATTTTCTGCTCTGCTGAAAGCTGAAGGTGTTGGCTGAGCCTCAGGGGTCGGGCATGTATTCTGTGAGTGGAAGTGTTGGTGCTGGCTCTCGCAGTCATGAACCCATCCCCTCTCTCCTGCTCACCCCTGCAAGGGTGGGAACTGTATCCCAACACAGCAGGGAAGTGTTGCTTTGGATGCTCTAGGAAGTAGCCTTTTAAAAGAAAAATAATGCATGAATCACCCTTTTCTGGAGAGTTCTGTGCTGCCAGTCTGTTAGGACGTGAGCAAGAGGCATTTATGACAGCAGCCTCAAATAAATTGCTGAAACTGTGTGAATGGGGCAGAGGACTAAACTCAGAGACAGATTTTATTGTTCTTCCATCTTCTGTGCCTTAAAAAGCAAAAGATGGAGTGACGTGAATAGGTATAAAATGTGGTAATGGCCAAATTTGGAAAAATCTTATAAAAAACTGGGAGGACACGGCTGTGATCATGGCAAATGTGTGTGCTGCCTTCTCCTGCACTGATCCTGTGCTGTGTGGACATGGGCACTGGCGTGGTCCTGCCCTTCTGGGGAGCGGCTGGGCTGACCTGTTAGTTTAGAAGATATTTTATGCACATCCTAGCTGTGCATTGCAGCTCTGTTACTGTTGTTACAAGAACCTTTTTCATTTCCTGCCTTTTTTTTCCCCTGTGCAACATTAGGATGCTGTAAGTGAAGTTCCCTTTGTCAGTGTATGGAGAGAGAGAGGGCCAAACATGAATTGTTGGAGGGGAGATGCTCCCCTACTTGGGGAGAGGGACTTGGGGAGATGGGGGTAAACTGGGCTCTCATCCTGGAGTGATGGTGGGGAGCGAGGTGGAAAGAAAACACAGCTGAGGATCCAATACATGAGTGTGCACTGAGCTGTGCTGGTTCAAACCTTCTTCTTGTTCAGCAGCAGTGAGGTGAAGGGTGGTGAAATATTAAGTGGTGGCAATTAGACCAGGAGTTAACACCTTATTAAGCGGGACTGGGGGCAGTTGCCACCTCCAAGCTTCCATGTCTGCAGGGACACAGCAGGGAGAGAGAGACTTGCTCCTGACCATTGGGGTTGTGCCAGTCGTTTTCTGAGATCCATAAAACTCTTCTGGCTTATGGATGAGGCAGCAAACCCAAGGGCAAAATGGAAGTCTTTGGGATTCAGAAGAGCCAGTCCAGCTCCAGAGTTGTGCCACTCACACCCTCCCTCTGGCCAGCTCTGCCATGGCAGCTCAGGGCAGGTGCTGCCTCAGCCCAGCTTTTCTATCAGGATTATCAGCACCATTCCCAGATCCTGTGCCCACTGAAATCTGGGTCTCAGGGCTCCTGGGGGTTGGATGGGGGACCTGGCCGTGTGACCTCTCCTTACCCTGCGTGACCCCAGCTGGTGATGGAGCGTGCAGTGCTCCTCCATCCTCAGGTGCAGGGATGTCAGTGTAGCTGCATCAGGCACTTGGGGATGTCTGTTCCCCCTGCTCCACTGCAGCTGCTCAGCCTAGGCAGAGGGACTGGCTGGGTCAGGTGTTTTGTGCTTCAGAGTCCTTTGCTACCAACTTTGCCAGGACACTGCAACCAGCTGGGAGCTGTTTCCCAGCCCATCAGCCATTCCCAGGCTTGCTGTGGAGTGACAGCCTAGAGGAAGGGCTCATTCCTCAGTGACTGTAAGAGGGAGAGGAGACTCCAGTCCATGAGATTCCATAAATCCTATCATGTACTTTTTATTGTGATTACTGGGATGCATATCCATAAGGGCCTTTCATGAGACCCAGGCCCTGTATTTGCCAATTGGCATTTACTGGCCTTGTTTGTCCTGCTCCTGATTCAGCCCATCTGAGAAATTCCAGGGATGCTGTTGGGCTTTCTTGGGTTATTGCCCTGTTTGGAGGGTGAAACCTTGGTCAGGGGTGGCAATGGAGACATGCTTGCAGCCCCTTGGTGTGGAACAGGACATGGTCCATGGGGCTGGGGATATTTTAGAGCTGGCCATGGTGCAGGGGGAGTTGGCCTGCCAGGACATCCCAGGACATGGCAAGGGAGCTGATTTTCCTATAGTAGTGTTGGCTGGCATTCCCAGATGCAGCTGGGGAATGCTCACCTGACTTCCAAGATTGCTTCCAACCCCTTTCCTTGCAGGTTCCTTCAACGGGATGACTGTATGGCCTGGGGATGGGGTGAAGTCAGTTCCTGCTTGAACAACCCGGGTGCTGCTCCACTCCAGCGTCTGCTGACATCAGTGGTAGAGTCAGCATCCCTGAAAGTGTTCAAAAATCATGGGGATCTGGTATTTGGGGACAAAGTTCAGTGGAGCACCTGACAGTCCTTGGTTAGTGGTAGGACTTGATGATCTTAGAGGGTTTTTCCAACCATAATGATTCTGTGATGTCCACACCATCCTCTGCCTTTTCCCCCGCTTTCTGCCCACGCTTGGGAAGGGGGTAGATTTGCCATCCGTGAGCTGTGATGTCAGTGCTGTCACCGTGGCACGGCAGGCTGATGTCACAGCGCTGTGATCCCGAGGAGGAGGAGGAGGCTCCTGGCAGGAGCAAACTTGCGGGAGGGGCTGCGGGGGGGAACCATTGAACTGAACCGGGATGGAGCAACGTCAAAGCCGAGCGGGCGTCAGAGCAGCTCCGCTGTCAGTGTGTGATGGCTTTCAGTGTTTGCTTTTATGTGACAGCTGCTTCCAAAGGCTGGCGGCTCTCCAGGAGCCAGGGCGGGGTGAGTGGTGCGGCCGGTCCTCCGGCAGCGTGCCCTGCCCTTCAGAGAGACAGGCTCCGTGCTGCGGACAAGAGGCATTTTTGTGGTTCTTGTGGTTCCCTGTGTTTTTTGTGAGAAGGAAAGACTGGAGCACAGACTCTCGGCTCGAGTGCACTCCGGGTCAGGCGAGCAGCCCCGGGGGATTTCAGGGCCTGGCACAGTGCCCACAGCCCAGGGTGCTGCTGTGGGTCCCCAGGAGCTGCAGCCAGGTCCCTGCTGGCTGAAAGGGAGCTGTGTGCTCCCTAGTGCCACATCCCTGGGCTCAGTGTGCCCACCCTGTGAGCAGTGGCATGGGGTGATAGCCCCTGCCTTGCCTACTGGGCCAGGGAAAGAGCCTAGGGTAGTCCAGGACATCGGGGCTTTGCTGTGGCCTGGGGTTTCCATGTCTGCTGCTTTGGCATGGGGCTGTGTGAAGGCATCTTTTACCCTGACAGCAAACCCATGGTGACAGCTACCGCGAGGGGTGAGATTAAAACCAGATGCACCCCTCTCTCTCAAACGCCAGCGAAGCCAGAAACAGCCCTCTGGGGATGGATAGTCTGGGAAGGGCCTGGATGTGCTGCTCTGGCCCTGCTTGGCCTTGGAGCCCAGAAGCAGGGCAAAGCCCCGGGCCAGGGAGCGCCCAGCCGGGGCTGCCGGGCCTGAGTGGGCACCGTGGGGCCCGAGTGGGCACCGTGGGGCCCAAGAGACAGCGTGGGCCGGAGCATGCGCGGCCGTGGCTAATGAGAAAAGACATCGCTAATTAGAACAAGGCAGCGCGTCGTATGTGTGGCGCCGGCTTTGAAAGGGCTTTGCGTGTTGTCTTCGTTAGGGGTGTGAGAATGCAGCTCACTCACTTCTTCTTTCTGAACAAATTAAGGACACATTTTACCCATCAGGAGATGAAATAAAATACGAGCAGGGAGGGAGCGTGCCTGGCGAGCGCCCTGTGCTCGTCCAGCCTCCTCTGCCCCGCGCGTGGCCAACCCTGTGCTGTGCAGGTGTTGCTGTACCCCTGCCCGCCCCGGCAGCAGCATCTGCTGGCCCCTACCTGCCATCACATTGGGCTCATACCTTCCCAGCTCACCTGGGGTGGGCAGGGGACAAGGTGCAGTTTAGGGCTCCCAGAGGCTTGGCAGGGTGGAGATGCCCATGGCTGGAGCAGCTGGTGGAAGCTGAAGCCCTCAGGATGCTCTGGCCTCGTGGCAAACTGAGGTCTGTACCTCGGTGGGATTTCTCTTCTCAGTACTGGCTGTACCAATGACACTCCTTAAATTATTTTTTAAATTTTGTTTTCCTGCTGCTGGACTTGACCTCCCCAGAGAAGCATCATCACCATCGTGGGGTCTGGAGTGGAGGATGAGGTGTGGTCTGGAGGAAGAGACAGGGAATAAAATACAGCTGTTCCTGTGAACCGTTGTGATACTGGTGTTCTGCAGTTAATGGCTCCAAGGGCCACAAAGATGCTCTGAGAGCTGGAGCCCCTCTACTCTGGAGCCAGGCTGGGAGAGCTGGGGGTGCTCACCTGGAGAGGAGAAGGCCCCAGGGACACCTCAGAGCCCCTTCCAGGGCCTAAAGGGGCTCCAGGAGAGCTGCAGAGGGACTTGGGACAAGGGATGGAGGGACAGGACACAGGGAATGGCTTCCCAGTGCCAGAGGGCAGGGATGGATGGGATATTGGGAAGAAATTCCTCCCTGTGAGGGGAGGGAGGCCTTGGCACAGGGTGCCCGGAGAAGCTGTGGCTGCCCCTGGATCCCTAGAAGTGTTCCAGACTGGGTTGGATGGGGCTTGGAGCAACCTGGGATAGTGGAAAGTGTCCTGGCAGGGGCTGGAATGAGATGGGCTTTAAGGTCCTTTCCAACCCCAGCCATTCTGGGATTCTGTGAAATCTGCACAGACAGCTGCCAGCGCCAGCTCCGTGGGAACCTCAGCACTCGGAGCCGACAGGGATGTGCTGGGCAGCAGGGCCAGGATGTGCTGGGCAGAGCATGTGGGCTCTGCTGGGAGAGGCTCTGCAGCCAGCACAGCTGGGGAGCTCTGTCCAGTCTGGGGACAGGGGTCTGGCCAAGCAGCCATGGAGGGACTCCTGTCCCCGGCACCACCGTCCCGCTCCTCGTTCCAACCATAGAACATCAGAACTGCTGAAGCCTGAGAAAAAACCCCAGTGCAGCCATCCCTCCCCCCTCAGTAATCCATTCCCTGAGCTGGATTTAGGGATTCACTGTGGCATTAAATGCAAATAACAGACGAGTCGGTTTCTCCCCAAATGGGGGAGGAGAACGAGTCTGGGAAAGGAGTTTGTGTGCGGTAACATAAGCGTAGCTCGGAGGGGCCCACGGCTCCACGCTCTGTGTGTCTCTGCGTGCCTCTATTTTACCCCTAATACTCGTGGACTGCTGGCTTGTAACGTGACGACTTTTCAACGTCAATAATGTATTGAATAACACTGTCAGAAACGGGGAAGCATTAACTCTTTCCCTCGACTGCAGCTCGCTGTGGGAGCCTCTGCAGAGGAGCTGCGGTCCCATGGGCAGGGCTGGGGATATTCAAACCCAGCCCAGGGGGATCTCTCGTCCCAAGATTGTTCCCTGTGCCTGGGACGCAGGGACAAGAACGATGGGAACCTGGTCCCTCCCCAGCTGATGGTAGCTGGGCTGACACGTGCAGAGTGTGGCACAGAACCACAGAACTTTTGAATTAGTTAGGAATTTACCAATTAAGTCACGTTAACTGACAAGGCATTGCTTGTTGTTAAATTTGGCACAACTCTGATTTTTTCCCTGTCCTGGTGACTGAGGAGCAGCTTTTAGCATTTCCAGAGTGGATGTTTCCCACGTGGGAAGTGCCGCTTTCTCTCGGTTGTACCAGCCTGGCTGGGACCACTTCCCACCTCACACTGGTGTGTACTCCTGCTCTGTCCTTGGTGGCATGTCCTGCTCACCAGGACAGCAGCTCCTTTTTCCCATTTCTTGGTGAATGGAATTTTTTCCCATCGTGGAGACTCTCCTGCTATGGCCAGGAGGCAGCAGTTGCTCTGTAAGCCATTAAGCACAGAATCACAGAGCCATAGAATCACTAAGTTCAGAAAAGACCTTTGAGATAATCAAGTCCGACCATTAACCCAGCACTGCCAAGCTGCAAGTGGCACATTCACACAGCCTTTAAATCCCTTAAGGGACAGGGACTCCACCACTGCCCTGGCAGCCTGTGTCAGTGCCTGACCACCCTTACTGTTAAGAAATTTCCCAGTATCCAATCTAAAGCTCTCCTGGTATAAGTTGAGGTTTTTCCCTCTCCTCCTGTCCCTGTTCCCTGGGATCAGAGCCCGACTCCCCCTGGCTGTCCCCTCCTGTCAGGGAGTTGTGCAGAGCCAGAAGGGCCCCCTGAGCCTCCTTTTCTCCAGGCTGAGCCCCTTTCCCAGCTCCCTCAGCTGCTGCTGCTGCTCCAGCCCCTTCCCAGCTCTGTTCCCTTCCCTGGACACGCTCCAGCCCCTCGATGTCCTTCCTGTCATGAGGGGCCCAGGACTGCCCCCAGGACTGGAGGTGTCTCAGCAGTGCCCAGCACAGGGGATGGTCACTGCCCTGGGCCTGTGGCCACACTGTGGCTGCTCCAGGCCAGATGCCATTGGCCTCTTGCCCACCTGGGCACACCTGGGCTCAGGTTCAGCTGCTGTCACCAGCACCCCCAGGCCTTTCCTGCTGGGCACTTTCCAGCCACTCTCCCCCAAGCCTGGAGCTGCAGGGGGTTTGTGGTGACCCAAGTGCAGGACCTGGCACTGAGCCTTGTTAAAGCTCATGTGATGGGGCTTGACCCACTGCTCCAACTGTTATAATTATTGAATCTGTGCTCCTCTAATGCAAGCAGAGAATTTCAGCTTCAGTGTTTGCCACCCAGGCAGGAAGATACCCAGGCTGGCAGCCCCTCCCTGCTCACCCAGCTCTCATCCCATTCTCATTCTGCTCACATTCAGCTGCAGAACAGCAGTGCCAGGGTTTGCCCTGATCAAAGTTAAATTTCACAGCTGTGCCCACTGTGTGTGGGTCTGAAAAAGACCTGTTATGGTGAGGGCACTGTGCTCCCACTCCTCTCCTGCCTCTTTGTGCAGAGCCCCTCGGCACAATGGATTGGTGTGCCCACATTGCTCAGCACTCGCTCTGCATGGGGCAGCCCAGCACTGTCCCCTTTGCCCTGTCCAGGCTGGCACCTTAGCATGGTGCCTTAACACCATGGGCTTGTGGGCTTGGAGCTTGGCTTTGGCGAACCACACAGCTTCCCAAGCCAGCTAGGAGCTGTGGTGCTTCCTCTGCTTCTCCAGGAGCAGCAGTGATTTCCATGAGCCAGGAGCAGACTGTCCCTGCATGATCACTGCGTGCCCTGGTGCCACAGCATCGCTCCATGGTGGCACCCCACGTGCCCTGCTCGCCCAAGGGCTGCTGTGGGGATGGGGCTGCAGGAACACGGCTGCAAATAGGGAACTGCCTGGGAGAAGCTGCTTTCCAGCCAGTGCAACTTAGGCTAAGTGCTGTGGGGGACCACCTCCTCCTGTTTGGCCTCAAGGAGAAGAGGGAATTAAAAAGAAAAAAAAGGAAGATGTTGGTTTTATTTTGGCTGGGGAGCTGGAGCCACAAGGAATGTTGGGAAGCCACAGCTCAGGTTACCCCGTTCCAGCGCACGGCGTGGTGCTCTGGTGAGGTGGCACAAGGGGCTTCTCCCTCCCTACCTCACTAAGACAGAGCACAAAGCCCAGTCCTGGCCTGCAGGAGCTCTGTGGGAAGAGGGATCACTGCTGGGAAGTGGCAGTGTCCGAGCAGGGCGGGGGTTGCTCACTCCAGGTGGCAAACAGAGCTCTCTGGGAGGAGAAACCAGTGCAGGTGGCACTGGGAGAGCAGTGCTCTCCCCACTGTCTGGTGCACACACCCTAGAGCCAGGGCTCTCTTCTGACTCATGGTTTGGAGGCATTTGATCATGGGTCGAGCCTCCCAAGGAAACCAGAGCTACATGGAGGAGCACTCAGGCAGAGATGTTCTCCAATGGATGTGTATGGGATCCGAGACTCCCAAAAAACCACCTTGGAGCCAGTGGCTCCTAGAGTGATGGTTCTGCTTCTGAATACCCTCTGCCAGGCTCCCTGACCAGAGCCAGAGGTTGCACTAATGAGGACCCTTGGAGATGGTGGACACTGGTACCACAGGACATGGGAACCTTCACCTTTGTCCTCCATGGTGCAGGGGCAAAACAAAGAGCTGAGGGCACTTGGTCTGTTCAGCCAGAGGGGACTGAGATCAGACCTCAGTAGTGGCTACAGCTTCATCCTGAGGGGCAGCTCTGATCTCTGCTCTTTGATCAGGGACAGGACCCAGGGAACATCTGGAGCTGGGCAGGGGAGGGTCAGGTTGGATCCCAGGGAAAGGCTCTTCCCCCAGAGGTGCTGGCACTGCCCAGGCTCCCCAGGGAATGGGCACAGCCCCGAGGCTGCCAGAGCTCCAGGAGTGTTTGGACAGCGCTGCCAGGGATGGACAGGGTGGGGTTGTTGGGGGGTCTGTGCAGGGCCAGGAATTAGACTGGATGATCCTTGTCAGTCTCTTCCCACTCAGGACATTCCATGATTCTGTGATTCTATGATTTTATGGGCTGCTCAGACACCAGTTACATACAGGATCAATGAGAGCTCGTGCAGAGCCTTAGATATCCCACTGAGTCTTTTCTGTTGAAGAACCAGAATTTGACACAGGGCATAACAAGAAATGTCACTGTTGGACACAAAATGATTCACATGGTCGCAGCTCGAAGTGTGGTAAAGGAAGTAGCGAAGTTTATTTGTTCTTTCAGTATTTATAGGTTTCTGACCACGACCATGGATTGGATAGTCAGGTTAACACCTTCCCAACCACACTGGCCATGAGAAATGTCCATCAAAAGGCATATCTTTAATGGAATGTATAAACATCTATGTTTATAGTTACTTTCCTGGGAAAGTGGCTAGAAATGATGAAAACAATATTGAAAGGCCTGATTCTCAGGGTGACAAAGAAACCTGTTTTTCTGGAGTGTATCTGAAGACAGAGACACTGGGGAACAGGGCAGGGGGAGCAGTAGTTGTCCCTGGTCCAGAGCCTTGTGTGTTCACTGTCCAGAGCCTTGAGTTGAGGGGCTGGTTCAGTACCAGAGGTTAGAGGAAGGTATTGTACTAAATACTGTAGGTTTTTTTCCATCATGATAACCTTAATCCAGTGCAGGTCACCTATGGCATGCCTCTGGGGCAGGTGAGGTTTTAAGGTCACAGTAGCTGTGTGACCCAGGGCAGGAGAAGTACTTAATTCTTGTGCTGACGTGCAGGCTCAGTGTCTCCATCCAGGTAGGCTGTGATGTGAGAGGGACCTCGTGTTGCAGGTCTGGGCTGTCACTCACAGTCCATGGTGTGACATGTCAGGTGGCAGCAGTAGCCTGTGGGACAGCTCTCACTGTGCAGTAC
This sequence comes from Pseudopodoces humilis, assembly GCF_049639895.1. NCBI lineage: Eukaryota > Metazoa > Chordata > Aves > Passeriformes > Paridae > Pseudopodoces > Pseudopodoces humilis. The sequence goes on along the minus strand of NC_142217.1, from coordinate 2,658,393 downwards.
ATTGCTGGAGGGCAAGAGGAATTTGCAGACAGGAACAGGACCACATCTGCTGCTGCCCATGGTGGGTGAGCAGGAGAGGAGGAGCTGGAAGCACCAGCAGGGGCCCAGGAAAGTCTCCTGAGCTGTGGAATGTGGCACCTGCCCTGGGAATGCCCAACCACACCCCTTGTGCCACTCAGAGCTCTTGAAGCATGACAGCAGGGACCTGAAAGCCCCTTTTCAGGAACAGAGAAGCAAATTGTTTTATCCTTTGGTCTCCAAAGCCATCCACTTTGGAGGGGACAGCTTGAGAGGAAGGAAGGAAGAGCTGAAACCATAGCAGGAAGTTCCTGAAAGGTGAGAGCAGCCTTCATCCCCGTGTGCTGAGCTGTCCTCTCCAGTGTTGTCACCTGAGCACTGAGAGGTGCTAAATCTTAACTGCAGACTCTCCTGACATTCATATCCTCCTGGTAATTAATCCAACTGTGGCCATTGCTGAGTTCCTCATGTATCTCTTCTGAGTTTACTATGTCCTATGACCTGTGTTTTTGTGGGTCTATCCTGACTCTTCAGCACTGTGTGGTCCCCACAGATCTGCTGGGGGTGTCACATCCCCCTGCAGGGGAGGCTGAAGGTGCAGAGCAGGGTGAAAGCCCAGAAGCTGTGAGCTCCTGTGGGGAGCAGAGCACTTGGGGGCCAGGTCCTGCAGGTTCTCTTGGCTCCTTAGGCGCTGTGTCTGAGCACATCCCCACCGTGGGTCAGAGGACACAGCCTCCTACAGCTCTGACCTCAGCACCAGACACGGGATGGGAGCCAGCGAGGCAGTCGGACTTAGAGCAGAGACCCTGTGCCCAGGGGCGTGGGGTGGGCTCTGGGATGTTCCCTGTGGAGAGAAAACCATTCAGCACACAAATATCCTGGGTGGGGAGGGCAGTGGTGACATCTGCAGTGCCCTGGCTGGATGGAGCCTTTTGGCCATCGAGGTGTGGGTGGCAGGGTGACACCGTGGGCAGTGTCCCCCTTCCTGTGGCACCAGCAGGGAGCTGAGGTGAGCTGAGCTCTGGCTCTGGGCCTGGCTGGTGCCTCACAGCATTTCTTGCTGATTCAAGGGCAGGCAGGTGGGGGGACTGGCTGGGGTGGGAAGTTTTGATAAAAATAGCGTGGTTTCCAGCCCATGGATTAGGCTGGGGCTGGATGTGCTCCGTGTAAGTGCTCCCCAGCATGTGCCTTTCCCAGTATTTCCCAAGGCTGGAGCTACTGTTGAGTGACTGTGGAATTAAAGTATCGTTTGCAGTTTCTACATTCCAGAGCGGTGTCGGGTTTTGGCAGAGGGCAGGCTGCGTGTGTGCCTGTGCTTCCCTGGCCTGCAAGCCCCCAAATGTCCCAGAGGCCGTGCACATTGCTTAGGTCCTTGTGAACTCCTGCTCAGGGAGGTGTGGGAGACCCAAAGGAGGGAGTGCAAACTCCCAGCAGCTTGGCTGGACAGCCAGTTACCTCCAGTCTAACACTTCCAAACCAGAATCTTCACCTCAGCAACACTGATTCACTTTTCCAGGATTTTTAAGGATGGGAAGATTGGAATCCAAACACACACGAAGTGCCCGTGGTTTCAGACAGCTCTCCCCAGCACCAGGCGGGTGCATGTCTCCAGAAAGGCTGCCCACAAAAGTAACTGAAATCCCAGTCTACACCCAGTTAGCTCCAGCAAAAAGAAAGAAGGAAGTTGTTTCACAGCAGCCAATCCATGTGCTGCCCCTTGGGGGACCAGTGGGGCTGTGGAAGGCAGAGAGGCTGTGGGGATGTGTGGGAGGGCAGTGGGGATGTGGGAGGGCAGTGGGGATGTGTGGAAGGACAGTGGGGATGTGTGGGAGGGCAGTGGGGATGTGTGGAAGGACAGTGGGGATGTGTGGGAGGGCAGTGGGGATGTGTGGAAGGGCAGTGGGGATGTGTGGGAGGGCAGTGGGGATGTGTGGAAGGACAGTGGGGATGTGGGAGGGCAGTGGGGATGTGGAAGGACAGTGGGGATGTGGAAGGGCAGTGGGGATGTGTGGAAGGGCAGTGGGGATGTGTGGGAGGGCAGTGGGGATGTGTGGAAGGGCAGTGGGGATGTGTGGAAGGGCAGTGGGGATGTGGAAGGACAGTGGGGATGTGTGGGAGGGCAGTGGGGATGTGTAAGGGCAGTGGGGATGTGTGGGAGGGCAGTGGGGATGTGTGGAAGGGCAATGGGGATGTGTGGGAGGGCAGTGGGGATGTGTGGAAGGGCAGTGGGGATGTGTGGGAGGGCAGTGGGGATGTGTGGAAGGGCAATGGGGATGTGTGGGAGGGCAGTGGGGATGTGTGGAAGGGCAATGGGGATGTGTGGGAGGGCAGTGGGGATGTGTGGAAGGGCAGTGGGGATGTGGGAGGGCAGTGGGGATGTGTGGGAGGGCAGTGGGGATGTGGGGGAGGGCGGGGGGGAGGTGGGAGGGGAGGGGGGATGTGTGGAAGGGCAGTGGGGATGTGGGAGGGCAGTGGGGATGTGGGAGGGCAGTGGGGATGTGTGGGAGGGCAGTGGGGATGTGTGGGAGGGCAGTGGGGATGTGTGGGAGGGCAGTGGGGATGTGTGGGAGGGCAGTGGGGATGTGGAAGGACAGTGGGGATGTGTGGGAGGGCAGTGGGGATGTGTAAGGGCAATGGGGATGTGTGGGAGGGCAGTGGGGATGTGTGGGAGGGCAGTGGGGATGTGTGGGAGGGCAGTGGGGATATGTGGAAGGGCAGTGGGGATGTGTGGGAGGGCAGTGGGGATGTGGAAGGGCAGTGGGGATGTGTGGAAGGGCAGTGGGGATGTGTGGAAGGGCAGTGGGGATGTGTGGAAGGGCAGTGGGGATGTGGAAGGACAGTGGGGATGTGTGGGAGGGCAGTGGGGATGTGTGGAAGGGCAATGGGGATGTGTGGGAGGGCAGTGGGGATGTGTGGAAGGGCAGTGGGGATGTGGAAGGGCAGTGGGGATGTGGGTTTGGGTGCCTGCCTCCGTCTGTGCACCAGGACAAACAAACAGCTCAGAATTTACGTGGTGCTGGATGGGGATCTGGGGCAGTTTGCAGGCTGGGATGAATTGAGCCTCGCTCTGTTGCTGGAATTGGGGTGGGATGGCACCCACAGGCAGGTTTGCTTCTGCCATGGGGGAAACTGAGGCATGGGAAGAGGAGGGATGGGATTTGCCTGTCTAAACTGAGATGTGGTGGTGTCTGGGCTGGGTGTCTGGAATGCCATCATGGGTGGTGGAGGGAAATGGGCATCACCAGAGAGCTGCTGGTTTGTGTGGGTGGGGGTGTGAAGCAGGAGAGGAACACATTTCGATACCCCCGTGGTGCCATGGACTGGAGACATTGCATTTGCTGCAGGCTTGGAAAGGAAGATGGGCCTGGTGATGTTTGCCAAGTGACACGACAAACATCCAGCAGAAGCAGAAGTGGGGTTTGGCTCTGCTGTGAGCCCTGTGTGTGTTTAGCTGTCTGACTCCGTGGAGGGCTTGGCTTGCCCCACCTCAGCTTTGAGCAAGGAGTGTCCTGGTTGTTATGGAAGGAAACTTGCAACAGGAGCTCTGTGGAGGCTCTTAGAGCCCATCTCTGTTTCCTTGTCCCACACATCCGTGATGCCCACCCGGGCCCTCCTCTGTTCAGCTCTGGAGTTTTTTCTGGAAACACTGAAACTCAACAAGATGTGGCCTGGAGCCTCAGCTGGAGGACTGGATTGATGGAAAAGGTGGTCCTTTCCCTCTTGGGAATCTTGGGGTTGCAAGGATACAAAGAGAAAATCTGAAGAGGCAAACTCTCATGTTTGTGCTGGAGCAGCTCCCGAGGCCTCCCCTACCCTGTGGGAGTCATTTTCTGATACCAAAATGCAGTTGTAGGATGTGAGGCTCTTGTGAAGAGTTGATCAAAAGTGAGATTTAGAGTGCTCAATGAGCAGTGGTTTCTGTCTGAATGAGGGGAAGGAGCCCTGTCCAGTGGAGATGGATGTGTTGGGAGCAGATGTCTTGCTCTCTTCCACTGGATGAAGGAGCCATCTCCAGAGGTTTCTTCCTCACTCTTCACATCCTCTGACTTTCCAGAATGAGACAGGACACATCAAGTGTGGAGCTCCTCCCATGGCATTGTGGGGCACTTGTCAATATTCCAGAGAAGTCTCCAAGGCTGATTGGAGATGGAGACATCCTTAATCACCATATCCCCCAGACAGGCACATCTGCTATTTCCTTAATCAGCTGCGTGGCTTTGAAGCTCCCCAGATGGTATCTCCTGGACCTGCCTGCCCTGATGCTGGGGCTCCTGCATGGGAGGGAGGTGGTGAAGGTGAGGAGGTAGTTTGTTATTTGTATATATACAAATCTGGGAGGTGATAGAGGATTTTTGATGACAAGGTTACTCCACAAGCGTCGTCCCAAGAGATTCAAGTCCTCTCCATGGAGCCTCTGTGGATGCAGCCTCTACCTGGCCTGCAGAGCCAGCTACCAGGTCTGCTCTGAACTGCTTCCCTCTGGTTGAAGTTTTTGGATCTCTGATGCTTGGACTCTCTTGGACTTCTCTGGTAAAAAAAAATGAAAACAAACACTTGTTCTTCCCCAGAGCAGCTGTGCCCCATCCCTGGAAATGTCCAAGGCCAGGCTGGATGGGGCTTGGAGCAACCCGGGGTAGTGGAAGGTGCCCATGGCGGGGGGTGGGACTGGATGGGCTTTAAGGTCCCTTTCAACACAAACCATCCTGGGATTCCCTGACTCCCAGACACTCTTGTTTTTAGAAACACTGAATAGCAGCAAGGTTTTCCTCCCAAAATGTCTTTTCCATGTGGCTATTTAGAACACCCCTCACACATAATACAGTGTCTTGTCAGACACTGGGCATGTTTTGTTATCCCTTTGGTATGTCATTCATGGCAGGATGATGATTCACTCTTGGGACATGACTTTGGGGAAGAGCTCTGGTTATCTCCAAGCCCATCCAGCAGTTCCCTTGAGATGCTCCTTCTGTGCCTCTCCCTGGAGCACTACAAACCCAGGTCTGACCCACCAGGGTCTCTCCAAGGAAGCCCATGAGCTCATAGCCCAGGGCTGCCGTGGCTGTGCCTGGTGCTGAGCACATGTTCCAGGCTCTTGACTCATTTCCCAGGACTGAAGCATGCAGCCCACTGTCTAACCCTGATTTCCCCAGCGTGCCTGAGGCTGTGAGGGGAACAACAGAAGGAAAGGATTCTCTTGGCTTCCCTCTCCTGGTATTTTTCTCAGTGTTTGTAGACATTCTTGCTGTTTCTATTCTGAAATTGTTTTCTTGTGCAATCCATGTGGGTCTGTACTGCTATATTTAATACTTCGCTAGTATCAGATTTTGCTTTCAAGGTCTTTCAAAACAAAACCAATAAAAATAAACCCTCTTGCAGGAGGTCACTAAGGTGGAATGGCTTTTTCCCAAGTGCTGACATGCTTTGGACTTTTCCCTGCTCCCTGCCCAAATTTATTCCGCCTTGCCTAGAGGCTCTTTTCCCCCATCAGCTGTCCCTGTGCCCAGAAGTGAAGGAAGCATGTGATGTGTGGTGCTGTGTGTATTCAGGGCTGCCTGTAGTGGAGGGCATGGAGGACACTTGTGCGGGGCAGTGACAGAAACATCTGTCCTTAGTCTGCTGCTGCTGCATCAAAGTTTTTGACCATTGTGGCAAACAGGTTGCTCAGAGGAGCTCTGGCTGCCCCTTTCCTGGAAGTGGCTTAGGTCAAGCTGGATGGGGCTCAGAGGATCCTGGTCTGTGGAAGGGGTCCTGGCCTGTGGGAGGGGGTTGGAATGGGATGAGTTTTAGGGTCCTTCCAACACAAATCATTACATGATTCTATAAAATCTGTCTCCAGCTTCTTCCAGGCACCTGGGGAAACTGGTGGGTGTAATGGACCACTGAACTGCCCCAGCTGGCCAGCCCAAGCAGAAAGGATGCCCTTCACAATCCCAACAGGAACTGTCCCATCAGGAGTCCCTCGGCCCACTGCTCCAGAGCTGCTGCCTTGAAGCTGGGGCAGAGCTGCTCTGGAAAGGTCCTGCTGATGTCCTGGCCTTCAGGAACTCACTGTGGTACCCAGATCTCTGGGAAGCAGATGGTGATCTTGGCTCCCCACATGGCCGTGCGAGTTGCTGGGCACTGTGCAAGTGACTCTGCTGTATTCTGAATTTTCCAAAGTTGGGTGACGTAGGAACTGAGGCTCCCACTGCTCTGTTTTATTTTTATTAGTCAAACCATTTAACCAGCAGAATTGTTTGCAGAAGCAAAGCACTTTGGTCCCTGAATCGTTGAGCTTCCACTTTCCATCCGGTCTCAGTAGGACAGTGATCATGTGCTAAATCCCAATTAATCATTAAGAAGATATTTGAGGTTTAACAGCTATGTTATAAGATACAATTTTTACTGGTTTTGACCTCAGTTAAATATGTTTTTAATAGTGGATGGTATTTAATTAAACATAAAATAACAGAGGCTTATTAAATCTTAGAGAGACCTTTCCTAGTGATGGATATTGAATGTTAAGTAAATATCACTTGGTCATTAGAAGCATAGTCAGAGTGGTTTCACAGCTATGTAATAGGCAGGTATCTGATTACCCATCTGCCCAGGTCCAATGAATAAGCTCTTAATAATCAATTGCCACTCATTTAATACATCATAATAACTGTCCTATTAGACCTGAATTAGATCCTTGTAAGAGCAAACAGAGGCAACCTGGTGCTTACTGGGATTTTGAGCAGATTTGGTTTTATTTCAGGTTGGTGGTTTGTTTGAGATTGGGGTGGTTGGAGATTGGATGACACTAGGCTGGATGATGGACAAGGAGGTTTCACGTTGTGTCCGTGTGGGACCTGCCCAGCACCACCACCACTGCTGTCAGACCAGAGTGGGGCATGAGGGGTGGAGGGGCTGCTGGCAGCACTCAGGGCTGCAACCATCCATCTGGGATGCAGGGCTGCCAGAGCTGCCCTGGGGGGTTGGTGGCTGTAGGGTGATGCTGTGACTCCTGGTGTGTCCCTTGGGCCCTCAGTCTTTCTCTAGGGCAGGACATTGGACCAGGCTGGCAGGAAGGAGATGCAGTGCTGCCACACATTCCCATTAACCTGCAGAACTTGCTGCCATGCAGCACCTTCAAAGCCCAGTCATTAGCTGGTGTCAGGGGAGGCTGAGACTCGTCTGGGGGTGATATTATCAGAAAGAGGCACTTAGGGCACAGTGATGTTTGTAATTCAGGGCTATGTTTAAGGAGAAGTCAGCAGCTGACCCTGTTTCTCAAGCTGATTCCCATCTCTCTTCTCTGTGAATCCAGGTTCTAGTCCCGTGTTTCTCCAAGTTTTTGTGTCCTGTGTATCAGCAAAGTACTTTCCAGGTTGCCAGCTCTGTGGCTTGAGGGTGGACAAGGACCCTAAGAGGACTTGAGATCTCCCTCCCAACCTCAGGAAGCAGGATGTTGAGTGCAGGAGGCTTTTGTTTCATTTAGAGGTGAAATATGATTTATTTTTCAAGGCCCAGCAAGTGGTGGCTGTTCACCCTGCTGTATGGCAGGAGCTGTTCTGGGGTGGCAGAAGGGAGCTGGCACACCTGGCTGGAGTGGGACTTTCTCCTTACCTGGGGGAGATGGAGGACCCTGGCAGCCTGGCAGCTAGAGATTATCTGGGGAGTTTGAGAAGGATGGCTGTCATTTGCTCTAAGACAGCACTTTCTTCAGGAATTACTGTTTCCCTCATCCTTCAAAATCCCATCTTATACTTCTGGAGGAAATGATAGACCAGGACTGTGAGTTTGGGAGCTGTGGGAATAGCATAGGTTTGGGTTGGAAAGACCTTAAAGCTCTCTCACTCTACCCCCCTGCCATGGGCAGAGACACCTTCTGCTATCCCAGGCTGCTCCAAAGCCCTGTCCAGCCTGGCCTTGGACACTTCCAGGGATGGCCTAGAGGCTTGGGATATCTGTGTGCAGTGCACAAGCAGCCCAGCCAGGGTGGAGAAACAACCAGACCACGTCGTCCAAATAAGTTGAACATAAAAAGTTACAAATACAGAGGTGGCAGCTTTTAAGCAGGAAGAAGCTGCTGCTGCCAAGCACGGTGCCCCTGTGGGAGGCTGAGGGTTTGCATTTCTGCGGGGAGAAGCTGGAGCCCAGAGCGCTGCTTTACTGGGACTCCGTGGGTTGCCCTATTAGCTTGCTTACAGCAACATTTCTTTTTTGATTTCTCTGTGCTGCTGCATTTCACAGGCCACAAGTTTTGCTCGCTGCCGTTGTTGCCCAGCGCAGCAGCACTGACTCAGCGCTGGAACAATGCGCGAGGCAGCCGGAGCGCGGTGATTCAGCTGCCGCACAGAGCATGAGCCCGGCTCCTCTGCTCGCTTATTAATCTCTGCTAGCGTGTGAGTCAGGCTCTCCTCGCCCCCGGGCAGGAAAGCAGCCACGGTGGGATTTAACCAGGGAGCCGGGTAGGGGCCTAGGGGAGGATGACAGGCAGGGGCTGCTGCTGTGGCCAGCCTGCCTCTGGTGCTGCTGGCTCTGAGCCATCCGGTGTGTGCAGAGGGGATGTGGCAGTGCCGGCACCAGGACATCTCTTGGCAGTTCCATCCTAACAATTGCCTGCCTCGCCAGCTTGGGGGTCTTGTTACCTTCCCATGGATTTCCCTGGATCGACTGCAAGGTGGGCTCACAGCCGAACCTTCTTTGTGCAGCCTGTGCCCTCCTGCTGCTTGTCACAGGTTTGGAGGCAGAGAGGTGATTGTGCCCTGCTCACCCCTCTTGGGTCCCCACCCTGGACCCCTCCACAAGCCTGCAGGTGTGCCCTGATGCCCATCCCCCCCGCCAAGGTGTTTTGCAGTGTTCCCCGCATGATGCATCCCTTGGCAGAAGCCACAGGAGCTGTAGGACAGTACTGAGACCAAGGAGGTTCATCACATGTGCAGCAGTGCTACAGAGTGGGGATCCTTGTGTCCCAGCAGGATCTGGGCCTGGATTGCTGCAGGATACCAGACCTCCAGGATCAGCCCAGGACAGCCCAGTTACGGCTGTGCCAATTACCAGCAGCACAGGACTGTGAGAGCAGGCAGGCTCCAGCCTGGCAGGAGGTGAAGCTGTGAGAGAAAAGGTGTGGGAGCACCCAGGTGCTGCCTTGGGCTTGGATCTGGCCAGGCAGGCAGTGGAGAACCTGCAGGAATTCCTGCAGCCTCCAGCAGAAACACACCTGGGGTTGTGAGACAGGAAATGTCACCACGGCTGTTGTGCCACCCTTCTTCATCCATAGGATGGGTGCTGGGGCTGCCATACCCATCCAGCAGCTGAGGGGTGGGCTGGGGACACAGGGGGCAGCCCCACATTGCAAGCCCCGGACGAGGGGCACCACAGCCTGAGCCTGGGGGTTCACTTTGCCTTCTCACTTTGTTCTCTCCCTGCTCACAGAGCCCTGAGCCGACCCAGCCGCCTTGGCCAGGCTCCCCAGGGCCAGCACAGCCATAAAACCCTCTAATCCGAACAGGCTGGGGCAGAGCCGCCCGCTGCCATCGGGACAACTCTCTGTGTGTGGTTTCCATTTAGTGCAGATTTATTTCCTCTGGGTCGCTGGCTCTGCTGTTGCTCACTCCTTGGCTCTGCTTCTGGGAGCATCCAGCATTCACCTTCTTGCAGCAAGGGGCTTTGGGGGACTGTAACTTCATTGTATGTGTCAATTAGGAAAACACCCTCAGGAATTTCCTTTCTGATGCTGCCTGGCTCTACAATAACCTCTGTCTCCGTGGCTGCTGGCTCCCCAGAGCCCGTCCCGCCAGAGCAAACCGACTGGGAGCTGGGAGCGGGCTCAGCTCCGCAGACGCCTCCAGCTCCTGTTCCAGCTCCCTCTGAGCGCCGAGCCCCATCTCGTTTCCACTTCTGCACTCCTCACTCACTCTCTGGGCTCTGGAGTTTGGAGTTGTTTTGGAAACCGCTGCGACTCCAGCATGACGTCACCAGGGTTCTGTAGTATCTCTGTCTCCATCCTAGTTAGGCGCTTCCTGCTCCCTGGCTCTCACTCCAGTTCCACTGGCGTGTCTATGTGCTTTCTTCTTCTCCACAATTCTCCAGAGATTTCTTTTCAGCTTTTTTCCCCCCCTCTTCCCTTCATCTCTTACACAGTGGTTTTGTCTTTCCCTTTATTTTACTTTTTGAAAAAATTATTTTCTTTTCTCCCCTCCTCTCCAAAAACAGCCCTTTTGCCCCAAAACTGCCTTTCCCAATTCATTTTTTGTAGCTGGCACCATGCCCACTCTGCTGCTGCTGGGAATCCCAAGGTGTTGGGATGCTTCTGGCCCTCTCATTCCCAAGGGCAAGGGACAGGCAGGGGAGCAGGTGATCCCCAGCCCCAGCAGTGCCACGCTGCCGTGGGGCAGGGTCTGTTTTGTGGTGGGGGTTTTCTGCTGCCCCTCTTGTGCCAGCTGCAGGGCTCAGGCAGCACCTCCCATCTCCTCCCTCAGCTCCTCTCCCACCATCCCATCTTAACCCAACTTTTCAGGCACAGCAAATCCATTGCTCTACCCCACATCCCCAGCCAGAGCTCCTTGTGCTCTGACACCTCCTTCCCTGTCAGCATCCATCCCGTTCCTGCTGTGAGTACCCACATCCCTGTGCCACCCTGCGACCAGCCCATGATTCCAAGCACCGCTGTCTCCTGCCTGGAAAAGCGTATGTGTGGTTTCATCATGACTCTCTAGTGAGTGTTCACTAAGCACAAACAAAATACGATTTATTTCTTTAATTTCTTCCCTCACCGCTGCTGAAATGCTGCTCGATTGCAGGCAAACCCCCCAGGGCCGTGGCTTTCCTCCCTCTGCTTGCTGACTCATCCCGACCCCCAGCCAAAGCAGTGTGGGGCTGTGCTTCCCATGGGAGCAGTCCTGGGAACAGCACTATTAAACATAAAACACAAATACATATATAATGTGTGTGCGTGTGTACATATATATACTTATATATATATATTTATATATTTGCAAGGGCATGTAGTGATAGGACACAGGAGAATGGCTTTGAACTGAGAGAGAGTAGGATTAGATGCGATAGTGAGAAGAAATTGTTCCCTGTGAGGGTGGGGAGGCCCTGGCACAGGGTGCCCAGAGGAGCTGTGGCCCCATCCCTGGAAGTGTCCAAGGCCAGGTTGGACAGGTCTTGGAGAAACCTGGGATAGTGGAAGATGTCCCTGCCCATGGCATGGGATGAGATGGGTTTTAAGGTCCCTTCCAACCCAAACCATTCCATGATTCCACAGTTCCATGATTCTGTGATAGGCACCTGACCTTCCCCTGCCCTGCAGGAGCTGGGCAGTGCCACACCTGCCCATAATGACTGGGTAAACTGAGGCACATGGGGTGAGTGCCAGGAGGGCCATGTGATCACAGCCCTGTTGTGACACACACCATTGCTTTCTGTCCCTGGGTGTGCCTGTAACTTGTCAGGTCACTTAATCCCTTGAATCCTTTTTAATGCTATTTGGATTAAAGCTGAATTTGGGCAGTGGCTGTCCCTGGTTGTGTGAACATGTGATACCCAGGGCTGAGACCCCAGGGAAGATCAGAGGCTTTAACACAAACTCCTGTTAAGGTTTTGGCTCTTTCTGGAGAGAAATGGGGTCTGGATGCAAGAGTTTCTTTATCCCAGTTCAGCTAGTTCTTCCTCAGCTTTTTTCCTCCTCACCCTACCCAAAGATCTATGCTCATATTAATTTCTAAGTTATTCTCTCCACTTCTGGTCAGCAAGATTCGGGTGCTGCTCACTTTCCACAAGCTTGTGCTGGACCAGGGGCTCCTGCATCCTCCCTGGTGTGCCCATCTGCCACATGTCCCTAAAATACACAGGCAGACCAGCAGGAAGTGACCGGGGTACTCCTTGCAGTGCCTCTGGGCAGTGCATAGACAGGACTGGGGGTCCTAGCTGTCCTGCTTAGCCCAGGCCAAGCCCACAGGGGCAGACAGTGGGAGTGGGAAACACGGGACCCTGTTGGGGGCACAAACCCCTCCTGAGGTCAGAGGCTGCTGTTTTCAATGGGGTGAGTCTGTGCTGAGCGTTAATCTGGCAGTGCCAGCGCTGCTGGGCAGGGCTGGGAGTCACATGGGGACAAGGCAAGGGGAGTGATGCCTTCAGTGGCTCCTGGGGGACAGGGCAGGGGGAACAATGTCATTTGTTGCTTGTGGAGTATGGAGGGGTTTGTGGTGAGAGGAGCTGTAAGTTTGCTGCCCCTCATATCAGCAGCGTGGGCTCGGTGTCTGCTGCAGTTGGGAATTCCCAGTTTTGCCCTTTGGATGGGGGCTCTGGGCTTTCATTGTGATCACACCCAGGAAATCAGAGATGAAGTGAGTGTTTGGTGAGAGCCACAGCCCATCACATCTGTGCCCCACTGCCACCCCTGGCTGTGTCTCTTTGGGGAATGGCATTTGGGGAACGGCTGCACCCTGAGCTCAGGGGTTTGAGGCTTCTTCTACAGCTGGGTCCTGTAGCAGGGCCCTTCCCTGCACTGCCCAGTGCCCCAGCACCCACATTTTGAGTGTGGCTGCCAAAGACTGTCCTCTGGGTTTTCACCAATAACCTTTGGATGTGGATGTGGCATTAAAGGATCACTTTGTCTTTACAAATGCTGGGCTCATGCAAGCTTTTGGGGTGGGCACCCCAGCCCCACAGACCTCTCTGTGCTGGAAAGAAGCCATGGGACTGGGGATGGGGCAACTGGAATGATGCAGGGACTCTGGGATATACTTATACCCTTGTTTTCTAGGGATAGGTTGGTGTAATTTCATTTCCCTCCATTGTTTGGGATCATCATGCTGCCAGGGTGTGCAGGATGCTCCTTTTCAGGCAGGAGCTGGCAGGGACAGGTAACCCTGCCTCTGAACAGACATTTCCATGAAGTTGCCTCGGGGTCTGTCATTGCTGCTTACCTGGGACAGCCACAGAGGCCTGTAATTGTTGGGAGAGGCTGTGGGCGGCCGGATAGGAATCTTGGATAGGTTGCTGCCCTCCCGGCAGGGAGAGCTTGGCCACCCAGGAGGGAGAGGAGGAAGACAACAAGGAGAGAAGAAGGCAGAAGAAGACGAGAAAGATAGGGAAGAAGCAAGGACCTCTGTGCAGCTCTGAGTACTACAGAGATGGTGAGTGATTTCACATCAGACTAGGGGGTACCAAAGAGATTTACTGGGAAAAAGCAAAAATGTATTCAAGGCATTTGTTTTTTTCACGAGGTTCATGAAGACTTTGTGGCTCTGGCTGTGGTGAAGGCCAGATGGGCTCAGCAGGCATCCTGGGGGACTGCTGCCCCGTGGGGTGCAGAGGTGAGCTCTGCCCAGACCCCTGTGTGTGGGAGGATGTGCCAGAGGAGGGGCTGTGCCTGGCAAAGACACGCCAGAGGAGGAACCTCTCCGGTGGCATTGTGGCAGCCAGCCCTGAGCTGCCGTGGCTCTGAGCCTGACTGAGTGGGGTGTGGGTTTGGCCCAGTCCTTACCCCAGTTTTGGAGGGTTCCCATGCCCTCCGAGCTGGAGCTGGGCAGGAGCTGGTGGGATGGGGTGAGCAATGAGGACATGGCAGGAGCCGCAGGGTGGGACCGGGAGCGGGAGCCACAAGGAAGGGCTGTGGAGCACGGGGAGGAGCAGGAGCCCTGCCCAGCCCTGAAAGCCCCAGCAGGTTGGGTATGAGCCTTTTGCACGCAGGATGTGTCACCTGCCTCCCGAGCAGCTGCTGCTGCATTTCGGCACAGCCCGACGCCTCGGCTCTGCGGGAGGATGCCCTGCCTCCGTGGAAGAGCCCCCGCTCCGTGCGCGTTGCCTTGCCCGGGGATGCTGGGCTGGGCTGCCCTCTTACAACAACCCAGCTCACCTGGAGCTAGCTGGAGTTTTACTGGAGACCAGGTGGGTCCTGTCTCCCTGCTTTCTGTGTCCAGGGGGCATGAGGACTGTCACCATGCTGTCCCTCAAGTGACAGTGTGCTGCCACCGAGGCCCTTCGTGGGACTGGGCCTCTCTGGGCTCTCCCATCAGGACACTGTCCCACAGGCATTCCTTAGGCTTGTTTGGACTAAAACTCGTTCCCAGGTCCTGAATGGTGGAGGAGAAGGGACTGTTTGTGTTCCAAAGGGGCCAGGCAGCAGTGTGTACCAGCTCTCGTGCTGGGTGGCTGCAGGGAGGTGGATTTGGAGCTCTGGATCATGGCCCCTTGGCAGAGCTGGTTGGGAATTTTCCAGTAGAGGGATGCTGAGGCTGAAAGCTCTGCACAGCTCTAACCTGATCTATTGTGAGACAGCACATGGTTTTGTAAAACAAGATATGGGTATGACATGGTCTAAGCTCTCTGGCAGGATTTACTGAGACTGTATCATATCATGGGCATCCCTTCTGCTCCATCTGCGGACGGAGTTGGACATGAGTGCTGTGGCAGTGTTTGTTTAGAGCTCTGCTGTGCTGCACTTGGCCAGGCTGACAGCATCAAATCTCCCCTGCCTGCAGGAACAAATGCTTTGTAGTGATGTGGGGCATTCCAGGGACCCTGTGGTGCCTCATGCTCTGCACCCTCAGCCCAGGGACAGGAGGGCACCACTGGGGCTGGGGATGCCTCTCCCTGGGCATGACTGCCACCACCTTGGCATGATGTTGGACGACTCTGAGCTCAGTCATTGAACACACCATTTTCTGGAGACCCTAAAAGGCAAAAAAAAAGCTGTTGTGTGATGGGTTCTGGTGATCCCCAAACCTCTGTGTGGTGTTGGGGTCACTGGGCCCTGCTGCTGTCCCTTCACCTGGGCATGTGGCTCACTGCCTGCACCATGGCACAGAGGTGCTGCCCTGTACCTGCTGTGATGTGGGGACTGTCCCAACCAGGCACTGCAACAGGCACAGGTGCTGCACCAGGTTATAAAATTCTGAATAAATTTGGAAGGGCTTTCAAGCTCCAGAGGATTTGTCAGTTGTGTTCTCAGTCTCACATCTCTGGTAAAGCTCCCAGGAGCCTTCATGTTGCATCCAGAAAGGGATGGAAGGTGGATGCTCCCTCACATACACTTCATTCTCTGTGCTGACAGCAGGACTGCCAATAAAACAACTTTTTGTCTGTGGTGGTTTGATGTGCTGCACTAAGAGCATGTGGAGCTCATCCAGCCCCACCTCCCCAGAGCGCTGTGTGAACATGACATGCGGCTTCTTGCGACCAGTAAATAGCATTTGGGGAATGAAAAGAAAAACAGAAAGGTTGGTTTGTTATTCTTAGTGATATATGAAAGAGCTGTCAACTCCATCTTGAAATCATGAATCCCTGGGTATTCCTGGGACAGGGCAAAGGAATGCATCCTGCAGTATTTTTTCACTTGGAACAACCATTTGGCTCTTCTTGGTCTGAAGTTAAACTTGGGCTGAGTAACAAATTAATGCCGTCTCTTAGTCACTGTCTGGCCGGGATGGAAACACTTCTCTGACCTGGTTTATCTGCATATCCATCCTGATGGCTTGGACAGGGCTTGCTGTTGGCTGCCAGCTCCTTTCCAGGGCGCTGCTGGCTCCGGCACCAGTGCCGCACGGTGCCGATGGTGTGGGGGGACATCGAACTTGGTGCTGCTGGTCCTCATCAGGGTCTCAGGGCATAAAAAGAGGTGCTTTCTAAAAGGTTCTTATTTTTTAGGGTTTTTTTTGTTTGTTTTTTGTTTTTGTTTTTTGGTTTGGGTGGATTTTTTGGGGGTTTTATTTTTCAATTTTGTAATGATTTTTATTAGATTGGCTGAGTTGGAGAAAATAATTTCTTCTTCAGGCTGCTTCTGTGTAGAATCATGGAATGGTTTGGGTTGGAAGGAAACTTAAAGCTCATGTTGTACCAACCCCCTGCTATGGGCAGGGACACTTTCCATCATACCAGGTTTCTCCAAGCCTTGTCCAACCGGTCCTTGAACACTTCCAGGGAGGGGGATCTGGAAGCTTCAGACTGGTGACAAGGGGGCTCTGTGCCCAGCTCTTGACTGGTTTAAAAACTGATGAAAGATGGGCTGTAGGCCTCATTTCCATCTCCTGGCCCAGATCTCCATCTCCTACCCATCCTTCCTATCTTCTCACCTCCTGCTGTGAGCAGTGGCTCCACAGGTCTGGGAGGGAGGAATATGGAGCTGCTGGGGCACCCACGGTGTCTTCTGTGCAGGAATTCTAAACAGGAAAGAAAACTTGGAAAGATACCACCTGCACTTTGTGTATTGTTTGTGTAGTTCAGGTGAGGAACCAGCTTGTTGTGCAGTTTCAAACATGACAACACATTCCTGGGGGCTCAGGAGTGTGCGGCCAGATTCAGGGTCACATCCTGCCTCCCATGTTTGTGCCACCTGCCCCTCGCTGCTGTGCCCCAGCCCACACCAGTGCCATGTGCTCATGCTAACAGCATTCCCAGTGCTGTGCTGCATCTGCAGAAATCCAAGAAAAAGAAGGATTTTTATCCACCTCAGATCCAGTGTGGGGTAAGAGGGAGCTTGAGGCTGCTTGTGTGGGGATTCTTGTGTGGTTGGGTGGTGATCAACACCCACATCCCAGGCTGGGACTGAGCACCTCCACAGGCGTCAAGCTGAGAGGACCCTGCCTGGTGCTAGCCCTGCCCTGAGGCATCCTCACTCCTCGGCTGCTCAGGAGATCCTGGGCAAGATGGCCTGAAAATTAATTAAAAAACCCCGAAGGAAAAGATGATTTCCTAATGCCAGCCAAGAAACGTGACACTGAGCAAATAGTAGAGAATAAAACAAAAATAAAGTTCACATTGGATCTGGAAATGGACATTTAATTTGCAGCATCGATGGTGTCTGCGTGCAGAAATGTCGATTTCAGCTCCGGTCTCACGATGCGAAAGTCGCTGTAAATGATATTGCTGTGTGCACGTTCTGCAGCCCTGCGCCATGTCGTTAACGCAGAGCTCCTTCTGGGAGGACATTCTTCCCTCATTTTCTATCCCCATACATTAAATTGATAGTTTGGGGGATTACTGTTCTTTCCAAGCTCACATGGGTGGAGTCCCCTTTATATGGCCATGCTGGTATGTAGTGAATTTGAACTGGCGCAGCAGAAAACTGGAAAATTTGGAACAGATAACTGTCTCCTATCTTTATATGGGAACATCAGAGTTCCTAGCTTTATTCTGGGGTTCTTGCCATTCCAAATATAATTTATTCTTTTATATAACTGTTTTCATATGATACACTCTGAAGAGCAGATAATGGTTTGGGGAGGATATAATAATTTTTTTTCCCCCTCCAAGGCTGTCTTTCCAATTAATGAGATTGAGAACATGTTCCAAAAATCTATTTTTCCTCTCTGGGCTTTTTCTAATGTACTCAATTTATTCTGTAGTGTGTCTTGTGCTTCCCTTATGGAGTTTGATTCCTATCTGTTTGGTGGTGGTTGGCTGGTGGAGCCTGTGTAAGTGCTCAGGGTATGGATGCAGTTCCAGGAGCAGTGAAGGACTGGCTGTCCTGGTCCCTTTCCACTTGGGAAGGTGGACTTGGGGACATAGCAAGGTCATCATTGTCCTCACCTTACTGCTGACTTCAATCTTACTCCCAGGTGGGGTGGCTTTGTGGGAAGCTGTGTGCTTTATGGGGATGGAGGCGTATCCTTGTCCCCTGGCTCCTTCTTCCCTCCTGTCTGGATGAGAAACAGTGGCCAAGACTGAACCAGTGCCTCCATCCCTCAGGAAAGCCTGTTCCAAGAGAAATGTGCAAATCTCCAGGGTATCTTTCTTCTTAAAGCCTCACCTGCAACCAAAACACATAAAGTTCTTGTAAGTTTTTCTCTGCTCACATTGGTGATGTTCCTAAAAACCTGTGGTGTATTATCCTAGAATCATAGAGTGGTTTGGAATGGAAGGGACCCATCTCAAGACACCTTCAAGCCCATCACATTCTACCCCCTGCCATGGGCAGGGACACTTTCCACAATCCAAGTTTGCTCCAAGCCCCATCCAACCTGGCACTTCCAGGCATGGGGCAGTCACAGCTTGATATGAGTTTCAGAGAGCTTGCTGCACTGAAGTGGGTTGGTTGGTATGTTACCAGCCTTATTTGAACAAACAAACAAATATACATACATACACACAAACAAACAAACACTTTTAACTTGAGAGGAAAAGTGAATTTTTAGGCCTAGAGGAGTTACCTTGGGCCAGTGATGGTGGCAGAGGGGTGCTCAGAACAGATCTTTCAGTGTTACCCAGGTAGTGAAGTGGTTCCTGCTATGTCTAAGCAGTGGGTTTGCTATATATATATATATATATATATATATATATATATTATACCTGAAAGAGCTCAGGTGCTCCTTCCACGTCACGTCTGTCCCTGTCCTGACCAAACCATATTTTAGCTCCTGTTGGCTTGAGACAAAGCTGAGGCAGCACCCCAGAGTGTGTTGTAGCCTTCAGTAATACCCAGCTTGCCCAGCCCCATCAGCTCCCCAGGGATGTGCAGTGCAGGAGGAGCAGGTTTCCCGTGCATTGGGCTTGGTGCTGTGTACTGAGGAGGAAGAGGAGGATGAAGAAGAAGCCATCTGTGAGGGGCATCCTTGTTTTGTGGCGGGCATATCATACTGGAAACAGCCCTGCTCTTCCTTCATGGCTAAGGAGCAGTAAAGATCATTTTGTGGTGGCAGCCACATTCCTGGGACTGGGGATTCACTTTTACACTGGTTGAGTCAGATGTTGTGTGGCCTTGGGGAGCCACTTTCAGGGCCAAAAGCATGAGAGAACTGTTCTCCAATGGTGTTTGGAACTCTGGGTGGATGTTGGTGTCCAGAGAAGCCGTGGCTGTCTCTGGATCCCTGGCAGTGTCCAGGGCCAGGTTGGACAGGGCTTGGAGCACCCTGGGATGGTGGAAGGTGTCCCTGCCCATGGCAGGGGATGAAATGAGATAAGATTTAAGGTCACTTCCAACTCATTCCAGCCCTGTAGGATTCTGTGTGTCATGGCTGAGTTCTGTTCATGTCCCTGCAGGTCTGTGTGTGCCATGGTTGTTAATAACTTGTGAGTGGGTAACCAACCAGGTCCCCATGATCCCTGTTCTGCTCAGCTATGCCCCATTTTCCACATGTGTTACCCCAGGAGTGATTTGATGACAGAAGACACTTCCTGAGGGTGCTGTGCTTTGTTGGTCCTGGTCTTGCTCACTGAGATGAAGGTGTTGCTGCCTGCTCGGGGGTCTGTGGTGCCGTCTCCCCTGTGGGGCAGCAAACCCCAGGCAGTGGAGGTGGAACACCCCACTGTGGTCCACTTACATCTGGTGCCTTGTCCCTATCAAGGGGCTGAGGCTGCTGGAGGAGATGGTTTTCCATGAATTTGGTTTTCCACGCAGACCGGAGGGGTTCCCTCAGACCCAGTGCTGGGGTGTATGAAGGCAGCAGGAGAGACAAGGGAGATACAGAGAGAGGTGGGGTGGCTGGAAGGACAGCAGGGATGGGATGGGATGGGATGGGATGGGATGGGATGGGATGGGATGGGATGGGATGGGATGGGATGGGATGGGATGGGATGGGATGGGATGGGATGGGATGGGATGGGATGGGATGGGACCAGCAGGCTGGCTCTGCAGTGGGGTAGGGTGGGGGTGTGATGGCAGGCCTGCTCCCTGCCCAGGAGGGACACAGCCCCTGACACAGTCTCCAGGACATTCTCATCCTTGTGCTGCTCACTGCTCCTCCTGGGTGCCTCAGGGAAAGGTCTTCCCCAGCCCGAGCTGCAGCCCTGGGTCCACTTTGTCAGAGGCTGCAGTGGCAGCAGAGCAACCAGGGATGGGAAGGGAGGAGAGGGGAAGGGAGGGAAGAGGAGGGCAGGGAGGGCACCCTCGTTTGCTCTCCATGCTGTAATTAGCTGGGCTGGCAGGCAGAGCTGCTGTCAGGCTGTTGACACCCAGCCAGGCTGTGGGCACGCAGGGCTGTGTGTAAAGTGCATGCTGCAGGACAGGGTGTAATTAATTAGCTGCAGGCTCTGGGAGCTGCGAGCTTACTACACAGATCCAGCTTCTCCTGCCTTTCTTATTTTTTAAACCAGAGATTAAAGATGGAACTTTACCTATAAACCAGCATAAACATGTAGGAGGATGGAAGTGCTCAAGGTCAGGGTGGACAGGATTTGGAGCAACCTGGCCTAGTGGAAGGTGTCCTTGCCCAGGGCAGGGGATGGAATGGGATGAGCTTTAAGGTCTCTTCCAATTCAAACCACTCTATGATTCTATGACCTGGTATGCCCAAATATTAAAAAATGACAAAACTATTTGTAAATACCAGGCATCACATGAATGCAGTTATGAGATCAGGCAGCTGACATCTCCAAAATGAGGCAAAATAAAAAACCCACCAGGTTTTAGCAGAAACACAGGCCTGGCCACGCTCCCCTCCAGCACGTGCTGTGCTCAGGGCTTCCCGCTATAAATAGCAGCGAGTTCAGCTCCACAGCTCAGCCCTGATCCTGCAAACACTTAAGCCCAAGTACAGCTCCTTCCCGATGTGCTCCAAGCTGCTGTAATAGTTTACAGGCTGTAATCACGAAAAAGAAGGAAAAATAAGGTGGAGAAGGGAGGGTGTGCAGCCCACCGGCAGTACTGGTGATGGGTGACTGGGCAGCCTGTGCTCCCCTGGCATGTCCTGCACCCTCCCTGCCGCTCCTCAGGGCTGGATGAACGACACCACGGAGCCAAAGTGCCCAGGCCTGTGCGTGAGTGTCCCCCTGGGTGCTGTGGAGCTGGCAGGTTTACAAGCTCCCGTGGTTTTGCCAGCAATTTGACAAGTTCTTCCATCCGGAGAAGCAGCAAGTGCAGGGTGTGGCTGTGCCGGCCCCGGCAGAGCTCCGGGAGCTCCTTCCATAGGGAGACTCCAGCACAGAGCCTGTGCGTGCCTGCGTGGCTGGCTGTGCATGAATGAATTCCTACAGGCATGCAGCAGTACAATAGGAGTGGAGAAAACAAAGTTTCCTGGATGAGCTCTCAGTAAAGAAATGCTTTGAAGCCTGGGTCAGCCTTAGCATGGTGTGAGCTGCGAGGGGTTTGTGGGTGAGCTCCCCTTGGCACGGGGTGTGTGGCTGGGGAGAGGCTCAGCTGGGGGAAGCAGGGCTGGGAAGATGCTGCAAGGGGTGGGAAGGCAAGGAGGGAGTGCAAATGGACTTGTTTAATGGGGGTGCTGCAGATGCTCATGAGCAGACTCGCCTTTCCTCCTGCAGGAAGGCAGGTTGATGGAGCTGGTGCTCCTTTCACAGCTGATGAGGAACCCCAAGTCACTGTGAGGGTCTGTGCTGCAGCCAGCCGAGCTGTGTGGGTGTAATTGCTGAGGGAGAGAGATGGTGGGGGGTCCCTGGAGCCATAGATTGTGTAATCAGGGCCAGGCTCCTTCCTCCTGCTCCAACAGATTCCTGCTCCACTGTGGAGTGAACCTGCAGGGGTGAGCTCCAAGCTGGAGGAGAATGAAGAGGAAACAGAATTGATGTTGGGAAATTTGACACTGTTCTGTCTTGGCCTGGTCCTGAAGAGTGTACAACCTGCTAGCAGGGCCAGGCTGAGCTACAGAAACATTGGAGTGAGGGGCCAGCGATGGGGCTGCTGTCCCTGAGAGCCCATCCCATCACTGCCCTAGGGCTCAGGGAGAGGGATCACAGAATCATGGAATACTCTGGAATGGACCCACGGGGATTGGACTCAAGCTGGACCTAAGAGCTGGAGCTCTGGCAGCCTCGGGGCTGTGCCCATTCCCTGGGGAGCCTGGGCAGTGCCAGCACCCTCTGAGGGTCACCCCATTTTCCAAAGAACCAGGTTTATGTTTGTGTTTCAGGCCCTAGAAAAACACCAAGACCTCCCCTCCTGGGTCCCAGCTGTGAGAGTGGGCGAGCAACCAGAGTTGCCATTGAGGCTCTGCTGGAGCTGGGTGGTGCCCACCTGCTCACAGAAGGATGTCCTGGCATTGTGAGGGGCTGGGGGCAGGCTGGTGTCTGAGCAAGGCTGTGGCATCAGGGAGACACTGAAACACAGCCCCTCTTCCCCAGTGGGTCTGTGGTGTCTTGGGCAGGTACCTGGAGGACACCAGGAGCTCCCCAGCTCCCGAATGTGGGGTTTGCTACTCTGCTGGGGGGTGGCTGCAAGGCCTTGGTTCTGTTCTCTGGATTACCTCAGTGTACCATGTGTGCATAGCCACGTTTCCCTTCTCCTTCCCACCTCAGTGGTCCAAACCCCCTTTTCTCTGGGTTCCAGCTTGTTTTTCACCTTCTATTGGACTCAAAGCCCAACTTGGATGTGCCTCACTGCTTGGATGTGCGGGCACAGGGTCAGGACTGTTTGCAGGTGAGTGTGAGAGCTGGGTCAGGCTCCCACTCTGAGCTGGCTGGGATGAGGAAGCTGTGGAAGAATGAAGGTGCTGGAGCCACTGGCATCCTCCCCTGGCTGGAGGGTCTGGGGAGGGGATCACCATCCCCTCCTTGGATCCTTTGCACTGAAGGCAGGAAGAGGCAGGATCACAATGGTGAGAGGCTGGGGCTGAGGGCTCACACCCCTCCCGTGGCCCCACAGGTGCTTTGGCCTTGCCAAAATACCATCTGCTGACAAAGACCCTTCTGTGATTCCCAGTAGGTTGTGTCCTCTTCCCTCCTTTCCTTGAGCCAGCCATTCTTGTCTGGGCAGCACTGCCTGCCCCACTTGACCCTTCTGCTGCCACCGGATTTGTTTGCTGAGTCACTCAACCTTTTTTAGACACCCTGATTGTCCATTCCTTGTTCTCCATACTTCAGCACACAGGCAGGATCTGCTCTCCATCCAGGATGGCCTTTGGGAATCTGGGCTGCCCAAAGCTTGGTGGCCTGGAGCTCCCTCTGGGACCCACACTGAAGGCAGGAGTTACCTCTGTGATTTTCAGCTCAGCAAACTGGCTCATCCAGCCTGAAATTCAGGTTTTAGGATTTGAGGGTTCATCTGGCCTCAGCTGATGTTTTGGGGCTGCTTGGGGCGCTGGCAGTGCTGTGGCTGTTTGAGGAGTGCAGTTTTGGGGGCTGATGATGGCAGGTGGGATGGGTGCTGGAGTCCACAGAGAGAAGGCAGCATTCCCAGAGCCCTCAGCCAGCTCTTGCCAGAGGGCTGGGGGGAAGATGGGGTGCATGGAGTAGCCAGCCTGGCCCTGCTCCAGCCCTTGCTTGGGGGGATGCTGTGAGCTGTGATGGGGGCTGCCATCTCCTGCCTCCTCCTCCCAAACAACCACTCATGTCCCAGGCTCTGAATTTTATTCCCCTTCTGACAGTCAGGCATCACCTCCTGATTACTCATAGCTGCAGCATGTTGCAGATCCACGGAGTCTGAGGAATGGCTGTGCCTGGGAGCAGAACCACCAGGATCCAGGGTGACAGCCGGGATGGGGGAGACAGGCTGTGCAGCCGTGGTCCCCAAACCCTGTCCTGCCCTGGGGGCCAAGCACCTCCTGCCCATGCCCAAACCCCCCTGGAATCTGTCCAGCACAGCTCCAAGTGCAGCTCAGGCACACTGAGGTCCCAGCAGGTGACAATGGCAGTGTGGCAGCACAGCCTGGAACCAGCGATGGCTCATGAGTTGGTTTTGCAGAATCCTCTTCTAGCATGGAAAAATCACTCATCCCTCAGTTTTCCTCTAGTTTGTTTTTAGTTTGTTTGTGTGGGCATTGATTACACCGGGAGTTACTGAGCCAGATTTTATTGGAATGACTTAGAAAGCTGCAACCTGTGAGCAGCCACCGGTCTTTGGGGATTATTTTTGTGTAGTTGCTAAATAATTGCATGAGGCTTCTTCAACCTTGCTAACAACTTTGTTCTCCCAGGGACACTGCCTAGAAAAAAAGATGAGCCAAGATTATGCTTGGCAACATTTATGAGAGGAAAAAGTACAACAGGATTGATGCCTGCTGGTGGGAAGAAATAAATAAAACAATATCTCTTCTTGGTCTGTCCATGAACATCATTGTTTCCAACCCCAGGTCTGTTATCTCCCCAGCATGGCTGAATTTTGGAATTTAGCACACTCCTTTAAATCACTCATCATTTCTGTCTGCAGCATGTTGTGCTAATTCTGACTAGGGACCAGCAGGGCTGGCTCTGGAGATGAGCTGGCCTAGGGAATCTGGGCTGCTATCTTACCTACATTGTATAACTCACACAATTATTTAGTTAGTGCCTGAAAAGTGAAGTTAAACGGATAAATTCAAGTGTTCCTGTTGGCCCAGATTCATAAAATCAAAGAGTGGTTTGGGTTGGAAAGGACTTTAAAGCTCATCCTGTCCCACCCCTTGCCAGGAGCACCTACCACTATCCCTGGTTTCTCCAAGCCCTGTCCAACCTGGCCTTGGAGACTTCCTGGGATGGGGCATTCATCATCTGGGACAGCACCCTTGTGTCCCACCTTCCTCCCCTGGCCCTGCTTGGGCACTGGAGGGATGCAGTGCATATCCTGGGAAGTTTTGGTGGCTGCCCTGCCCAGTGCCACGTGCCAGGGCAGCAGGGGCTGCTCATGCCCCCACGGGTGCCTCTGCCCATGGCCACAGTCCCTGACCTCAGTGTCTCAGGAGGAAAGGGTGGAGATGGGTGCAAGCCTTGCTTGAGGTGTTTGTTTTAGAAAGACAAGCTGATAAGAATTATTTCATTAAGGGACTTAAACTGTGCTTCCTCAGCCCTGAGTCATCAGTGAAGTGAGCAAGTGAGGAGCAGCAGTGGGTCCCGCCGGAGGGTGACTCACGCTGCCGCGTGGGGCTCGCAGGGACTCGGAACTGGGTGATGCTCCTCTCCCTCTGTCTCAGGATGGCTGGGGGCTCCCAGTACCCTGAGCAGCAGCAGGAGGTATCTGGGAGCCTGTGAGGCTGACAGCTCCCATCACTCAGCTCCCATCAATCACCCTGAGTAGTTTCTGCTGTGCTCATTTTTCTGCTATCTCAGGAATGCATGGAGTGGTTTGGGAGATCTGGGAATCTCCTGGAGATCTCTCAGCCCAATCCCCTGCTCAGTGCAGGATCACCTACCCTCGATTATCCTGGACACTCAGGACCGTGTCCAGTGAGTCTTGGATGTCTCTAAAGATGGAGACTTCACCACCTATCTGGGCAGGTTGTGCCAGTGTTGGATCAGCCCAATTTGGTGTCTGGCCATTGATCTGTGGGGCTTTGCTGAAGCTTCTTGCTTCTGTGACATCAGAGAAGCAGCAGGAACAGCCATGGGCTGTCCCCATCTCCACCTGGTGGGGTTGCTCAGAGCTCTTGGATATTGAGCCGTGGTGACATCTTAGAACCACAGAATCACACAATCTCCTGAGTTGGAAGGGATCCACCAAGATCATCCAGTCCAGCTCCAGCCCTGCCCAGACCCCCCAACAATCCCAGCCTGGGCATCCCTGGTAGCGCTGTCCAAACACTCCTGGAGCTCTGGCAGCCTCGGGGCTGTGCCCATTCCCTGGGGAGCCTGGGCAGTGCCAGCACCTCTGAGGGGAGAACCTTTCCCTGGGATCCAGCCTGAGCCTGCCCTAACACAGCTCCAGCCGTTCCCAATGAGCTTCTCACCCCAAAGGGAAGCTGCTGCTTGTGTGATCCCAGCTCTAACCCCAGAACTCTGTGTGCCCTGGGCTGAGCACGAGGATGTCACACATGCAGACTGACGTACCCTGTGCCGTGGGATGGCTGCAGCCTCCCCACTGTGCTGGTGACCAACCAACATCTCCATGCCGTGGAGAGGGTTACCCACCACAGAACCACATCCCCATCTTGCTGGCTTGTCCAGAGCTCCCTTTTGGTTATATTTTGGTGACGGTGGATCCCTGCCTGCTTCAAAGCTGGGGTTCTCCTCTTCCCGCTGACTTTGGTGGGAGCTCTGGCTTTTGGCAAAGGGAAGCTTTGGGATAGCTCTTGCAGGCCTGATTAGCATTCGTCCCCGCTGCTCCCGCTGTTTCGAGTTGGAGCTCGCCATTGCCTGGCAACCACAGAGCAAAACTACAACAGCCGCCCGGAGTCCAGGCGGTTGTGCGAGGCTGCACACACCGACACGCGGGGACAGGGACAGCAGCGGGGCCACCCCGCACTGCTGCTCACTGCCCCCCACCCCACAGGGTGCACGGACAAGGATCACCCCCAGGACAAAGAGGAAGAGAAGGAGGAGGAGAAGGCGAGGGCTGTGGCAGTGCAGCAGCTTTGGTGACACCCAGGTCTGGTGGGTCCGTGTCTGTCTGTCCCATGAGCATGCCACTGTGTTTGGCACAGCCTGCCCTGCACATCCCGTGCTGCAGGTCCCATTCTGTGCTCAGGGGGCTCAATGCAGCGGGGCCAGGGCTGGGGGCCAGTCCCTGCTGTGGACAAGTGGTGTTGGGGGAGAGACTGGGATGTGTGTGGGGCACACGGCCCCAGCTTCACGGCGTGAGGAGCTGTGCACCTGCTCTCTGTGTGTGCCGTGCACACACCTGGCCATGCCCCCCAGGTGGGGTCTGTGCAGTGCCCATTGCCCACAGCAGCCCCAGGGGGAGGCTTGGCCTCCCTGGGGTCTCACAGGGGACCCTGGCACAGCCCATCTGTGGTGCTCTCACACTTCTACTCCATCATGCTGGGGCTGGAGTTGGAGGGACAGGAACCTGAGCGAGCATTGGGGCTGTCTCTGCTTCCCAGTTTTGCAGGTGCTTGGGGACTGATGTGGTATTCTTGGCAGAAGAATTTTGTTGTCCTGCTCCTGGCAGGAACTGTGGGCCTGGGGCTCAGCCCCTCACCTGCCAGAGAGTCTTTGCAGGTGGTGGTGGCTCACCAAATCCACCAAACCCTGCACTTAGTCCTCTTTCCAGCTGGGCAGATTTGAAAGGACTTGGGTTGCCTCCTGACACAAGGTGCCACACTTCTGCAGGAGACACAGATATGCCTGAGTACATTGAGTTCAGATCTAATGCATCCTCTCACCTCTAGTTTAACTCTCTATTTTTACATCTTTGGCTGCCTGTGGCTAGAGGTCCAAGCTGTCCTGTCCAGCTAGCACACTTAAGACCCATCGTGCAGGAAAATAACATACACGTGCCTTTCAGTGCTTCCCCACAAATCCTCATCAGTGATACTTGCTTGGCAAAGGGTTAAAAAAATAAATACATCTGTCTTTTGTGTCTTGCAGAGCCTGGGGTCAGCGGACAAGAAGGACTTTTACCAGCCAAAGTAAGTGCCAGTAGCAGTGGTGAGTAATTGCATGGAAATTCCCGGCTGGTCCATATTACCCAGCAGCTCCATTGCTAAGATTAGACATTTCAGTGTACAAGAATAGCTGCTGCAATTACACAAGTGAGGATAACAGTGGAAGAGCTGTCAGTCTTGCTGGCTTCAGGGCATATGCAAATCCTTCCATCAGGTCAGAAGGAACCGTGACAGCTTGACTGAGCCTGGGGGACAGAGCCGGGAGAGGGGGGTGCATGGGTGACCTTTCCCACCTCTGGCTCCCTCTGCTCCTGGTTTGCACAGCTGAGCTGCTTTGGAGAATCGAAGGGTTTCCTTGTGTGTCACAATGGGCTGATCTCAGAGCGTGTCTCCCACAGCTGCATATTGACGCTGGTGCCCGTTGTCTTCCACCCGCTGTGCCTGGTACACCACTGTGAGCTGCAGGGGGAGAGCAGGGCAAGGGGCTTTTAGAGCTATGGACATGAGAAAGTTACTGCAAACCACTTCACCAACACAAGCTGTTGGTTACTTGGTGTGTGGTTTAGGTAACAAAACCTCGCTGCTGCATGGCACCTTCCAGGTAAGAAGGTTGTGCTTGCTGGCAGCACAGGTTTGTTCCCATCGTCATTTGGATAATGGCAGACTCTGTTAAAAGCCCTGCTGAGAGGTTGGGTTCTGCCCTGGTACTGAAATATGTGTTGTGCTGCTGAGCACTGTGGAACTTTGTGTTGATCCTGATTTGCTTGGGGAAATGAAGGTCTTCTGAAGAAACCAACCAAACAAAAAACATAGGTGGATTTGAAGTTGTGGGACAGTGCTCTGATGGGCAGGATTGTCAGCGGAGCATGGCTTTGGAAAATTCAGAAGTTGAGGATATTTCTCCTCCAAAGCTCACTGTCCTTCTGCTCTTGCTCACTCTTTGCTGCTTTCCCAAGCATTCCTGCAGCGCTACATCCCAGAAGTGCAAGCAGTGTGGCAGCATCCTTGGTCTGAGCTAGGCTTGGCTTCAGAGGAAGCACCAGGGGTGACAGGCTGTGTCAGGGAATGCTGTACGGATCTGCCTGCTCGCTGGCTGTGGTGGGAGAGTGTCAGCTGTGTGTATGTTCTTCAGTTATCTGCTGATTCCTCTTTATGCCACCAAGAGTTTTTAAAAACTCAGTGCTAGCTTCTAGGGTCCTTACTGAAAGTCTGGTTTGAGGGAGCTGCCTCAAAACACTGCCCCTGTTCACCCCAAGGCAGTGTGGCTCATCAGCTTTCCAAGACCTCAGGCAGATAAAGACTTCTGGAAATACAGAATATCTGTTTAATCCCACATGGCTTTCTGGGAGATCAGAGGAATATCACAGGAGGTTATGGAGTCATTGTGGATGCCACAACAACACGAACACACATTTGGCAAAGACTCATGGCTGTGTTTCTGTGACCTCTGCCAACAGCTGTCCAGGATTTCGGTGCTCCTGAGTGTTGTGCTGTGTTTGTGAGGAGTCTGTTTTGACAAGCAGGTTTGGAAGAGATTGAAGCGTCTCCCATGTCTCGGTTCCAGCTGAAGCTTTGGGGAGGCTTGAAGTAGGAGATTTGGAGAAAATCTGTAAAGAGCTCTTACTGTTCAGATTTCCTGTCATTTCCTGTGGTTTTGGCAGTTGGTAGCAACAATTTATGGCGCTGTGTTTATAATTCATCTCTGAGAAATGAGGAACGTTTCTCTACCTTGAATGGGTGAACGTGGGCTTCCCATCTTGCTGAAGGGTGGGGGCTGCCAGCTCTTGTAGGTTCAGGATGTTTTGTGGGTGTTTATTTCTCTGTTCCACAAGGCCACGGGACCTCCATGGTTTGGCCCAGCAGCTGTGACTTGGCTGGTTATCACACTGTGACTTTGGTTAGTGCCCAGCCCATTCACACCCCTCAGTGGCTGTTTTGGGGTTGAGATGGGTAAGATTGTGGCTGTGATGTGGCCTGGTACCACTGCCCCCATCCCATCTGGCATTTTGACCCACCAGTTGTCTGTTGGAACCCATCTGCAAGGCTGGACCGGGTGCTCTCGGTGGAGCCCTTCAGTTTCTGGCAGGGCTGGAACTGGTCTTCCTCAGCAGAGAAAGGTTGCTGGAAAATGCCAGAGGTTGGGTGGCCCTGCCAAGGATTTGAGGCAGCTCAGCTCTTCTGCAGCAGCTGCACAGCCCAGATTCACAGTTCTCCAAGCCCTGGGCAAGGTGGTGGCAAACAGCCAGAGCACGGGAAGCAGCTGGTTCCCAGAGCTGAGCTGAGCTGAGCTGTAGTGGTTCCTGGACACATCTGTGCAATGAGACTGGTGAGCTGAGAGAACTCTGGCAGTGTGTGGCTGGTCCTGCAGCTCCCATGTGCCAGAGCAAACTTGACTGTGCTTCTGCTTTTCCTTTTCTGGCTTCTGAGGCATTGACTCACCTGCCACCAAAGCCCTGAGCCGTGGGAGCAGGATTGGAGCCACCCTGCTCTTGTGTGAGGCTTTGGGGCTCTCCCATAGCAGGTCCTGAAAGCAGAAAAAGGAGACACACATGCCAAAAGTTTTGTCACTGCTCGTCCTGGGAGTGGCTCCTGCTCTGTTCCTTCCATGTTCAGCCACCTGCTGAATTTCCTTGTGTCTCCTGGAGTGACTCCTTTCCTCCCTTTGTTGCCTCTTCCCTTCAGAGATGGAAATGCTGTCCTCACCCCACAGTTCCTGTTAGTCTGTCTCAGCCAGCAGGCGGCTGTTTCCTAAGCTCTTGGAATATCCAAGTGCTGGTCAAGGGTATGGAGATGTGTCCAGCCTTGCTCATCAGCCTCTGATGGCCCTTCCCCCCCTCCCAGTCCAGCCATGAGGTTTTGAGGTACAGATCTCCTCAGCACACAGGGAGGTGTAGTGAGGGTGGAACTCGGCTACAGGAAGTCAGAGGTGCCCAGAATGGAGCTACTGGAGCTGAAACGCTGCTGCTGCCTGCTCTGGGGGATGCCCTTCTGCTTACAAGGGCTTCAGTGATGGTATTTATAGATATTCCTGCAAGAGCTGGCCCATATCAGGAGCTGGGTCTCCTGGTTTTTTAGTCTGGTTCCCTCTTCCCATGCTAAATAGAAGGATGCAGCCTGAGTCGAGAACGCTGAAGCGTTAATCTTCAGAAAAGTTACTTCAGCTGAGAACTGAAAGGGGTAGAGACCAGCCAAGGAAGGATCAGCACAGGCACATAAAGAGCTCCTGTAGCTCAAAGACCTCAGAGAAGAACCTGATGTGTTGGGAATGGCCACAAGTCCAGCTGTTAGTCAACATCTGCACAGGTATCCTCACCTGCAGTGACTGCTTCAGCCATCCCACATGAACAGGTACAGGTGCCTTCCTGTGTTTCCAAAACAGTGTGTCCAGATGTCAGAATGTGTCCAGATGATGGTTTATCCTGACCTAACAACTCTCATCTGATGCAGCCTGGGCATGTGCCTCCCCCAGTGCAGCCCTGGCTGCAGCTCTGCTGTGTCTGGGATCTGACAGAGTTTGTAGGGATGGGGGAAGAAACATCAGTCCCTCTGATGCTCACTCTTTTGTCAGCCCACTTTTGGAAGGTGCTGATACAGCTGTACAGCTGTAATGCTGTCAGAATATCCAGGCTTCCAGAGGTCCCTCCAAATTTCTAACACAGGGACCTGACTTCTCTGTCAAGGCAGCAAGGAGACAGTGAGTGAGGACCCAGGGGCAAGGACAGCATGCTCAGAGACAGGAATAGGCTTTCCTGGAACAGGAGGTAATAACTCTCCTGGCAGGGCTGGGTGGAAGTTTCTTGACAGGAACTGAGGTTGTCCAGTGTGTTTGCTAATTGCCCCTGGCACACATTTGCTCTTCGGTGTCAGGAACTCATCTTCTTTAAAGCAGAAAGAAATGTTGGTGGCAATGACACTCATAAACCCCCTAGCAAATGCAGACTTAAATACCTGGGTTTAATAAAGTGTCAGTGCTTTGCAGTGGGAGCTGCCCTCATCCCCCCTCCCTGCGCTGCCTCCGGTGCTGAGGGCGATGCTCAGCTGTCAGGGAGCCTCACTTGGGAGCAGGGAATATCTGCTAGGCACTCTGAGGTGTCAGGAGAGAAACAGCTGTAGTGACACCGAATGCTGTCCATTGATGTGCTCCTCCTGTCCCTTGGGATGGAGCGGCTGTCTCGGAGCTGTCCTGCAGCAGCAGGATCCCAGCATCCTTTCAGGCAGGCGCCTCGTGGCTCTGTCTCCATCTCGGATTAAACGCTGCCCCCGCCCTCTGTCCTCCAAGCTCAGATGTGCAAACACGCGGGGAACCTTTGAAACCACCTCCAGAAAGCAGCAGCTCCTGTTTGTTTTGCCTCGAAGTCATTACACAGAGCTGTCTCTGCAGCTAATTATTTGTCACCTGGCCCTCACAGCAGAACATTTCATCTCCCAGACTCCAATCTTGCCACACCAGCCCTTAGATGAAAGTGTTTCCTTGCTGAATCATTATCTTGTAAAACATTGGTGGTTTTAAGGCTCTAGAAATCAGTATTTACATTTTGGAAGCATTAAGGACCATCATAATAAGTGCGATGTGTTCCTAAGCCAGGTTTGCATTTCGGTACCTCCCTTCCCTTATTGCTGTACTATTGACAATAATCACACACAAATAGGCTGTGTTTGACTTCTGTGGTGGCTGAGAGTTGTTCAGCTGGGAGCTCAGGTTCCAAATGCTGAGCAGAGGGAGGAGGGACACATGGGAAGCGGGGAGGAAGAGATGGTGCTGGTGACACCAGGGATCTGTTGGTAGGAGAAGCAATGCCAAGATCACCTCTCCATACTGAAGGATACTCATTGGGGGTACTCAGTGGTGCAAGAAACTGTCCCAAAACCACCTGCACAGGTTTGGGGAATGCTCCCAGCTTTGGTTGTAGGAAAGGATGAAGCACCATCACCGACATCTCTGGTGGCAGTGGGATGGCAGAGCCGTGGAGGGCGGAAGAGAAGTGTTGGGGTCTGTGGGGTGGGTGCTCTTCGGATGGGTGCAGGTTGGAAGCTGAAGGGGAGTGTAGTCCTCCAGAAGGGATCATGAACACAGTCTCCTCACTGCTAACCCCAAGTCCTGGCCAAGGCAGATATCTGCAGAGACAAGGAGTGATCTCCGTTATAGACAACATAACTAAAAAATATTCTGGTACTGGTTGGGGTATCCTGGCAGTGGGGTGAGCCATACAGTAAAACTTATAAAATATTTCCCCTGGAGTTTGGCCAGTGGATTCAGTCTGAGCTCCAGGCAGGTGGAGGGGCTTTAATACTTTGGAGTGCAGAGAAAGGAAGGGAATCCTGGCACTTCAGAGAAATGCAGTCATTCAACAAATGCCAGTCAGTGAATGGAGAGCAGAGCTGACCCTGAGCAGCCTGGGAGCGGGGTGTTAGGAGAAGCAGGAATGAGCAGTGGGAAGCAGCAGGGAGCTGGGGATTAGCAGAAGTGGGAGTGAACTGGGGGGTATCTCTTGGCATGGGAGAGGGTTGCTCTGGACCTTTGCAGTGGGTGCAGGAGTTCAACTGATCTCCTGCCAGTTCAGAAGAGCCAGGTCCAGGCTTCTCCTCTGGGCTGTGGAGGGAACGGGACAGAGCCCCGAGGAGGAGCGGTGCTGGCAGGGATCTGACAGGAGCTCAGGCATGGAGGAGCCATCACCCTGCTGGTTTGTACTGTGGCCTCTGGGCTCCCTGCCCAGGGTAACATTGCTGTTTGCTTGGGAAGCTGCAAACTGGTACCAGTTTGTACCCAGGGATGAGAGCAGGGCCCCCTGCGGAAGGCCTGGCTGTCCTGCTCCTGTCCCCTCCCCACAGCAGCCTGGGAGGACAGCACTGCATTATTTGCAGTTTTTATTATTTTTTATTATTTGCCTGGGAGGTCCTGCTGAAGACCTTGGTTCTGGGGAAGTCTGGATGAACACAGCTCTTACGAATTTTCTTTTTTATTGCTCCTTGGGTGAGAGTGCTCGCCCTGGGCTCCTGTGCCCACTGAGCCTGGAGGATCATGGTGGGATACTCTGCACACAGAATGGGTCCAGAGGAGGCCACAAAGATGCTTCCAGGGCTGGGCCCTCTGCTCTGGAGACCTGCTGGGAGAGCTGGGGGTGTTCAGCCTGGAGAAGAGCGGGCTTCAGTGGCACCTCATTTCAGCCTTCCAGTAGTTAAAGGAGCTTATTAAAGAGAGAGGGAGAGACTTTTTCACATGGACAGACTGTGATAGGACAAAGGGGAATGCTTTTAAAGTAAAAGAGAGGAGATTTAGATTCGGTATTGTGGAGAAATTCTTTCCTGTGAGAGTGGTGAGGCCCTGGCACAGGGTGCCCAGAGAAGCTGTGGCTGCCCCTGGATCCCTGGAAGTGTCCAAGGCCAGGCTGGACGGGGCTTAGAGCAGCCTGGGATAGTGGAAGGTGTCTCTGCCCATGGCAGGGGGTTGGAATGAAATAGGTTTTAAGGCCCCTTCCAACCGAAACTATTTTGGATCCATGGTTTTTCAGGACACAGATGCCCTGGATGGCGTCAGGACCCTTCATAACCAGAATTAAGTATGTTGGCCCAAGAAAGGTTTGGACAAGCATTTGGTTTTAGTGGTCCCTGGAGCCCAAGGGGCAGCGGGAGGAGTTCTTGGGGCTGAACTCATTTCACTGTGCACTGGGTGCACAGGCCACAGGAGCACTGGACCAACCCCAGGCCCTGTGCCCACTCTCCCCTGGAAATGGTCCTCCTGCACCTGGTATAAAATAAAGTTTGAGTTTCTTGTTTCTCTGCAGCCTTTAATGTGTTAAGTGAGGTTGCAGTGTAGGGTCCTACTGTGCCAGTTGTCATAGAAACTTGCAGGGCTTTTTTTCCCTGATCCCCCCAGCCCCTTTCTTTACACCAAAGCAGAGTTAGATTTTGTCCCCCCTGTAATTTCAATTCCATTTCAATTAAAAACCTGCCTGGGCCTGATTCCCTGTCTCCAGCACTGCCACACAAGGACCCAAGGTCTTTCTGTCATGCTTCCTGTTGTCCCAGCTGAAGGCTCTGTGTTCCTCAGTGTGTAGCACTGAGGGGATTCTGTCCCCATGAAATGCCAGCAGGGATTGAGGCTCAGCCCTTGTCCTCCTGCAGTGCTTTTGGGCAGCACAAGACTCCTTGCTCACCTTGGGCTCCCTCTCCTTGCTGCTTTTCCAGAAGGAGGGACCAGAGTGGGCACGGTCCCTCTGTGCCGGGGCACTGGGGCTCCCTGAGCCACTGATGGGGACATTGGGATGGCATCTGCCTGCCCTACTGCTCTGAGCTCCCGTCTGGTGCTGGGAGGACGATGCTGCCAGCTCAGCGCCCAGGCTGGCACAGGAGGCACCTGAGCACCAGCTGCAGCCCTGCAGCGATTGCAGTGCCTGGCATTAATCATGGAAAGGCAATTGAGCGTAGGAAGATGGGCATTTTTCAACCAATAACCAAGCCTGCATTCTCCTCTAAGCAAGAGAGCAAAATGTTTGCTGCAGTGAGTCAACACAGAGATGCTTTAGCCATGGAGGTACTGCTCCCACCCACTGCAGACATCGGTCCCAAAGACAGCCGGGTACAAAAGGGAGAAGTGGGGAGAGGAGGTTTCCTGAGCTGCTCAGCCACTAATCCCTGCTGGGCTTTCTCCAAGACAGAGGGATCCTCTCCTTCATGCTTTGCTTCTGGCTGGGGACTCCTCAGAGGTAGCTGGACTTACAGCTCAGAACTCCTGCTCTGAGGAGCTCAGTGCCACCCCATCTCCTCATTGCTCCAAGGCCAGGACTATCTCATAGGATCCCAGAATGGTTGGGGTCAGAAGGAACTCAGAAACTTGTCCAGTTCCACCCCTGCCATGGGCAGGGACACCTTCCACTATCCCAGGCTGCTCCAAGCGCCGTCCAACCTGGCCTTGGACACTTCCAGGGATCCAGGGGCAGCCACAGCTTCTCTGGGCACCCTGTGCCAGGGCCTGCCCACCCTCCCAGGGAACAGTTTCTTTCTAGCATTTAATCCAAACCTGCTCTCTGACAGATTGAAGCCATTAAACCCCTCCTGAGCCTTCATCCTGTGCATGGCAGGAGTCAGCCCTGGAGCTCCAGTTGTCTGCTGGGATTCCTTTGGGTGGGATTTAGGTCTGTTAGATCACTCCTTTGGCCTCCCATGTGCTGCAGGGATATGAATTGCCCATAAGCTCCTGAGAGGATTTGGTTGCCTTCTGAGACTTATCTAATTCTCTGACCATCCCTGAGATGTATCTAATCCTGACCCAAAACTCACTGGAATTTACTGGGCTCCACTTCCCAGTCCCTGCCTCCTGGCATGTCTCGCTGATAAAAGCAGTTGGCACCACTCTGGCTTTTGGTGGGTGGCAGATTTTTATCAATAAACTCAATATAGCTCAAATCTTTTGCAGCATGATATTTTCTCCAGCTGTCAGATCAATTTTGTGACTCATCCCTCCAGGCTCTGCTGTTTTAGTGTCCCCTTTAAATGTGGACACCTTAATTGTAGGAGTGGCAGTGGCAGTCCCAGCAGTGCAGTACGTGCAGCTCTCCTGCTCTCCCCCAAGAACTGCATCAGCTTTTTTCATCACAGCATCACATTAGAGCCTTGTGCTGGACTGCTCAACCGTGGTGACCCCTGACTCTTTCTGGAGGCTCCCTCTTGTCTGGGATCCAGTCCCTGTTCAAAAATACAGCCTGAAATCCCTCTCTGGAGCTGTGTTAGCCCGTGCTGGGCTGCATTATCATGTACAGTGTTTGAATGGGCTCAGCATTACCAGGCAGCCCACATTTCCCTCTCTCCTCATCAATATTTACCATTACATCAATCTTCCTGTCATCCGCTAATTTTTTGAGTGAGGATTTTGTATTTTCATCGTGATCATCAATGGAAATATCGACTGGCACGTTCCCCATGGAGCCTCACTAACGATTCCCCATTGACACCTCCTGTGTCAGACCTGTCAGCCAGCTCTAAATCTATTTAAAATGCTTGATATGGGCTGCACAGCCCCATCTTCTGAAATCAGAACATCAAGGAGCACTGAGAGCTCTGCCTGCACAGGGCCTTTTCCTGCAAGCGAGTGTTCATTACAGAGTGACATCAGGCTCATTTGACAAGATCACTTCCACCAGGACACACCAACTGACTTTAATTAGAACTTACATCCTTTAATTATTTCTTAATTTAATTCCAGATGAGCCCTGCCTTCTGGGTCCTGTATCAGGCTGACCATTTGGTTGTTAACTAGGTCACCCTTGCTGCTGGGTGGGAATGTTGGGGGGAAGGAGCCATTTCCATCTGGATGTGGCAGCCTGAACTTTGCTCAAAACAAGCAGCAGAGCCCAAAAACCTCTCCCCAGGTTTGGGTACGTGTTGGCTGTGCTGGCTGCTTGGTGCTATTTAGCCACATTTGACACACATGGATGCTAATGATTTAGGAGAGCTTCATCTCTCCTAGGAATTAGTTTACTCACATTTTTTTCCCAAACACAGAATAAATGTGGACTGTGTTTTCCTTTTCTGCATCATTTGAGCAGTCCTACAAACTCTGCTTTAAAGTAGCTCCAGTGCTCCTTAAAACCAGAGCTATTGCTAGCCTTTGTTTGGCTCCCAATAGCGTATTTTCCATGTCCAGCCATGCATTTTCCCCTTCTTTAGTTTACCTAATAATTTTCCTACATATTGTAATACTTCATTTGTATTGACCGCTCTATTCTGCACTCCATGGCAGGAGGTTGGAACTAGATGGAACCCAAATCCTCCCATGGTTCCATGATTTTACTGCTGGCTCTCTAAGTCTCCCAGCGAGCTGATACATTATTTCTTATCCATTGGGAACATGCATTTAAGGCTGAGCTCCTGCAGCTGGCTTAGGTATGATGTGCCTTGTCCCAGTCCTTGGTGAGAAGGTAAATACGTGTTTATTCAAGCACCAACTGCTAAAAGATCTGTAATTCCAAAGAAAAATGTATAATGGTGTGTATTGTAAGTGTGCAGTGCCCTCCTCTTCGCTCCCTGCCACCCTCCCACGCAGGCACAGCCCATCACATACAGCAGTGTAGCAGTTCCTGGAGTGCTGAGTGCCTTCCATTTCTCTCAGGAGGGAAAATTTCCCATTCCTCATTCTCTGTTCTCCACCTTGCTGCCTCACGTCGTCTCAAGAGCTTTGTCCCTCAGCACAGCACAAGCAGGGCTCTGATCCAGTTTCTTGGAACAGCCACAGATTAATCTGGGTTTTTATTCAAATACCATTGTGGGTTTTTTTTCTCTCCATGCTCCCACCTGCAGTGCCAGATCGA
Organism: Pseudopodoces humilis; assembly: GCF_049639895.1. Lineage (NCBI taxonomy): Eukaryota > Metazoa > Chordata > Aves > Passeriformes > Paridae > Pseudopodoces > Pseudopodoces humilis. The sequence goes on along the minus strand of NC_142217.1, from coordinate 2,620,973 downwards.
CAGCTGGGCCACGGCACTGGAGACTCACACGAGGGTTTGGGTTGGAAGGGACCTTAAGGATCATTGAGTTCTACCCCTCTGCCATGGGCAGGGACACCTTCCACTGTCCCAGGTATCTCCAAGCCCCATTCTTGGAACACTTCCAGGGATGAGGCAGCCACAGGTTCTGTGAGCAATCAGCTGTATCTCCAGGAGCTCCTCTGGCTCTGTCTCTGGGAGGGACGATCAGGTGGGATTGGGCTGTGCTTGGCAGACTGCAGGGAGACATGGAAATAGTGCTAATTTGCTCAGGGAAAAGTGTGACTAAGGGTGTTAAAGGAGGAAACATGCTGTCTTTCCTGCATCCTGACAAAGCTGTGTACATGGAGGGTGATCCAAGGATTTCAGCTTTCCTCCATGTTTCTGGCATTGACAGACACAAGATTTAGGGCAGTGTGGTGGCTGTGCAGTGGGAAGGGATGAGGGTGAGCGTGCTTATTTGTCTCTTCAGGCTTAGGACATCATGTGAAAGGGTATCACGACCAGCATTCCATCTCATTTATGGGGAAATTAATTCTCATCTCCCCATGGACTGCACAGGGAACCTGGGAAGGCAGTGCAGAGCTCTGCCATCAGTGCTGCCACTGGTGGCTGCCACATATACTGAATACAGGATGAGCTGATAATAATCACTGAAGAATCATGGAATCACAGAATGGTTTGGCTTGGAAAGGACCTCAGATCTCATCTTGTTCCAGCCCCTGCCACAGGCTCCTCCAACTATCCCAGGTTGCTCCGAGCACTGTCCATCCTGGCCTTGGACACTTCCAGGGATCCAGGAGTAACCACAGCTTCTCTGGGCACCCTGTGCCAGGGCCTGGAACAATGAATAATGGTATTTACACCTAAATTTAAGGCTTGACTGAATCAAGCTGTGGACAGCCCAGGCAGGCTGATTTCAGGCGGACTTTGGAGCATTTTACTAAGGGATTGTGGGAGATCAGCCACAGGAAAACACCACTTTGCCCCACATTAAATGGAAACGTGTGTGGTGCTTTGAGGAAATGGGCTGGAGAAGCGAATGAAAGGAACTCTAGGACCTGCAAGTTCCCAGTTTTAGATTTGAAACAGAAAAGCCTTCCCAGTGAATGCTTCAAGAACACCTCTGGAGATGACAGTTCTCCAGCAGGGTCTATTGGAAGTTTTCCTTTGCAGTTTGAGGTAGGAAGGGAAAAGCACCCAGGGAGAGAAAGCTCAGCTGCACTCATTGTCCCCTTGGATGTCAGAAGTGCTTTGTTTTCCAGAAATGCTTATTATTCATGCAGTGTCTCACCAGGCAGCTGGAACAGAGCTCCAGCACGGGGCTGGTCCTGGCATGGGCTCTGCCATGGAGCTGTGCCGTGGCTTTTCCCTCCTCATGGGACATCCCAGCAGAGCCAGCAGTGGTGCTTGGTGCCTGCCTTTGGCACCACTGCCCAGGCCCGCTGGGTCATCTTTTCCTCATGGTGTTGCTCTTTTGTCCCTCTGCATTCTAGGCTACATCTGGCAGATGTGGGGGCTTAGTGTTGCTTGTCCTGAGGGTGCTCCCAGCAGCAATGTTCCCAAAGGAGACACAGCACAAGACCTGCTGTCTCCAGATGTGTCCAGGCTGCCCCTGTGCCTGCACAGTGTCTTCACTGCCTGCTTTAGGTCCTGGTTGTGCCAGGTCCCTATTCTGCAATTTGTCCACCTGCCTTTGCCATTTCCATCCCAACTGAATGGTTCTGAGGATGAGGAGGACTCCGCTTCTGGGCTTTTGTCAGGTTTCTCTGTTCTCTCACCTCTCCTCAGCTGGAGTGTGTTGCTGAAAGCTATGATATGAACCAGAAATCAGACTCAGCCTCCCAACCAGTTTCCAGCCATCTCAGACTGGTTTCTTGCCATCTCAGAATGTTTTCTAGCCATCTCAGAATGGTCTCTCCCCATGTTGGCTTTGCTGCTGTAAATCAATGGCTCCATCAGCCATGAAGCTGATCTCTGAAGGCTGGGTGGGGGAGCGCAGCTGCTTCTGCATACACTGGCTCTGCTCCATTGAGAGTGCCCTGTGGAGTCAATCCCACCTTTCTTTGGGGTTTTGTTGGCTGACTGGAGCCCCCAGTGCTGTCCCCAGGAGGGACCACGTGCATCCCAGCAGCGTGATGGATCCCACGCTCTCGCAGCTCCTGGGGATATCCTGCCCCATGGGGACACCGGAGGGGGTGTCAGCCACAGCGAGTGAGAAACTGTCAATATTTGTACACAAAGGCCACGCTGAAATCCCTGTCCCAGTCCAGACATCAGAGGTGTCAGTTTTGATTTCCCAAGCACAGAGAGAGCCCTTTCAGCTCCAGCCTGCTCAGACACTGCAGCTTTAATGTCCAAGCACCCAGCGTGTTTCCACTCCCCTCAAATGCATCAATCAGGTCTCGGTGAGGCTCTGAAAGAGCCAGTTTGTTAAACAAACACACTTAGTGTAAAAAGTTTATTCCAGTTAATTGGGACTTCATTGCAATGGAAACAAATTACCCAGCTGTCATCTGCCAAGGCAAACAGCAGCGGGGGAGCAGGGGTCCTGGCCAGGCGGGAGACAAACAGCCATCTCAGGCAACCTTATTTATGGCCTTTTTATGTATTTCTGTATTTATTTGGACATTCCTGAGCCGGAGAGCTGGGCTATTGCCGAGCTGCATGCCCCAGCACTTGCACGGTGCATGTTATCTGCCTCTGGGGCTCCTGGGCAGAGAGCTGGCACCGGCCCAAGGCGCTGCCCTGCGGATCCCTGGGCTGGGGTCTGTGTCCCTGGGGACATCCCTGCAGCATGTCCAGGGCTCCTGCTTCACAGCCAGAGAGGAGGTGCTGGATGGGAACGGCAGGGCGAGCTGCTGCTCCCTGGAGGCTGGGGATGTGAGGGATGCGGGGGTCAGGGAGGCACCCGGGAGGGAAGGGGCTGGTGGCCACTGGGAACTTCGCTCCTGTGCTTCCATAGCTCCTTGCCCAGCGCTAAAGCTGCTACACCCCCGCAGGGGTGCCCTGTGTCGGCATCGACCCCACGGGCGAGTCCCCATCACCACTCCAGTGCTGTCCTCCCCTCCCGGCCCAGGGAAGTACTTGAGGAGAATCGGGAGCACTGCCTGATGAGGCTCCCACTCATTCCCAGCTCACCCGATTTAACAAACACCCTGTCAGCACCCTTCTTCCCCTCCCGGAGCTTTTATCGGGAACGAGGGAGCGAGGAGCTGGGATGGGGCAGGCAGGGAACAGGGAACAGGGAACAGGGAACAGGGAACAGGGAACAGGGAACAGGGAATAGGGAGCAGGGAACAGGGAACAGGGAACAGGGAACAGGGAACAGGGAACAGGGAATAGGGAACAGGGAACAGGGAACAGGGAACAGGGAACAGAGAACAGAGAACAGGGAACAGGGAACAGGGAACAGGGAACAGGGAACAGGGAACGGAGAACAGGGAACAGGGAACAGGGAACAGGGAATAGGGAGCAGGGAACAGGGAACAGGGAACAGGGAGCAGGGAACAGGGAACAGGGAACAGGGAATAGGGAACAGGGAACAGGGAACAGGGAACAGGGAACAGGGAATAGGGAACAGGGAACGGAGAACAGGGAACAGGGAATAGGGAACAGGGAACAGGGAACAGGGAACAGGGAATAGGGAACAGGAAACAGGGAATAGGGAACAGGGAACAGGGAATAGGGAACAGGGAATAGGGAACAGGGAACAGGGAACAGGGAACAGGGAACAGGGAATGGAGAACAGGGAACAGGGAATAGGGAACAGGGAACAGGGAATAGGGAGCAGGGAGCAGGGAATAGGGAACAGGGAACAGGGAACAGGGAATAGGGAACAGGGAACAGGGAATAGGGAGCAGGGAACAGGGAACAGGGAACAGGGAACAGGGAACAGGGAGCAGGAAACAGGAAACAGGGAACAGGGAATAGGGAGCAGGGAGCAGGAAACAGGGAACAGGGAACAGGGAACAGGGAATAGGGAGCAGGGAACAGGGAACAGGGAACAGGGAACAGGGAATAGGGAGCAGGGAACAGGGAACAGGGAACAGGGAACAGGGAACAGGGAACAGGGAACAGGGAATAGGGAACAGGGAACAGGGAACAGGGAACAGGGAACAGGGAACAGGGAACAGGGAACAGGGAACAGGGAATAGGGAGCAGGGAACAGGGAACAGGGAACAGGGAACAGGGAATAGGGAGCAGGGAACAGGGAATAGGGAACAGGGAACAGGGAACAGGGAACAGGGAATAGGGAATAGGGAACAGGGAATAGGGAGCAGGGAGCAGGGAGCAGGGAGCAGGGAGCAGGGAGCAGAGCTCTGTGGGCCCCAGGCTGTGCAGGGAGCCAGGCAGGATGAGGCTGGCTCCCGCAGCCGGCACGGATGTGACAGATAAAGCCGTGGGATTAGCAGCGTGTATGGTGTCAGGAGAGCAGCATCCCCTTCACTGCAGCAGTCACCCGAGCTGAGCCAGCCTGGGGGAGGCAAGGGCAAGACATGGAATCCTCCCGGCTCCCGACCCTGCTCCTGGGTGGGCTCTCCCTGCCTCATGTCCCTCCAGTCCTGCCCTTTGGATCCGGGGGGGCTGTGCCATGGCTGGGGTGGGGACAGACCCAGGACGCTGTCCCAGACCATGGATGGGTGCGGCCCCCCACGGCACATCTCTGCTTGTAGATGTACAACAGGTACATCCTGGTGTAGATGGCAGCATGGCACAAACATGGGGGGCTCTCCCAGTCCCTCTTGGGATGGATTCTCTTCCCTGCTGGCCTTGGGGATGTGGAGGACAGGGACAGCTCTCTGCCCATGTGCTGGGATCTCAGTGGGCTGAGAATTCTCTTGTGTGCCTGGTGAACAAACCCAGGGCTCTTCCACCCTGCTGACTTACCACAGCCAGGCCAGATTCTTCTGGTACTGTGAAGTCCTAAAATTCACATTTGAATTTCACATTGCAATTGAGTTGCCATCCAGAGCTTTTTATCCAGTTTCCAGTGAGATCAACGTGACCCACACTCTGAGGTTTCTGTCTGTGATGGCATAGGGGTGGGAGGCCTGGATTGGGATATGCATCCTTGGAGGGGTCTGAGAGGGAGAAATTAGCAGAGCCAAGCATTGATAGATACAGAGTTGAGTCCTAAGATTGGGCTGATCTTACCAGAGGGATGTGGGAAAGATGGTGACCAGAACTGGAAAGGACACGAGATTTGCCTCAATTTCTGGAGCTTAGAATGGGAGGAAGAGGGATTAGGGAGTTTAACTGAAGCACCTCGGTTCCTTGGAGTCAGCTGGCGCATCTTGAGAGACAGTCTGAAAACACAAAGGTAAGAAACAGCAGGGAATCAATGCCATGCTTCCCTGTATAGGAGCTGATGTCTGTTGGAGGCAGAGGCAGCGAAGCCCCCTCAGTCCCACATTCCTGTGCCCCCACTCTCTGCAGGATCCTTGGTGGGCAGAGCCAGGGCTCAGGGTGCCAGGCATCTCCCTCCTCCACCTGGCAACCCTCTATTATTAGGGATTTTAGCTTTCCCTTTCTAGATTGATTTGGTGGTGGTGGTTATTTTTAGCTCCTCCAGTGCCTTGCAGATTCCTTGAGGGATTCTTTCTTTGCTTCTCCCTCCCACAGGTTTGTTTGTAATGGAGCCACGTTGATTTGGCCACAAGCAAGAGGTTCCAGCGCCGGTGGGGGCTGTGCTGCTGCTCAGGGAGCAGATCTCCCCCTGGTTTAACTCAGCTTGATGTGTCCATGGGGTGCTTCCCTATGCTGGGAAGGAGCAGCGCTCCCCCCTACAGCCAGTGGTGTGGATCCTGTGCAGTCCCCACCCAAAATCACTGCCAGAGCACACTGGGTGGCTCGGTGGCTCCTTCTCCCCTTGCTGCTCTCTGCACTGCCCTCCCTGAGTGTTCTCTCTTTTCACTACCCATGGGGAGAAATTCAGATCAGCATCACTGTACATGGAAACAAACCCCAGGCTCCTCCTGCAGCTCCACAGCTAGGCTGGATGGAAATTTTTCAGCATATTTTAAAGCCCAGCACAAAGTAATTCAAAACAAGTTGCGGGTATATTTTGGACTCTGGCGGAGCTGTTGTTACCGCCTCACTTCACCCACTGGCTGTCCCAGACAAGGGCTCACTTTGAGTGTTCCCTTCTGCTGAGCAGGGGGCAATGTTTTCATTCCTGATTTAGAGCGTCTGTCCCATGGGGGTCCAGCCCTGTCTTCCACTGAGCCCAGCACAGCCAGGAGCCCATGGCTCACCTGTCACCACCAGCTCCAGGGCTGCATTAATGTTCCCTAGAAAATGTGACTCTCTTTGGACTCAGCTGTTCTGCTCACCTGGGGTTGACACTTGGTGGAGCATGTGTGAAGGTACAGTTTGTGCTCTGTTTTTTCCAGGATTTTTGTTTTGTAGAGCAGAGTGAGTTGTGCTTGTTTTTAGACACCTAAAGTATAGGTTGATGCTCAATATAGGTTTGCTGGTTTTCCTAGGGAGAGGCAGCCCTGAGAGGTCTCACTCAGGTAGGGCTTTGGTGGTGGCATCTCCATCACATCCAGGAAAGTGTTTTTCTGGAGCACTGATTTCCACAGGCTGCTCTTACCTGGGAGATGAGCACATGCTGAAGTGTTTTGTTGGACTTGTTCTTCCAAAAGGAGTCCTGCAGTGGCCAAGGAGAACCTTTCAAGCCTGAAAACCACTCAAGTTTACAACCAAACCATTCAAGCAAACCTGAAAGCCACTTGCAAGACCACAAGCATCATGGTGTGGCAGCTTCTCTTCCTCTCTGTGGATTAATCAGCTCCACGGAGGCGTGAGGAGAGTGGACACCAGGGCCACTTGTCCTCAAGGAATGTGCTGGAAGAAAAGACAGGGATCCATGCCTGTAAGGGTGCTCTTAGTGGATTGCAAAGCCTGGTTCAGCCATCACCTAACTGCTTTCCATCAGGATCAGGTGGTGGCTGGCTGAAATCACGTCCAGAATTAGCAGAGGGCCTTAAGATACCTCTGTGATGAGCCTAATTCCAGACTCTGCTTTAATGGAGCAACCTGGTGCTGGAGGTGAAAGTTCTGGAATGTGGACCCAGAATCCACAGTGAACTTTCTTCTTTCTGGGCTATTTTCCTTGGTGTTGAATGGCAGCTTTTCTAGGGTTGAAGTTGTCATTGAGGTTTTCCCGATCTTTAATTTTGTAATGTTCATTAGCATGGTTCCTGTCAAAGAACAGCACGTTCCCTCCCTGTGCTCGCTGTCTCCCTGGTTAATAACCCTTTGCTGCTTTGGCTTTTTTGGAAAAAGATACAGGAGCTTTGGGAACGACTCCTGGTATAACAGACAGACATCAGCATTGCCAGACAGATCTGAAAAGCAGCGTTAATTCAAAGGGAAATGACTCAGAAGGCCCAGGGTACACGTTGGGGAGCATTGATCCAACCTGTCTCAAACCATGGCAGTGCCTGTATGTTCCTCCAGCTGCAGAGAGGTGCTCTGAACCCAGATGGTTGCTTTTCCTTTCAGGAATGGCCTGTAACAGCAGCTTCCTGCTCCTCCCTTCTTTCCCTGAGGTTCTGCTTTGAAGATGTCCCTTCCTGAGGCTCGTGGTGCAGTGAAAAGGCATTGTCAGGGTTGGGCAGTGCAGGAGAAGACCTGCAGTGCAAGAGGCAGGTGGAGGAGGCGCATGCTGTGCTTTGGCTGGGCTTGGCTGGGAGGTAGTCCTGGTTTCTGAGCATCTGTTCTGTCCTGAAGCCCCCACCATCTTTCTCAGCTAGGTTTTATCAGCTCTGAAGAACTGAACAAGGGCTCCAAACTGAGGTTTGAAGTGAGCAAGGACAACCATTGCAAGACCACAGGGCAGATTCCTGCCTTAAGAGAGGTGGAGCAGGTGCTGGCATTGCACCCCAGACGCTTGGCCCAGAGCCTGTGGTTATTTCCTGGAGTTTGGGAGCCTCAGAACAGGGAACTGGCTGTGTCCACTGTGTGGTTTCAGTTAATCTGGATTTAGTTCTGGGGAGATCAGGATTGCTGTGTGAGTTTGGCAGTCAAGGAAAAGGAAGCAAGAGGCACCATCGTGATGTCCTAAATCTTGGTAGGTCTTCAGCTTACGTGCCCTGGCCTTGACCATTTCAGGGTGCCCTTTCCACTGCCTGTGAAGGCACAGCTGGCCCAGAAACATTCCAGCCACTCTTATCCAGAGCAGAGGGCTCAGCCCTGCAAAACCAAGATGTCTGTCTGCAGAACTTCCAGAAACTCAGCTCTGGCCTGCCGTGGCCTGTGGACCTGCTGCCTTGTCACACCAGACTGGTGCTGAGGAGTAGAAAGCCCCTGCTTTGTGACAGCCTGGATGGAGTGGCAGTGAGGTGTGAAGAGTGCTGTGTCCTGGGACCTGCCTCCTGTGGTGTACCCACCCCATGGGCAGTGTTTGGTGAGCACCAATGTGTGTGCAACATGTTCTGCTCTGGAAAGGGAAGATGCCACAGCTGGAGACCGTCCTTGGAAGAGCATCCATGTTGCTATTGCCAGTGTGAATGCTCCACCTCATCTTTGTTCTTCAGGGCTACAGGTTTTCCCCAAGGACAAACTCTCCTGTGGTTTATCTTTGCTTTCCAAGTGTCAGAAACCACTTTTGAGGCCTTGAGGCTCACAGCAGCCAGCAGAGCACACCATGCTGGGGTTGGTTGTGTCAGCTGGTGCAAAGTCTGACACTGTGGGCTTGTCCCTGCAATTCTGTCGTGGTGTGTTGGTGGGCAGGTGTTGTCCCGTGTCAAGAGGGTCTTGCACAGCCATGGGGCAGTCTCATGTTCTGGCCTGTGAAGCCCAAGCCCACAATACAAAGAAGGTAGTGAGAAGGTCACCTGCCTGGCTCATGTCTCCAGTGCTGGCTTTACCCAGGTTGTGGTCTTTGCTGATTCCTTGGTTGGAAATGAAAGTATCTCCTGCATCACTCCACGCTCAGTCCAGGATGATACTCAGCCTCTCACTTCTCTGTCCCCCCACCATTGCCCCCCCGGGCATTTCAGATGTGGCAGCTCTGCTGATGGGCAGAGCCTCATCTGGAGGGTGTCACATCATGTGCTGCAGGTTCTCCTGCTGGGAGGTGACTCTTGCATGAAGAGTGTCTTGTGTTGGAATAAAGTGCCTTTCAGCAGCCTGGCTGGCACAACAGTCCTTCATGGGCTCAGAGGAAATGCGCCTGGAGGTGATTTAATGTTGCTGGTGCAGTGTGAACAGCTGGCTTCCGAGGAGTTCAGCTCTCCATGGGTGTTCAAACAGCAAAGGCCAATCCTCACAGCCCTTGGGAATACGGGGAGAATAAGAGTTTATGGGGAAACTGAGGCATGGAGGTTTTAGCTCACAGGTGAGGCTATGCTCCGGCCAGGTTCCCAGCCCTGGAAATGGCTTTGGCCTGTCCCTCTTGGCCTCTGCTGCAGTGCATCCCTCTTTCTAGTCATCAGTGCTGGTTTTTGGGTTGCCCTTCCCTGGGCACCTCTCCCTCTCCCTCACTGTGGTGCTGGAGTCCCTCGTGCCCCAGTCGCTGAGGAGCTCTCCTCTCACTTGGCTGCAGAAATGGGCTCAGCATCCCAGAAATTCAGGCTTTTGTGCGGGAGCCAATAGTCACACAAGCTCCATCCAGAAACCATCATCATCGGCTGCTTGCTTTTTCTTGGTTTCTTTGAACTACAGCTCCCAGGATGCCTGAAGATATGCAGACATCCTGAAGACAGTGGTTTCCCATAAACTTCTGGGGTTTCATGCTTTGCAAGCAGGAATGTTTTTATTGCGTCGCAAATCCCTTCAAGTCCCTCAAACCTCCATGGCAGCCGCGGGGGCCAGAGTCAGCTCTGGGGGAGGCGTGCCAAGGGCTTTTCTCTCCTGCATTTTTCTCCTTCTTGCAAGAGGGACCTTTGTAACTCCTTGTCATGCATTTTCGAGAGAAATTTTGGACTGGGAGGAAGTTTGAAAAATCCACGGTTTGACTGTAGGGATGTGTTTCCTATTCTCCTGGTTCCCATTATTTCAAGGGCTGCTAAGCAGTGTCCTGCATCCCCATGCATGCTGAAGTGCCTTGGGCAAGGTGGGGAGGGGTTTTCACTGAACTGGGAAGAACCAGGACACAAGATGCAGATTCCTGCACCAGTGCAATGAGCCCAGGAGACTGGGGTTTAATTCCTGATGTGCTCACAAGTCCTGAGGGAAAACCAGAGAGGGACGTTTTTGTTTAGCATGGACAGATGTGGTTGGAACTGCAGCCTGGAGGGTCTCCACCTCCCAGCTCCCAGCCAGATCTACCCAGGGGCCAGGGCACAAGTTCCACAGCTGCCCCCACAGCTCTGCATCTTCCTGCAGCCTGGGACCAGGAGATGCTGGCAGCGAAGTGGGCTCTGTGGCGTGGACCAGCTGTCCCTAATAATCACTTACTCTCGGTAGGAGAGGAACCGCAGAGGGCAGAATAGTGCTGTGGTAACACGGTGGCATTTTATGGTCGTGTTCTTCTGACCATTAAAATACTTCAATGAATTTTTCTTGTTTGGTGCTGGTGAACACCAGTGTTGCTTCTTATAATCTATCTGGTGGTATTTTGCTATTCTCCTTTTTCTCTTTGGTTGCCCAGGACCCTCTATAGGTTGGGATTTAATAGATCTTAATTTCTTTGATAGGTCTTTACCGCTTGGAGGAACTTTGTGAGTGAAACACAGAGGTACTGGGTTCCCTTGGGCCCCAACTACCCAGATCTTGCAGAGGCAGCAGAGCCATAGCTCAGGCTGTGTGTGCTGCGGGATCAAGGAGTGGTTGGGGTTGGAAGATGCTTCTGGAGGTCATTTGGTCCAACTGTGCTAGAGCACAGCTTCACCTACAGCAGGTTGCACAGGATCGTGCCCAGGTGTGGTGAATATCTGGGGAAGGAGACTCCCCAGCCCCTCTGGGCAGCCTGTTCCAGTGTTTCATCACCCAAAGGGACAGGTCCTGGCCCTGCTTTGTACTGTTCCTGAGCACTGACGCCAGTGGGATGCTGAGGGGTCCATTTCTTCCGTTTCTGGGTGGCTGTCCTGGTGCCTCTGGGGTCTGGGCTCGTTCTCTGTCACCCTTCTCCCATCCTTCACCCTCCCCCAGGATCATGCAAGCACACCTGGACACACGAGTGCATCAGTGCGCCCCAGCACAGCCAGCTGCCGTCACCTGCCTGTCCCGATGGCGGGCGCTGCTGGCGGGCGGTGAGGTCTGCTGGAGGAGAAGGGTGCCAGCCAGGAGCTGAAACCATGGAGGTTCTGAGGCCAGCTCGCCTTAACCACATCACTGCTCTCTGCTCTTGGAAGGGCCCAGCTGCCCGGCAGCCCAGAATAACAAGCTTTTCCATTCCTGCGCGCAGCGTGGGACGCGGGGCCATGGAAAACAAGAGGCGGCTCCAGCGCCAGGGCTGTGCACAGACTAAACAATGGCACATCCCCCCGGGCGTCTGTCCCTGCATGGGGAGCAGGCTGCAGCCACAGACCGGGGTGGCTGGGGCACCACAAGGATGCCAGCACGATGTGGTGCTGCCTCACCATGTGTGGGCTCAGCTGGCAGGAGTGGAGGGAGGTGAAGGTCTCAGGAGGTCTGAGCCCCATCAGGAACCTTCTCACCCACCCCTGCTGATTGCACATGAACAAAGAAATTGGTTGGATTTCCTTCTTTTCTTTATTTTCCCTGGTATCTTTTTAATTAGGATAAAAGCTGTAATTTGTAGTAGGAGAATTCTGAAAACCTGGCTCCTGGCAAGACAGGAGCAAGTCTGCACGTTCCTCTGACTTGGCACATGGACAATCCATCATGTTCACACAGCCTGCTTGGAAGAGCCCAAGTGCTCCATCCTGCTGCTCAGGAAGGAGTGATAGATATCTTCATTAAAAACAATCACAGAGGGAAATGATAGAATTCTTAAAAACAAGCAAAGTGATGAGGATTTTGCCCAGGGGAAGGGATTTTTGACCATGTTATTTTGTAGGTTTTATTTATTTGTTGTCTGTATATGGATGGATTTTTGGGTTTAAAGTAGACTGTTAATTTTGAGAGTGAAGCACACTGGGATGTGCCAGTCATGAAATGGTTCTTTCCAATGATCTGTTTCATGGTTGGGAGTCAGAAAAAGATCTTTGCTTACCTGCAATCATAGGATCATGGAATGGTTTGTACTGAAATGGACCTTAAAGTTCATCTCATTCCACCCCCTGCCATGGGCTGGGACACCTCTCACCATCCCAGGTTGCTCCAAGCCCTGTCCAACCTGTCTGGAACACTTCCAGGGATCCAGGGGCAGCCACAGCTTCTCTGGGCACCCTGTGCCAGGGCCTGCCCACCCTCCCAGGGAACAATTCCTTCCCAATATCCCATCCATCCCTGCCCTCTGGCAGTGGAAGCCATTCCCTGTGTCCTGTCCCTCCATCCCTTGTCCCAAGTCCCTCTGCAGCTCTCCTGGAGCCCCTTTAGGCTCTGGCAGGGGCTCTGAGGTGTCCCTGGAGCCTTCTCCTCTCCAGGTGAGCACCCCCAGCTCTCCCTGGATCTGGGGATGGATTCACTTGCAGCAGCTCCACGACATTCCTGGGCTAGGGCTGGAGGCAGCTCTGCAGGTGGGGTCTCACCTGAGAGGGACAGAATCCCCCCCTCCCCTGCTGCCCACACTGGGGCTCAGCCCAGCCCAGGGGGGTTCTGGGTGCTCATGGCCAGGGCATCTCCAGCTCTCAGCCAGTGGCACCCCCAAATCCTTCTCTTCTTTTCAGCCGTCTTACATTTACATGTTACAAATGGCAACAACAGGCTCTTGATGTGACAATGGCACAGGTGTGCAGATCCCAGTCTAAATATTGCTTATAATCTGGAGAGAAAACTTCCTGATCACCTTGCATTGTCTTCAGGATTCCACCTCTTCCAAGGTCCTGTAGCCCCTTTTTAGATCACATTCATACCCCTGGGCTCTCAGCAGCACATTCTGCTGCTTCCTTGCTTTGTCCACCCTTGGGATGCTTCCTGTGGGGATGGGTTTCCAGCTGGAAGGTGTCTGCTCAGGGGGCAGATGATACTGGTGCAGATCCAGTCCTCCCAGTGGCACAGGCATGCTGGGGTGCAGAATGACTCACCAGGCTGTGGCACATGTACCCAGCATCTCTGTCACAACACAGATGTTGGTCAGAGAGGGACAGTGGTTATTGTCAAAATGCAAATGAGTAAAATTATTGTTTTGAGAGACAATTTTTAGGGGAAGGACATGCAAATTTACCTTCCATTCAGATTGTGCATTAGTATTAAAATGCAAAGTTTGAAAGCCAAAACAAAGGAACATTTTAATTTGGGACTCATCAGATGGTTCCTTCTGCTCGGATTAGCATCACATACTTTGCATCAAATGCTCTAAGTTTGACCAAACTCTGTTTTTCAAAGAAAACAAAAAGATGTTCTAAAAATGCCAGCCATTTCCAGGGATTCTGGCTGTCAGCTGTCCTTAAGTAACAGGCCTGGTGCTGAGCACTGGACAGGCCGATGGGAACAGGCTTTGTGGAGTTCAAGGGTTGGGTTGTGCGCTTGTAGGATGTGTGGTTGGGTTCCCTCCTGGATGCTGCTTTAATCTGGCTTCTAAATAGCTTAGAAAAGATTGGATGTTAAGGAAAATTTCTTCACTGGAAGAAATGGAAGAGTCCTCAGGCATTGGAAGGGTGGTCAGGCATTGGAAAAGGCTGCCCCAGGGCAGGGGTGGAGTCACTGTCCTCAGAAGGATTTAAAAATGGTGTAGATGTGTCAGCTGGGGACATGGTTCAGTGGTTGCCTTGGCACTGCTTGGGGAATGGCTGGATTTGATGATTTGAGAGGACTTTTCCAACCTTAACAATTCCATGAAAAGCTGGTCCAGGGTTCTGCTCTGGGGCACAGGACCCCACAGGTCTGGTGGGACCTAGGGCTGACCTGGAGGCTGCGGACAGCCTTCACCACCGGGGGAAGGAGTGGGTGCAGGGTCAGGAGCTGCCTGCAGATGACTGAGGGAGGCTGTGCTGGGTTGTGTTTCTCTCCTTGGCTTTCCATATAAACACCCTCCAAATAAAACTTGCCTTTCCACAGCACTCGGAAGCAGCTGTGCTGCTTATTTAAACACACCGTGAGGTATCTCCGTCCTGCTCCCCCTGCTTCCCTTCTCCTTCTTCCTTGGAATACCGACCTACCTCGTGTTGCAGACCAGAAATAGAGACTGGCCACTGACTTGCTAATTGTAATGCAGCCTGATAATGCCAGCTATAATTAGATCAAGGTATCCAAGTGCTTTTGCTGGCAGACGTTTCTGTGACCCTGTTATCATACTTTAAATAGAGGATCCCGTCTGCTCTGCCTGGCTTCTGGCTGCAGAGCCAGGTCCTGCAGAGTCCAGCTTGGTCCTTCCCAGGGAAGCCAGCCCAGCATCAGTCCTGGTGCCTGCATCTGCTCGGCTTGTGAAGAGCCACAGGGCTCACTGACAGGCATTAAACACTGATTATGTCCCCCAAAAGCTGGCAAATGTCAGCGACCACTGAGACTTTTGTTGTTATAAAAATCCCTTTCCCAAGTCCCCAGTGAGCACAGCTGCGTTGGCCAATGAAAGGGGCTGCCCTGGGCTGTGGTTTTCAAGGGGTTGCTCCAAATGTGTGACCCATCTTTCCTTTACTGTTTTAGGGTAATCAGAGCAATGGCTCATATTGTGGTGAGCTGTGGCAAGGGGAGGAATGGCTCGGGGTCTCAGGATCAACTTACCTAGAGCTGCAGCCTCTTATCCCAGGGCTGTAAGACATCTCTCCTTGTTCCCTTTTGATGACCCCTCTACATTCTTTCTTCACCCTCTCATGCAAATCCTGTCACTCTTTCCCCATCTGCAGCATCCCCAGGGTCCCCTCCCTGGCCTTGGGAAGCCTCTGGCTGCTGCCCAGCTGTCCTGCCCTTGAGCACCCTCCTTGCTGGATCAGAACTGGCATCCCCAGCTCTGCTGGATCCCACCAGACAGGATGCTTTGGGTGTGAAGCTGCATCCTCAGCAGGTGGGTGAGCCAGAGTCCTCACAGGGCTCATTCCCTCAGCAGTACCTGAGCCTTTGGCTCCTTCTCTGCAGCACCACCCAACCCTGGCACCTCATGCAGATCCCCAGCCCTCTGGGATAACTCATGGAAAAGTTTGGTTGGGTGGATATGCCCAAATTCATCACTTGTTCTCAGTGTGGCTGCCCACAGCTGCTCTGACATGCTGTCTGATCTGTCCTGATGTGTCAGGGAGGGAACTGAGACCCCCTTGAACCCAGTGTGCCCTGAGGGGGGAGAGGTTTCCCAATGTCATATCCTGCAGGCAGGCCTGGGGCTGTCACAGCAGCAGAGCTCACCAGCTAATCATGGCTGAATCAGCCTGAGAAGTGGGACACTGAAATCCCAAAGGAAAACCAAGGACTTGGAGAAACTGGGTAAGCCAATGCCCCATCCTTTGGGAAGGAGCCAAACTTCCTGAGATGTCTGCTGCCTTGCTAACCCAGCTGAGCTCCTGTGCTGTCCCTGGGGAAGGCACTTCACTGCTGTGTTCTGGCAGGACAACATCCTAGATTCCCATTTCATAGAATCCTAGAAATCATGGAATGGTTTGGGTTGGAAGGGATCTTTGTGATAATCTTGTTCGACCCCTCTGCCATGGCAGGGACACCTCCCACTATCCCAGGGTTGTTCCAAGCCCCATCCAGTCTGGCCTTGGACACTTCCAGGGATCCAGGGACAGCCACAGCTTCTCTGGGCACCCTGTGCCAGGGCCTCACCACACTATAAACAAAGAATTTCTTCCAAACATCTAATCTAACTCTTGCCTCTTTTACTTTAAAATTGTTTCTCCTTGTCCTATCACTATAAAAATTATTCAAGTAAAAGAGCTTGCTGCCTGTTTTTCAGTCCTGGGCAGTACCTGGGAGTGGGGGGTGAGTGGGGGTCGAGCCTCCAGAGGTGCAGCAGAAGGGCAGTGTCCCATACAGACATGGGAGTTCATCAGCAGAAGCCCTGGGTGGGTGACCCTCGCAGGCAGCACTGGCCATGTGCAATCAGCATCTGTCCCCAAGCTAAGGAAACACTTGGGGGATCCTCAGGCAGGGTCCTCAGCACTTCTCAGCTCACCTGGAATTAAGGTTTGGGCTTGGGAAGTCCCTGTGGGCAATGTCCTGTGTCAGTCCCCAAAGCAGTGAGGAAGAGCTCAGCCCGTTGTTTGAGTGCCCCAGCCATGGGCACTGCTCACAGATTTGGGAGATTGAGTAGGAGGAATGTCAGCACAGTGGAACATGTGGCTGTCTGCAGCTCACCAGATTGCCTGCTTGGTCACCCAGGAGTCCATGAAGGTTGGAGCCCAGTGCCCCAAAGCACTTTTTCAGTGCTGAGGGCAGGGGCAGGACAGCCTTGGCAGCATGGGGGTCTTGGGGCTGCTTCCTCCTGCACAGCTCACCAGGGGACCCCAGAGATTTTGGTGGGACTCAGAGTAGTATTCAGCATCTGCTTTCTCCTCTTCTCAGTATGAACAAGCAGTGAGGCAGGGCCATGCAGGGTGACAGGAGCTCATGGGGTGCCAGCAGGGTTTGGTGACATGTCACTGCATCAGGAGTGTTGCAGCAAACCCAGAGCAAGTGGAGGTGAGGCATCGCTGCCTTCTGCCTGGTAGTGCCTCCAGAGCTGAGCCTGGTGTTCCTCACCTGAGCCTGATCCCACTCAGCTGAGCCTGGTTCTCCTTGGCTGAGCCCTGTCTCCCTCGTCCGAGCCCAGTACCCCCATCCCAGCCCAGTACCCCCATCTGATCCCAGTACCCCCATCCCAGCCCAGTACCCCCATCTGATCCCAGTACCCCCATCCCAGCCCAGTACCCCCATCCCAGCCCAGTACCCCCATCTGATCCCAGTACCCCCATCTGAGCCTGCACATGCTCCTGGTTATGTAAAGCCACGGCAAGCGCAACCAGGAGATTCTTCAGTGTCGGAATCTGAGTCACATGGGGCTGTTTTATTTCCCCCTCTGCTAATCTCGTTTCTATAGAAACAAGATTGGGAGGAAAAAAAAAAAAAAAAAAAAAAAGAAAAGAGAAAAAGAGCCAAGCAGAGAGCAAATGAGAAACCTGAGGTGATGGGTGAGGGAACTGGAGGTGGCAGCTGAGGAGTTCAGGCAACGTGGATGGGAGAAGGGGACCCCATTCAGGATGGGAGTGTGCATAGAGGGGACAGGGACTCCCCTGAAGAGATGCTCTGGGATGAGCTACTGCTCTGGCAGTGGGTGAGCCGAGCACCAGGAGCGAAGGGAGCAGAGGCTGTGCAGGTGAGTGAGCATCGCTGGCGGGCATCTGTCCCTGTCCCTGTAGGGCACAGCTGGCCACGGCTCACTGGGCTCCTGGCCCTGGCTGCTGCTTTGGAGACACTCTTGTGACTAGGACCACGGTCAGTGGGAAGCGAGTGGGGCTTGCTGGAGCGGTGTGCGCAGCCAGCGCTCGCCTGGAGGCTGACTGCGTGTTCGTGGCCATCAGGCTGTCCTTTCCAAACCCTCTCTCCCCCACAAGACTGCTCCCTGCTTGGGAAGAACCTTTCCAGCTTTGGTTATTTTCCCTCTATTTTATCCTGACTGTACCTGTGCAAATAAGGCGCTGACAGCAGCCACAGCCCGCAGCTGCAGGGAGTGCGGGGCTGTTGCTCCCAGCACTGCCCACCCCGGGCACAGCCGCCTTCCCCAGACCGGCTGCAGCCCGGATGCCCGTGGGAATAAGCCCAGCTCAAAGCTGTTTGTGCAGGGGCTGCTCCCCAAGGAGGCAGGACCAGCTGAAACACTGCTTGTTTGCCTGGGGTGCCTGCAGCCCATGGCTCATCCCGGGACTGTTGCCTGTGCTGATGGAAGAGGCTGTGAGCTCCCTGCCCACATCTGGGTTAGTTCAGAGCCACAGGCACGTGCTGGCTCCCGAGTCTCACACTAAGGAGTGTGCAACAAGTGGGAGGTTTTCCTGCCTGGATGTGATACCTTGTGGGATGGATGGCTGGTGTGCCATGTGTGCCATGAGGGCTTTGGCTGGGTGCGTTGGTGGAGCAGAGGTGTTGCTGGTGCTGGTCATCCTGTGCCGGTGCCTGGGCTGGCACTCTCGTGACCTCGGTCACCACCTCACCTCACAGCTCGGTGCGGCTGTGCCTGGTGGCTCCTGGTTTCCCTGCAGCTCTGGCCATGGCAGAGCGGTGCTGTGCCAGCAGGGGCTGAGGCACCGTGGCTCCTGCGGGCTCACCCCGGCGGCTGCAGACTGCCGAAAGGCTTTTAGCGGAGGGAGGGATGCGGAGCCGAGGGATCGGGATTTTGCTTGTCATCACTTCCCAGTTGTGGTGTGGGGAATGTGGTGGTGATTGCGAACCCCCGGCCGGATTCACGCCTGCGTGTGGCGGGTGAAGCCGGAGGGATGAATTCCGTGCCCTTGTATTTCTGTACTGAGCTTTGGGAAATGTCACTGCTCATCCGCCTGCCTGGCCAGCGAGGGGGTGGAGGGAGGCGCTTCAGCCCCTTGTCCTCATCCCAGGGCAGCTGAGGGATTTGTGAGCTGGGGTGCCGTGTCTGGTGCCGGCTCAGTGAGCTGCCGGAGGCACAGGCAGGATGGGGACAGGCTGCCAGCCCACCATGTTCATGCTCTACCTCCCTTCCCACTGCCTTGGCAGGCTGGGGGCTTTATCGGTCACCCCTGTGGGGTTGGGCTCCCAGAAAACCTGTGGGGCGAAGGCGTGGGAACAGATTGGTGTCACACAGTGCATTGGGGCAGCAGGAGCTGTGCCCTGTGCTTTGCTGGACTCTTCCTCCTTGGCCAGGCTGGGGTCCGAGTGCTGCTCTGGGCACTCTGCTCATCCTGGTTGGACGCTCCCGGGCTCTCAGCACTGTCCCTGTCTCCATTTAGCAGCAGCCTCTGCCTGTCCCTGTTCAGGGTGCTGGGTGCCATGGCTGATGCCAGGGGGGAGTTTGCCATGCCAGACCCTGCCCCTCCCCGTGCCTGAAGCAGTGGGCTTAGGGGGGACATGGCACATGGAGGCTGTGCATCGCTGTGCCACAGTGGTGGTCCTGCCCTCTGGGAATGCCAGCCCTGTTCTGCCCAGACCTTTGGAGGGAAGGGCTGAGGACGGATATCGCTGCAAGAGCCTTCAGCACTGATAATTATTTCTGGGAAAAGATGCCGTGTTCTGACTTAAATGCTGACATGGGACTCTGAACACGTGTAATCTGGCTGACAGATGGCAAGTCATAGAGGTGTGATTTATGATACAGCACAGTAGCTGAACAACCTCCTCTGGTTGTCAGGAGACAATTCTTCCAGTGCTGCAGTTGATGCTCCAATTGATGGCTTTTTCCACGTGTCACCTTGCTGTGTGGGGACTGCCTCGGCAGGTGCAGCTGTGCAAGCCCTGACTGCTCTGGTGCTGAGCTGCTGCAGAGATGCTGCCTCTGATGGAGGCTGGGCAGGTGAGCCTGGATCCTGCCCAGGTGGGCCTGGGGCAGCACCGTGCAGTGGCAGGGCTGGGGGAGCAGTGCTGGCCTCGGCTCCGTGCCATGGCTGGGATGAAGCTGGCTCAAGATGACAGTGGCACCTGGGACTGCCTGTCCTCCAGACCAGCACTTGTGGGGCTGAGTGTGTGGTCCTGGTGGGAGAAGACACTGAAATCTTGCCCATCAGATAAGCACACAGGGAGAAGGATGCTGGCAACCACAGGGAGTGTCTTACCTGCGTGTCCTCTGTGCCTGTTTCCCTGCTTCTACCTCAAAATCCCTAACATTGATCCTTCTTAAGGGACAGGGACATCTATTATTGTTTGGAAAGCACTTGGGAAGTAACAGTGTGGTCTCAACAGCATCCCCCTCCCTGTGTTAGAGGCTCACCCCCACTGCCACCCACAGAGCCCAGACCCAGCAATACCCAGTGCTGCGGGAGCACCGCAGCCCTGGGAGCACTCTGAGCCCAGGGGACCGGAGCAGCTCAGCACAGGAGCTCAGAGGAGCTGAGCCAGCAGCAGCAGGGCCCTGCTGGGGCGAGGGGCAGCGGCTCGGCTGTGCTCAGGTATGATTCATTCCCCCTTCTGCAGCACGGTTTATGTAAAGCAGCTCTGTATAAATTGCCAGCTGATCTGTAATGTGCTCCTGGCTTCTAATTAGTGATGCTTCTGCTGAAGCTTTGGGGTCTGGCAGAGGTGAGGGAGGCTGGTTCGTGGCTGGATGAGTTGCTGACAGCTCTCAGGGGGGAGGTGTTGGGCTGTCACAGCCATTCCTTTACCTGGGCTGTAGCAGCTGGAGGTGGTGGCTGGTAGGTCTGGGGGCTGAAATCAGCACCCCAGGATTCTTGGTCTACTTCTGACTCGTACGTGGACTAGCTTGTCTGTCCTGCATCAGGCAGATCTGGGCAGCACCTGCCCTGGGCTGGAGAGCATCCATCCCCTGTCTCCCCGTGCCTTCCCCTTGATGCCATGACTCACAGCAAAGCCACATGTTCCTGAGCACCAAGGTGGCTTCTCTAGCCCCACCAGCCCATTCTGCCCCCAGGACTAACTCTCCTTCATTCCTAATCCTGATGACATGTGGCACATTGCCCTGTTTTCGCCCACCAGCTCTTCTTGACAGATGCTGTTGGCTTTATCCAATCTGCAGTGGCTGCTCCTGCCATGCTTGGGCAGGTGGATACATCCAGGTAAAGCTCCTACGTGTGTAATTGTCACCGTGGTGGATATTGAAAGGAGCATGTACCAGCACCACAGAGGCACTTGTCACAGGGGCTGCTGCCTTCCTGCATCTGTGCAGGGCATCTAGGATTTCCCAGCCCCTCTTCCCTGCTGGGGACCAGTTTGGGAGGGGTGGCTGTAATGGCAGGGCAGGATTCTCCAGGCAGTCCCCAGATCTCAGGAGATAAGCACCCCCAGCATCCTTTCAGATGGGGCTGGAGCCCTCATCCCTGCAGGGTGGCAGGAGCTCCTCCTGGGCAGGTGGGAAGAGGCAGGAACTGCCAAATGCCACTGAGGAGGTGCTACAGCAACCAGCAGCACCTGTTCCCACTGCCCAGCCCCATTCCTGGCTCAGCCCTGCTCATCCTGGTGTCCACACCATGCCTGGGGCTGCTGCAGAGCACTGTCAATGCCCACCTCTCACCCCTCCTGAAATGGGATCTTCTCCATTCCAGCTGAGCTTTGACACCAGATCAAAGGAGAGTGAGGTGGTGGGGATGGTGTTGGTGCCAGGCTCTGCTCTACGGGCATCAGGATCATGCCTCTTCCTCCGGCTGTGAGTGGGGGAAAGCTGGGGTTTGGGTTTCTTGTTGGGTTTCTTTTAAGGCAAACCTCATCCTTTACATCAAAGTAGGATTTTTTCTCAAGAATGTAAAGAATGACCCTGGAAGGTCTGAACAACTCTTTGCCGGCGACTGGAGAGACAAGAGCCCTCTCCAGAAAGCTGTCTCCACCCCATCCCCAGCAACAGCAATTCATAAGCTGAAAAATAAATCAGTAACCAGTTAATGAATTTAAGATGTCTGTGTTTAAAATGTATTGGGAAAAAACTGTTAGCTGGTTGGTGCTGGCCTAATTACTGTGAGGAAAGGCAGGGAGCTCTCAGTTCTGAGAAATAGATTTTTTCTCTTTCTTTGGAGGTATTTTGTTTGGTTGAGGGAGAGGAGAGGAGAGGAGAGGAGAGGAGAGGAGAGGAGAGGAGAGGAGAGGAGAGGAGAGGAGAGGAGAGGAGAGGAGAGGAGAGGAGAGGAGAGGAGAGGAGAGGAGAGGAGAGGAGAGGAGAGGAGAGGAGAGGAGAGGAGAGGAGAGGAGAGGAGAGGAGAGGAGAGGAGAGGAGAGGAGAGGAGAGGAGAGGAGAGGCGAGGAGGGAAGAGGAGAGGAGAGGAGAGGAGAGGAGAGGAGAGGAGAGGAGAGGAGAGGAGAGGAGAGGATTTGCTTTAGCAATGTGTGTAGGTTCAAAGTTCCCCCCAGCTCTGTCCCTCATCCCCCTGGGAACTCTGTCAAATCACTCCTGTCTCCTTTGCTGCCCAGCCTGGTGCTGGCTGAGCGTTGGGAGCAGGTTGTGCTGGCACATTAAAGGAGGACAGGAGGCAGTGGATGTGATACTTCTGAGTGTGTGGCAGGGTTGGCACACAGCCTCGGTGCCTGGTCATATGCCCAAGTCTGGGTGTCCCAGCTCCCCAGGCTTGTCCTCCCTTGCTCCTGCAGCAGGGCCAGGCTGTGGTGGCATGTTCAGCCCCAGGCTGGGGATGCCACCCTCGGCACAGGAGCTCTGGGGGTTCTGCATGCCAGAGGGAGGCAGAAGGCTGAGGGTCTCTGTGCCTCCTCAGCCAATCTCAGCCTGTGTGCCTGTGTGCCACTGGGTGTGGAGACAGGGCAGGTGTGCCCTGTGCCAGCAGCTCTCCCCTGGACAGGGCTGGGATGGATTGGAATGTGCAGCACGGTCCTGGAGCCTGCGGATGTGCTTGTCTCAGGGGCTGGGAGCGACACTGGAGCACCCCACCTGCTGGGAAGGGGTTTGGTCAGCACAGACAGGTCCTTCAGTTGAATTTGCTCCCACACATTTCTGTTTCCTCTTCCAAAACCTCTCCCATGTCATGATTTCCATGTCAGTCCTCCTCAGGGAAGCTGTTCTGGTGTTTGGGAGCTCCAGCTGGGAGGCCACAGGAGCTCCAGAGTTTCTCAGAAGGAGTATGTGGCCTTTGATTCAGTCTGCTTTGGTTCTCTTCACCGACGTGTCCCTGGCTGTTTCTCCAGTGTTGGCTGTCACCAGTTGGAGCCTGGGGAGGTGATTTTGCTGCACAGGGAGCAGAACCTGGCTCTCTCAGCCTGCCAGGCTGCAGCTCCAGGTTGGCTGACATGGACCTGTGCTGGTCCTGCTGAGCAATACCAAACCTGCTGCTGTTCTTCCACTTCCCACCCCCAGGACTGGTGCCACGGCTGGGAGCACCCTCCTTTCAGCACCGAGCACCTCCTGGCGTTGTGCCCTGGGTGTGCCACTGGAGCCAGGGCTGAAGTGCCATTAACACCTTTCCTCTCCCCTCCCCAGGTCGGAGAGCAGCCTCGCTAGGTTTGCCCACCGCTTGTCGGTGAAGCAGAAGCAGGAGAAGAGAAGGAAAGCTGAGTATGGCTCAGCCGAGCTGTCTGCCTTCCGGCCCAGGTCTCTGAGCATTGAATGGTAAGAGCTGCAGGACAGGACTGGGGGAAGAGGCTTCTGCCTCTCCAGTCACCCTCCTGTCCCCTTTTCCCGCTGCTGCCATTGTCAAAGCAATGTCCTGTGGGACAACAGTCCTCCAAACCCCTCCACTTGCTGCAGAGCCTCCCCCAAGGTATCAAACCAGAGCATCCTGCAGCTGAAGGTCTGTCAGGGCTCATGTGGGTAATGGGAGTGTTTGCTGAGCTGGGGCACACGAGCACACAGCCTCTGGCAAACCCCACCACTTCCCCCTTCCCCTTCCCCTTCCCCTTCCCCTTCCCCTTCCCCTTCCCCTTCCCCTTCCCCTTCCCCTTCCCCTTCCCCTTCCCCTTCCCCTTCCCCTTCCCCTTCCCCTTCCCCTTCCCCTTCCCCTTCCCCTTCCCCTTCCCCATAGGGCTGGGAGCTGTTGGAGGATGCATCCCCCCTCACTGCCCAGTGCTCCTCCATGGGATCAGCCGGAGCTGGGATCTGCAGTGGGGTGTCCTCAGCTGCTGTGGGAGCTTTGCCATCTGCAGGGACATTTTCAGGGGCTGCCCTCTGTCACCAGGGCCGGAGCGAGCAGTGAGAGGGTCCCGGGCTGTTCCAGCCTGAGCCACCCTGCGGGACACGGTGCTCCCTCCCTCCCTCCCTCCCTCCCTCCCCTCTGCTGCACTGCCTGGAGCCCCTGGTGTGAGCACAGGGCTGAAGGAGCTGTCCCCACTCGAGCAGGGGGTCATTCATCCTGGGCTTCTGAGCTCTGCTGCAGCAGTCTTGGAAGGAGATCATAGCCAGCCATCCCAGCGCTAGAGGTGACCTGCTAAGGATATTTAAAGGACCTGGAAATTGCATTGTGTTCTGCTCCCTTAGATGGATAAAGGAGGGTAAAACTTAAAAAAAAAAAAAAAAAATCTTAGAAATTGCAAGAATGTCAAGTTTGGTGTTCAATTTCCCTGCTTTTTTTTGAGATCTTTCTGGCACTTATTGTGTGTTCTAGCACTTCAGTGTGAGGCTGTGGAACCCTCCTCAAAGGCTTCCTCTATCTGTGAGGTTCCTTGAGCATCAAAGCTCTCCAGGTATTAATGAACCAGACAAAGAATTCAGGATATCTGGGGACAGACTGCTTTCTTCTCCACTTACATAACTTTCTTCCCTTTGCTAAGAGGATGTGATGAGGAAACCTGGTCTGCAATTACTCTCAATCTCCTAAAGAGACAAATATGTGAATTTGTAATGTATCAAATAGAGAAACAACAGCGAGCTCATTAAAAACAATCAGAGCTTGTCTTTATTCATAACAAAGAAGCATGAGAAACCACTAAATCTCTTTCCTCTCTAAATGTGTCTTTGAAGCCCCCAGGTCCCAGTTTAGCCCTGTTGGGGGATATTTGTGGTACATTTTCCCCCACTCCATAGTGTTTTCCTGGGGGAAACCATCTGTCTTGCATTTGGCACACCACCTTGTGCAGCAGCAACTCGCAGCAGTGGTAGACGATGCTCTTTTAGAGGGATTTTGTAAAGCAGTCTGGAAATGAGCTCTGCCTGAGGAGGAACTGCCTTTGCCTTTGGTTTGCCCTGTGCCATTGCACCAGAGCTTGGGGCTGTGAGGCTGAGGAAGACAGACGTGGTGTCCCCATCCTTCAGGGACACAGGCACAGTCAGGCAGGACTCCCACCCTGTACTGGGGGTTTTACCCATGGCTTGGAGACTTCCTGAGCTGGATCAGACATCGCCCTGGCAGCCAGGATCGGGTGGCTCGGGCTGCTGGAGCTCAGGTGCTGGCAGGGCACAGAGGAGGGGTCACCCCAGAGGGTCAAATGCTGAGGGGTGGCAGTGAGCTGAGGACCCTGCCTGCTGCCTGCTCCCATCCATCTCACATGCAGAGGTCCTCAAAGAAGCATTTGGAGATTTTTCCAGTCTCCTCTGCAGCTATGACCTGCTAAGGGATCTCCTGGCCTTTTCCTTGGTGTGAAACAGCTTTTCTTTGTGTTCCCTGTACATCACCAGGGATCTCTGCTCATCACAGCAGGATCAGCACCTTCAGTCACTCCAAACCATCCTGGGCTGCAGGTGAGGCTGCTCTTCAGTCCTCTGGCTGATGGGAAACTTAGATCATATCCTGGCAAATCTACAGATGCCTAACTTGTCTTCCAGAACAAATACCTACCCACATCAAGTCTGTCTGTATTTGCAACCCAGGGTTACAACTGCATCCTTTCACCTGCTTCTGCACAGAAATGAACACCCACACTGTGTGTGACAGGTTCAGCAAATCCCACATAGGTAGGGGTGGCATGGAAGAGCAATGGACCATGTTTTCCCAAATCAGCAGCTTCTGAGAATCCTGCCCATCTTGACCCCAAGGCTTGAAGGCAAAGGACAGCTCAATCTGCTGCTGCCTGTTGCCAAGCAGGAGGTAGAAAAGCATGACATCATCTATGTTCTTTGCCTTGAAAAGCTGGGTGTCAGTCTGGGGCAGGGATTAGAGGTTCCTGCTTGAAATTCCTACTAAAGCATCATCAGTACAACCCATCTTCACACAGGACAAGCTGCACCAGTTTTCCAGTGTTCCCAATTATTCAGGTGCTCAGGTAGGGGTGGATGGAGCTGAGGTAGAAGAGAAGGAGCTGCACAGGGTCACAGAGTCTGCCTGACACCATGTTCCTGCACTGAGCATAGCCAGGCAGGACAGGATACAGATGCCTTTACCTGCACTTGGCCCTTCTGCAGTGCCAGAAGCCCTGGGCCAGGAGGTGCAGTTCTTTGCTGCCACAGTGAATAAGGGGCTGGATGTCCCGTGCTGCTGCCAGGGCCAGGGATGCTCCCGAGGCAGAGCTCACAGTGTGTGTGTCCATCAGAGCACATCTCCCTGCCTCGGTGGCTGTGGCACTGATGGGTGCTGCTCCCCCAGGCACAAGGCAGCTCTATTTGCCATGGCACGTGTTCCTGTGCTGCTGCAGACCAGCAGAGCACGGCCCTGCTCCCCAGCCCGGCCAGCAGCGAGCGAAGCCCTGTTAGTTCCACTTATTAAAAACAAAATTGCTGGGGGGAAGGGAGAGAAGGCAGAGAAAAAGCGAAGTATTGAGAAAACACTTCTTTCATTCATACGTTGTTTACTGAAATAAATACTTCATTATTAGGCCTTTTTTAGGGTATTTTTTTTTTAAAGCCAGCACCACAAAGTCCCCAGTGTTTGGGCTTGTGAATGTGCTGGATCACCTCAGCCCATGGCTCCCCGTGCTGGTGTCCTGCTGCTGGGAGGTGCTGGAGAGGAGCTTTCCCAGTCTTTGGGAGAAACCTGGGAGCTGCACATGTCTGGTTTTGCCCAGGTTTGCTGATTCCCTTCTCTTTACTGGATGGTGTGTGCTGGGACACATGAAGTAAAACATGGTAACTGAGGCAAGGATTTGGAATTTTGTTTATTAAAGCTCTGCTTTCTGTGGTGTCTGGTCCTAACCTAGCTCCCAAGCCTAAACAGCACAAGGCTACTAAAGCACTCTTGAATTGAAGCCCACCACATTTTGCTGTTGGGGTGAAGAAAGTGAAAGCTTGTGACCTCAAACTGTCCTACAGCAACACCAAAACTCCAGCAATCCCTGTTCTCCCCAGCTGGAGTGAGCTGTGGCCTCCTCTCCTCCTGTGCCTGTTACCTGAGATATACTCCACATTTATCTTCCCTCTGAAGTGACTCTTAACCCAATGGAAGGGCTGCGATCCCTGGTTTGCTCCTGTGTGGGAGAGCTGGGAGCCTCTGTTCCCTCACATCCTCTGCTCCATTGCTTATTTGAAGTTTCAGCCCTGGTAGGTTTGTCCTTCTGAAATCCTTTTGTCCCTTCCTTTTCCTTTTAAGCTCTAGCTCTGGCTTTCCTTCATCTGTTTGTTCCTGGGTTTGCTTCCCCTCCACGTTCCTTTTCCCATACTCACCACTTGTTCACCTGATTTCCCTCAGTTTTCTTCTTCATTTCTTACTCACTGCTTTTTCTCTTTGGGCTCTTGTGTTTTCCCTGTCAGCCAGCCTCCCTGTGATCCATGGTTGGAATAGCCTATTCCCATGGCAGCTGAGGAAAAATGCAGCGCATTCCTGTCTCGCCCCGTGCCGTTATCTCGGTTCTGCTCCTTGGCTGCCCACCACGAGGCTGAAGCCGTGCTGGCAGCAGCGTGTCTGTTCTTGGCGACAGGCGGCTGCCTCGGGCTCAGCCCTGCCTGCAGCTTGTTTTCCTGCCTGACCCTTGGCAGGGCTCTGGGTCCCAGCTCCTCGCTGCTGAAGCTGGGATGCACAGGGAGCTGTGTGCCAGCAGCCGCCGTGCAGAGACTGCACGGGCCCGGGTGGAAGGTGCCAGGTGAGCAGGAGCCACCGGACATGGGAACCTCGCTGGCACCATCTGGATGGTGGAGGTGGCACACGTGACAGCTGCTGCACTCTGCCTTGTGCTTTGGGTTTGGTTATAAAGAAATTTTTTAAGGGAACTGTTTTCATGAAAGTTATTTAAAGTGTCATAGTGTAATATTTCCCCTTTGAGTGGTGTGGAGGTTCTCCCTGTATGGCTGGGCATGGAATCCCTGCTGTGGAAATGCCTCCTAGCATTGGTGCTGTCTCTGCTGCAGGCAGATGACCTGTCCCCATCCATGGGGTCCTCACCTCCTGGCACCATGGTCCTGGTGGAGCTGCAGGGCTCAGGGGAGGTGCCGAGCTGCCGACTGATCCATCCCATTGTTCCTGATCCAGTGCATGGGAGTGCTGCTATTGCACAGCCCACTGAGAGCCTGGTGCTGTTCCCAAAGCTGTCCACAGTTGTGTGGGACTGTCCCCAGGACTCTCTGTGTGACATTTGTCCCTTTGCCAGAGTCAGCCAGCACAGAGAGAGTTGTCATCAACTTTTTGGGAAGCAAAGAGTAGCAGCAGCATGAAGACGGCAGGCTCAGAGCTCCTCCAGGTTTCACAGCCCTACTCAAGCTGTCTCACTCCAGAGAAGTCCTGGAGGTCTTTCTCTCCCCAGACCAGGAAGCTCTTAGCCTGAGTGAGGGAAAACAAGGCAAATGAGGCCCTGATCCTTGCAGTGGAGGAGGAGGAATGGGAAAGCCTGGGAGCTGTGGGGGCATGTGGGAGCAAGGAGATGCTCTGGACAGGCTGAGCTGCGGGCACTGCATTAGTAGCACTTTCTGTGGCCAAGCTGACCTTGCTGAGGGCGTCATGGTCCCCATGCCGGCGGTGCCAGCCACGGATCCGAGGTGAAACACAGCCCCCAGCTCGGCTGGGCCCAGCACAGGTCCCGGCGCGGTGTTGAAACGAAACGCGAGGCGCTTTGTCTCAACTGGGAGCTCTTTAAGCCCTGGCTCGGGAACAATGGCCAAGCTATGGGGTCATTTGTTCTGGTATTTCAGCAGCTCCTCATGATTTATGGGATGTTTTGTTCTGCTGCTTGTCTTAGCTTCCCCCTCTCCACCCTCCCCGTCTCCATCCCTTCTCCATTTCAGCTCCTCCTCCCCCTGCTCCCAATTCCCCTAATAGCTGTGGAGCCTCTGTGTGCCTTATGAAGTCATGGTATCTGTGACTTATTGAATTAGCTGGATGGGAGCTGGACCTGCACGCTGTGCCGGGCGCTGCCGGGGTGCCGGGGCTCCGGGGGAGCCAGCCCGTGCAGGGCCTCTTGCCCAGGGCTCCGTGCAGCCGGAGCTTCCCCATGTGGCAGATGGACGTTGCCATCAGCAGAACAATGCAAAGTTGGTTTAGAGGCAATAAATGTTGTCAAGAGGAGCTGCAGCCCCAGTGAACAAGGAGGGCTCTGTCTGCAGAGATACTCCTGTGCCAGGGGCTGTCCTGGTGCTGCCATCCTCCCACCTCACCTCTCTGGGAGCGAGGTGGGTGCCACTTAGGGCGCCTCAGAGTCCCTGGTGTTGAACTATACATGGGCAGTGTGGTTTAAGAGCTTGGGTGTGTCCCCAGCTCTGGGGCCATGGCCAGTGCCTCTGGATGTACTGGGGGGAGCAGGGGTTCACATCCCCCTCCCCAGAGCTGGAGGGACAATGATTTAACAGTGACTGTGAGGGACATGCTGATGGGGGTGGGGGGGAGAGAGCCCTCCAAGTATCTCCCTGAAAGTCCGGTTAACCTCAGGAAAGCATCGCAGGAATAATTTACCTGTGAATGATCACTTCTTATCCTCATGTTCTGAGTTGCCTGCAGGCAGGCAGAGGCTGGAGGGCAGCTGCTGGTCCCAGTGGGACTGACGTGGTGCTGCAGCCAGTCCTTAGCCCAGAGGCAGCTTTGGCAGAGGAGCCACGGCCCCTGCAGCTCCGCTTCTGCTGCCTCATGCTGCCAGCAGGAAGGAAAGACCTTGTGCCTCCCCTCCTGGTGCCACAAGCCTCTGGGAGCCCAGTTTTCCTCCTCTTCTCAGGAGAGGCAGCTCAGCTTGTGATTACGATGGAGTTGGAGAGGTTGGGAGCAGAGCGAGGCCTGGACCCTCTTTGTGCTGCTGCAGGCTCCAGCAGGTCCAGCACTCTCATCTTCATTTGTTTCTCATATCACTGCAGTGGGAGAAATTGAGCCCTCTGGAGAAGCAACAGAAGGAAACTGTTCAGAGAAGACTGACATCCAGGTTCTCCTTATGTGGGACCAGAGCCTTCAGCCAGGTCCCTTCCTCACTGAGAGCACAGGCAACAAATAACATTTAAAACACAGATATAAAGTATTGTACCGATTTGGTGCTCTGGCCGCTTCCCTCTGCTGGTAGCTGATACCTCCAATAAGGTTATTTCTCAGTCTATTACCCTCAGCACACCTTAATTTCTCTCAAATAGCCCAATTGCCTGATTTGTTTTGTTTTATTGTCATCATCCCTCTGCCATTTCCCATGGCCACAATCTGCAAAGCAGGATGGATGCCTTGGTCCCTGCTGAAGAGTGTGGAGGATGCTCTTCATCCTGCAGGATCTCCACTGGTTCTTCTCTATGAACTTGCCTCTGCCTGGAAGGTGCCAGTGGATTTCCACAGCAGGCAGCCCAATCCCAATGGATATACTGGGGGAATTGCAGAGATGTCACAATCCTTGTTATGAAAAGGAAACCTGATGGGTATCTAAATCTCAGTGCAAGTCAAACCTTTCCACACCACCTGGTATTCCATAGAGTCATACATAGGAAGCTTTGGGTTGGAAGGGACCTTAAAGCTCATTTCGTTCCACCCTCTGCCATGGGCAGGGACACCTTCCACCATCCCAGGTTGCTCCAAACCCCATCCAACCTGACCTTGGACACTTCCAGGGATCCAGGGGCAGCCACAGCTTCTCTGGGCACCCTGTGCCAGGGCCTCTCCACTCACAGGGAGCAATTCCTTCCCAATATCCAGCCTAAACCTTCTGGTGTGAAGCCATTCCCCCTTATTTATCACTACATAGTTGCAATGCACTGGATTTAGAAGGTCTTTGCTCTCCCAGTCCCCTTATCCAGCACACAAAAGTATCTAAGTATGTTTCTTTTAATGGGAATTTCCATAATAGTCCTGGTTTCCTACTACTGGTCAGGTCTTCAGATCTCCAGCCATGAACCTCCTTCTCCATGAGCCAGTTTGGACTTGGGGAAGGGTAGTGTGGAGGAATTGTGTGTCTAGAGCAGCTCCAGCAAGGGCAGCAGCACACTCCAGTTCTGGAATGCCAGGCTTCATTCTGGAATGCCAGGCTTCATTTCCCTCTATCCCTGGGAGCAGAAGGGATCATTGGTCCTGCTGCTGATGCTTCTGGAGACACTGGGTCAGGAAACACAGAAACATGGACATGTCCAGATAGTCCTGACAGCTGACACTTCCAAGGTACTCCAGTAATTTTAATCCTTCCTTGTCCCTTGAGCAGTGGCAGTCACTGTTGGGCAGGTTTCCTCTTCTCTTAGGTAGTTTCCTCTGGCAGAGACAATTCTGCCTTCCAGGGCTTCAGGAACCTCCTGTTTATCTTCCTGGAGAGTGTCTCACAGTGCCAGGTCGATATTGGATCTACTGGCTTGGATGCTGGCAGGAGCCAGTGCTCTGTGGAGAGGCCAAATGGGAGGGAGGAGTCATCCCAGGAGAGTGGGACAAGGAGGACCATGTCCTTGGATGTGCTGGGATCTCTTTCCACCTTTGATGGAGTCTTACTGCACACTGACTCTTCCCCATCCCTCGTACTCACCCTTCCTGTGTGGGCTGAATGCTGTTCAGGGAAGTTGTGAGCCCAAGTGGTCTCCACATCTGCGGAGCCTTATGTCTGGTATAGGTCAGAGAGTGAACTTATGTGCCCACTGAGCAGCTGAGGACAAGACCTGGGCCTCGTCCCTCAGCTTCTCACTCTTTAAAAGGAGCATGGCAATGTTGACCTCCTTTTTCAGGCACTTTGGTATTCTTGCCCATGGAGAGGGACAGGAACAAGATGATCTTTCAGGTCCTTTCCAACCCAAACATTTCCAGGATCCTCTGACTCTATGAGAGCTGCTGTTGAAGGAACTGCTGTTGCTGTAGGATGCCTGGCATCTGGAGTCTCATGCTGGCTATCCCCCAGACCCATGGCTGACTTGTGGGCTTGCTCTGAACTCCAGCCTGGCAGGTCAAGCTTTCCTGGTAGGCTTTGTACATCAGCTTGTGCTGACACTGTAGTTAAGAGCCCCAAGGTCAAGGTTTCTGCACTGGAAGCAGACTCTAGAGAGGCTAAAACTTCTGCTCAGGGAGCAGGTTCTTTAAAAAATGTATTTTTTTCATTCCCAAACAGTATTCTCATTCCCAAGCATCTTCACTGGGGAGGAGGAGGCAGTTACTGTGGTCAGAGGCAATGACAGTAGCAGAGGTGATCTGAGCAGATCCAAGCAGGTATAATCTTAACCCAAATTCTTTTGGTTTTAAATGTCACTGTGCACCAGGTCCTGGCGTTGTTGGGTGATCACAACACCTGTGTGCTGGAGACACCAGCCCCTGCAAGCCTGGTCTGTGTCAGAGGACACCAGTCCTGAAAGAGAGACCCATCAGAGATTCCTGGGGGATCAGTCCCTGCTGTCCAGTGTCAGGAACCAGCCGCAAGGGCAGAGGCACCTGGTGAGGCTGGGCTGGATTGTGGTCCTGGGAGGGGCCGCTCCACCTCTGGATCTCCTTGGGAAGTGGGACTGGGCGAAGGCCAGGGGTTTGCTGGTGCAGGTTCTTCGAGGTCTGACAGGTGCCTTGTCCCTGCCTATGCCCCCATCCTGCTGCTCCATCCTCCCTGCCCGAGCTGGGCTCCAGAGCCAAGTCCTGCTGTGCCCACAGGTCTGTGTGGGCAGGCAGCCTGGACTAGGTTTGCTGAAATCCCTCAAAGCACCGGGCCAAATCCTGGGAAGCAAGGAGGCTGCTTCTGGACATACATAAGCTGCTGTGACATTTAGTCAGTGCTCCTGCTTTCCCTGTCTGTGCCTGGTGTCCTGCTGCTGTCCAGCTGGGGTCTGAAGGAACCTCAGTGGTGAGCACACTCCTCCTGGAGCTCTTTGAGTGAGGAGGTGGAATTCCCGGCAGAGCGCTTGCCTGATCTCTTTGCAAGTGGAAGATGATTTCTGCCAAGAGATCCCATCCTCCCAGTGCAGTCCTGGCCCTGCTCTGCCCCGGTCATGAGCTGTGGAAGGCTCGTGGCAGGCAGGAAAGTTTTGCTTATGGAGTAGAGCTCAGCTCGGGTGAACTTCACATGAACTCCAAATTTCTTTGGCCGTTTCCTTTCCTGATGATGCAGGCAGGTCAGGATCAGGATCCTGCACTGCACAGAGACCCAAAGGCTGCCTTCCTTGTGCACCAGCATGATCACCTCATCCTTCTGAAGCACAGGGAAAGCTTCAATCTCTGCTCTTTGTGAGCAGGCACAGAACCCAGGGAACAGCTGGAGTTGTGCCAGGGGAGGGTCACACTGGATCTCTCAAAAACATTCTTCCCCAGAGGTGCTGGCACTGCCCAGGCTCCCCAGGGAATGGGCACAGCCCCAAGGCTGCCAGAGCTCCAGGAGTGTTTGGATAATGATCTCAGGCACAGGGTGGGATTGTTGGGCTGTCTGTGCGGGGCCAGGGGTTGGACTTGTGACCTTTGTGGGTCCCTTCCAGCTCTGGCTACTCCAGGCCTCTGTAATTCTTGGTATTCAGGCAGGAGCACCAGCAGAGAGATGGAGCTGTTCCTGTGTTACACTGGGACTTTGCTGCTGTAACTTTTGCTCTCCCTGGTCTGAGGGGACAGTGGGCACCCCATCCCAGCACCAGGGCTTTAGTGGCCTGCTCAGGGTCACCCAGCTGCTCTGTGAGGAGTTAAATCCCACTCCTCATGATGCTCCCACACTTTACCTGGAGATCACTCTTGTTACCTCCCTTGTCTGCATTCAGACCACAGAAAAATTGGGGTAATGGAGCAAGGGAGGCCCTGAGGGCTGAGGGCTTGTTGGATCAGTGATGGGAAGGTGTGATTGCAGTGTGAGCCACCCATGTGAACACGGGGACAAGCTGTAGCATCCTAGGCCAGCATGTGGCAGGGCATGGTGGGCACAGTGGGGTTTTCCAGGTGTGTGCGCATCCTGATCCTGAGGAAGATCTTGCAGCACGTGTGAAAAGCAGGGTGAGGAGCATGGTGGGAAGAGCTGGGTGTCTGAGGAACAAGAGGGTGTCACCCCTTACCTCACTGCTTAGGGATGAGGAGGGGGAGGAAGGAGGCAGAAGCACCCACCATGTGCTGGGGCCACCAGCTCTGGAGACGTTTCGCAGCCTCTTGGTGGTGCAGGGGCCCAAGCTGGCTGTGTGTGTCTCAAAGGTCCTGCTTGGTGTAACTGTGTGAGCAGGGATGTCCCAAGGGCTTTGGGAGATCTTGGAGGTGCTGTCTCCTCTCACCCCCCTGCCACCTCCCATCTCCAGGGTCACTGCAGCTGTTGGCTCCTGCCACCCCTGCTCTTTGGAGCTGCAGGGAAGTCATCCCTGTGAGCTGCATGGAGGGATAAGGAGGGCACCACAGATTAGGGCTGTACAGCACTTCCCAGAGGAAGTTTGTTTGCTCTTACCTTTGCCAGGCTGTAACTGTTTGGGCTGGATTGTTCCATGCTTTTCTGCCTGAGGCTGAACTTTCTCTTTTTTTTCCCTCTATTTTCCCAATTTTATGCAGAAGGTTGGGGAAAAACGGTAGCTTTGCCAATTTCTTTTTTTTTTTTTTTCCTCCCGTCTCTTTATTTGAGGGCTTCTGGTGTCTCCACTCTTTGAAAAAGAGACTTGAAATTTGGCAGGGATGATGCATTCCTGCTGGAAATCAACACAGATTGGTCAAATGCTTAGCCACTGGAAAGCATGGCTGGGCATGTCTGGAGGAGCTCTTCAGGGACCAGCTGCTGGTGTCCCCATTTGCAAAGGGACTCTGGCCATGCTGTGTCCTCCTGTCCCTTTCTCTAAGGGCACCTTGCCCACACAAGTCCAGGTCAGGAGTGGTGACTGAAGGATCTGTTTCCCAAAAACAAGTCTCAAAATCAGTTTACCCAAGGCAATGTTGCTTTTATCCCCATTTCCCCTGCATGGCACTGGCTGTGGGTATCACCTGCCTCTCACCCTCAGCAGAGAGAAGCAGAGCTCAGGCCAGCTTGGGCAGTGCCTTGTGAGGGGAGGAGAAGCTGAGGAAATGCTCCTGTCATGTGAGACCTGGGAAAGGGTGTTTGTAGACCTGCCTGTTCCATGGGTGAGCTCAGCAGTATCACATCCATGTGTGGAAGGACAGAATCACAGAATCATCACAGCTGGGAAAGACATTCAAGGCCATCAAGTCCAGGTCCTGGTAGGTGGAGGATTGACCTAGTGATGACTACGGTTTTCAAAGTTGCTCCTTTATATTAGAATGGAAACTTTTTCTAATTGCTGTCCTCGGGGCTTTGGAAATTCCTCCACGGACTGTGTTATCTTCAGCTGGAGTTTCTCTATTTTATGGTACCTCAGAGCTTTCTGCAGAGAGAGGAATGACACATGAGATGGGAAAGCTCTGGTCTGACGAAGGAGCAGGCAAGCCCCAGCTGGAAGGAGGTTACTGTCCCCAGTTAGTGCTGGGGTTACAAGAGTGCTTGGGCACTTGTAGGGTGCTTTCTAGCAAAATGGTGGAAAAAGCTGACTTCTCTTCTTGTACTGCAGGCTTTGGACCCTGGCTCCATGGAGATGCTGTTGTAGTTGGGTGGCAGTGACCCAGCCCCTCTGGTGTTGCTCATGAGTTGGGTGGTGCTGGCATGAGTCCAGCTCCAGGGGAACGTGGTGGGGTGGTCAGAGAAGATCCTGGTGGGTGCTGGCCAGGGAGCTGATCTGGAGCAAGCAAATGCAGCATGAAGCTGTGCCAGGTAAGGAGTTTGCCAGGCTGGAACATGCTGGTCCAGGGAGATCCCAGTGGGAGAGGCTGTTCCTGCTCTGTTGTTGGGACAGTCTGTGGGCAGTGGCCAGCGTGCCCAGCACTGCTGGCTGGCTCCTGCTGGGTGCCCTCCAGTGGGTTTCTGACTCCAATAACGCTTACCAGCTGGGCAGCAGCTCTGGAGCCGGGTGTGTGTGTTCGTCTGTTCTTCCATTGTGACCATTGTCTCCTCCTCCCTGCCGAGATCATTGGCTGTGGGCTCCCTTTTGTAACCTCTTTGGGTGCAGCTCTGGAAGTCTTCAGCCTGGTTTCCTTCAGAATGCTGGTCCCATCTGGCTGGACGTCTTGGGTGGGACAATGGAATGGAGGTGGGTTTCCACCAGAAAGAACATGCCAGTGATGGACTGGAGGACTGGGAAGTACAGGTGGGATGTAGGTGGCTGAGGATGGAGGCCAGCTAGAGGCATGGGGGAGTAAGCTCAGGGCACCTCCAGAAGACCTTCTTGGGCGATTTTTCTACCATTTGATGGTTCTGGAGAAGAGGTGGCTTCCACCAGGAGGCGCATCCTGGTGGCACCAGGTGGCGCAGGAGGTTAAAGGATTCGGTTCTCTGCAAGTCTGGGTGGAAATGGATTGCCTCTCACTGCTGTGATGAGTGTGCAGGTCTCAGCACATGGAGCTGTGCCCCCATACCAGGCCAGCCTCAGCCCCAGGGCGAGACAGTGGGCATGGGGCTCCCTGGAGCCCGGTTTCCAGCAGAACCAGGAGCTGACCCAAACTTCGAACCCTAGTGGGGGGCCTGAGTGTGGACCCCACCATGCCAGAAAGAGGCACAGTGATGTGGAGGAGCCACACTCAGAGGGAGAGCTGGGTGCTGTCAGGGGAGTGACGAGACAGTGGAACGTTACCCAGGGGTGAGGCCATGACAAAACACATGACATCCCTCTGGCACAAGCTCAAGCTATGTTGGGCACAGAAAGGTGAGTGCTTCTTCCTGGCTCCTGGAAGGTCCCGGGGTTTTTGGTGGGGTGCAGGTACATGGAAACAGCCCTCAGAGCAGCTGGGACACTGCCATCCCAGCCCCCTTCCTTCTCCCATTGGAACACCTCTGGCCCCATGGGCTCTGCCAGCCCCCTGCCCTGCCCTGCTCCCTGCTCCCCCCCTCAGAAGTGTGTGTCAGGACACAAGGACGGGAACAGGACCAGCCTTGGGTGAGTGTGACCTTTCATCCCTTCTCACTCTTCCCAGCAAGCCAGTTGTGCTCTGGGCATCTCCGTGCTGAGCATCTACCTCCCGCTCTTGTTGGATCCAAAGTGGGCCCCTGTGAACCCACAAGGATACATTTTCTGCCTTCTTTTGCTTTCAGTGATCTTTAATTTCGGTCATCTTATGACTCAGCTCCTGCATTTGATCCCCTGGAGCATGGTTTGCACACATGCAGCTGTGGCAGTAGTGCTGCTCATTCCTGGCAGGCCCAGCTGGGATAGGGTTTCCTCCTGACAGAGG
Organism: Pseudopodoces humilis; assembly: GCF_049639895.1. Taxonomy (NCBI): domain Eukaryota; kingdom Metazoa; phylum Chordata; class Aves; order Passeriformes; family Paridae; genus Pseudopodoces; species Pseudopodoces humilis. The sequence goes on along the minus strand of NC_142217.1, from coordinate 2,583,966 downwards.
GGCAGCGAATCCCCATGGCTCATCTGCTTCCCCACGTGGAAGTCTGATTTAATCAGGGTGGTGTTAGTAGCTTGGAGGTGTCTCTTAGGGCTCTGCTGACCATCTCCAGCATCTGGGCTTGTGAGATCCTGGCAGGACAGCAGTGGAGAAGAGCAGGTGCTCTCTGGTCCCTCTGTCTGCCTGTCCACCCATCCCTACCTGCGAAGGTCTGGCTGGTTGCTGGTGCTGGAAGCATCAGGCACATGTGGGTGTGGGTGTGAGCACTGGTTCTGGCAGTGGGTGTGGGACAAGGTCAGCAGAAGGTGATACCACAGAGCTCCCATGGAGGGCACTCTGGGCACTGACCTTTAGCTCCTGCCCCTTCTTGCTGCCTGTTCCCTGCGAGCAGCTCTGGTCTGGAGCAGCTCCTGACTCAGCAAGGAGCAGCCAGGCATGGTGCTGAGCTCCCTCTGGGGTGCTGGGCCAGGCAAGCACAAGGTAACAAACCTCTGCAGAGGTTTGCAGGGAACAGGGGTTTATGGAGTGCAGGGATTTGCTGGGCACAGGTACTTGTAGAACATGGCTTGTCAGGGGACCACATTTTTCAGGAGATGGGGTTTTCAGGGGACAGGGGTTTGCAGGGGACAGGGGTTTGCAGGGGACAGGGGTTTGCAGGAGACAGGGGTTTGCAGGGGACAGGGGTTTGCAGGGGACAGGGGTTTGCAGGGGACAGGGGTTTGCAGGGGACAGGGGTTTGCAGGGGACAGGGATTTGCAGGGGACAGGGATTTGCAGGGCTTTGCAAGGGCAGCAGTTCACAGGGAATAGAAGTTTGCAGGGTGGCTGCAAGCTCCCACCGAGCCAGGCCCCAGGGCTGTGCGCTTTGGCTCTTGGCACCAGAGTTCTGGCTCTGTCTGCCTCCTCCCTGACACTGCCAGAGTTTTTGGGTGGTCACAGGGCTGTGATCACAACCACCACTGCCTGTTGTGTAGTGGGTACCTGGCACTGGGCTGACCACACTGGGCTTCCCCAGGAACTTTGATCATGACTTGGGGCAGCCTGTCCTGCTCTGTCCTGTCTCCATCAGGTTCCAGTTAAAACCAAATACATTCTCCAGCCTAAGCTGCACAACCATTTGAGCCTTTCCAAAAATGAAACAAATACCCACGGACTGCAATTCGAATTGCAGCTCAATTAGGGCTTGTTCCCAGTGCGATCATAAAACCTCCAGTACGAAAACAAACAACCCAACCAAACCACATCCAAGCCTGACAGCATCCTCTGGAATGCCTTTAAAATAACAAGGAGGGCAGAGGAAGATGAAAGCAGTGTGGCCAGCGGGAAGAAGGCTCTCTGGCCCTGAGGGGCAGCCTGGAGGTGGGCTGAGCAGGTGTGGGGCAGGGCAGTTTGGGATGGGGAGAACACAGAAGGATGTGATGGAGATGGGCTCGATGGGTACCATGGAGATGTAGACCAGTGTGGAAGTGATGAGCATGACAGAAATGGGGCAGCCTGGGGCCTGGGGTTGGGCTGATAATGGGAGGATTTCCCAGGGCAAGGAAGAGGAAGCTGTAGAGGTGGTTTGGAGCGTGGTGGCTGTTCTGGGAGAGGCTGCGGTGTGTGAGCAGGGCGGGGGGAGCGCAGGAGCCGGGGCTGGAATGCGTGTCCCGTGTAACCCTGGCTTGCACCACGTCCAGCCAGTCTGGTGCCGCGCTTCGGGTTTCACGGCGGACTCTAAACCCGGCCATATTTAGCGTGAGCCTCACTGGCCTGTCAGGGAGGGGAAGCCGCAGCACAACTAATAAAAAAAGCCAAACAAAAACAATGTAATTAAAGAGACTCAGCACTGTGTGTTCCCATAGCAAGAACATTTACCCAAGACTTCCTTGCTCATATACTTAATGTCAAGCAGCAATTAAAGACTGGCTTTGTGGCGAGGCAACGAGGAAGGTTTGCCCTGGCCTGGAGATAGGAGCCCAGGGCTGAGCCATCCCCGGTGCCTGTGCTGGTGGGGAGGGACCAGCGGGTTTTGGCACTGGGAGGTGCCCCAGGGATGTGTGTGGGTCACGTAGGGGTGCTGCATCCCGAGCAGCAGCTCCCAAACCCCTCCAGTCAGAGATGCCCTCAGTCAGTAATGCACAGACACACTCGGCTCCATCCCCACAAAAGTTTGGCAGCGCAGAAGCAGAAAGGTGGATTTTCTGTGATTTTCTAGGTAGGGACCTCCACACAGAACATGCAGGAGCTCTGCTGGGGCAAGGCCTTGTGAAAACAATAAAATCAGCAGAGCTGGGCTGAGTTATAAAAGCTTCCAGCATCTCCTTCCTGACCCACACCTGTGGATGGAGACTGTGTGAGCCTCTGAAATGTTGAATCACCTCCCTCAAGGGATAGTTTGGGGTGCCTGGAGCCAGGCTAGAGTGTCAGGAGCCAGACTGTGTCCACTGGTGCCCCCTTCACTGCAGCCCAAGGTGGTGCTCATGGGCTGCTGGTGTTAGCAGCATCAGCTGCCTTGGCTGGTGAAGCTGTCATTGTGCCATGTCCCTCAGCACAGTCCCCAGGGAGAGGTGCCCCCTGCCCTGGCAGTGCTGCACAAGGTGTGTGTGCAGGAGGATGTCCCTGCATGGCACAGCCGGGACAGCAGCTCTTACTGTGCTGGCAGAGGTCATGGGGACACTGCAAATGAAAGTCTGATTTGGGGTACATTTTAATGGGCACTGAACCACAAGATCCTTCTGGTCTCACTTTTAAGCAGTGATCAGGAGGTCTAATTAAAAAAATAAAAAAAGAAAGCAGCAGCAGCATTATTGTGTTGCTGTAGAGTTTTTTCAAGTGTCTCCACTCCCTTCCTCCCCAAAGGCACAGCTGGGCCTGCAGCAGTGGGGTGTTTTATGGGACACTGTCAGTGAGTGGTCTACTTGGTTGGCTCCAAGCCTCTCTCAGAGTCCTGAAGTCTCTATTTTTCCCAAATTCAGCCTGTGACTGAAGAGGGAGATGCAATGGGGATGAGACATTTGGGCAGGCTCTTTTGTGCTGTGCCTCAGGAGGACACTGCCAGCCCCCAGCCAGCCCTGTGGTGTGGAATCTCATGTGTCCAGCCTGTGTGAGTCCCTTCTGCCACGGCTGAGTGAGGACTGAACCCGGGGGGTGGTCCTTGCCATGTGCTCCCAGCACAAGTGTTCCCAAAAGGTGCAAAACCCTTCTGATTTGGTGCAAGAGGAGTGCTCCAAGGGGAAGTGCTCCAAGGGTGATGCTCTTCCTCATCCCCTGGAGAGGTGGAGGGCACTGAGCACTGCTGGGCGTTTCAGATCTCACCCAGGATGTGCTTTTCATTTGGATACCGAGCTGCTGGGAATCAGCTTTCCACTCCAGAGCCTTGCCAGAGTGGGCTGTGTGTCCGTGGGGGTGTTCTCTGCTGCCATGTGTTGTCACATGCCATGAGCTCCTCGGGCAGCACAGACACACCGTGGTGTCTGCTGTGGGGACAGCAGGGACGATGTGCTGCCACTGGTGCTCAGGGAGTTCTGCACTGACCCAGGGGCCTGACTCCACACTGAGCTCCTCCGAGCACTGGGGTCTAATAGCACTGGGCTTCTGGAGCTCCAACAAAAATGTCTTGGCAGGAGCAGCATCTATATAAGTTAGTTTTCATTGCTAAACAAAAGGGGCATGCTTGCTTCAGCTCCACGCAAAACAAAACCCAGCAGGTTTGCCAAGTGGGGAGAAAAGAGAAAAGCTGGAGGAAACAAACAAACTAACTAACTAACTAACTAACTAACAAAGAAACAAAGTCTGTTTTGGTGCCTTTCCCTGGACCCAGGTTTCAATAAGCAAGTGTGTTTTCTAGGCACACAGATGTTTCCATGGAGCAGGAGTGTTTTGCTCTGCGTCTGCATGGCCAGGTCACTGCACAGCACCTAAATGTCTTGGTGGTCTGCAGAGCCCAGGATGGATAACTGCTGTGCCTGCTGCTCCAAGGGCCCTGCTGCCTTGCAGGGATGCTGATCATGGCATTTGGTCCTAGTTCTGAGCGTGCTTTTTGATGGGTTATGAAATCCCACTCTTTGGACGTGTTCCCCTACTCATGTTCCATTTTTAATCCATTCTCTCTTTTGCCAGTCATGAAAAATTGCTTATGCATAGGCAAAACCAGTGGAAAATGCAAATGCATCAGCAGCTCCTCTTCATGCCGGACATGGCACCTCATGTCCCCCTTCTCCCCAGAGGATCTGCTCTGAGTGTTGTTCTCTGCTGTAGAGTGTTGGTGTCCAAGTGTCCATGGCCATAGTTATGAATTTGTGCTGCGCAGGGTTGAGCATGGCCCTGGATGTGGGTCAGGCCAAGTGTGCTCAGGTGTGGAGAGACCTCTCACACTCAGATTTTTCTCTCAGGAAACACGTGTATGTTGATTGTGCCACTTGATCTCATAGGATCATACAGCCATAGGACAGCTCAGATTGGAAGTGACCTTAAATCTCATCTCATTTCATCCCCTGCCATGGCAGGGACACCTTCCACCATCCCAGGCTGCTCCAAGCCCTGTCCAGCCTGGCATTGGACACTTCCAGGAATGGGACAGCCACAGCTTCTCTGGGCACCCTGTGCAAGAGCCTCCCCACCCTCACAGGGAATATTTGCTTCCCAATATCCCATCTATCCCTGCCCTCTGGGAAGCCATTCCCTGTGTCCTGTCCCTCCAGGCCCCCACCCCTCATCCCCCTTGAACTCTCCTGGAGCCCCTTTAGGCACTGGAATGGACTCAGAGGTCTCCCTGGAGCCTTCTCTTCTATGTGAACATGTGAACATCCTCAGCCTGGCTCCAGAGCAGAGGGGCTCCTGTCCTTGGAGCATCTCTGTGGCCTCCTCTGGACTCACTTTCCTGTGCTGGGGGCCCAGATCTGGAGGCAGCTCTGCAGGTGGGGTCTCACCTGAGTGGGGCAGAGGGGCAGATTTGCCCCCTTGCCCTGCTGGCCATGCTTGGTGCTGGTCACCTCCTGCTGCGAGCTCCTGGCTGGGGTGAGCTTGGCTGGATTGGGTTGTCTCTCCCTGATAACTGGCTTTTAGGGTTCTGTCCTTTGCCTGTTCCACCCTTGGGTACCCCTGTGAACTGAATTGGAGCCTGGTTCAGGAGAGCATCCCTTGCATCTTGTGCTAACACACCACTGACATCCACATGGTTGTGAGGCTTCAGCAAACTCTGCAAGGGCCCAGTCCCTCTTCTGCTCCCAATACCAACCCTTGTCCTCTGAAAGCCATCAGCATCTTTCATCCTTCATCCTTCAGGCTCCCTTTTCCTCATGCACAGAGCTGTGCTGCTTCCTTGTTTGCTGCATCAGGCTGGGAATGGTGGGAGCAGCTCCCTGGAGTGACAGCCACCCACACTGACTCCAGGGACTGGAACATAGTGCTGAGCTGATGTCGTGTGCCTGGAGCCTGCCCTCTCCCTGCCACCTTGGGCAGGCACCCGGGAGCTTTTCCTTCTCACAGCCAGCCTGGGGGGCAGCAGGGACCAGGCAGCCTCAGGGTGTGGCTGGAAGGTCACTGCTGCCAGCAGCAGCCCCGCTGGCACTTCAAGCTGTTCACAGCCCAGGCTCCTGGTGGTGAGAGGTTGTGGGATGGCCACCATGGTCCCCACCAGCCACATCATAGAATCATGGACTGCTCTGGGTTGGAAGGGACCTTGAAGATCGTTTGCCTCATCCCACCTCCTGCCATGGGCAGGGACACCTCCCACTGTCCCAAGTGCTCCAACACCCATCCAATCTGGCCTTGGGCACTTCCAGGGATCCAGGGGCAGTCACAGCTTCTCTGGCACCTTGTGCCAAGGCCTCTCCACCCTCATGATAATTTTTTTTTCCTTATGTCTTGCCTGGGAGCTGTGGGCAGGGTGGTCATTCCCTACCTGTGCAGGTACCCACTGGGCTGGGCTGGGCTGGCAGTGCTCTCCCAGCCCCCTGGGCTCTGTCCTGGCCACAGCAGCCCTGGCTGTCAGGGACTGGTTCTCAGCTGGAGACTCGGAGGGGCTACGCCCTTCAACAAAATTCACTTAAAATCAAGGAATTGCAACAATTATTAACACTTTTTACTAGGCCAAGATCTGCAGTGTTGCAAACATTAACATTCAGAATATCCATAAACCACATTATAAACAACCCAGTGGATTTGCTTGTGTTCAATGCTGGAGGAAGGGAAAAAATGAAGGTGCCTTATGCTTGTCCATCCTCATGTGCTTTTAAAAAAAAGAAAACCACCTCTATTGCATTGGTTTCCTGAGACAGAATCATAGTTAGAATCACTAAGATTGGAAAAAACATTTAAGATCATCAAATCCAACAATTAACCCATCACTGCCAAGGCCACCACTAAACAATGTCCCCAAGCGCCACATCCACACAGCTTTTAAATCCCTCAAGAGATGGTGACTCCACCACTGCCCTGGGCAGCTGTGCCAGTGCCTGGCCACCCTTTCATATCCAATCTAACCCCCCCCGGCACAGCTTGAGGCTGTTTCCCCCTTTTCCTGTCCCTCGTTCCCTGGGAGCACAGCCCGACACCTTCCCCGTCCCCCCCCTCCCACTGTCCCCTCCTGTCAGGGAGTTGTGCAGAGCCAGAAGGGCCCCCTGAGCCTCCTTTTCTCCAGGCTGAGCCCCTTTCCCAGCTCCCTCAGCTGCTGCTGCTGCTCCAGCCCCTTCCCAGCTCTGTTCCCTGCCCTGGACATGCTCCAGCCCCTCAAGGTTTTTCTTGTCATGAGAGGCCCAAAACTGACCCCACATGGATCTGACCAGCCCCAATTCATCCTTCCACAGAACCTCAGCTTCTTCTGTGCAGAGGGGGATGGAGTTTGCTGGTGTGTGGCTTTATGGCACTGCAAACCTGATGTCCACATCACTTCCCAGATGATCACAAACACACCCCCCATGGCCAGAGAGCTGAACTGCTGGGGCAGGCAAAGCACCTGTCCCCTGCTTGCAGACAGCAGGACAATAATTTGCAACAAGAACCAGTTGTAGCTAGGATAAATTTAGTTTGGCTGCACTGAGACTCTTCAGGTGGAGGAGGTGGGATCTCCTCCCACTCCTCCCTGCAGGATGGGGCTTTGCCATGGGTGAGCTGGTGTTGGCTGGTTGGCCTCTGAGAGCAGGACATCTGTAGGTGTTTTCAGCTATCAGTTGCTCCAGGGCAAAGTTTAGCTCTAGATAAATCAAGACCATTTCACTGAGTCCAGATGACTCATAACCACAGGGCAGGAAACTCTTTTATCTTGGGGGCAGCTGGTTTAACGTAGATAGATGTTCACTCCTGAGCACTGAATAATTTCCATCTCTTTACTGCTCATTAAAAGCAAATTAGAGTAGGGAAAACAGTGAGAAATTTCTCTGTGTCTCTGTTTCTGCCATCTCTGAGAGAGCTTCCTCCCAGCTGTGCAGTCTGCCTGCACTGGGTCATTTGCCATGTATTTTAATTGGCAGAACAAAGGACCTTCTCTCCAAAGCACCACTCCATTTTAAACCCTGATTCTGCAGGCACAAATGGAGCAGGGATCTGTTACAACAGGGTCTGCTCCAGCTTCCATATCTGTGTGGGAGAGCATTGTTGCCTCCTTTGAAGAAGGGGAGCCACAGTGGAGTTTGCACATCTTGTTGATGAGCCTGCTGAAAGAGCCACCTTCACCTCAGAGCAGCAGCTGGAGGTGGAGAGGAGACAGAAGAGCTTGGGTAGCAGGGAACTCTTAAACACAAGAGAAAGAGCAAGGTTTTGCTGGAGAACCTCTCAAGTCAGTTCCTAAATATGCCAGGCAATGCTTTGCATCTCAGGCTTTGCCTGAGGGTCAGGATCTGCCTTCCTGTCTCTTCCTTCCGGAGCAGCTCTGCCTGCTCAGGCACAGGTGGCTTTTCTCATCTCTGCACCAGTGACAGCAGAGATGTGCTGCTGCCCCTGTGCCCTCTGGGACCCTGTCCCTGCCCTCTGCAGAAGGCTGCATGTGCTGTGTGTGAGCCCTTGGCACAAGGAGCCCTCAGGAGAGGCTGTGCCAGGGGCTGCTCCCTGTCCATGATGACATGTGGTGTGCACAGGCTGAGGACTCCATGTCCAGAGCCAGGCAGGTCCTGGAGACCACAGGACTGGTTTTCCAGCCCCTCCTTGCGTTGTGCAGGTCTGTCCCACCATGGTGACACATTCCTGGCTGCAGATCCCTTCCTCCCCACCAGAACCAGTAGGACTCTGCTGCTCAAAACTCACCCACTCCCACGTGGCTGCTCAAGGGTATTTTGCCACCTGAAGTGACAAAACACCTGTCTGCTTTTGCAAATGGTGTGATTGGTGCTCAGTGTCTGATCCATGAAGCCCCGTGTTCAGATATGTCCATTCCTGGAGCAACCCAGGGCAGCAGCTTGACACTGTGGCTTGGGCCACACTGGAGACCTCTAAATCCACAGGCTGAAGCTGGTGAGATGAATGATTGCCAGGAGCCAACCTCTGCAGCATTTTCCACTCTTAAATATCACAGTAATAAAAAGTAAAATCACTGAAGTCCTTCTGCAGCCCACTGTGCCTCATCTGAAATGAGTGAGGGTTTATTAATATCCTGTCTCATGATGATGGCTTTATAAACATCCTTACCACAGGCACAGCCTCTCTGGAGTGTTTTGGCATGATCTTCAGCCAAATGTCATGCTTTTATCACACTTGATATTTAACCAGTAAAGCAAGGGGGGGGGAAGACCTTGCCTCTAATATATCCCCCTGTGTATAAATATCTTATACACAGGGGGATGGGGTCAAAACTGAGAGAAACTGTGTGAAGTGTAGCCATGCTAAATGCTCCTTAGACATGATGCTCCTCTCTGGGAGCTGTGCCAGAGCTCCAGCAAGGAGAGGATCAGATGTTTGACGCAGTGGAAACCCTCCATGCCATACGGGATGACTCATGGGCAAAAGCCCCACACAGCAACAAGGCCATGCTCACACCAAAGCAGGGGATTTTGACTGGTGGGATAAGGTCTTGCTGGAGATAGGAGGATCCTGGCTGCAGGGAGAGGCACAGCTCCCACTCTGGAGAGCCCCAGAAAAGACACCAGCTTTCCCTGTGACTTGTAAATATTGAAAATAAGAATCAAAATCACGTCCCACTGGCAGAGCATTGGAACTAGATGGTCTTCAAGGTCCCTCCCAACCCAAATCAGTTTGTGATTCTATAATCAGAGAGGAGAAAAGATTTTGTAGGTTAATGGAGGGAGAAGGTAAGGAGCAGCTGTGAGGATCTCTTGGTAGGAAGAAGACTGGGGTCACTGGTCCCCATCAGGACCTGGCATTGTCTGGATGCCCTTAGAAATGGCCCTTAATGTTCCCTGCTCCCACTTTACTTCCAGAGAGTGCCCTTTGCTGGAATAACAACTCCAAGAAAAGTCATGTACCAAAAAGGGCTGAGGGATGGTGGTAAGTGCAGGACATGGGTTCCTGTAGAAGGGTGGGTGTGGAGAGGGTACACGAGGCTATCCCAAGCCAACAGTGATGGACAGCACTCACCCAGCACGGCTCTGGGGGCTGCTGAGCCCTGCAGCCTCCACTGCTGAGGGGGCTGGGCATCCCTGGATGGGGCAACCCATCTCTGTAGGAGCTGGATGGTGGAGAGTGGGTGTGTGGAGAGATTGCCCTGGTGACATGGATCCAGGCCAGTTGTAGAGCTGAGCAGCTTGAGGTTGCTTTGGGCATCCCAGCTTGTGTCTGGAATGAAATGTCTTACCTGCAGGGATCATATGAGCTCCTTGGCACCACTGCAGAGCCATCAGCAGTGGTGAGGAGGAGGAACAGATCTACCTCAGCTGAAAACAGATGGGTGAGGGCATTGCTGGCACTGGCATCTACCTTGCAGCTGCTCACATTTCCCATTCCCTCTTTCTGGCTCTCCTGATTCCTGTCTTGATCCTGACAGTACAGATGTGCCTCTGCCTTTCTGGCACATCCTCCGTGCCTCATTTCCCTCCTGGCTTTTTCTCAGGTCCTCCTCCCCTAAAATGACGCAGCAGATGCGGGACCTGCAGCTGGCACAGGCCAGGAAGCCACCAGGCCCTTCCTCACCAAATGCAGCCAAGAGGCTCTACCGAAACCTGTCTGGGAAATTCCGCGTCAACTACACCTCCTTCGATGAGGGCAGTCTGGTGGGACGGGGTGAGAAGGAGAAGCTCCGCAAGTCCTACCTGGTCAGTGCCTACTGCCCCCAGCCAGATGGGGACAGAGGGTCTGTGGGGGTGAGGGTCCCTGTGTGGGTGGTGCTGGAACCTGGGTGAGAACACAAGAATGTGTTAAGTGAAGCTGTGGCAGGTTCAGTTGGAGCTGGTCCAGGTGTTTCCTTGGCGTCATCCAGATGTGTCTGCAAAGAGCTGATGCTCCCAAGCCCTTGGGATGAGGGCACCCTCTCCCTGATTGAGTTCATGGGGTGCTAATGAGGGTACAGGGTGTTTGGTGGGATGGAGGGTGCCCTGTGCTCAGCCCAGCTGCATTTCTCCATTCACCCAGTTCCAAAGCAATGCTGCACTCTTTGAGGCTGTGGAGCTGCAGGACCTTGACAGGGTGCAGGAGCTGCTGAAGCACTACAGCCCTGAGGAGCTGGACCTCAACACCCCCAACAGCGAGGGGCTTCTGCCCCTGGACATCGCCATCATGACCAACAACGCTCCCATTGCCAGGGCTCTGCTGCAGGCAGGAGCAAAGGAGAGCCCACACTGTGAGTTGGGACAGGGAGCTGCACTCTGCTCACCACCTGGGTCTCCAGCGTGGTGCAGTGGGGCACTATGGACATTGGATGCAGGTGGGGAGGCGATCACTGGGCTCTGGGAGACTGCTGCAGGCTGCAGCAGGGCTCGAGGGGAACTGTGCGCTCAAGTGTACGCCAGGAGCAGGACACAGAGGGGAGGATGGGGTGTCAGGGTGGGGATTCATTGCCAGCAGAGGCAGAGCTTGCCCTAACCACCTTCTTCTCCCTCTCGTCCTGGGCTCTGTGGCCATGGCCACCCTCCCACAGTTGTGAGCCTGGAAAGCCGCTCGCTGCACCTGTCCACGCTGGTGCGGGAAGCGGAGCAGCGTGTCAACGAGCTGATGGCACAGGTGGTGAACGAGGCGCCCAACGCTGACTGCTCTGAGAAGGAGAAGCAGCTCAAGGCCTGGGAGTGGCGATTCCGGCTTTACAAGCGCATGAAGGCAGGGTTTGAGCATGCCCGTGAGTGACCACAGGAGGGCTGGGGGTTGGGGGGCTGTCCTGGCTTCGGGGGAAGGAGTGGGGCTATGCATGGCACCAGCACCCATCAGAGGGTCCCTGCAACCTGTGGCCAGGACTTGCAGTATGGCTGCATGGAGGGGAGAACGTGTTCCATCAGGGAATACGTCCCTGGGGCCGGGGAGAGGCCCAAGACAGACACAGGAAAGTTCAGAGTGACCATCCTCACTGTAGCAGTCCCTGTACCCTCTGTCCCCAGGAGTGCCAGATGCCCCCAGCAGCGTCCACCTCTCTGTGGCCAGCAGCTCCTCATTGCAGGTGACCTTCTGGGAGCCCCTGAGTGTCAACTCTGCCGTTGTCACCAAGTACAAAGGTAAGGACCAGGATTCCTGCACAGGGCAGGGTCACACAGCCACAGCAGGTACCTCGCACCCCATGTCAACACAACAAAGCCATGGGCAATGCTGCCAAGCCCCAGTCAGGCCACTTTTATGCTGGAGCGCAGAAGAAGCCAGGACAGCCTGACCATCACCCAAATGCTCTGAGCTAGACCAAACATCATCCTGCACCAAGGCAAAACTTGTAGGCTGCCCCCTCATCCTGCACACTGGGAAAACTTTGTTGTCATGCACCCTTCACCCACTTAAACCAGGTATTTTTGGCTTCTGTAAGAATTTCTTCCATCCCCCACTTCTGAGCCACCAATTAAAGATGCTGACACCATCTTATGTGGCTTGGTGAGGACAGCAGCTCCCTATGACCTTCCCCCTACTATGAATTGCCTTTTCCTCTGCCTTCACTCTGCTGCCTCCATCTCCTGTGCATTTTCAGTCCCCCTGCAGCTGCTGTCTGTGACATGCAGCCCCAGCCCTGGTGGCCTGTCCCCACTCCAGGGCCTCATGGCACGTTGGGGTCTGTCTCCTTGCAGTGGAGTGGAGCTGTTCCCCCACCTTCTCGCCATTGCTGGGAGAAGCTGTGATTGACAAGCTGAAGGACCTGCACTTCACCATTCAGGGGCTGGTGTCGGTGAGTGCCGGGGGTGACCACAGCGGGCAGTGATCAGCAGGGAGAACCCACAGCTGAGAGAAGCCACAGGCCATAGTGCAACCCATGGGGAAGGAATCAGGCACTGGCACAGGCTGCCCACAGCAGTGGCAGGGTCATCATCCCTGGAAATGTTCAAAAGACATGTATTTGGTACTTGGGGACATGGTTTAGTGGTGGCCTTGGCAGTGGTTGGACTCAATGATCTTAGACGCCTTTTCCAACCTTAATGATTCTTTGTTTCTGTGAACATTCTGAGCAGGAACAATAGGATTGTGCCATGCTGCGTGCCATGGGCACAGCTTGGGCAGAGCCAAGTGTGGGGCTGGGAGAGGCATCTGCTTGTCCCCACACGGCCACAGCCTCTGACAGTGGGGAACCTCCCTGACAGGGTGCCTGGGGACTCTGCAGTGACAGGCAGAATGGGCCCATTCACCCAATGCCTGATTTATCTTCTGGCTCCCACCACACTCCTGTGTCCACCCAGGCTTTTCCTGAGCAATAAATCAATGGCTAATTCCTCTGCCACCTGCACAGTCCAACCCCTTGCCCCAGCCCCGATGTCACCGAGAGGGGAGACCAGCCCCATCTCAGTCTTCGGGAGCTCAGCAAGGTCATGGCTGGTGGGACTGTGGCTCCTGCTGTTTTATCTTCCTGAGAAGCACAAGAGCCATGCCTGGGCCAGCACTGGGGACACGGGGACCGTGGTGGGATGGAGCTCTGGATGGCAACATGGGCAGATGCTGGGATACATGGGGTCACCCTTACCAGGGGCAGGCAGGCAGGGAGCACTGACTGAAGGAGCAGAGAGCACCCTCGGGGAGGTGAGAGCGGCTTGGGCACAGCATCAGTGCCGAGCCCGGGAGCACTGTCAGGGCAGGAGCTGCCCCCAGTGTGGCAGGAGGGGCTGGAGCAGAGCCCAGAGCAGCATCGCTGCAAGGAGCTGCTTCAAGCCCATCAATCATACTCTCAGAGCTGCTTCACAGGCTCCTGTCGCCTTCATGAGTGCCTGGAGGCCTGGCAACATCTGGCAGCTTCACTGGGCTTTAATCAGAGGCTTTAATCACTGTCACTGTGCTTCAAGCCCTTGACAGTACTGGGCCAGCTCCCAGTCTCCAGGGACTCCAGCACCCCAGTCCACAGCACTGAGTCTTTCAGGCTGGAGACTCTCTGGTGAGGGGCATTTGCAATGTCCAGTCTTTCCTCTGCATTCCCCAGACACACCCAGCAGGGCCACAGGGATCCTCTAGTGTCTCATAACAAGGACTTTGTACAGGAGGGGAGCTAAGAGCCAGTGACCTGAGCTGTGGGCTCCCAGTGCATCTCGTGGTGTCCTGGAGCAGTGGGCTGGGGGGAATCCTCCTTGCCTCACCTGCCAAGCCGGGAGAGGCGGGGTGTGCTGAGTGTGCTGCTCTCCTTGCAGGGCACAGCGTACCACATCCGTGTGTCTGCCTACAACATGAAGGGCTGGGGTCCCCCGCAAGCCTCCATGCCCCCCTTTGCCATCCCTTCCAGTGAGTACCCTTGGGAACACTCCCACGGGAGCCAGCACAGGGTGGGTGGGGGACAGGGCAGCTCCCTGTGCCATCCAGGGGTTCCTCTCACTGCTGGGATGGTCACTTGCACTGGGAGCGAGCGGACCCAGGGGCAGAGGCAGAATTTGGAGTCTCAGGCCAGGCAGGGAGGCTGTGCCTGGGGTTCTGGGATGCTGCCCCCAGCCAACAGGTGCTTTGCTAAATACTGATTTTTCAGCCTTGAATTATCCTTACTGCCTGGGAAAGGCTGAGCCGTTTCAGGCCAGCTGGATCAGCTCATCCCACAGAGGAAGCTAGGAGGTGGCTAAGAGCCAGGATTCAGAGTGGTCCTGGGTGGCAGTGGCCTCCCACTCTGTGCCACCACATGGTCTCTCCCATCCAGCCCAGACCCAAGGACCTGCATTTCCTGACATGGAGCTGGGATGGGGGTCATGAGCCCCAGCAGAGGCCAGCTCTGGGTTGTCAGCACTCTCCTCCCCATGCTGGCCCTAGGAAGAGCGTCAGGAAGCAGCCACTCAGTGTCACACAAGGAACCCCAGGGTGCTGCATGGAGAAGGGCCAGGAGGACTGAGCTGGAAGGAGCAGCCCAAAGGGTGAAGTTTAGGATGGAGGGGGCTCCAGAATGACCTCTGCCACTTGTCACCGGTCCCAAAATAGGTGCCTGTGTGGTGTCCCATGGGATTGGTGCTGTGAATGAGTAAGGAGCAGCCCCATGGGAGGCTGAGCTTGTCCCAAGGATCAGCCATGGAAGCACATCTTGTACCACCATGCTGCAGGCACCCAGGGAGCAGGGCTGCTGCTCCTGGGGGCAGCGAAGGCACTGGGAACAGGTGGAGGTGAACACTGATGGGTCAGAGATGTGCAGCAGCATGCACAGTTCTGGCTGCAGATCCATAGAGCACTGAAATCACAAAAAAATACATTTGCATGTCTAGGAATGAACATAGCAAGGGCACAGCAGTCCACTACCCTGGCTTTATCTTGTCCTTGTCATGTTTGCACCCACTTAAAAGCTCATTTGCCATCTCACACAGGTCACGTTCCCTGTGACCAAGATTCAGGTGGCATCAATTGAGTGTGGCTGAAGTGAATCAGACAGGAGTGAGGTTTATTTATTTTTATTGCCAGTAATATTTCTTCCTTCAGTAGAGATCCCTTCCTGGCCCAGCAGAATATAGTCAGGCACCTCCCTGGGTGTTTTTAAAGCTACTAAAAATAGCAGCAAGTTCCAGCCAAAGTTAACAGAACTGAACTTTCCATGGAAAACAGCAGCGGGCAGGACACAGGGGGTGTTTAAAGCAATTAATATAAAGTTGAGGGAGAAGAGCCGGCAGGTCCCCAGCCCTGCTCATGGTCCTGCTGCCGTCCCAGCGGGTGGAGCTGGTGGGAGTTTATTTATGTGTTTGTCGAGGTAAGCCCAGCTCCCAGCGCTCATCTGGAGTAACTGGGGAAGACCTGGAGGAAGAGACTGGAAAGAATTTTCTTTTTTAAAGCCAGTGAAGTGCAGCAGCAACAGACAGAACCTTGTTCCTTCCCTCTGGTGTGTCCCTGCTTCGCTGTGGGGAGGCCAGTGGCCATGGGTTGCTGTGCAGAGCTGGCTGTTCCTGGGAAGAGTGGCACAAAGCTGGGGATCTCCCAGCACATCCAGAGGTGCCCAGCACCCACAGCTGCTGCCGTGCTGTGGCATGGGGGGACACCCAGAGGATGTGGGAGGAGAGGACCCCTTTTTCCCCAGGCCAAGAGGTGTGATGTTGGTCTGTCTCCACAGACTGGCGGGAGTATGATGGCCGGGCGCCACGGCGGAGGGGACAGGCTGAAGCTCTGGACCATCTGCTGGGCCAGGTGAAGACCGTCCACCAGCACTGCATTTGCCATGGTGAGCCCACAGCACAGTGCTCCAGGGAGGCTGGAGGGGGACAGCTGAGTCCTCCAGGGTTGTGGTGTGATCCACAGAGCTGGGGTGGTGCAGGAATAGGTCTGTGCCATGGATGAGCAGAGCAGGGAGACAGACAACCAATGGGTTGGCATCAGCTCTTCATCTCCTGCTGCAGCATCCTCTGCTCTCTGCTCCACAGAGCCCTGCAAGAACCAGCCCCAGAGCAGAAAGCATTCGGTCTCCAAGAGCCTCAAGCACCTCTTCCACCCTGGCAGCAAGTTTCTCAAGACACTGAAGCGGTGAGAGGCTGGTGCATGGGGTTGGTGAGATCCCCTTTCCCAGCAGGGCCACAGAGCTGCCCATCCTGAGAGCTGTGCCTGCACACTGGGGGCTGGGGGTGCTCAGAGCAGGGTCTGCACCGGGAGCGAGCTGCTGGTGTCAGTGGAGATGAATCCCATGGTCCAGAGATCAAAGGTTCTCTTGGTGTCTCCATTTGGACTGGCCAAGCTGTGCTGGTGTCCAGATCCCTGCACCACCTCTGAGGGTCACTTGGCACCCAACCTTGTTCAGACACAGTGTCCCCTGCAGAGTCTGGCCCATCTTTTTCCCATGTGCTGCAGGGCCATGGGCCATAGTATCTGCTGGGACATGTTGGGTTCCTGTTCCTGCTCCAGTACCAGCCACGAGCCTCTTCTGCCACAGGCTGTTGGAGAGAAGTGGAGACCTGGGGCAGAGCATCTCCTCTTCCCTCAAGAAAGAGACCCTTTGGGAGATGGAGCTGGGAGCTGGGGGTGGCACTGAAGTCTGTCTTCCCCCCATGCAGGGGCCTGTACCTGACAGCCATCTTCTACAAGGATGACAACATCCTGGTGACGCACGAAGACCAGATCCCCGTGGTGGAGATCGATGACACCTACTCCTGCCTACTCATGCAGGATTTCCTCTGGCTCACCAAGGTGGATGGTTGAGGGACCCTGTGCTTGGGCAGAGTGCCAGGAGTGCCAGGATGACACAGGCAGGCATCAGGCAACACCGCTGCCCCTCCAGCCCAAACACTGGGGCTTGGCAGTACAGGCAGCCCATAGACTTGCTGCTTGCTGGGGTTCAGCATGGACCAGGAAACTTCCAGGGAATGGCATTTCATTCCAACCCCTGGAAGCCCAAAGATGGATGACAGACCAGTACCACACTGGGCAGGCTGTGTGCCAGGGTGGGTGGGCACTGCCTCTCCACAGGGATGTCAGTGGCTGTTGAGCTGCTTCCTCTCAGCATCCTTCCATGGCACCTCTGCCTCTGCTGTAGGATGCACAGGGAGCTGCTGTCAGCTCCTCCAATGTCAGCAGACTTTGGGAAAGGGCATGTGGGCACCTCAGGGCCAAAATAATTTGCTGGGTGGTCCTTATCTACTGATGGAGAGTGCTTTCTTCTCCCTCCCCACCCTGGCCAACTTGTATTCAAACTTAAGGCATCAGTCCTAGATAAAGATGGATGTCTGAGTGAACACAGCTCAGGGCTGCCCTCGAGTACAGAGTCTGGAGTTATCTCAGTGCCTGTGGCACAGGGATTTATTAGCATCCCTGCTCAGAGGTGCTGCATGCCCAAGAACATTCCTAACCCAACTCAGAGAGGCAAACAATTTCCCCAAAACCCCCTAGTGTGACCCAGCTGCAACAGCAGTGACACTCTATGGTGTGTGCAGGTTTCATGTATGTGGGATGAGATCCTGTGGCTGCGGCAGTGTGTCACCGTGTCCCAGTCCTCCTGCTCCTGCATCCTGCAGACTCGCTTCAAGATGCTGCTCGCCATCTCGCAGATGCAGGTGAGGGTCAGCCTGGGTGGGGAACAGACACTTCAAGTGGGACCCTGGGGGCTGAGCTCCCTCGGGAACAGCGTGCAAAGGTACCACAGTCAGGATAAACTCAGGATCTGCTGGCCTTGACTGTGTGCCATTCACTCATCCTCCCTGGCAGGACTCTGGCCGTGGGACAGTGAGGTGCCAGGTGTCATGGCAGTCTCGTGCAGAGGGGCTGGGGACCATCAGGGTGCTTTTCTGGGCAGACTGGTTCTGGACAGGCAGCTGCAGGCACATCCCAGCTGCCCAGACCCACTGTGCCTCTGGGTTGTCCCCTAACCCTCTGCTTTCTCCTGCCTTCCCACCCTGTCACACAGGGGCTGCTGGGCATCCAGGACCTGGGGCAGGTCTTCTTTGAGCCCATCAAAGACAAACAGGGCAACATCCTTATCGTCACCCTGAAGGAGGTGAAGACCAACCAGACCTTCGAGAGCGTCCGCTGGGTCCCCATCTGCAAGCTGCAGAGCAGCCGCAAGTCCGTGTCCTCCCCAGAGGAGCCCACGGCTCTGGACACACTGCTCATCTCCGTCCAGGTGCGTGTTGGGGCTCCTGGGGCAAGGACTGCAGTGGGCTCCCCTGGGAAACACCAGTGCCCCCTGCTCCTCCTCGGCCTGGAAAGGTCACAGCAGAGGGGGAGCAGAGCCCAGCCAGCCTCCAAAAATCCCGTTGTTTCAAGGGGAGGCATCAAGTTGGTGCCAGATTCACCCTGGCAGGACCAGGCTGTCTTCCTATGCCACTCCCCTTCTCCAGCTGGACTGGCTGTGCTACAGCATCAGCACAACCCCCACTGTGAGCACTTGCTCAGTCCAGCATTGCCTTTGTTCCCAGGACAAGCTGGCTTATCACCAGCGGAGCAGCCATGCCCTCTCCCCAGGCCTCTACCTGGGCTACTTGAAGCTGTGCAGTGCCGTGGATCAGATCCGAGTGCTGGTGCCAGAGCAGCTCCCCAATATCCTGTGCCACGTCAAGATTCGCTCCAACCCCAACATCTCCAGGTGGGATTTGCAGGGCTGCTCAGACAGGGCAGCCAGGCTGTTCTGTCCCACCCCGGCTAACAGCATCCATCACTTCCTGCTTCAGCAGCAGCATAATATTTCCTCTTACCTCTGCCATGCAGTGCTCTCAGGCACAGGGTGGGATTGTTAGGGTGTCCTGTGTGGGGTCAGGGCTGAACCTGACAATCCTTGTGGGTTCCATCCAGCTCAGCATATTCTGTGATTCTGATTCAGCTTAGGGCAAACCAAGTTCCCTCTCTACCTCCACCTCTCCCACATCTCTGGGGAGGAGCAGCCAAGCAAACACAGCTCTCAGAGAAATTATGTCCACATCCACCCCAACTGCTCCCTCTTTCACCTGTCTATCTCTGGCCTTCTGCAGGGAGGAGTGGGAGTGGCTGCAGAAGATGGCCAGCGTGGAGGAGCCTGTTCCCACAGAGCCAGAGGCTGACAGGTCCCAGAACCCCTTGTTTCAGGAGCTCCAAGTGGCCATCAAGGAGCTGATGACCCTGGTGAACATCCCGTTGCAAGAGGTAGAGGCAGGAGCCAAGGTCTGGGGCAGAGGGAGGGGACGGGGCTGTGAGCACCCAGATTTTAGTTCTGTGCAAACAGAAGGTGAGTGGTGAGTCTGCCTGCCCAGGGACAGTGTCCACAGGAGCTGTTTGTCCTTCCCACACTGTACCCCCAAAGAAACAGTGGCAAATCTATGTTTGTCACTGCTGCCAGTGGTTTGGTCCTGGGCAGCCAGAGACCAGCCCAGCTCTGCCTCTCCAAAGCAGGCTGGTCCCTGGCCAGTGCTGGGCTGGAGCTGCAGCCCCTGGGACCAGACTGCATGGGGAGAAACCGTCCTCCACCATACCATGCCAAGTATCTGCTGGGAAGCAACCCAGCAGCCCCAATGATAGGCATGTGCTTCTGGCTGGGCAGCTGGGAGGGCACCTCCCTGCACACCACTGAGCCATTGCTGATGGCATGTTTTTGACACCCTGCCATGGTGACTTTGACCAGAAGTTTTGAGACTTTTATGAAAAATTAGAGAAGAAATGATGAGATTATGCAGATCATGCCAGAAGCAAGGAGTCTCTGGTTGTGTGCTGAAACTGCAGCTTCCCCTGGCTGCTGGTGGTCCCTGAGGACTACTCAGGGACACCTCCTCTGTGCATGGGGACTGAGCAGAGGCCCTACCAGGTGATGTGTGCAGCTGTTACCTGTGCTGTCTTCTTGCAGGCCAAAGACTTCCGTCTGTACAGCCAAGAGGTGCTGGACTTTGGGGATCAGGTCTCCTTCCTGCTGCTGCTGCCTCCATCAGACGATGTCTGCACTGCTCCAGGCCAGAACAATCCTTATACCCCTCGCTCTGGCTTCCTCACACTGCCACTGCAGATCTTCGAGCTGGGTAAGGAGAGGGAATGCCAAAACCCAACCCTGCTTGTCCTCTTGTCCTCTGAGGCCTCCTGAGAGCTGGGATGGGCAGTGGGGTGGCTAGAGTTTCCTCACTCCCTGGGGAGGAGGGATGGAGAGGTGTACTGAGCCCTGTCCAGGTGGACTAATGGACAGTGTTGCCTCCTCATCTTGAGTGACAGGGAGGAGCCTGCAGGGCATCCACAGCATGGGACCTCATGTCTTTCATCCCCCTCTCTCTTGTTTCCTCTCCCAGTCCACTTCTTCACGTATGACCGGGATTTCATCACGCAGTACTGCCAGGTGTCTGCCCTGCTGGAGCTGGAGTCGCTCCTCTCCCAGCAGAGCCTCAGGGAGGCTTTCTCTGATGCTGAGCTCTCCACTGCCAAGCAGAGGCACCAGCAGGTTCAGGACTACATCCAGGTATGGGGTGAGAGCCAGGCTCTACATTGCCCCTGACCTGCCAGGATTCAGGCAGCAGCATCTGCACCAAGGCTGTTCCTAGGTTTTGGTGGCTCTGGGGGTTTCTGTGATGTGGCTGATGGGCAGCAGAAGGCTGGTTTTTCATAGATTCATGGAATGGTTTGGGTTGGAGCAGACATTAAACCTCATCCACTTCTACCTTCCACTATCCCCGGTTCCTCCAAGCCCCATCCAGCCTGGCCTTGGATACTTCCAGGGATCCAGGGGCAGCCACAGCTTCTCTGGGCACCCTGTGCCAGGGCCTGCCCACCCTCCCAGGGAACAATTCCTTCCCAGTATCCCATCTATCCCTGCCCTGGCAGGGATATCCCTTCCCTCTGGCAGTGGGAAGCCATTCACCCTTGTCCTGTCCATCCAGACCCTTGTCCCATCCCTCCCTACCCTTTTCCCAAGTCCCTCTTCATCTCTCCTGGAGCCTCTTTAGGCACTGGAAGGGCCTCTGAGGTCTCCCTGGAGCCTTCTCTTCTCCAGGCTGCAGTTGCTTTATCGAGCATCTTCTTATTGCAATGATTATATTAAAAATCCTAAGGAGAGACCCAAAGGTTTCTGCAGTACACATGCCCTCCTTGCTAGAAAAGGGCCTGCAAGTGCATTTTGGGATGGACATGCAAAAGAGCATCCCACACTGTCCCTGTCCCCAGCACTCCTGCTGAACCAGCATCCTCCTCCTACCTGAGAACACTTTCTTTGCATTTCCTGGCCCAGAGGTTCCCCCAAAGCTCCGGGGAGAGGTGTGTGTACAGACTCCGTGTTTTGCCACGGGACTTTCTCGTTGCTGTCGTTTGCTGTGTGAAAGGGCTCCTCCATTTCCTCTGTTGGCAGCAAATGGAGGAGATCTGGCGAGAGATGCGCTGGATCATGGATGTCCTGCAGCACGCCCGCTACAAGCAGCCCTCCTGTGGGGTCTCTCTCAGCGGCTTCCTCAGCGAGGCTGGGGGGCCAGTGAAGGAGCAAACCCGATCCTCCTTGTCCCACCTTGACTACCTTCCGTCCCCAGTGCCCTCACCGGAGACCAGCCGCAAGCTCAACTCTGGTAAGGACCCAGCTGTGCCAAGCTCCTGCCTGGTGGGCCCAGGGGCTGCCCGTGCTCAGGGGGTCGGGGTGGCTGTGCCCGAGGTGCCAGCAGGGCTGAGCCAGGAGCACGGGCAGGGCAGTCAGTCTCAGCCGGGGCAGTGACACGGGGATAACCTCAGAGCCTTCCTTGGATTCCTCCTCAACGGGGGTTGTCCGCACTCAGGCTGAGCTCCTCTTTGCTTCCCTCACCCTTCGCAGACTCGCACGGGCTGTCGGATGAGGAAGGCTCCTCGGAGGTGTTCCTGGCCACCGACAGTGACTACGACTCCAGCCGGGCGCAGAGCCCGAAGGAGCTCGACCTGGTGTACTCCTCCTCGGGGCCCGAGAGCTGCGGCCGGAGGGGGGCCCGCAGCCTGCGGGACAGTGCCCCGGACGTCCTGCAGAGCCACGAGCTCAAGACCTCACCCCCAGTGCCGCCACCGTCCGAGGAGCCCCGGCCACCGGCCAAGCTCTATGACAGCGACTTTGTCCTGCCCAGCCGGCAGATCGAGCTGCTGCGCATCACGGAGAAGCGACAGGCGTACTGCGTTCGGACCAGCAGCCTGGACTTCCCCAAGCCCCACTGCCCCGCCCCGAGAAAGTCCTGCCCCGGCTCCGTGGACAGCTCCCCGGCAGAGAGCAGGACCGCGGGCCACTGCAGCCAGCTCAGGCTGGGGACTGCCTCGACACCCAGCCCCGAGCGCCGCCGGGGCGGACAGGGCTCGGAGCCCGTCTGCCGGACGCGCTCGGATGAGTGGACTCAGAACTCGCCAGAGCAGCAGCCAGAGCAGCCCGGGGGCTTGGCCGACCGAGGGAAGAAGCCGGGCTCTGTCACCTTGAGGGTCTGCCCTCAGTATGAAACGGGACTCTCCAAAGAAACCAGTGTCAAGGTACCAGAGCCTGTAACAGGTGGCGGAGCGGCTCTGCCGTGCCTGGAGGGACAGGGCAGGCAGGATGGGGACAGAGACAGCAGGGCTCAAGTGCCCTGTACCTGGCACTGCCCTCCCCATCCTCCACTGTCCCAGGGGTGAGGTCCCCTGGACACCCACAGATCTCCTGCCCTGACTCCCTCTGTCCCTGCTGTAGTGATGAGGCTCCTGGTAGGACAGGGTGTCTTTGTAGGAGCAATGGCTGCTGCTGCATAAGGAGTGAGCCAGGGCCACACATAGTGAATTCTGGGGACAAGGCAGTGGGGCTGAAGTTCAGCTCTTCATCTGTGGTTCAGCAGGTGACAGCAGGTTGGTGCTACCCAGTATGGGCAGGCAGAGCAAAGGACACATTGCCACATCCTTGCCACATCCCAGTGTTCAAACACATCATCCTTCTGGGCCAAAATTCAGCCGTCACCCCTGCCCTGGCCATGCTCCTCCCACAGCCTCCCCTTCCCAGGTGTGTGGTGTCTGCTCCAGCCTTCCCCATTAGGGAAGGGAGAGCAGCAGCCTTTTGTCTCCAGCCTGTGGAGGTACCTCCAGTGGCAGAACTCACTCCAGTTCCAGCTGGGGCAGCAGGCAAAGCTCCTTCCATGCTCCTTCAGACTATGCTGGAGCAGTTGTGTGACCTGACTTCTCTCCATGAGGGCTTTGTTGCCAAGAGCTGACCCCCCAGCTCTGATCACTCACACCTGCTCCAGGTGGGATCCCCTGGGATCCCCCAGGATGCACATCTTGGGCAGATCCCCCTCTGGCTTTGTGGCCTCCTTTGGTCCCAGCCATAGACATCCTTCCCCTGTTAAAATTTCCCTTCCGAGACACTCCTGGTGCCCAGGACTGAGGATGATGGAGCAGAAAATCATTAAATCATGGACTGGTTTGGGTTGAAAGTGACCCTAAAGGAATGGCAGAGGAAGAACAGAGCCAACAAGCTGGTTGGTTTATTACTGGGCAGGTTTGATAGCCAGTGTCTCTGCACCCAGCCAGGACATCCTAGCAGAGACAACTCTGCGTCACCAGATTATTTTCCATTTGAGGAATGCCCATAGGTTTCTATGGAGCTGAAGTGCAGCCCTCGGGTTCTTGGCAGGCTGCCCATGTGGCTTTTGAAGTTGCAAAGCTCTGGACACGCCTGCATGAAAGCGTTTTATGTTCTCCTGGAAGCAAGGCGAGTTCAAAGGCACGCCTCCTCGGCTGTGTAAATCAGCTGAGACCTGCAGTGGCTGTTCAGGGATGGCAGCGCTCACGTGGGGCCAGGGCTGGGACCACCCTGCTGGGGCAGCACTCCTGGCGCTCCACAAGCCCCACACATGTGCCAAAGGAAACGTTGCCTTGCCTAGGCGAGGATGGATGTCCTGCCTTTGGGCCTTTGAGGCCAAGCAGCGGCTCCCAGCATTAGCAGCCAGGGCCCTGATGAGCTCATTTTCTTGACAGGATTTGGGATTCACAGGGCTGTCCCCAGAGGAGCAGAGGGCAAGGGTAGCTGTTGGTGGGAGAACCCCAAACTTGTGCATGGGATGAAATTTAGCATCATGTGCCAAAGAGGTTTCAGTTGTAGTTTGGCAGAGCTGTTGTGGTCCAGCTGGTCTGAGGGTCTGGACCCTGCTCACAAGAGGGATTTCACACAGATCCTTCCATGGTACCAGGAGCAGTCTGTCTGGCACTGTCACTCTGCAGCTACAGGTGATGAGATGGTGGGGCAGCCTCAGCAGAGCTGTAGGTGACACATGCAAGGGTTGAGTGGCAAGGGCTTGGAGAGAGGAGTGGAGGCAGGAGAGCAGTCCATGAGTTTGGGCCCTGGCATGCTGGGGCACCCCTTGGGCATTCCCTGGACATAGTGTGCCCGTGGCTCTGTGCCAGGCTGCTTCCACCTGCTCTCTGGCATCACTGGGGCAGCTGTTCCTCCACCCTCACCGTTCCTCCATGCTGTGTGCTGCCTCCAGCCCCTGTTCTCCTCATCCCTCCCCCTTACCATCCATCTCTCCCGCCTCTCTCTCTCCACAGCTGCACATCACCAGCCAGACGCCTGCCAGGGAGGTGGTCAAGTTGGTGGTGCTGGAGATGAACGACATCTCACGGGATGTGCTGGGCGGCTCGGCCGCCGTCTTCTACGGCGAGGAGCAGCTGGAGCACTTCGGACTGGTGTTCGCTGCTGACGAGAGCGAGCGGTGGCTCCCCGATGACTTCTTACTTCTGTCCCTCCACACCAGCCAGCCCGAGGGGCGGTTCTACGTCCGCATCAAGGAGACGTCTCCTCTGGTGCTCCAGTACGGGCCAGCGACCACCGTATGAGAGGAGAGCCGACGGGACGGAGCGGAGACCTCGGCTTCCAGAGAGCAGACAGCTCGTCTCTGATGCTTCCTTCTTCCACAGACACCCTCTCATCAGGCGTCCGCGGGGTGGAATGGGATCATACTGGGTTGTGTGTTATTTGTTTGTGCTATTTTTTAAATTTTTTTTTTTTTTACCAAAGAGACATCAAGACTCAGTTTTTCTGACTGGAGAAGAGGAGGGTGGAGTCCAGAGACCTCAGAGCTCAGGAGGAATCTCTGCAGGAATGGAATTTTTGAAAGTAAACATCTTCAAGGAGAAAGAGGGGGGGAGAGAGAGAGGAAAAATATTACAAGAAGAAGCAGCAATACTTTTTTTTTCCCCTTTCGTATTTTTCTGAAAAACCTTGTTTGGGATTCACTGAAGGCAAAGCCACAGAGGATTGCTGAGGAGGGCTGTGATGTCAGTGAGGAGAGGGCAGGAGCCACAAGGACAACCCTTGGAGGGGTTTTTCCTATCTGCCCTCCTTTCACTGCACCTGGAGAAATGATTCTTGAACACAGTTCTTGAAGCAAAATTATATTAGTATTTTTATTCTGAAAAAGTCAATAATCATTGTGCCAGAGCCACTGGAGTTGGGTAAAGGTGAAGACCCTTTGACTTGTGTCCAAGACTAAAGGAACCCATGCAGCCAGCCCCCTGCACTCGCAGACATGTCAATACCACACTAGAAATTTGCTATAGGGCATCCTCTGCAACCCCCTGGGATTCCCTGTCCCCCTGGGTGCTGTTTTGTTCTGGTGATTGTGCTTCTCTAGTACGTCCTACAGCATGACATTTTGTTAGCCACTAGGTCTCCTGTTAACAAGGTTACTTTTCTGATCTCCTGTGGTCCATAGTAAAGACAACTGCTGCTGACCGCATATCACTTGTCCTTCTTGTGGTTTGGTGCGTAGCTTTCCATCATCCATCTCCCAAACCAGCCCTGATTCCAAGGGCTGGGCTCCTCTTTCCCAGGAGTGTTTAGTGGCATGTTTTCCACACTGTGCAGCCTTACATTAACACACAAATCACATGTGTGGGAGCAAAGTACAAGTCAAAAATGCTCTTCTGGGATTCATTGCTCTGTAAGGCAGCAAGATAAGCTTGGGCATGCCAAGGCATCACTTCCATGGGGTGGTGAAACCCCAGAGCTGTAGGGCTGGATGCCTAGGTCTGGTCCTGCAGCCTCCATTGGAGGAGCAAGGATTACGTGAGAGCTCACAGCTGTGTCACAGCTGGCACAAACACTGCGAGCAAGGTGCCAGTCTAGCACCCCTTGGCAAGGCAAAGCTCCCAATTCTGATTCCCCTGTAGCAGGGCAGTACCTCACTGCCCTTCCCTTGGCACGGAGGGATCAGGGCTGGCCAGCAGCCCACTGTCGCTGGGTGCCAGGGTGCAGGAGGGGCTCTCTGGGCAGCCACATGGCTCGACTGTCACTCCGCAGAGGTTCCTCATTCCTCATCTTGCGACAAGCAGTGTGGCACGGGCAGGAATATAAATCCCAGCACAAACCCTTCCTGCCCCACGTCAGAGCCACTGTGGAGGGGAGGATCCTGTGCCAGCCCCTCAGCTGGTGCAAATCAACCAACACCGCATTGACGTCAGCGCAGGCATCGCCATGGGATGTGGAGGCGAGCGACAAAGGAACTTTTTAAAAGGCACTTCTCCCATCTTGTCTCTCCTTTGCTTGTCTTCTGCCTCAAGTTAAAACCAATCCCACTCTCCCAGGTCAAGGAAGAAGTGAGTTGATGAGTGCAGAGGTTCCCATGATGTTTGTCATTGTTGGGCATCCACAGGCACTGGATGTACCAAAAAGGCAGGGACTGCAGGGTGGTCCTCCCTTTACATGTGTCACCTACTGACACTCAGAGCCTGAGGCAAGGCAGAGGGAAGGCACAACTGGTGGAAAACTAAGTGACTTTTTGGAAGTCACATGGTGAATTCAGTGTTAGATCAGGGCTGTGTACAGAAAGCTACATCTGTGTTCCTGATGCTCTTCAGTATGGAGCTGTGCACCTCCTGATGCCCTTTCATTTGACCCCAGAAGGGAAAAAGGCCTCCCCTTTCCTTAAGAATTTGTTCTCCCTTCCTAGAAGCCCTGTTCCATCAAGAGAGACACAGCCATGACCCAAAGCCAGGCGCTGGTCTTTGGGGTGGGCCTGGAACAATGTCTGCAGCCAGAGCTGGGGCCCTCTGCAGATGGGAGCTGCTTGCCTACACCTCTGTGCAGAGCTCTGCTCCTGGAAGGGTCTTGCTGGCTGTGCAAAGCTTTTCTACAGGAGCTGCTCTGGCCACACAGCAGCTTGGATCACTTGGCTGCAGGGAGCAGTACGGGACCTCCTCTCCTTGCCTGGGCGAGGAAGAGGGAAGGAGCAGGGGCCTGGGTAGGAGCAGAGTTGGATGCAAAGTTGGAAGAGCAGGAGTTGCACAGCTGTTTTGTGCGAAGTCCCACAACTAGGGACACAGGGATGTGTGATGTCCTAATGCAACACATATTCCTCATAGAATGACACGAGATTTGGGGTTGGGAGGGACCTCTGGAGGTCATACAGTCCAATCCCCTGCCAAGGCAGGGTCTCTTGGAGCAGGTAACACAGGAATGTGTCCAGGTGGGTTTCAAATGTCTTGAGAAAGGGGAAACTCCACACCCTCCCTGGGCAGCTGTTCCAGTGCTCTGCCACCCTCCTTGGAAAGAAGTTCTTCGTAATGTTAAGGTGGATCTTCATGTGTTTTTGTTTATGGTCGTTACTCCTCCTTCCACTGAGCTCCACTAGAAAGGGTCTGGCACCATCCTCTTGGCACCGGCCTTGGAGATACTTGTATGGATTGATGGGAGCCCCTCTCAGGCTTTTCTTCTTTACACTGAACAGGCCCAGCCCCCTCAGTCTCTCCTCATAAGGAGGTGCTCATCACCCCTCATCATCTTTGTGGCCTCTACTGCACAACATTCCTTGAAGAATGGCAGTTACAAGACGGTTGTCTCTTTTCATATTTTCCTTCTCTTCCTGGGTGGTTTCATGGGCACATACCAATGTTTTCTTTCTGAACAGGTTGTTGAGCCTTCAGACACTCTTCTTCACAGTCAAGGAATGGGAATAGAAGGCAGCAGGCTCTGTCTGGCAGTTTTTAAGGCTACCACCTCACTGCTGGGGCTATGGGAGCCATGGTGGCTCTTTGAGGTGGTGTAACGAGCTGTTGGGTCAAGGGGCATCCAGGGCACTAAGCCCTGGCAGCACCAGGATTCAGAGTTAGTGCTGTAGGTCTCCTTGCCCTGGTACAGAGGGTTGGTGAAGGGGTTTTCTCCATGGGGACCTGGCACTCACTCTGGCATGTGCAACGTTGCACAGGCAAAGAAGGAGAATCCCCAAAGCACCTGAGTTCAGCCCTGCTGTCTCCTGCCATGGAAGCTGGAAGAGGCATCATGTTGCTTGTAGCATCCCTTTCCTCCAGTATGAGCAAAGCAGGTGAGAATCCTGGGGGGCTGGGACACTGTGCCTGCACAGACCTGTGTCACCAGGCACAAACACCACTGTCCCTGTGGTGTCCCCAGCACTACCAGACATGGGCACTGCCAGTATCCCGGCACACACACACCTGTACCTGCATGTGCACCCCACCTTTGTGCCATGCACCCACCTGAACCCAGGTGAGCACCTTCAGTGCTTGCTAACCCCTCTGCACTGGTATCATAGAATCAGGGACTCAATAAGGATGGAAAATCACTCTAAGATTATGGAGTCCAACCATTAGTCCAGCACTGCCAAAGCCACCATGAACCCATGCTCCCAAGTGCCACATCCACATGGCATTTAAATCTCTCCAAAGGGTGATGACTCCACCACTCCCCCTGGGCACCCTGTGCCAGTGCCTGACCACTCTTTCCATGAGGAAGTTTTTCAAATATCCAACCTGAAACTCCCTTGCTGCAACTTGAGGCCATTTTCTCTTCTCTTGTCCTTTGTTCCCTGGGAGCAGAGCCTGACTCCCCCCTGGCTGCTCCCTCCTGTCAGGGAGTTGTGGAAGTGAGAAGGGCCCCCCTGAGCCTCCTTTTCTCCAGCCCAAGCCCCTTTCCCAGCTCCCTCAGCTGTTCCTGGGGCTCCAGCCCCTTCCCCAGCTCCATTCCCTTCTCTGACCCTGCTCCGGCCCCTTGATGTCCTTCGTGTCATGGGGGGCCCAGAAGTGACCCCAGGACTGGGTTGTGGCCTCACCAGTGGCCCAGTACAGAGACACTGTCAATGCCCAGGTCCCACTGGACACTGGTACCACCCTAATACCCTGCACACACCATCCCTACCTGGGTTCAGTACCAACTCTCCCTGGACAATCCCACATTCTGGAGATGTGTATCCTTAAAAATTCCATCTGAGCTTATCTGGCCAGTGCTTATCTGGGAGGTGGGAAGAAGCAGGGTTTGAAGCAGGGGGATGCATTTCTCAGTGTTCCTTGGAGGCAGCTGACATTCTATTCTTCCAGGTGCTGTGGAGCACCAGGAGATGATGCTTCAGAACAATCCATACTTTTGGAGGGTTTTTGTCTGTTTGTAATCATCATTTCGTTAGTAATGGCATAAAAATGGAGATCAGCCTATTGGTTTTTGCTCCTGGGTGCTGTGATACAAAGTGACCTGTCCAGGTGGGCAAACAGATCTTCTCCCTTCACTTGAAGGTAGGCCCAGGTCCAGAATCATAGCAGGGGAAAACCACAGTACTTCCCTGCAGCTTAATGGGAATATGTGCATTTCCACTGCCAAAGGAGCCAGTGGTACCTCAGGGTATTCTGCTTACATCATATGAATTCATAGAAATAAACCTGAATTGTGACACTGAATTTCCTCCCCAAAATCAGCAGCTTGTTGGCATCCATTCTGAAATATCTGATTTGTTTTTCTCCTGTCCAAAGGGAGTTGCTCAGTTTATCAGACATGAATCCAGGTTTGTGCTTCCCAAAGTTTGCTCTCTGAGTCTGATGTCTGGTTTCTTTTTAGTTTGTCTCAAGGGTTTTTTCCTTTTTCTTTTCTCCTCACCTCTTTTTTTTTTTTTTTTTCTTTTTTTTTTTTGCCTGGCACACTTCTTTCATTAGTTCTGGTTCTAGGGGATGGCTGAGGAGCTGCTGCAATGGCCACAGATGAGATGCTCTGAGCCTGCCCCTTTGAAGGCAGTGAAAACCTTTCTCCCCTAAAACAGGAGGTGAGAACATGAGTAAGACCCTTCCCAGCCATCCAAAACAGCATGGATGTTCCAGGGCTATCCCAGCACAAGTAATTACTAAGTTAATTAGTTCTCTGTCGTCTGTAGGAACTCTGTACCAGCCTGTGTAGTGACACACTCCATGTTTACCTATGGAGTTCATGAATAGTGTTGCTGTTGAAAGGTGATGTGATGGGATTCATGCTGGTGAATCAAGGGGCTGCAAGATGCCCACACTTTCCATCCCCTGCCCAGATGCACACAGAAGATGCAGCTCTGCTGAGCAAAACCCCGTTGGCCTGAGGCTTGTGTCCAGGAGCCTTTGCTCAGGATCCCAGTCTTCCCTGGGAAGCCACACACTGGTCTGCTCTGTCCACTGTGGGCAAAACCACTTCCCATGTGGAACCATGCTGGACAGCATGGATTTTAGAGCAAGATTGCAATTTGCCAACCACAAAGACACTTGGGCTGGAGGAGATGAGAGTCTGGGTAACATTAGCACCATCAGAAAGCTCCAGATGACTTTGGAGTGTCTAGGATTTTTTGGCTTGAGGTTCTCAAACCCACATACTGACCAGAGAGGAAACAGCTCTTTCCATCCCAAGAAAACTTCTGTGACACAGGGAAGTCTTCTGTTCCCAAAGCAACCTGAAAAATGTTGTTAAAACAGGAACTGAGAATACAAAGATACAAATTCATAAAGAAGCAGTAGTGCATTATTTTATTTTTTTTCCTCTTGAAAAGCAAACCGGGATTTTTTTTTAACCAAACTCACTTTCATTGAAAAACCAAAATATAGAAACAAAACACTGACTATCTACAAGTTTATTCTAACTCAAGAATTTTGGAGGATACCTTCTATTGAAACCAAGAATCGTTTATGAACGTTTATACTATGGACCAAATTGAATTTTTTGGTGGGAAGAAAAAAAAAAACCCAATAGATACTGTGTTAAGACAATGTTTTTATATCAGTATTCCCTCAAGCCCCAGCTTAATGCTGTAGATCATAAACTACATGCTCAAAGCTGAGTGTGCACGTTGCCATCTTGGGCTTCAAAGAACATTTGAAGATGCAAATGTGCTTGTCCTGAAGTAGTTTAATTTGATCTGCACATGAAGATAGCAACAAATTATGATTCCGCTCTTCTTTCTTTGATAGTTTTTAAATGGATGGACTGCAGTCCTCAACTTCGCAGACTCCCAGAATGGTTTGAATTGGAAGGAACCTGAAAGATCACCTCCTTCTACCCCCTGCCATGGGCAGGGACACTTTCTACTACCCCAGGCTGCTCCAAGCCCCCAGCCTGGCCTTGGACACTTCCAGGGATCCAGGGGCAGCCACAGCTTCTCTGGGCACCCTGTGCCAGGGCCTGCCCACCCTCCCAGGGAACAATTCCTTCCCAATATCCCATCTATCCCTGCCCTCTGGCAGTGGAAGCCATTCCCTGTGTCCTGTCCCTCCATCCCTTGTCCCAAGTCCCTCTGCAGCTCTCCTGGAGCCCCTTTAGGCCCTGGAAGGGGCTCTGAGGTGTCCCTGGGGCCTTCTCCTCTCCAGGAGCACCCCCAGCTCTCCCAGCCTGGCTCCAGAGCAGAGGGGATCCAGCCCTAATAGCATCTCTGTGGCCTCCTCTGGAGTTGTTCCAGTAGTTCCATGTCCTTCCTATGCCAAGGACCCCAGATCTGGAGGCAGCTCTGTAGGTGGGGTCTCACCTGAGCAGAGCTGAAGATGCAGCCCAGGACACAGCTGACTTTTTAGGCTGAGCACATATCCAGCCTCTCATTCATCAGTTTCTCCACCTTCCACCTGTCTCAGCCCCCGGGACATCCAAGATTGGAACTGGCTGCCCAGCCTGCTGAGGATCACCTCCATCAAGGCAGGAATGGCTGTGTGTGCTGCTCTGGACCCAGCCACATTCTTCCCTCCACCAAAGCCCCGTGGGGAGCCAGCCACAGCCAAACCACAACACAGCACTCTGCAAACAAATGTCACCGCTGCTGCTGGCAGCTGTATGGGACCAGTCCCCGTGTATCTGTATGTAATGTATCTGTGGAACTGGTATCAGGTAGTGTGAGTCCTGGTGTTTTCCCTTAACACAGCCGGTTTCCAACAATGCCTCGACATTGGAAAAGAAATGCACTGGGTGTCAGGTCGTGGAAATCCATCCTGATGAGCACCTGGCATGGAGAAGGAGGCAGAGAAAGGTGAAGTGTCCTGGAAAGGATTAGAGTGTGTGCTGTGGTTTACAGGTGAGTGATGTGGTGGAACAGAGTACTGGGAGGTGTTACAGCCCCATTCTGATATTCCCTACTCCCAGTCCCAGCACTGCTGTTCCTGCTCCTCCATGACCAGCACACTCAGTAAATGATCTGTATTAAGAACAAACCTGGTCTGGTGCCATCCACTGATGCAAAGCTCAGTAGGTCACAGATGGAGGTTTCCGTACAAGAGCATGGCAGACATGAGGTCCATGCTGGATTGTCACTCTCAAAAAAGTTTGCCCTGCAATGTCACCATCCTACTGGAACCAGGTGTCAAAGTCTGCTAAATTTATCTTAAAAGATGTGGGAAATGAACTGCTAATTCTAGATCCATTTATCTGGATCTGTGGGGAGGCCCTGGCACATGGTGCCAAAGAAGCTGTGGCTGCCCCTGGATCCCTGGAAGCGCCCAAGGCTGGATTGGACAAGGCTTGGAGCAACCTGGGATAGGGGGAGGTGTCCCAACCCATGGCAGGGGGGTGGAACAAAATGAGCTTTAAGGTCCCTTCCAAACCCAACCAATCTGTGGTTCCATGATTTTATGGTATCTTTAAGCCCCAAATACCATATTTGTTTAGGCACAGAGCCAAGGGAGGGAGACTATCCCTGAATCTCACTGTTATCCCTGTAAAACATGACTGTGGATCCTACTCCGAGGCTGGCAGACAGCCCCTGGCCATTCCAAATTTATCATCTTGCAGGAGCTGCCTGGTCCTGCCACCCTGGCTGCTGCAAGCACCAAGTGAGAAACCACGGTGAGGTGGTGGTGCCCAGTACACCCTGACCAGGAAGAAGGATGGGAAGAGAGAGGTGAATGGGCTGCCTGCATGGTGGGAGCCAGTGCTGCCAGGTTTCACTAGGGGGTTCAGATTTCTTATGTCTGACAAAGGGGAAGAGCCTCTGGTGAGGTCAGGAGTCTAGGCTGAGCACTCAGCATGGATTATCAGTGCATCCAAGCTCTCAAAGGGATTTCAACCCCAGGTTTCATTGTTTTGACTGAAAATGGAAACATACATTTTTGCCCCAGGCTGAAATACAAATATTTGTACCAAGTGTGGGATTGGTTGGCTCAGAGCCAGCTGGTGCCATTACTGCAGTGCAAGCAGAGATGGAGTCCTGCTAGCAGAAGGCTATGGTCCCTTCTGGTCACCCCTGAGGACACAAGGCTGTTTGTGGCAATGGGGACAGGCAGTTTGTACACTGCTGAGGGCTGGGATTCCTGGATGCCCACAGTTTAAGTAAATTTGAAGGAGAACATAAAATGGAGAGTCTCTGAGAAACACCAGTCTGGACAATTTTGTAGTGGTGTTTCCTTCCAGATGGCTTTCCCAACCTTCCTGCTTTGCTGGGTTAACTGAAGGTCAAGTCTCAACCAAGTCAACTGGACAGTTGCCCTTGGCACTGGTAGGACCAGGGGTTTGGCCTGGGAATGGCTGCCAGGATGGCTTGGGATGGCTTCCAGGCCAGGGGAGGTGATTTACCACTGCACCCAATTCCTCTCTCAGCAAGTGCAGAGGCAGCAGTTCCCCTCCATGGCTTGGGTGCTGTTTTTGGGTCTGGATGGGGATGAGGAGCTGAGTAGTGACACTGACTCCCTCAGCTGGCAGCTATCTCCCACTTGCATGTGGACTAGTACAGGACAAACCAAGCCCTTTTTGATTTGTCGTTGATTCTGGGTGACTTCATGAAGCCAAGCTCTGTTGCACTGTCATGCTCTGGCTGGAAGTGGCTTTGAACGGGTGTTTAATGAAGATGCTAATTGAAAGCACGTGGGGAGGAATTTGAGCTGCTCTGAGCTGTCTTGGAGCTCCTCAGATCCCAGAGCCATCATCCCCTTCAAAACAGAACAGAAGAAGAGTTATTACAAAACAAATCATGTTTGTATAGGCGCTTAAAAAATACTCCTCTCCAGCTCTGTTAAGCTCATGTTACTGGCAGGGCTGAACTGGAGAGACCATGTGGGCCATTGAACGCCTTCAGCAAATTAAACCAGCATCCAAAGGAGAAACAAGACACTGCTGTCCAGATCCTGTCCAGACTGCAGCAAGACACAGCACAACGCCCAGCAGCCACAGGTCCTGCTCTGCTTGGCCAGGGGCCAGGACTGGAAATGTCCATCCCCAGCAGAAGGGGGACTTCTGCCCAGTGGGAGCCCTTGCCTTGCAGTTGAGGACTTCAGGGAGCTGGAGGCTGTTCAGAGCTCAGCCCCACGTGTTCTGGCAGCCATGGCTTGTGCAGACTCCATCCTCTCTGCCTGGGCATGCGCAAAGGAGCTGGAGCTCCATCCTCCTGGACACGCATTTTCTCTCAGCTGATGGTGTGCATCCAGATCTGGCCACAGCTGGAGAAGTCCTCTTCCCAACAGGACTGGGGCTACCTACTGGCCATCAAATGTGACCCTGCTGCTCTTCTCCATGACTTGTGTAGAAGGTGCTCCTATTCCTCACCTGGTCCAACTTTCCTGCACCCCATTTTGCCACCCAGCACACTGCAGGGAGACTGGGCAGGATGCAGTATTTTGAGACCTCTCCCCATCCAACAAATTGCATTGGAATTGGCTGGTGAATTGAGAAGTTATTAGGAACAGACACCCCCAGACAATGTGATTGCACAAGCTTCATTTCCTTAGAAAAGCAGGCCAACAGCACAGGAGTCTGTCAGTAAACATGTTGATTCCAGGGTCTTTTCGGCACTGCTCGCAGGAAGGAGCACAGCGCTGGCGCCTGGCCTGCACCTCCAAATGCTGCCTCTTGCTCTGGGACACCCGGACACAGCTCATCTGTCAGAGGATTGGCAGTGTTGGAGCAGAGGGTGTGTTACCGTGGCTCTTGGCAATTGCCAAAAGTCCAAATCTTTCCCAAGGCAGGCAGGGTGGACGAGGTGGAGTGAGCCACTGACTGCTCCGGGGTACCCTGGGCGCAGGGTGGGCACCAGTGGGGCTGAACCAGAATCATTAGACTCCACCACTGCCCAGAAGGAGCTGAGAACACCATGGTGTTCATATCTTGAGCCATCCACACTTGGAAAGGTACAGGAGGATGAGATGTCCCCATGATATATATATATATATATATATGTATATCCCTACAGCGCAGCCTCTCTGGATTCCAGCCTGCCTTCCGTCTGCAACTCAGCTGGGTACCTTGGGGCTTTCCTTCTCCCTTTCTTTCACCCAGACACGTATCCCTGTGCTTCCCAGCCCCTGGAGTTACAGCCTCTCTGAAGCCAGCCTGGGGGAAGATCTCTTGCAACACTGGAATGCTCTGCAGTCATTACCTCCCTCCCTAGAAATTTTTGGGGTCAGAGGACATAAGTCTCAGTAATCATCCAACAACGTCAATGGAGCTGTGTTGATTTACACCAGCTGAGAATCAAACCCCTCCCTTTCCTCTCCCATATTTAAGATATTTTCCAGACTTCAGACGTATACAGAGGAGGGAATTGATGGCTCCTGGATTGTTGGAGAGGTTCCAGTTTTGGTCCTGTCCTGGAGTAACAGGAATAAGGTGGCTACCCTGGCTCTGTCTTTGCATGGAAAAGCCATGTACCTGCGGTGTGCTAGCCCTCAAGCTGGCAGACTGGCTGGGGCAGGCATTAGTGAGCCCACACATCTGGAAGGTCTCTTCAAGCTGAGATGTGGCTCTGTCACCATTTCTCTCATGGCCAGCACAAAATGCCATCACTGCTCCATAGTGTGCTATGGAGCCCACAACTTCAGTTCCTCATTTCTGCAGCCACAACAAAGTCCAGCACAGTCAAACCTTTCAGGATCTACCTTGGGGCTCACCACATCCCTCCTGAAGTCTTTGCTAAGCAGGACATCACTGCCACAGGGCCATCAGAGTTGGAGCAATTCTGCTGAGTTCAAGATGCACCACCAGGGACCAGAAAACCCAGACACTTTGAGCACAGCCCTGTCTAACTGCAAGAAAAAAACACCCATGAGTCTTGAGGCAGCATCAGTTTCGATAACAGTGACAGTCTGTAACAGTGAAAGTTCATTCTGAGCCCAATGTTTTGGTCTGGGCAGCTGGGCCAGTTCCTAGGGGAAGCGCCTTTAATATTGCTGATAGCTGGATCCAATTTATAAGGCGCTCAGCAGAGACAATCATCAGGGAAGGAGACAAATAATCTTCAGGCAATTAAATTTAATTGTTCCATCTGAAGATTATTTATCTCCCTGCCTGATGAATGTCTCCTCGAAGCGCCTAATAAATTGGATCCAGCTATCACTGATAGTGGCTGCTTTTCCCCTGCAGCGGTGAAGGGTGTGGAGAGCAGAGCAACACTCAGCTCTGTGTGTTGCTTAAGATCTGTCACCTTGGAACATCTTTTTAGCAGACTTGAAAATGTCCACAGGCTTTATCAATACCCAGCTCTGGTGCAGAGCTTGGCAGTCCTGGGTAATGCAAAAGCTCCTAGACCAAGGGACTGGGTGAAACGAGATCTTGTTCAGATCTCATGAATTGGGCTATAATTTGAGGCATCAGAGAAAATTTATATGTCTCTCTGTCTGTCTATCTCTGCTTCATCAGCTTCTGGTCTGGCTGTTTCTGGAAAGGGATGGGGAGGAGGAAGGGGAGGAAGCCCCATCAGCAGGAGGCAGGTGAGAGGTGATGTGCCACAGCCCAGGATTTTGGACAAGGATATCTTGTGGGATCATGGAGCATGGCATCACTCCTGGAAACCTCCTCCCCTCCCTCCCAGCTTCTCCATCCCTGCCAGGAAACACCTCAAGCCTGGAGCAGGTCAGTTTAGAGCTGGCACAAGACTTGTTTCTGTTACCCAGCTTCTCTTTCCATTGCAAACATCTGACGTGCCTGTGAAGTCATCCCTTTCTCATACCTTTGCTTGTTTGTAACCCACATGGAAATGGGTCTGCACTGCATGGAGGGTCCAAGACATACATCCAAGAGACCCAGGTGAATTAAAGTGAAAGAAGTCTCAGAAAGCAGTGTGATCAGGAAATCTAATCAGGAAGAGGGAAAAGTTATCAGTGAGGAGCATGTGGAGCTCTTCTTTCCAGAGAGAAAGAGCAGCAGTGAAGCAGGTTGTCCTCTGTCCTGGTCTAATTCCAGGAGACAGGACAAGTAATCTTTGTTCACCATCATTACCCACCTGGACAGTGAATTACATCTGTGCTCAGGGAATCACAGAAGTGTTGAGATGGGAAAAGCCCTCTAAGATCATCAAGTCCAACCTTCAACCCAGCACTGCCAAGTCCACCACTAAACTATGCCCCCATGCTGCCAGAGCTCCTTACAGACAGGTCACTTGAGCTGTGACTCCGCTGTCAGAACGGATTGCAGGCTGAGAATGACAGTAAAATCTTGGGAGTCTGTGGGTGTTCTGAGGGATTGTGCATTTCTAAACTTGTGTCTCTATTTACCATCCAAATGTCAAATAGTTCAGTAGTATTTAATTAGCATACAATAACTGTCCCACTGAATTTGATGGAATACATAATTTTGGAATGCTATTTACAGTGCTAGTTTTCTTACAGAAATCCATGTGTCAGAGCTTTATCCATTATTATAGTCTTTAAAATGCGCAGATGTGCCTTTCATGGCCAACTGCATGTTTTATTAATGGGCTAGAACTATCAGATGTATTGTAAATCACAGGACACAGCCACCAGTCTGCTGTTTCTCTGCTCCAGGGTCCCGAGGCAAGGGAGATTAATTGACTGAGCAGCTCGTACGGAGCAGTGGGACACGTGCTCGCTTCCCTGCTCACAGAGCAGGTTCTCCTGACCACTGGTAGCCCTCTCTGCCCTGTCATCACTGCTTCTCCTCCTGGCCACAAATCTGGCATGCAAACCTCCAGCTGGCATGTGCAAACCTTCACATTTATATATAGATAATAAAATTAACATGGGCTGCTCTTCTCCTTCAACTCCCTCTTTTCTCTCCTCTGGTTCATCTTTCACCTGCCCCTCTCCTTTCCAGCCTCCAAAGTTAAGGACAGGAGCAGGGCACCTGGGACCTCTCCAACAGAACCAAATTCCCCAGGTCACTTTTTTATCGAAGCAATCACACATTGCACACATTGCACACAAACACGTCCTGTCTCACTCAAGCCAACAGAGCAGCATCTCTCTTCATTAGAATATTCACTAACAATTCAAATGACCTCTTTTAGTGGGACTGGAAATACTGCATGGGCGATTGCTCCATAGGAAATGACCTGGAAAGGCAGGGGAGGGACATGCTGAAAGTGAAAGCTGGAGTCAGGCTAAATCTTTAGTTGAAAAGCTCTTGGCAAACAGTCAGACCTACCCAGGGATCCCCGGCGTGTGACAGGGCTAACGAGGGCCCATCGTCCGAGTGACAGAACTGTGCCCAAGGACATCCTAACCAAAGGCTCAGTACAATGTTTCCATCTTCCTGGCAGGGCTGAGCCTTGGCAGGAGCAGCTTCCTGCCCTCCAAAAGCTCCCCAGGGATGCTCCCAGCAGCCATTCCCAAGCCAGTGGCTCTGCTGCTCTGCTCCAGCTTGAGTCATCCCTGTGGGAACGGCAGCAGAGCACCCAGATCCTCTTCTGCAGACAAGCCTGGCATGTTTGACACAGAGCTGTGACAAAAATACCCTTTTGCTGCCATCAGGGTGCACAGCCAGGGGCCAGGCACACCAAAGAGGTGAGCTGCAGCATCACACACATCTAACTCTTGGCAGGACGTTGGCTGTGATCACATTTTATCTGGAGGAGGAATGAGTCTAGCCTTTGAGGACTGTCCCTGGATCAGGCTTGGAGACCCTCATTTGACCCAGGAAGGTGTTCTCCATGGCTAGCTTTGGAAAGGTGGGAAGGACCAAGCCTTTGGCTCCTGTCTGCAACTCCCCCAAAGTATCCATGGGCAGGAAAAGGGATGGGAGAAGGCTGGAGGAGGCTGGAAAGCACTCAAAGATTTGGGAATAGCAGGACTATGGGCAATGGGAGACATGGTAGGTGCAGACAAGGAAGACAGCAAGGAGGGAATACAGTGTTGTGCATCACCATCTCTGCTTTGTGCATCTGTAATGATAGCAGTGGACATGAGCACAAAGTTAAAATCCTGGATCTGTGCACAATACTCCACTGGAGACAGATGTCCTCTCTTCTTTTGTACACTGTAAATGCAGTACTAGTCCCAAACCCAAATGATTGTCCCCATCCAGCATTGTCCCCCCTCCCATCAGCTGCAAATGGCACAGATGGCTGGAAAAAAACAGAATAGTCACTTTAAAAAAAAAAAAAACAAAAAACCAAACCAAACCAAACAAAACCAAAACCAAACAAAAAACCCAAACAACAAACAAACTCAAACCAAAACAACAAAAAAAAGCCAACTAAAAAACCACCCACCCTCACCCTGTTATTTCTGCATTTTTTCTGCGTGAGGACACTTCCTTCCTTCCAGGAGAAATCAATCCAATACCAAAGTGTTAACCACTTCCTAGCTGTCTCCTCCAATCAAGGTAAAGTTGTGCTGGTCCCTGGCAAGCATAGCACCTTGCCATACTCCCCAGGCTGCCCTTGGCTTCTGAATCACCCCTTGTTCCCTGAGAAGAGAGATGGAGGGGGCTGCTGTCACAGCCAAAATCATGGGGAGCCTTCAGGAGGCATGGGTGGCTGGAGGTGCCAGATGGAGAAAGCTCCAGCCCTGCAGCAGAGCACGAGAGGGTGATGGAGCTCAGCCTGGCTGGCTGAGCAGTTGGCAGATCAGGAGCAGGATGAGTCCTTGGCTGGGACAGCCTGTGAGCAGCTCAGAGGAACTGGAGCCAGCAGATCATGTCCTTGTGGGACCGCAGTGCGCTGGAAGGACAAACCTCCTGCAGTGCCAGGGACCTGCTCCAGCCTGGGGGCTCTTCTTGTGGCCTCCTCAACCACACAGCAGACCCTGAGACAGACTTTGGGCCCTCCTGTCAGATGCGTTTAGGAGCTTGAGAAGAGATGTGGGGTGCAGAGCAGGATTGGATGCTCAGTGCTTGCTGGTACAACTCCACAAGCAAGGGTTGTTCTGCTCACTGGGGTCTCCGAGTCCCTCTGGCCATACCCCAAGAAATTTCAACTCTACTGGGAGTCTGCCACCTGTAGAAGAGCCCCCAACAAGGATCCCTTGCCTTGGACAAGTGGGTTTCCATGCATGGAGGAAGCCCAGATGTCCAGGCCCGTGCAGAATCTTCTTCAGGGCCTGCAGCCCTGGTGTTGTGGTTTAACTCCAGCCAAGATCAGGACACCCAGGTAGTGCCAGCAGCTGCACAGGAGGGATGAGATGTTGTGATGCCATGGGTAAGCAAGGCCAAGATGCAGGCAGAGGAACTGGTACCCCAGGGGCAGAGGGATGCAGCAGGATTGTGTGGGCAATGCCAGCAGTGCCGTGCTGAGGGGTGTCCTGCACAGGACAGGAGGAGCAGGCAGGAACCAGCAAAGGTCTATCAACATGCAAAACACATCCAGCATCAATTTCAAATTTCTCCATTTGAACAGCAGTGTGAAAACAAAGTGTTTGTTCCCTCAGGCTTTGAATAGCCAGCTCATGATTCAGGGGACAAGAACAGACCCCCTTATCATCCTGGAGCTGTGGGGAAGTGGAGAGAGGATCTCGGCCCTTAAATCCCCCTTGGATTGCCCACAGTGGGGATGGAGTCCCTCAGCATCTGAATAACAAACAATTTGCTTCCATGGGACTCTGGAGGTGGTACTACTTGGGGAGCAGAAGTTCCGTGACCCCAAGCCCAAGAGCTGCTGCTCTGTATTCTGAGGTGTCAGGTGGTGACAGTCTGGGC
Source organism: Pseudopodoces humilis (assembly GCF_049639895.1). Lineage (NCBI taxonomy): Eukaryota > Metazoa > Chordata > Aves > Passeriformes > Paridae > Pseudopodoces > Pseudopodoces humilis. The sequence continues at coordinate 2,543,079 of NC_142217.1, read as the reverse complement.
TGGTCCCACTGTGCAGAGGACATGATCCTCCTAAATGTCTCCAGACACTGTTTCACAGGAAACTCCAGGAAAATACTTGAATTTTGCTGGTGGAAGAGCAGTTGTCAAAGGGCTGCTGCCCCTGCCTGCAGAAGACTGCACATAGGAACCCCACAATGGCAGAGATCCAGATGGGAGGAAAACCCCACTGAGCTTCCTCTGGTGCCCAGAGGGAGCCAAGGGATGCACAGGGGAGGATTAGGGCTGAGGAGTGGGAATGGAGAGTACTGCAGGACCCTCCAACACAGCCATCCCATCCGGGCCATGTGCAGCTCCCTTGGTGAGATCCCTGTACAAGGAGAGCTCCCTCAGCAGTCCCATGTCCTGTCTCTCCCCAGCTGCCCTTGCAGCACTCCCTTGGCCAAACAGATTGTATCTCTGGCTGACGGCTGCCTTGGAAGGTTGTGGGAAATGGGAGAGGACAGGGAGCTTGGGAGGAGCAGCCTGGCTGTGGGGATGCGTGGGGATCAGGAGGCAGAAGGGATGGGGTGGCTGGAAGGAGTGGAGGCAGAGGCTGTGTGATCCAAGCTGAGGGGTTCTGGACCATGGGACAGAGCTGAGGGGTCATGAGCTGGAGCTGCTGAAGGGCTGTGTGGGGGTTGGTGGGGACAGCCCGAGGTGCACTCAGAGGCTTTGTGTGCACAGCCCGCACAACAGCTGCCGACAGTATGGTTGGCTTCAAAACTGGTGTTGACAGTCCTTCACTTTTATGGGAACTAAATTTACCCAGACACACGCAAAAAAAAAAAAAACACAAACCCCTAAAAAAAAAAAATTTAAAAAAAAATGGAGGGGTTGGAATTAAAATAAATTGCAGCAGCGCCAGCATCTGCTGCTTTGTGGTGCAGTCTGGGTTATGGAGAGGGGAGGAGAAGTCCCCAAAAGGGAGTAGCACTGGTGTTTACTGCAGACCCAAAACATCCCCCATTTGTGAGCTGAGTGTGTTTTCACCGTGTTGCCTCAAGAATGTCTGACATCCAAGATGCCAAAGCAATGTACCTGCTGGGTGGAAAATGAAAGCCCAGGGGGTTTCCACCAGTGGGTTAGCGGGTGTTTGCCAGTGTATAGGGGTAATTATGCTCTGTGTTGTTATCAGAGAGAAGCTCTACCAGGAGCAAAGAAGCTCTGGCAGGAAAAAGATGTGAGGGTACTTGAAGGTTTTACCTTCTTCCTTTTCCCTAGATGCCCTAGAACTTTTGCTTAAATGTTTGATTGTTCTTTCATGTCTTTTCCCTCCCTCTCTGGCCACAAGTGTGCATAGCAGTGTTGGTGTTTTCCTTTGGATGGTTTGGTTCTTGTATTTGGTGTCTTGTCTCCTCCAGACGTGAGGCAACAGATCCAACACACAAAAGATGGGACTGTCCATTTAGTTGTCTGCAAAGAATTCCAGGTTGGGCTTCCAAGGGGGTTCTTTTAAAGGTGGAGATGCTCTGGAAGATGCTCTACCAATGAAAAGTGTGTTGTGCCATGTGGGCACATCTGCCAACACTGTGAGTGCAGAGAGAAAGAGCTGGATTCCCAAGTGCTGCACCCTCCTGTCTCCATCAGCAAGGATGGCAGCATAGGCAAGCCATGGGCACCACCCAAGTGTTCCCAAGGCATGCTCAGCCCAGCTGATGCCGAGGTATGTCCTTTGTCCAGAGTGGTTTGGAAGAGCAGGGATGTTGCCAGGTGACAGTGAGTCTGGTGCTAGCTTGGCACAGCCAGGAGAGGGTCCTGGCATGAACATCATCCTCCCCACTGCAGGAGCTGTTGCATCGCCTGGCTCCTAAGGGGCTGCAAGCATCTCTCTGCAACACAGGATGGGCCAGGACTTTCTTCAGAAGATGAAGAAACATCCTTATTTTTAAATATCGCTGGTACTTTCATGGGCGTTTAACACTGCAAACAAACTGTGCAGCCAGGTTTGCAGAGAGGCTGATGGTCTCCCAGCAGCTGCCGGCGCACTGTGCTCCTGGGCTCTGTGATTAAACTGCTGCCCAAACAGAGGAGCCGAGGAAAAGGTTTTGATGGCTTTGCGTGTGGCTGGAGTGGAAGAAAACTAACACAAGTGGGCACAGATTTTCAAAGTTCAGGAGAACACCATTTTTAGCTGCCTGCTGTCTCATTTTTCCAGAGGGAAAGTGCGCTGCTTTCTCTAAAAATTGAATTCTTGTTGTGTTTTTGATTGATCCCTAATTTTTTAATTAAAAAGAAGATGCTGAAAACAATTAGTCACTTTTTAAAAATTGGAGCCAACAGTTTCTTTTGCTTTGTTCAGCTGTGATGTGACCAAGGCCAGAAGTTGTGCCCTGGGTGGAGACTGGAAACCAGGGTGGTTGGCACTATTGCATTTAGTGGGTGTGTAAAATTAGTGAAAATGATACCAATCAGTGAGTTATTTTCTGAGAAGAAAGTGCAGCCTCTGAGATGAGTTCTGAAGTCAATAGGAAATGCTGTCCATCCCACCAGCACTGGACTGTGCTGGGGACAGGGCTCTCGATGCATGAGAGCTTGTCCAGCCTGCAGTCACTGCTCCTGCCCCATGTGCTCTTCTTGCAGGCATGAGCAGTTCCTCACTGCTCTTTGCTCAGCTTTCTGAGGCACCACAGCTCATCTCACTGCTTTGGGGCTCCAAGAGGTCTGGCCCAAGCTGCCCTACGTAGACTTAATGTGTTTTTCCTCTTGCAGTAGCCAGCTGGAAGGATCCGGGTGACTCCAGTAATGGCACCAGTGCAGCAATGTTGGCTTGAAGCGAGAGCAAGGCAGATGTGGTACAGCGTGATGGGTGCTTCACGTTCTTTTTGTGGGTGGGAACCACGGCTCTGCACAGCCAGGGAGAAAATCTGGTGGCAAAGCCAGCCACTGATACATATAGTCCATAGCATTTTAATATTCCCATATTCTTCACAAGTTGCTGGAGCATGGTCATACACCAGGCTTGGTTACGGCAGTAGTCAGCACAGGCAGCACCCATAGTGATGCTTTCCCACCAAATCCCCAGCTCCTGGAGCCATGTGATGGTCTTACAAAGAAAGGCTGGAGGAGCTGGAACGGTTCAGCCTCAAGAGGAGACACAGCCTTGAGGGGCCCTCATCCCTGTCTGTCCCTATCTGCAGGGAGGGCTCTGAGCAGGAACCAGGCTCTGCCCTGGGGGCCCAGCAATGGCATCAGCTGCAAAGGCAGAAACTGTTGCACAGGAAGTTTCACCTGAACATGAGGAACAGGTTACCCAGAGAGGGGGTGGACTCTCCCTCACTGGAGATATTCCAGAACCATGTGGACACAATCCTGTGTCATGTGCTCTGGGGTGACCCTGCTTGAGCAGGGCGGTGGGACCAGATGAGTCACTGTGGGCCCTTCCAATGTGACCCGTTCTGTCAGTCTGTGATCCTGCAATTCTGTGATGCAGACACCATTTCTGTTTTCACTGGATAATCTCCCAGGCCTACCAGTTGTGGAGAAAACTGGTTCATCACAAAAGAAAGTCGCAGAACCCAACAGTGGTTAATTGTGCCTAAAAGCGGAGCCCTGTTTCTGGGTGTTAGGGTGAATCCCTGTCACTGCTGGCAGCACCCCTGTCTGCCAGGCCAGAGCAGCTCCCTAAACCCAGCACGGCTGGCGTGCTCATGCTGAGGGTCCCTCAACATCCCTGGGGCCGCGGAAAGGCCGGCTTGGCTTTCACAGGGCCCGGCAAAGAAGCTCCAGAGCTCAGGTGTGAACCGAGCTGTGTGAGAGTACAGAACTAAAGCCTCCATCCCTCTGCAGCCCCGGAGCACAGCTCGGGGGCTCCGGTGTCCGGCCCGGCCGCACGGCCTGGCCCGAGGCTGGGAGCTTCGGGCAGGCCAGAGGCGCAGGCACGCTCCTCCGCGGGACTTCAAAGCGAGCTCCTTTGTGTGGGAGCGTGTTTGTTCCCCTCCCCTCAGCACGGCTGCTCTGATCGATGTGACATCACCTAGAGACGACGCGGGGGGACCCGGCCCCGCCATTGTCCCCGGGCTGGGAGGCGATGTCCGTCTCCTAGGAGGTGGGAGCTGGGGCTCGCAGGCATGCTTTCATCTCCCTGAGCTGCCCCGCTGCCGAGAGGGCTCTTCCCAAGGCACCGGCCTGGGGAGAGGCGTCCCCACTGCACAGCAGAAGGGACACGAGTGAGAGACAGACACGCTTACAGTGTTTAAAGACATCATAAAACACCCCCGCCCTGGAAGCCCGCACTTGCCATCTATACCCATCTGTTGCTTTTCATTAAAGAGAGCCCGATCCTTTTGGAGAGGGGTGTGTAGGGGTGTGGGGGTGTGCTCGGCCCCTCCCCGGCACCCTCCATCGCAGCACCAGCCGAGAAGGAGGGCCGGAGGCAACTGGGGCTGGGAGCCGTCCCAGAGCCACGAGAGCCTCCGAGTTATCCGAGGGCAGAAGGGAGGAGGTGGCCATCCTGCTCGGATCTCATACACAGCTCACTGGCACCTTCCCAGACTGGGAGAGAGAAGGCTGGATCCCGAGGCTGGATGGCACCAAGCACCCTCTGCCTCACAGGCAGGAGGAGAGGACACAGACACGATGCCTCCCACACCTTGGTGACAGCCACGGCCCGGCGAGGCACCGGCAAGGCACAGGCAAAGTGGCTTTTTAATGTCTGGTCCTTTCCTTGGCTGTTGCCCACTGACAGCTCACAAGGAGCAGCTGGCCAGGATGGGCCCATCATCCCCCAGCTGAACAGACAGACATCAACACCCTGTGCAGTGCCTGGATTCCCCCTGGAAGGTGTTGGGGCAGGGACAATCCCCCTGAGCGCAGAGCACCCAGTGATACCAACCAGCCCTAATTTTGGGCAAAGAGAGTGAGGAGGGGATGGAGCTGGGTTTCCTGGTACCCCTGCAGGCTGCCACCCAGGCGCAGCTAGCAGCAGGGAGCTGGTGCCAGGAACCCTCCTACAATGTCACAGCACTCTTCTCCTGTGCTCCACAACCCCAAGGAGAGGGACAAACTTTCAAGGCAACCAGGGATCCCCCCTGTGTTTGACCCTGGGGCTTAGCATAGCACATCTCTTGTCCCCACCCTGTCTGTTACAAATGTGGAAGGTGTCTCCATGAGAACATTTGTGACCAAGGTTGGAGCCAGGGACAAGTGACTGGTGCTGTCTCCTTCCAGAAGATGCTGGGTGGTGAAGGGCCCCACTAACAGGGCAGAGCCAAATGCCTCCTCATACCCACCAAGGCCCTGCTGGCTGTGGGGCTGTGCTGTGCATAATGGGGACAGAGCACACACAGTGTCTCAGGATACTGTCCTCATCCACCCAAAGCAAGGAACAAGACAGCGGGGCTGGGATCTGCTGTGGGCAAGAGCCCAGGGTTCTGTTGTTAAGATGGATGCACATAAGGAGATGGATGAAAAAGTGAAAAGGACAGTGGTTTGAAATCACAAATGCAAAGGGGTTCCTGTTCTTGCCATGGTTATCTGGGACCATCCTTAAAGACCTGTTACTTCTTCTGGTGCTGTCGTGGTTTTAAACCAATAACTAAGAAAATTACTTATTTCTTGCTGTGAGATATGGATTAGAACAAGAACAAAACAGGCATAAAACTTAAAAGGGAAAAAAAAGAAAGTTTATTGACAAACTACAATAAGAACACCAGAATAAACTTCCAGAAAAAACTTTTCATCCCCTGTCTACCCACTATTCCCTTGTTCACATGACAAAAGAGACAAAACCTTTGGAACTTTGATGGTTAAAACAGTCCCAATTCTTGCTACAGTCTTTTCACCAGTCTTTATAGAGAAACAGAAGTTTCTTCCTGTTAATTTATGGAGTTTCTCACAAGAAAAAACTATTTTTGTTATAGTTTTCCATTGCTCTAATGTTAGCTGCCCAGAGCTGCTGTTATTAGAGCCCACTCCTCCCATTTTTCACATCACTCTCAAGTGTGTATGGGCCATGAGTCTAGGGATGGGATTTTTAAGGATAAGTTATTCAAAGGCAAAAAAAGTCTTCTTCATCTGTTCCCGTGAGCTTCACCAGAAAACAGTTTTCTCATTGCCTCTCAAGGCTTCAAATCTTCCAGCACTTCACTGTACCATAATTACTCTACTTTTTACTCAAAATTTACACTTTGAACACTCTATTCCTCCCTATATACTGTCATGAATTAAAGGAGTGTTTTCAAGACCTTATTGTCCATTTCCATAGTTTTAACAGAAAGATATTTCAGCTTAATTAAAGCATCTTCTTAATTCTCTACCTTTTCTGAAGCTTCTTTTCTTTCCTGTCACTGGTAGTTTATAAAGTCTCTTTTCATGTTGATCACTCTCTTTTCTCTGTCTGGATAAAAAGATTAATCCGCAAGTCTCATCTGGGAAATGAAAGAGTTAAAATCTTGCCCAGGCTGTTGTAGGTAGTTCTGTGGCCTCGGCCGGTGCAGGAGCTGGAGCCGTCTGCGATGGAAAGCTCCTCATGGCTGCTCTGGAGAGTGCAGTCGCCGCGCCCAGCCCGCTGCAGGCCCAGAGCCCTCTCTCCTTCTTCACTCAGCAGTCTCCAGTGAATCCAGCCACAGCAAAAAACCTGCAGCCGAGCCAGAGATCGGCTCGGCCCGGCCCGGCCGGAGCCCGGAGAAAACCCCCTCCACAGGGCCCGCATCCCCCGGCCGGGAGACGCTGGGCCCAGCCCAGTCCCCGCCCGGCCGCATGGCCTGGGCAGGGAACGGGAGGCCTGGGGCTCTGCCGCCCTTCCCAGCCAGGAAACAAAGAGAGCCAAGAGAGCTCTGGTTTTACACTTTAAGGTAGGGTTCACAAGTTGATCCCACTTTTCAATGGCCTAAACTGCTGTCAATTCTCAGCAATGACCGATAATTGGTCAGGAGAAAAAACGCCAGGCAGATCCCAGCAACTTAAACTTTCTTAAAGGTAAAGTAACTCCATGACAGGTGCCTTTCCTCATTTCCCCCACCTGACTTGTCATGGCATCTTCACTGGGGACAGGAAGATGGGGTCAGGCTTTGGCTGTCTTTGGGTCAAAATCCCCCTTGATGATAAGCCATGAACACATAAAGCTCTCAACATAATGATGGGCTTAATGATAATGACCAAAGCCATCAGGGCTGAGCTAAGGACACCTCTTCACACTTCCACCCCATGGTCTTTCTCAGAAACTCATGCCAAGGGCGGGCAACTGCTCAAAGTAGGCAGGGCCATTCAGACTCCCACCAGAAGTAGGAAGCCAGAAATACTTCCATGTCATCCCAACAGGGGATCTAGCAAGGCTTGCCATGTGGGCAAGCATCCCAAGGAGGGCTTCAGAAAATGTGCCCATTTTGCAGTGACTCAGACCAGAGCAGGTTTTTAACCCCTTGCTGAAGCAGTTTGCTTTTGCACAGCCATGCAAGAAGTAGGTCCAGGAAAAGGACAGGCAAATTCTGGCCAGGTGCCCATACCCTCTGTGCTCCCTCGCCATGCAGCCCCATGGCCAGAGGTTCTCAGTGCCATGGTCTGCCGGACATGGTGGTGGAAACAGTGATGGGATGTCCATGCTGAGCAGTGATAGGGCTCTGCCAGGCAGCACATGTGCACCTTGTGTCGTGCTGGGGAGACCTTGGCGTGTGCCATCCACCACCTCTTTGAGGCACTGGGCATCCCTGCCTGGCAGAAGGAAGAATATTGGGAAGATAAATTACTCAGGGACAGGGCTTGCATCACCCTTCATCTCTTGCCTCTCCTACCTCCACAGCTGAGTGGTGTCTAGTGCTGAAGGAGTAAGGCAGCGTGGCAGGAGCTGAATTGCTCCTCTGGTCAGTCTTTCCCAACAGTGCTTGCTGCCTCAACAAACCCAGGCTGTCCCTTGGAGAGCAGGACACAGGCTGGGGGCTCTCTGATCTTCCACCCGGGATCTGCTTTCCTGGACTACCCCAAAACACTCACACTTTGCACCCACATGGTGATCTGGGGCTGCTCCCCCACACACCATCTTGTGAGGGGGTGGCCCTACCCCAGCTGAGCTTGCACCTCACTGAGGCATTTTGCACCTACTCCCTACCCAGGCAGACCCCAGGGTGCAGTGGGACCCCTTGTTAGAGGACAGCAGGGAGCTCTTGGAACAGAGCAGTCCTGCATTTACAGACCAAGGCAAAGTCAATCAGCATTATTTGCTGTTGGGATTAACTGGAAGGGAAGCTGATCTAGGAAAGAACTGGACTTAATTATCAGCCCATCGTTAGCTGGCAGGCTATCTCCTCAGCCGGGAAGCACCAAGCTGCTGCCATCGGACACTTCTAACGAGGTGGGCTGGAGATTAAAGATTTACAGTTTCTGATGAGCAGTGCAATTCTCCATGGTGTGAGGGAATTGAGCAATTGCTGTTAGGTGATCTGGCAAGGAAAAGAGACAGGGCACCTGAATGTGGCTCTGGAGAGGCTGCTGCACGTGTAGTGTGGAGGGGATGACCCAGGCTTAATGTGCATTGTCCAGGGCAGGGAACAGAGCTGGGGAAGGGTCTGGAGAACAAGTCTGATGTGGAGCAGCTGAGGGAGCTGGGAAAGGGGCTCAGCCTGGAGAAAAGGAGGCTCAGGGGGCTCTTCTGACTCTGCACAACTCCCTGACAGGAGGGGACAGCCAGGGGGATCGGGCTCTGCTCTCAGGGAAAAGGGACGACATAAGATGAAACAGCCTCAAGCTGTGCCAGGAGAGGTTTAGATTGTATACTGGGGAAATTTCTCCATGGAAAGGGTGGTCAGGCACTGGCACAGCTGCCCAGGGCAGTGGTGGAGTAACCATCCCTGAAGGGATTTAAAAGCTGTGTAGATGTGACACTTGGGGATATAGGTAAGTGGTGGCCTTGGCAGTGCTGGGGAAATCGTTGGACTCAGTGATCCCAGAGGGCTTCTCCAGCCTTAACAATGGCATGACTCTAAGATTTATAGCCAGAGTATGCTTAGATGACAATCTCACATCCTGGAAAGAGTGGGCTGTGTGAACACTGTTTCACATTGGTGGTCTTACTCGCATTCTGTGGGCACAGACCAGCAGTGAGCCCAGGTGATTTGTCATCTTCTGAAGGCTTGGCCTGAGAGTCTCAGAAGGTTTGAACCATTGTCCTGGACTTGCTTCAGCCCTTTGCCTGCCTCCCCCAGCTCTGCTCCATCCTGGCATGCATGGGATGAGGTCTGCTCCCAGATATGGGTCTGTGGGGCTTAGCTGAGCACCCTGTGAGCTGGAGCACCAAGCTTGGCACTGGGCTCACGCGGGACAGGGACTTTCTGTGAGTCACTTAGAGGAAGGAAACATTTCTTCTGTTCTTCCACAAAGGAAACAGGGCTATGAAGGTGTGGGAACTCCTGCTTTAGTGAAAGGAATATGAGAACCTGAGCGAGATGCCTTAGGGCTGGACCCTGCTTGTAAAGGCACAGAGGAGAACTTCCAACCTGATTTACCATGGCAGCAGCAAGGAATAGCCTCTGAAGATCCATTGGAACAGGTCAAGCATGAGCCAGGCCTGGCAGCCTGAATGAGTATGTCTGGGTCAGCATGAGCGGGGCCAGGGCTTTGTAGGTCACTAGATTCCAGAGCAGCTGCAGGTGATGCAAAATGGCCCCATGGCACTGTGGGCTATTCCCACCTGGTCAGCAATCTCTCATGAGGTCCCACACCTGGGTGACTGGCATGCCTGGTGATATGATGTTGTAAAGATGCCAAAAGAATGAACTTTATCCTCATGAGAATGTACTGAGTGATAGGTGCTTCTGATACGGCTTCTGTGAGAAAATTACTCTATATGGCTGATTTCTGGGGATTTGCCTTTCCTTTTTTTCAAGCCAGAAGAACATAAGTGAGCTCAGGCTCTGGGGTGCACCTGAACACCCCTGGCATGCTGTCTCTGAGCCATTAGGGTTTCTCAGCATTTGCTGTCACAGCACATGTGCTGTGCTGTGTCATTTCCCTCATTCTGTGCAGCAGGAGGAATTTAGCAGGCAGGGACTGGGAGAAGTCCCTTGTTTTGCTTGGCTTCAAGAAGGAGGCCTTGTAGCAAGGGGAATGAGGGTAGTGGAATGACTGCTTGATCAGAGAGGGTGGCACACAGGCTAAGAAGCTGATGTCAAAGAACTGGGGCCATGGGAGTCTTCCCCCAGCTTGGCTGGGCTTTGATGGAGGGGCAGATGGGTGGCCAGGGGCACTGGCAGAGCCCAAGAGATTGTGCTGGCAGAACACAAGCTGCTGCCCTATGAAGTGATGATGTGTCTGGGTTGTGATTCCCAGCAGGATCCAGAGCCCTGGCCCTTCCAGCAGGAGTCTCCTCTCCTCTCCTCTCCTCTCCTCTCCTCTCCTCTCCTCTCCTCTCCTCTCCTCTCCTCTCCTCTCCTCTCCTCTCCTCTCCTCTCCTCTCCTCTCCTCTCCCCTCCCCTCCCCTCCTCCTCTCCTCTCCTCTCCTCTCCTCTCCTCTCCTCTCCTCTCCTCTCCTCTCCTCTCCTCTCCTCTCCTCTCCTCTCCTCTCCTCTCCTCTCCTCTCCTCTCCTCTCCTCTCCTCTCCTCTCCTCTCCTCTCCTCTCCTCTCCTCGAGTCTCCTCGAGTCTCCTCGAGTCTCCTCTCCTCGAGTCTCCTCGAGTCTCCTCTCCTCTCCTCGAGTCTCCTCTCCTCTCCTCGAGTCTCCTCGAGTCTCCTCTCCTCTCCTCGAGTCTCCTCTCCTCGAGTCTCCTCGAGTCTCCTCTCCTCGAGTCTCCTCGAGTCTCCTCTCCTCGAGTCTCCTCTCCTCTCCTCGAGTCTCCTCTCCTCGAGTCTCCTCTCCTCTCCTCGAGTCTCCTCTCCTCGAGTCTCCTCTCCTCGAGTCTCCTCTCCTCGAGTCTCCTCTCCTCGAGTCTCCTCTCCTCGAGTCTCCTCTCCTCGAGTCTCCTCTCCTCGAGTCTCCTCTCCTCGAGTCTCCTCTCCTCTCCTCGAGTCTCCTCTCCTCGAGTCTCCTCTCCTCTCCTCGAGTCTCCTCTCCTCTCCTCTCCTCTCCTCTCCTCTCCTCTCCTCTCCTCTCCTCGAGTCTCCTCGAGTCTCCTCGAGTCTCCTCTCCTCGTGTCTCCTCTCCTCTCCTCTCCTCTCCTCTCGTCTCCTCTCCTCTCGTCTCCTCTCCTCTCGTCTCCTCTCCTCTCGTCTCCCCTCCTCTCTCCTGCTCTCCTCTCCTCTCCACTCCTCTCCTCTCCTCTCCTCTCCTCTCCTCTCCTCTCCTCTCCTCTCCTCTCCTCGAGTCTCCTCTCCTCGAGTCTCCTCTCCTCTCCTCTCCTCTCCTCGAGTCTCCTCTCCTCGAGTCTCCTCTCCTCTCCTCGAGTCTCCTCTCCTCTCCTCGAGTCTCCTCTCCTCGAGTCTCCTCTCCTCTCCTCTCCTCTCCTCTCCTCGAGTCTCCTCTCCTCTCCTCTCCTCTCCTCTCCTCTCCTCTCCTCTCCTCTCCTCTCCTCTCCTCTCCTCGAGTCTCCTCGAGTCTCCTCGAGTCTCCTCGAGTCTCCACGAGTCTCCTCGAGTCTCCTCGAGTCTCCTCGAGTCTCCTCTCCTCGAGTCTCCCCCCCTCGGGTCTCCTCTCTCCTCTCCTCGAGTCTCCTCTCCTCTCCTCTCCTCGAGTCTCCTCTCCTCCTCTCCTCTCTCCTCTCCTCTCCTCTCCTCTCCTCTCCTCTCCTCTCCTCTCCTCTCCTCTCCTCTCCTCTCCTCTCCTCTCCTCTCCTCTCCTCTCCTCTCCTTTCCTCTCCTCTCCTCTCCTCTCCTCTCCTCTCCTCTCCTCTCCTCTCCTCTCCTCTCCTCTCCTCTCCTCTCCTCTCCTCTCCTCTCCTCTCCTCTCCTCTCCTCTCCTCTCCTCTCCTCTCCTCTCCTCTCCTCGAGTCTCCTCTCCTCTCCTCGAGTCTCCTCGAGTCTCCTCTCCTCGAATCTCCTCTCCTCGAATCTCCTCGAATCTCCTCGAATCTCCTCTCCTCGAGTCTCCTCGAGTCTCCTCTCCTCGAGTCTCCTCGAGTCTCCTCTCCTCGAGTCTCCTCGAGTCTCCTCTCCTCGAGTCTCCTCTCCTCTCCTCTCCTCTCCTCTCCTCTCCTCTCCTCTCCTCTCCTCTCCTCTCCTCTCCTCTCCTCTCCTCTCCTCTCCTCTCCTCTCCTCTCCTCTCCTCTCCTCGAGTCTCCTCGAGTCTCCTCTCCTCTCCTCTCCTCTCCTCGAGTCTCCTCTCCTCGAGTCTCCTCGAGTCTCCTCTCCCTCTTTGGATCTTTCTGTGTTTTCTATCTCCCTGCCCTCCTGGGGCCAGAGGTAGTGGGGCGGGAGGGGCTGCTCCACAGTCCTAATGCAATCCAGCACTTTAATCTAGAGCTCTGGCATTGCTGTCTGCCCTTACCAGACTAAATTGTATCTGCACTTCAGGAAAATACAAAAAAAAATAAAAATCTTCCATGCTGTCTCTAGAACTGGCTTTAAAAAGGATTACACATCAATACCCAGGCACCCTGCTCCCCTCCCTCTGCCACCATTGTTCTTTCCAAGGCGCTCCTCTCGCTTTGATGATGATCACTGGCAGAGTTTCAAAACGATGTATTATAAAATCTTTAAAAAAAAAAAAAATAAATCCAGTTGCCATAACGTAATGCAGATTTTTGTCACCGCTCCACGGCTTCTGCTTTCAATTTCCAGTGAGGGGGAGAGACTCGGTCGCAGTCAGATGGAGACCAGCTCGCATCCCCACTCTGTGGGCCCCCAGGCAAAATCCTTGGAATTTGTTCCTTACTGTTTGAAGGCAGACACGAGGGAGAAGAGTGCAGACAAGAGAGGGGAGAAGAAAAGAAGGTGCCAGTCCCCAAGGAAGATGGGCACAAACCTAAACTGTGCCCCGGATGGATGTGCATCTCTGGAGCTCACACTTGAGCAGAGATGGGAAAATTCTCACAGAAGCAGTTTTTCATGGAGAGGCTGGGATTACCATCCTGCAAGGTTTTGAGCAGTGATGCAAGGTGTCAGCCTGGCTGTAGATTCCTGCTGTCTGTCCATCCTGCCTTGAAAAGCATCTGATAAGGGGTTGAGCTTTGGTCCCACAGAGCACCTGCTGCTGGGAATGGCCAAGCATCAGCCCAGTGGTGTTCTCCAGGAACTGGGACATCCTCACAGGCTGTGAAGGCTGCAGGCAGGACAGGCAGGGAGAACACAGTGACGCTGCTGCCGCCCACAAAAACCCTTCTCCTGCGCTGGGTGTAAGGACTGAGAGAGGCCCAGCCTGCCCCTATCACTGCTGTGCCTTGCTGCAGGCAGCTGAGAGAGGCCAAACCAATCTCTGCCAGGTAAAACTCCAGCTCCAACATTAACAGTTTATCATCTATCCCATGGACTGTCATCCTGCCCAGAGCTGCTGCCACAAGCCAAGCAAGCTCAGGGATCAATGCAAAAGGCCACCAGGGTACTCCAGCACATGGCACTGTGGCATTCATTGTCCAGTTTCAAAAAATTCATCTCCTGTCTCAAACAAAAGGTTTTGCAGCTGCAGAGGTTTGGGAGGGCAATGGGATAGGTTTCCCAAGCATAAAAAGACCTGGGACACTTTCAGAAGAGCAGTGACAGCAGGGCTATAATCCCCCTCAGGTGGGCATTCCCCAGGCTTGCAGTCCAAGCTGTCACATGTTACCACTGCCATGGTGGGAGGGATGGAATGTAGCTCTCTAAGTGAGGCATGCCTCAAATTTTTGAAGAAAAGGATCTGTTTCTGAATAGTTGAGAAGTTTCCAGCATTCATATCACAGTGCTGTGAGAGCAAGGCTCAGTCTGGACCAGGCAGCCAGCACCAGCCCTTGTCACAGGGGTGTCTGCAGCTTGGGTGCACCCTCTGCATACCTAGAGTGGATTTGAGTCCAGTGCATCAGGAGCTTCTTGGGCTACAAAGGTTGCCCAGGCACCAAAAGCAATGTGCCCCCTCCATGACTTATCTTTTGCTGGTGGCACTGTGTACCTGACCAGACTGTGCCTGGTGAAGGGAAAATGCCCTGAAGCTTAAAGGTGTCCTGAAGGAGCTCTCACTTCTCCTGCCTCCAGAACAGACCCCAGTGGACTTCCAGCTTCCTAAATGGGAGCTGCATCCAGTAACTGGAAAACTCAACCAGACTGGGGAGAATGGGGGAATATTTTGTCTCCACTCTTGCAGAACATCCATTTGCAGAGGCTTCTGCTTTGGAAGGGTTGGCCATCTTCCACTTAGAAATGGTAACTCAACCTGTAGCATGTGAATGTGGGTACAAGTCATCTCCAAGTCCAACATCTTCATCTGTGTAAACCTTCCACAAGTTTCACTGAGGACAACAGCACAGCTGGGTCTCAGTGCTAATGAACAGCTTCAGCCTAGGAGCACTTGGGCATCCCATGATGGATTAAACTGTGGATAGCAAGTAAATATCAAAAAAATTTGAAAATCAAATGTAATCCCTCCATCCACCAAAGTCCTGGCTGGAGCTGTCAGTGCTCCTCATGGGCCAGGAGTGTCCCTAACTGACTCCCTGTGTCTGTCATCTCTGGGGGCTGACATCTCCAAATGGTTGTTACCTGAAAGGTCAGTCTGCACTTTTATTTACTGGGTTTCTACCAAGGACCACAGAAAACCATCCAGCCTGGTCACAACTGCTCTTCTCCCTGATCTGTGCTCCTATGTCCCCCAGTCCCCTGCAGACGCTCCAGCTTGCCCTGTCCCCAGTGCTGATCTCATGGGGGGATGGGAGGTGGCTCAGAGGGAAGCATCAGCTGCACAGTGCTGCCTCTTAGAGCTGTCCCTTCGTCTGATCCTAAAAGGGAGCATTTTTTTGGGAGTTATGAGCCTGTGCAAACAGGGCTTTATAAGGCAGCATCACTAATATGCAGCATAACCTCCCTTCCCACAAACATCCTGATAGCCTTTCTGGTGTGAGTTTGGCTTTGTAAGCCAAGCCAATCTGATCAGGAAAATCCTGGGGAGAAAACAAACAAGGAGCCCAGGGAGGAGGCTGGAAGTCACTTTCCAGAGTCAGAGCAGATGTTGTTTAGTAGACAGTGATGCCACAGATACGCTTGGCTGGCTGATCTGCAAGCACTCAGCAGCCTGGCCATCGGGCAGAGGGGGCTTTGTCCCCATGGTCCTGCCTGCCCCAGCCCTGTTTCAGCCCCTCTTCCCTCAGCAGCCACTGGGACAGGCTTCAGAAGTATCAAGGAGATCTGGGAGTAACCCTCAGTCACCCTTCCTTCCCCCTCACCGGGCCATAAAATGGCATTTCAGGGTCAGCTGCTTCTGTCCCAGTGCTGGTGCCAAAGGTTGTGGAAAACCCTTTTTCCCATCTTGGCGATGCCCTGCTCCTCCCAGCCACAATGTCTGCAGCTCCATGCAGGGGGGAGAAGTTGAAGCCCCAGGGAAAGGACTCCTTTTTTTAAAAAAAATTATTTTCCTTCCATTTCTCAGTACCGCCACAGCCGTGTCCGTCCCGTCCTGTCCCCCCCCCAGTAATGAGCTGTTGTCTTGTGTGGCATTGAGAGCTAAGTAAGCATGAAAAATTGGAACAATAAAGGAGTAGTTCTGGGACAGCAAAGCCCCTTGTTTGACAAGGCTAATTCCACACCCCCCAGCCTCATTTTCTTTCAGCCACCTTCCCCCTCCTTGCTCCTCCTTTATTAAATGAACTGGCTTTTATTGGGGTGGAAACTGGGTTTCCTTTTCCCCTCTCGCCTCCCCCTCTGTTCACATGTAATTTGGAGAGTTAATCTCCTCAGGCAGGAAATGTTGTTTCTTTCACTCTTTCTCTCTGGCAATTTCCATTTGGCTCTTTTAATTGGGGCCCAGACCAAGGAAATGGCCACACCACAGAGCCTGAGCAGGAAGAGGGCTGGTTCTCCTGAGGGGCCCTGAGCATCCCCTCCCACTGCTCCAGCTCACACAATCCCCTAAGGCAGATGCACCCTTTGCCAAAGATGGGAGTACCCAGCTCGCCTTGGCCATCTGGACACCCAGGTTGGACTGGGGAGAGTTGGACTGGAGATGTTGGTTGGTATTTCTGCTTTCTCTCTAAATTCCTCTCCCTGTTTTAGGTCAAGTCACCCAAAGATTTCAAGATGTAACATCACCCAGAACCATCTCCCCCAACTCTCCACAGTATGGAGGCACTTGGCTGATGATATTTTCCATGAAATCCCTTTGAAAGATATGACATTTTAAAACCAGATGGAAACACACAGATTTTTCTTGATGCTTTCCCTCCATCTTCTTCTAAAGAAAATAATTCAGTTTTAATGAAAAATAGAGAGGAGGAAACCTATGTTTTCCCCCCACAACCCTCTCTCTGTCTCAACCCGTTGGCTGAAGGAGATTTACCATTGGTGAGCGTGTGGGGTATGTGGCCCAGTGTGGGCATTGTCTTGGGTGGTGCCAGTGAATGCAACCCATGGTACAGGAAACTGAGATGGATGGTGCTGTGAGACCTCCACATTCCCCAGCTCATGGCTGAGAGTCACAGAGTCCTGGAATTGTTTTTGCTGGAAGGACCTTAGAGACCATTTCTTTCCAACCCCCTGCCATGGGCAGGGACACCTTCCACTATCCCAGGTTGCTCCAAGCCCCATCCAACCTGGCCTTGGACACTTCCAGGAACAAGGACTTTTTTCAGAAAGGAAAAGTGAAATTGCAATCTGTGCTTCACTTGAAGGCAGGGCAAGACCATGTTGAGCTTTTTTAAATAGAATACCCCAGGAATCTACTGGAAACTCATGGGGGAAACCCTTCCTAGAGCAGGAAGCAAAGTCTGCAGCAGCCTTAGGGTACTGGGAAGCACAAGGAGGCTTGTGATGGAAACAGCTGCTAGAGCCATGCCTGCTGCTCACAGCAGAGTCCTGTTCCCACCATGTCTTAGGATGGTGAAGATCACTAGGAACAAATCTTTATGCTCTTTGCACCAGCCTGTGACTGCTTCCAGGTCCTCTGGAGACCCAGGGCTGGGAAGATGGAGCATGGCTGCTTCCAAGCAGGGCTGAGAAGCTCTGGAGATTCCAGTCTCCTCCTAACCACAGTTCGGCCTGAATGTTCCCAGCTCTCTGGCAGCAAAATGTTTTTGGATTGCTGTCTGGCACTGTTCATCACTCCCAACAGAGCAGTGATTCGTGCTGGGATGCTCATTTTTGTTGGATCCCTCCACAGGAAACCTCTGGGATGGACTGGGGCTGCCCATTCATCACCTGCCATCACCCACCGGACTCAATCCAATGCAGGTGGCATCAGTGTCCTGCAGCAGTGGGGACACAGAGGAGCCTGTCCACAGTGGCTGGCTCCAGGCAGTACCTGGGAAGAAGCAGTTCCATGGGCAGGTCCTGCCACAGGAGCAGCATCCCCCGCTGCACAGAGCCTTATGACCCTGCAGCCCCAAGGAGAACTGGGGCTTCTGAGTGTGCCATGCATGGCAGAGATGGAAAAAGTGAGTGGAGTTTGGGAATATGTAACCAGCTCCTTGGCATGAATTGCTCTTTCCTGGACTGAGCAAAGTTCTGCTGATCCATAGCGCTGGGTGAGCATCCAGCCTCTGGAGTGGGAGGTCAGGGCGCTGAAGACAGGGGTACCTGGAATGAGGATGTCCTCACTCAAATGTGAACCCAGACATGTTCATGCCCAGAGTATGTGAACCCTCCAGGAACTGCAGGGAGGGAAGGAGGCTGGCACTGCAGGCAGACATCACTACCTGCTATTTCCTCTCTCACTTTGGGGACACTCTTAGTGCAATGAAGACCTGAGTTTCCAGGAAGCTCAGCTCCCACAAGAAACCCAAAGGGAGAGACTTCTGGAAGAGTTTTTTAAGCATTATGAGAAATTTTCCTCCTCTCCATGCCCCATGTTTCTGCATGAGGACCCAGGAGCAGTGCCCAGCTTTACCTAGTGCAGTGCCTGGGTCATGGCTCAACAATCCAGCCTTGGGGCTGGGTGGGAAGTTGGCTTTGGAGAGACAAGATGGTTTGTGCATGTATCCTGCCTGCAGGAACATTCATGGAATTCCCTGCACAGGTGCTCAGGAGTGCTGCATTTCACCTGATGCACCTTGATGTCACCTGGGTGGTCATGGTTCCTTTTTATCCAAATCAAATTAAATCCCAGCAGCATCCCTTTGGACTGGCCAAAATTCCTGGCTCCTCTTCCAGGGAATCTCCAACCCTTTGCCTCCAGGTAAGAGGTCTCATGCCAAGCTCAGGCCAGGCTGTGAGGAGCAGGGAAAGGCAGCGTGCCCTGCTCAGAGCCCGCTGTGCTGGGCAGGGTGAGGAGCAGCCTCCCCAGGCTATTGCAGTATCCCACGGGGCTGAACCCTGCATTCCAGGATCCAGCCACAGGCAGCTGGCTGAGCTCCTCAGGCCTGTCCCCAGCTGCCTTGGGAGGTGGCTTATGGCTCAAGGCTTGGACTGTAACAGGTAGCAGGGGGTTCACAGACACAGCACTGGGACAGGGGCAGAGCAGCTGTCCAGGGAGGCACAGGGGGAACACGGTGCTGCTGGACACCAGCGAGGCCTTTGATACCGCCCGTGTGTGGTAGGGAAGGGAAACAGCGGTGGAAAAGCTGTGGCAGATCCTCTCACAGAGCCTGTCTGGGATGGAGCCAAGCCTGGGTCGAGGCAGCAGTGGCAGCACTCGTGGCTGGGCATCCCTGCTGCAGGGGACCAGGGGGACGGGGTTCGATGGGTCTGGCCCGGCTCATCCCCCAGAGGGCAGGGAGGAGAGGGTTAACCCTGCCCCGGCTCCTCGCTCTTGCAGAAGATGCTGCCACGCTCCCCAGCTCACCGCCTGCTGCCTTCCCCTCCCTCCCCACTGCCCCTCAGAGCTCTGAATAGGGAATTAGCTTTGCCTGCGTTTAGACCTCTTAATTAGCTATTCTTTTTGCTGGGCTGGGGAAGAGGAGGGGCAGAGGAGACCCCCGGCCCCCAGCTGAGCCCTGGGCCCGCTCCTGGAGCAGCACAAAAGGGCCCAGCGGGCAGAGCCATCGGAGGGCGCTGGGGACGCCAGGACCTGTCAAAGCTTGTTTCCCACCTTCCAGAGCCAACCTTTTCTGTCCCAGCCAGGAGACAGCCTGCCTTAATTGGGCTGAAAATCTAATCATTTGTACCTCCGGGCCTGGGAAGTGGGCAGGGGCGGGTACGCAGGGCCCGGAGCGGGTGAGGGAGGAGGGACGGGGGGAAAGCATGGAATGGGAACAGGCAGGATGGAGATGGGGCAGAAGAGGGGTGAGCAGAGTCGTAGAAATGTTTGTGGAGGAGGTGAGCGGACAGAAAATTTAGGTTTTTAAGAAGTTAATTAAAAGTTCCCTCGAAAAGGGAAAAATAAAAAGTGAGCATCTAAAGAGTGAAAGGGAAAAAGCAAAAGTACAAAAAGTGTTAGTCACTTTTCCTGACCTCCGTCTGGTCTGATAATGCAACCAAAGCCCCTGTAATCCTCACCTCTCCCAGCAGCATCCAGTCTGAGATGTCCCTGAGCCATGGGTGTATCTGCACGGCCCTGCTCCCACCCCAGCACCTGCTTTCTTACTCATCTGCTCTCTTGTCCCTTGGGTGCTGCAGATTTACCTCTACCACCTCAAAATAATGTGGATGAGCCTTGCTCCAAAGAGAAGAGCCAGGAACCCAGGAATGGCTGTGCATCTTCTGCTCTCACTCTCTGTCATGGGTCACTGGCTGCTCCAGCTGCCATGCTCCTGCTTCCCTCCAGGTTTCCCAAAGTCCAGGCTGCCTGTGCTGCCTCTGGGCAGGGGATAGGGTGGAAAGGTGCCAGCTGATGTGCTGAGCTGTGTTCAACCCAGTGCCTAAGACTTGGGCACCTACGTGAAATGTAGGTGGGTTTGTGGAGTGGGAACCAGCTCCAGATCCACTGCAAGTTGCCAGTGCTGCTCCTGTGCTTACACCACCTAAGCCCTTCTTCTTCAAACACCTTCATGCAGCTGCTGTGTCCTCCCCATGTTCAGGCTGACTGTTTTCAGGCAGAGTCGTCAGGACAGCACTGGAGCACAAGCCTGTGAGCACATGAGGTCATCCAGTCACTTGTGTCTTTTCTCAGTTTCTTTAGTCCTGAATGTTTCTCAAATACTCTCAAGCCACACATTTCTAACCATCCTCCCTTTAAGGTGACAACATTTCATGTCTCCAAAATAACCCACACAAATTCAAATTCAGCATGTTCATGGCCCCTCTCCTGTTTTATATAAAGAAACAGTATTTTCCCCACAGTTTCTTCCTCAGCTGCTCCAAGCATTGGGCCTAATTCTTCAAGAGAGTGTCTTATTAATTTTTCATCTTTTTTTTTTCCCATTGATCTATCAAAAACTAAAAACAAATCCCAAAGTCAAAGTCTTTATCAGAATTTTATACCTTCGCTTTCCACAGAGGATCCAGCCCTTCATGCCTGTGCCAGGGAGGATGAAGGAAACTCCTGGGAAAGGAGGCTGCACACTGTGCCCCATCCCTGCACCAGCCTGTCCACTTGCATGGCACCATGGCCAGCCCAGCATTTCCACGCTCCCTGCCCAGCATTCTAAACCAGGCAGGCACAATCACAGGGGTCAGGCTACAGGACACAACCTGTGAGATAAGCAGAAGAGACTGAGGCATCAGAGCAGATCTGGATCGTGGAGGGATGGATACATTGACAAGGCATTGCTGTCTGAGGTAGCATGGGCCTTAATTGTGGACTCCTTCATAGAATCACAGAATCACTAAGGCTGGAAAAATATTTAAGACCATTGAGTCCAACCATTAACCCCACCACTGCCAAGGCCATCACTGACCCTGTCCCCAAGTCCCATATCTACATAATTTTTTGAACATTTCCAGGAATGGTGAGTCCACCACTCCCCTAGGCAGCCTGTTCCAATGCCTGGCCACACTTCCAGTGAGGAAATTTTTCCTATTATTCAATCTAAATCTACCCTGGCCCAGCTTGAGGCCATTTCCTCTCCTTCTGTCCCTGTTCCCAGGGAGCAGAGCCTGACCCCCGTCCCGTCAGGGAGTTGTGCAGAGCCAGAAGGGCCCCCTGAGCCTCCTTTTCTCCAGGCTGAGCCCCTTTCCCAGCTCCCTCAGCTGCTGCTGCTGCTCCAGCCCCTTCCCAGCTCTGTTCCCTGGACACACTCCAGTGTATCTGTCTATCCAGGCCAAAGATGCTGTAGAGACACAGAGAAGATGGCATCAAGAGTGGAGACTCCAGCCAAAAGAACTGACAGCAGAGCAAGACTCCTGACCCTGACCAACTGCAGTTCAGTGGACATGGAAAACCTCAGCGGTGTAGGAAAGAGGACAGTGTGCCAGGGAAGAAGAGAGATGAGAGAGCCTGGAGAAATCCCTGGGGTGTGCAAAGACTGATCCCAGTGGGGATGGAGAAGGGCAGTGGTGTGAGCTGGGGCCCATGGTGTGGCATGAGGTGGCTTTCCACTGCTGGGACCAGAAGGCTGCTGTCAGCCCCATGGCACATCTGGATCACCTGCCCTGGGAGCCACCAGAATGGGATATGGTCTCAGCCAGCTACTGACAGAGCATGAGGATCAGTTATGCAGCAGCAGCACCCCAAGCCTGCTGGTAAGATGCCTGGAGAGACAGAGATTTTGTTTCTGGGATTTGGAAAGAGCACATACCCAGCAGTTCCAGTTTCAGTGAGGCAGGCAGGGATTTGACTTGGTGCTCATCCATCCCAAGAGCTCCCCAGAGTGTAAGGAGAGGAGCAGGCCAAAGGGTTCATGAGCTTATGAATTTATCAGTGCACAGAAGGCCAGGAACTGCTCACCTTGCATCATCATCATCATCATCATCATCATCATCATCATCATCATGATGAACATCATCATCATCATCATCTCTGGGTGGTTGTGTGCAACAGGAGGGGTTTGAGCCCTGGTTTCAGAAGTTTGGGCAAGGCAGATCTGAGGCAATGCAGGAGAGCAAACAGATAGCACCAGGCAGAAGGCCAGGATCCCCAAAACTGCCACTGCCATCATTTGCACAGGGAGAGCAGCAGTGTGGGCTGGGTCAGCCAAGGTAGCTCGGTCCCAGGCAGCGATGGTGACAAATTGCAGGCAGATAGAGACAGGAGATCTGCCCTTGTGATACCCTTCTATTTTCCAGCAATTGATGCCTTAGTGACTTCCTGAGCCAGGAGTGGTATGCATGTAACAGCCACCACGAGCCTGCCCTTGGTGAATTTGTCTAATCTCATTTCAAAGCTATGTGTATTTTTAGCCCACGCAGCATCCTGTGGCCATGAGCTTCACAATTTAATTACACGTCGCGTAGGATAGTAATGCCCTTGGTCTGTGTGGAGCCCAGTGCTGGCTCCTTTCATTCACAATGTCTCCCTGTAACCCCAGCTTCCTGATTCCACTGGAATGGAAATGCTGGGACTCCTGTGACTGGCACCCTATTAGCTGGAGGAGTCTTTGGAGGCAGGCAGCCAGGGCTGGCCTTGGTGGAACACATGAGGAGTTACAGAATCACAGAATCGCCCAAGTCTGAAGGGACCCACAGGGATCCCCATGTCCTCCCCCTGGCCCTGCACAGACACCCCAACAATCCCACCCTGGGCATCCCTGGGAGTGGTGTCCAAACTCTCCTGGAACTCTGGCAGCCTCAGGGTTGTGCCCATTTTCTGGGGAGCCTGGGCAGTGGGAATGGCATGAATCTTCCCTCAAGTTGAAAGCCAACAGGATGTTTGTTCCCAGTGCAGATGGAGAGCCTTGGAGGGTCTGGGCTGGGTCATACTCCTTGCCAGCCTGCTTCAGCAGGGAGCAGCTCTAGGAGACCTGTATGGGGCCTAGGAGTGTGAAATCAAGAGTTTGTGGGCACTGAAGTTTCTGGGGCAGCTTGTGTCACCAGTTGGAGATGGCAAGCTTGGGGCAAGGAATCAGTGGGTGTGCACACAGGTGTGAGGCTTTGAGGCAAAGCAGGATCACAGAAAGAAGACAGGCAGATGGGCTGGGGCTGGGCTGGGGCTGAGCAGAGCTGTAGCAGCAAAACCTGGAGTATCTGCTGCTGTGTTTCCCTGGAGTGGGGCTGCCTGGAAGAGAGCAGCAATGTGTACCCTCAGGGCTTGTTCTGCCGTTGCTGACAGTCTGGTCCAGGTGGTTGCTTTGGGACATCCACAGTGCATGTGCTCAAATGAGATCGATTGTTGATAGCTGAGGAACAGAGAATCTGCAGCTGCCCCATCCCTGGAAGTGTTCATCAGGTTGGACGCAGGCTTGCAGCAACCTGGGATAGTGGAAGGTGTCCATGTCCATGGTGGGAGATGGGGCAAGATGAGTTTTAAGGTTCCTTCCAACCAGCCTGGGCTGGAAGTGATCCTGTGATTAGCACAGATGTAAACACCCCTCTTTAACATCACTGCTGGTGTATCTAACTGCAGTCTCTCACGAGCCAAGGGGACACACCAACATTCAAAGAGCACTGCTTGAATAACCAGTGTCCAAATCTTTCCAGATAAGCTGAAGGGTTACAAAACAAGACAGACAAAGTGATGAGCTACATAATAAGATACTTAATTTTAGTAGATTGTCCCATTCAACACAACTACAAAGCCTGGCTCCAGCCAGCTGCAGCGTGGCCGGTCTCTAGCCAGGTCCAGTCAGTGCTCCTGGCATGGGAACAAGCATCAGGTTTATGTAGCCTTTTACTTGTGCTACTATTGCTTCTGGCTTGGTACATGAGTCAAGAACACAGCAGGAACCCTGGTGGTGACCAGGAAAGGATGGGATGAGCTCTGTGGATGTCTGAAGACACTGAGAAGCAGGACTGTAAGTTTGACTTGGTTAATTGAAGTTGGCTTGAATAACAAAGAATGTCCTTTGGTGCAGAACATCAATAAATGACTCCTCACTGGAAGAAAACTGCCAGCCCCCTGCTGCAACCTGGAGCAGATTCAGGTCTGGGCTGTGTATCAGCACAGGGGGTTGTGCTCCAGCAGCAAGTGCTGCCTTCCTCACTCTTCTCCAGCAAGGAACCCAGAGCTTCTCTGCATCATCCTGCCTTCCAAGCCCTTAGATGCCACACGCTGCAAGGGATCACCTTTCGTACCCCTTCCTCACCTCCACTCTCCAAAACATAATTCTTGTAGGGGGCCAGATGCTGGAGTAAGAAAATCTCGACAGTGCTGAATCAAAGTTTTTAGAGGAATATTATATCACTTTTTTTGTTGAATACAGGTTCAGGCAATCACAACTTGTTGTGAATTTAGATCAAATTAAGGAAATAGTTTCCTCTGTTCCTGACCAGTGGGGGAAGCAGAGCTGGAGACTCCATGCAGATGCCAAGAGAAAGCCCAGTTTCAAAGTTGTAGGTGCAGTTGTCCCTCTCCAGTTCACTTCCAGCCTCTTGCAAACTGTGCCTGTGTCCCCGCTCCTATGGCACATGTCCTGGCCCCCATGGCATGCCGCAGTGGCTTGGCTCCATGTGCAGGGGCTGTCACTCCCACTGCTTGCTGAAACGGGGTGCAGAGGAAGTGCTGCCTGCCAAGGAGCTCACCAGGAGTCAGCCAGTGCTGGAGCTTCTCCCCTTCTCTGGCCACCCTACAGGCAGGCACAGGCCTTTCTCTCTGACAGTGCCTGTCCCCAGATGAGACCCCTGGTCTCCCCATCTGCGAGGGAGGATGCAGTGTTTCGTGAAAAGGTCACTGTTTCTCCTGGGAGACCCCACAGCCCATGGAGGGCCCATTCAGGGTGGTATGAACAGAAGGGATTTGTCTTCTGGGTAGGAAGGCTCTAAAGAGCCCATTCTCACATTGAAACAGACATTTCACAGCTCTCCCCAGCTTGATGTTGCTCTTTCTCATGTTATTCCCTCTCTCTGCTCCTTCTTTGCAGATGCCCTCTGAAATATCCACCAGGATAAAGACTATGTCAGGGACCGACGAGCTTCTGATGAAAATTAGCATCTTTTGCAACCATTTGCAAGGGCTGAGGGGGAGCGAGATGTCCCAGGGCAGAGCAGCAGCTCCACACAACCACCAAGGGCTGGAGCCAGGCTCAGCTCCACTGCTCCTGCAGTTGAACTCCTTTGCCGCCAACTTTCCAGCCAGAGCGAATGACTGACAGAGACTGATGGTGTCTCTGCCTGTGTGTAATCTTAGAGCCGCCTGGATTTGGGAAATCTCTTTCATTGCTTTAAAAAAATAAGCAAGCGACTAGACGGAAGGGTCCCGATTAACTGGGAAAATCTGGGCTAAAATGCAAATGCCTTCTCAGGTTCTGGCCCTGCGAGCTACACGAGTCCCAGGGGAGGATGATGAAGCCCAGCTCAGGCAGCAGCACCCAAAGCAAGGCCCAAGCCCTGACCACTGCCATGTCAACAGGTCCTGAACGCAGAGCTGGAGCTCCCATCCAAGCCATCTTGTCTGGAGACATCTTGGGATGAGGAGCACTTGGTGGGCACTGGGATGTGCTGCTGGTCCTGCAAGCCCTCTCTGCCTGCTCTGGCCATGCTCTGGGATGCTCATTCCCCCTGCTCCACAACAGCTGCTCTTCTCCAGGCTCCTCAGGCTCTAGGGGACAACTAGAACCAGTCAGAGATGACGTTATTACATTGAATTGTTATTCACAGGCAGACTTTCTCAAACAGGAATTTAGGGAGGATTTGGCACCCACCCCCTGGCTGTGCCAGCTCCCTTCTTGCCACGTCCCTGAGTCACCTGGCTCCGTGTTTATCTCCCTACATCTCCACAGCATCTCACGGACAAGTGTGCTGGTTAAACCATGACAAGTAAAGCTGGAGCTGAATCAAGAGAAAACAAATAGAGTGGCAGAACGCAGCTGAGAGGAGGCTGCATGGGTGCAATATAAACTCCCTCAGGGATTTGACCAAAGCCCAAGGAAAGCTGGAAAGCTGTCATTCCCACAGATTTTGAAGCAGGTAGCAGGACTTACAGTCTGCACACAGGAAAACTGGGATGCTGCTCAGTGTCTTGAGTTAGAATGACTTTTGTCAAATGTATAACCTTGTCTCCTGTAGCTGAAATAAATTTAATTTTCAGGCTGAAGGAAAAAATTCCAGATGAACCATGTGCAACAGGCAAGTTTCTTGTCTGGAAATATGGCTGTGAGAGAAAACAAAAGATAGGAGGCTATTCAGCACTGGTGTGACCCCCAGCACTGGGCTGCAGAGGATGTTCTGAGTTGGTACCAGTTTTCCTCTTTAGACTGTGAAATGAATGAAAAGAAATCTCTTCCATGAGGAGAATCCCCCAAACACCAGCAGCCCTGCTCTGCCCCTCCTGGCTTTGGGTTGGGCTTTGTTGAGGGATGAGGTGGCTCAGTGTTAATCATTCTCAGGGGCACAGCCAACTTCCCTGGGATTTAAACATAAAAGGAATTTTCCCTCTTGCTGCTAGTGTGGAGTCAACCCTGCCAGCATTGTGGAGCAGAAGGAATGGACCAGAGGGAGATGTGACTGGATATCAGGGTTCTTCCCCCAGAGGGTGCTGGCACTGCCCAGGCTCCCCAGGGAATGGGCACGGCCCCGAGGCTGCCAGAGCTCCAGGAGTGTTTGGACACAAGGTGGGATTGTTGGGGTGTCTGTGCAGGGCCAGGAGCTGGTGATCCCTGGGGGTCTCTTCCCACTCAGTATCTTCCATGATTTTATGAAAAGTGACCTCCCCATGGAGAGCACAAGGCCACATGCTGACATAAGATCCTGTTTTCCATCCTGTGTCAGCTCATGCCTCCTGCTGCTTTCCATTAGCTTCTTCTGGGCAGGGACCCATGTCACTGCAGTGAGAAATGTCCCTCCTGGAGCTACATGAAACAGGAGGGACCAAACCCAGGTACCCTAGAACTGACCTTTGTCCCTTGTACAGGAGAGGCACCAGGATTTGAGGTACTAACCTCTGAACACTCTCCTAGGATTGCTCTGGCCTCCACAGACTTTGATTTAGTGGGCACTGGGCCCAGCTCCTCAAAGTCACTGAGGTTCCCTAACTCCTGGTATTTTAAGCTGTCAGACCCTCCTAGCCCTTCCCTTCTCTGATGCTTTGATGATGGAGGGGAGCAGTGTTGGAAGGAGACATATCTCCTTGGGAGAATCTCTGGGATGTACCTTCCCAAGGCTAGTGAGTAGGTTGGAGTGGCTCTGTAGGAAAGACCCAGCAAAGGCTATGCATGTGTGTGAGCTTGGAGCAAGGTGCTCTGAGACCCCACAGTGTCCTGGAGCACAAATCACCCACTGTGTCAGCTGGCAAGGCTGTCCCACAGGCAGAACCCCAGCATGGTTATGGGAGCACCTCTTGAGGCCACCCACCAGGGCAATATTTGAAGAAGAGAAAAGTCAAAGAAGATAAAAAATTCCTGAAAAATTAAAAAAACATTGAAGAGGAAGAAGAAAGATGCAAAAAATTCGTCCATGCACATTTGCCTTCAGTGCAACTCCCAAGACACATCCCCTTTGCCAGGGGAAGATGGGGTGTGCTTGGGGTGCCAGACTGGGGAGCAGATGCAGTTGCAGAGGCAGATGAAGCATTGCAGGTCACCCAGGTACCATGGAACCTCAGCACAAGGTGTCCTGGGTAGCAGTGCACTACATGGTACACGAGCAGTAGGTTTGAGTGCCGGTGACTGAACCTCTGGATGCTCCCTGTGCATCCTGTCTGTGCTGTCAGCTGAGCTGGAGCATCCTGAGGTCTCTCCAGTACACATCAGTCACAGCCCTGCCCTCCATCCCACATTGGTTACAGCCACAGCCTTGTGTCCTTGGGAGCATCATTGCTGGTGCCCCTTCGTTCTCAAGCTGGCTGAGATGGAATCCCTGTGATGGGACATGGGCCTGCCCCCAGGAGGGAGCCTGGAGCCGTGGTTTTGGGACGGAATTGAGAGCAGGCTGGGACCAACCTGCCAGAGCCCAGCAGGAGGGACAGCTTCAGCCAGCACTGAGGACAGGTGAGAAGAGGTAGTGGAAAGAAAGTGCTGTGTCCACAGCAGCATTTGCTGGGGGCTGGCTGTTAGGATCGAAAAGTGGGCTGGGGGTGAGCTGTAGCTGGGTCTTTGGTCCAGCTGCTGTTGGAGGAGAGTCCTTATAGATTCCCATTGGTGCTGGGCAATGGCTGGATGTGTTGGGCAATGGCTGGATGTGTTGGGCAATGGCTGGATGTGCTGTGCAGGGCTGTGGCTTGTCAGTGGACCTGGAAGTGCCAGGTTAATGGTTGAACTCAATGATCTTGGAGGTTCTTTCCAGCCTTAATGAATCTGTGATTCTATTCCCTGTTTATCTGCTTGGCAAGAGTTCCCAACACCAGCCACCGGGTCTTCTTGTACTCCAGAGTGGCAAAAGACTTGTCCAGGCAGAAAGGAAGGGGTCACAAGCTTTTCAAAGGCTGGTGCCACCAGGTTGGCCTAGGGCTGGTCATTTGTCTTTGGTTTACACACATTCTCCCTGGGCCATGTCCCCTAGAGTCCCTGAGCCCGAGTGCTCCCCAGCATGGCCACCTTTAGTGGCAGGCTGTGTCCCCAAGGCTTGGTCCAGCCCTTTATTCAGGACATTTTCAATAAATAGCTGCCCTGAGCAGTTCTCTCTGCCCTGAACTGGTGTTGACAGCAACTGCCACGTACAACGTGACGTGGCAGCATTGCTCTGTGTCAACACATGTGGTGACAGATGTATGCCAAGCGGGTAGAAACCTCAGAGCTCCACGTTGTTGTTTTTTAATGTTGGCAGATATCCAGGGATCATTCCTGGTCTCTGCACTGAGCAGTGTTCCTCCAGGTCCCCTGGGAGAAGAGAGTTCACCCTGCAGAGTTTTAGAGGGATCCATCCTGATATCCCAGCTTTTTCCAAGCTCTCAGGATGTGTGGTGGATGCTTGGGGCTGAGCCGGGGTCAGGGAGATCAAACTGCTGCACCAGGGACTTTCCTTCTGCAGATGCCCTTGTTGGAGGGTGAGATCTCCTTCCCACAAACACTGGGCCACAACGACTGATGCATGTGAATATTCACAGTGTGAATGACAGGAAACCTGCTGATGGCTGCAGGGAAACAACTTCCAGCGTGCTGTGCTGTGTGCAGATACTGCCTGGCCAATACAGCCCAGCAGCTGATGAGTGTTGTGATCCCTAGGAATGGGTTGAGAGCAACCAAACTTCCAGCTCAGAGCACCCTTCTCCACCACCTTGGGCGTCACCTCTCCCAGCTGACCAGGCTAATAGGCCATAATAAACTGGATGTAACCAACTCCAGGCTCTAAGAAAGGAGGGAGGAAACCACCACCTTGGATTTCTTCCCATGTAATGGTGATAGGCTAGGTTTTTAAAAATCATTTATAACGTCAGGCACTACCAAAAATGTGCCAGGAATTGGGCAGACTGTTAAGTGGAACTGGTAGTGTAATTTTAGAAGTCTCAGGGAAAACAGGGAAATGGGGCATTGAAATGAGTGGCATCAGGTATGGAAGATGCAGGTGCTGCAGCCAGTGCAGAGAGTGGGAATCGCAGTGAGAATGCTGAAGGACCAGCTCAAGGCAGCTGAATGGAAATGGAAGGTACAGCTCCACAGAAAACAGAGAGATACCAGGCCTGGTGCATGGCAAGAAATAAGTTTGGGCACAAGTGATAGAATCATAGATTCCTTTAGGTTAAAAAAGTCCCCTAAGATAACAAAATCAAATCATTAACCCAGTACTGCCAAGGCCACCGCTAAACCATGTCCCCAAGTGCCACATCCATATGTCTTTTGAACACTTCCACTGGAAGGGGGTGAGGCAGAAAGGGATGGGGTACAAAATCATGATGCCAAGAGGAAGAAAGTCACAAGGAGCTTGAAAAACAGAAAAATATGTCATGAAAAGGGTGAGAAAGGATGCCAGGAAGCTCAGAATAGCAAAACCACCCTACTTGATATAGAGAAAATGTATTTCTGAGGGTTAGCGTTGGGGTTAATCCCCTAACCTCCAAGTAATCTCCTCCTTGGAGCTCCAGGGTTAATCTTTTTTCCCATCAGCTTTTTGGAACATCTGAACATGGGTGAATGCTGACCTCCCAGGTATGGCTGGAGAGTTCCACTGGGACATTGTTAGCTTGACTTTCAGAGGCTACCTTTGCCAGATGCTCCTTCCTGGTCCCTCTGGGGAAGGGCAGCACTGGGCAGCCGGGGGGGGTTGCTGGGGCTGGTGGCCCAAGGCTGAGAAGCACACAGTGGGGGTGAACAGGGCAGGTCCAAGACCTACATAGATTACATATGCATACATATGTAAATACTTAGATTTTAGCAGAAGGTGAGTGGGGCCACCTTCCTGCCATTCCATATCCTACCCCATCCCATTCTCCTGAAGAGAAACATATGAGCTGGTGAGTAACTTCATTAAAACCAGGATTATTGAACTACTTACATAAATTAAATTTCAGTAGCTCTGTGATGAACATGAGGGACACTCTGTGTGTCCATGTCCCATTCAACCAACCTTTATGGTGACATTTTTTCCCCGGGAGAATTTGGCCAATTAAAGACACATTGTGAAGAGCTGCCAAGAGATCGCCAGCCCCAGTGGCTGTGTGGCCTTTGCTGTCCCTGTCACCTTCACCAGGGTTTGGGAGCAGCCAGCTGCTGTCAGGCCCTGAATGTGCCCTGCTCCCAGCAGACAGCAGGAGCCAGCCAGCCCCTGAGCTGGTGCCGAGGCTGCCCATGGAGCCCTGCCAGCCACTTGCCATGTCAGACTTGGAGAACTGCTCCTTTAGACTCACTGACGAGACCAGGGTAATGTATTTCTACTGGAAAATAAACATATCTCTAATGAAAACCTGGTGAACCCTGGGGTTTTTTTTTGATTCTTTAAGTGAAAATTAGGGCTTTTGTCTTGTCAAACCCAAGCCTTTCCTCATATTTGCCATGTCAGCCCATAACCATTATTTCTCAAGCATAAAGAGATCCTGGAAAACTTAAGCACACAGAAACCAGCATGAAAAATACAACCAAAAGAGACAAAATACATTTGTCTGGGAGTTGTTGTCCTCCTCTTCTATTTTCCTCTTCTCTTTCCTTCTTCTCTTTTTCTCTTCTCCTCTCTCTCTCTTCAATTGTCTTTAATTCTCTCCTCTCAGTCTCATCTTCCCAAGTGTGGGCTTCCTGTGCTGCTTTTGGCAAGAGACTTTTCCAAGGTTTCAGGTGTGGATATGAAGCTTCTGCACCTACAGCTGAAAGAATAGTAACAACTTCATAACAAGCACAGCTTCACTCAGTATCTTTGTATCTGGCTTTGAGTTCAGTTAGTGCTGTCCAACACAATCTAAAGGATAAAACACTGTCAGATGAAAAACTTCGTTGGAAAGAGAGCATCACTGATGCTTTGCTGCTACTTGGAGTTTACCTGCTTACAGCCTTCCAGTGAAAACAGAGTTTCAAACATGAACTCAAAATGCCCTTTTACTTTGTCACAAAAATCTTCAGGTCTTCTTTAGCTGGCAAAAGGATGCCACATAAGGAAAAGAAGCAAAAATAAGCAGCTGGTAACCATTTTAGCCTTTCAGAAAGTCCTTTTAACATCACATCTTTCTTCTTACATAGAATTATTTTGATAAGGCTTTTCTATATGGGATATGTATCCTTTCCAACTTGAAATCCTTTAATTAAGGGCTAGACTGGGAGCTGGGTTGTGTGCCCACAGTAAGAGTAAGAGGGAAGGTGCACGTGAATGCACAGCACTGCTCAGCCTCTTGGTCCAGGCAGGCACAGGGGAAGGGAAGGGAAGGGAAGGGAAGGGAAGGGAAGGGAAGGGAAGGGAAGGGAAGGGAAGGGAAGGGAAGGGAAGGGAAGGGAAGGGAAGGGAAGGGAAGGGAAGGGAAGGGAAGGGAAGGGAAGGGAAGGGAAGGGAAGGGAAGGGAAGGGAAGGGAAGGGAAGGGAAGGGAAGGGAAGGGAAGGGAAGGGAAGGGAAGGGAAGGGAAGGGAAGGGAAGGGAAGGGAAGGGAAGGGAAGGGAAGGGAAGGGAAGGGAAGGGAAGGGAAGGGAAGGGAAGGGAAGGGAAGGGAAGGGAAGGGAAGGGAAGGGAAGGGAAGGGAAGGGAAGGGAAGGGAAGGGAAGGGAAGGGAAGGGAAGGGAAGGGAAGGGAAGGGAAGGGAAGGGAAGGGAAGGGAAGGGAAGGGAAGGGAAGGGAAGGGAAGGGAAGGGAAGGGAAGGGAAGGGAAGGGAAGGGAAGGGAAGGGAAGGGAAGGGAAGGGAAGGGAAGGGAAGGGAAGGGAAGGGAAGGGAAGGCAAGGGAAGGGAAGGGAAGGGAAGGGAAGGGAAGGGAAGGGAAGGGAAGGGAAGGGAAGGGAAGGGAAGGGAAGGGAAGGGAAGGGAAGGGAAGGGAAGGGAAGGGAAGGGAAGGGAAGGGAAGGGAGAAGGAGCCTTTGGCTTTCATGGTAGACCTTGCAGACAGAATGAAACCTTAAATTTCCTGCCTAGGGGCTTATCTTCATTCCCCCTTACCCCCTCGGAAACTTCAGAAGAAGACCAAGTGAAATGATTCACAGTGGCTAGCACTAGAGCAGGGCAGTTAGCCCACTGCAGTCTTCCAAGCTCCCTGCAGACATTGGTACCTTCCCCCTCGCTAACCCTGGGGCATGCCAAGCACCATTTTCCAGGACTATTGCCTCCAGAAGAGGAAATCTGCTCCAGCCCACCCTGGAGAGCCTCTCCTCTCCCATGGGGGACCTGTCAAAGCAAGGTGAGAGTGGCCAGAGCAAAGACATCTTTGCCCAGGGAGGGATGATTAAGAAACATGTTTATCAAGTCCAGGAGACAGCTGAAGGAGTTAAGTTACTTGAGTGCTTTGGGATCCTTCAGGATGAAAAATGCTGTATACATGTCGGATTTTATTATTACAATTACAGTCAGATGTTAATCACCCCACCAGGATTTACTCAGGCAGCAGTGCCAACAGCAGTACATCTTGCTGAGTAATTGCCCCCTTCCTGACTCTTGTGTGTCTCTGCCCTGAGCTGCTTCTCATTTCTGTGTTTGCTTTAGTCCTGACACTGCTGAGAGTGCTGCATTTTCCCATCCAGCAGCAAGGGATGGCAGAGCACATCTTGCACATTCAGGTTGCCTTCACTTCAAGCACAGCATGTGCACAAGGGTCAGAAAATAGATAATGAGAACGTTTTATGGATCATATTTAGCCTCAGGGGATAGCAATACCCATCTCTTTTGCAAATTGTTGAGAGCTAATGCTGAAAAAGCTGGGAAACTGTACAGTTCCATGGGTCTAATTGCAGAGTATGTGTGAGCCAAATGAGTGAAGGAAAGCTCCAAGTTCAGCAAACCAAGCTGGGATCATGAATGCAGAAATGCAGAGCAAGGGAAGAAAGGTTAGATAGATTTAAACCCCTGCACACAGTAAATTGCTGAATGCACTGGGATCCCACACTGGCGCAGCAGCTCTGTCTTCCCAGTGTCCAGCAGATGCTCTGACTCTATGCAGACTCAGGGCTGGATGTCCAGCCTCTCTGTTTTAGGGTTTGATTTTAGGTGTGATTTGGTTTTGTTTCCTGTCTGTACCCAACATTTGGCATTTCTGGGATGATGAAGAGTCAGAAGTTGAGGGAGATGCTCTGTTACTTAGTCTAGTAAGTGAAGCCATCTCTGTACAACCCCCAGCATGTGCCAGAGAGATGCTCTGGGCTGACCTGTCGCTGCAGCCCCTCACTTTGCTAGGTCAGAAGCACACTGCGATGAGAAACTGGACCCACAATCCACCTCAGTCCGTCTGCACCCTGCCTTGGCTCCAGTGGGTAACTGGTTATCTCATGGCTTTGGGAGAGAGTGACTGGCATGGGCAGGAATGTTCTTACACACTGTCAGCCTGGAGGAACCAGCTGTGTGTCCAATTTCTGGATATTATTCAAGTGTGAGCTCAGTGCTCAGCAATGTGGAGGTAAAGGAGGTGAGGAGGGTTTGGGGGTTTGCACTGTTGACACACACCAGGCTGGCAGTCTCTGTGCCTCAAAGGCTGCAGGTCCAGCTTTTCTCCAAAAAATTATGTAGCCCCACACAGCTGAGGAGGTGAAGGAAGAACCAGTGTTTTAACCTGGCTGGTTATCACACCATGTTGCACTGAGGGATGCAGGGACACTTTCTCTTGAGTGAGTGATGCTTCTGGAAGGTTGCCGGCTCCCTTGCAGAGGGTGCCGAGATGCTGATGCTGGAGTGGTCACACCCTGATGTGCTGTCCCAGAGGGGCTCTAAGGACACGGTACCCTATTCTACTGAAGCTCTTTGTAAAGCTGGAAGGTGGTTTGATGGCGGCCAGGCTCCTGTGGAGAAGCAGACGCGGGGCAGCAAAGCAGCCGTGGAAGGCAGAGGCAGAATGAGGGTCCCGCTACCCGGGGGCCCGCGAGGTGCCCGGACCCGAGGCTGCTGCGGTGCCATCGCCTGCAGCACCGTGCCGTGCTCGCTGCCGGGATGACGGCTCCCGGCGAGCCCGGGGCCCGGGGCCGCAGGTGGGACACGGCTGAGCGGAGGGGGGTGGGCGGCTCGGGGGGTGGCGGCAGGACCCGGCTGTCACTCACTGCGAGGTGAAAGTGCCGGGGGGGCGGGGCGGCCGCGCGCCGGGCGCGTATTTAACTTGGGCGGCAGCGGCGGCGCGGCAGAGCGCGGCGGGCGGGATACCGGGTGACACCGGCGACAGTGAGCTGAGCCGAGCCGAGCTGAGCCGAGCCGAGCCGAGCTGAGCTGAGCCGGGCTACACCGCGCCGAGCCGGGCTACACCGCGCCGAGCCGGG
This sequence comes from Pseudopodoces humilis, assembly GCF_049639895.1. Taxonomy (NCBI): domain Eukaryota; kingdom Metazoa; phylum Chordata; class Aves; order Passeriformes; family Paridae; genus Pseudopodoces; species Pseudopodoces humilis. Next base: position 2,508,403 of record NC_142217.1, on the reverse strand, counting down.
CTACACCGCGCCGAGCCAGCAGCGCAAGGCACGGAGCGGAGCCGCGGCTGGATGCGCTGAGCGCGGGGGGGACGGCCGGGGCCCCGGAGCAGCGGCAGCGGCATGGGTCGCCGGAGCTGCTGCTGAGCGGCGGCCGAGCCCGCCCCTGCCCGTCCCCGCCGAGGAGCCGCCAGGAAATAGGGACGCGCCGCCTCGCCGGTGCCGGGGACACCCTCCGGCCCCCCAGCCCCATCGCGCCGAGGATGCCCCGGGGGCCCGCGGGCCGCCCCCACCGCTCGCCATGAGGAGGAACCCGGCCGGGCCGCGGGCGCTGCCGCCGCCGCCCGCCGCCGCCTGAGCCCCGTGCCCCGGCCGTGCCCGCGCGGGGGCCGCTCGAGCGCCCCGGCGCCGTGACCCTCCTCCCGCCCCCTCGCCCGGCGCGCCCGGCTATAAAGGAGGGTTTTATTCTCGGGCTCCGGTCTCACGCCAAACCCTGTCACACCGTCTAGACGAGCTGTCGTGGGGCTCGGCCCAGCTGTCACCATGGCGATGGAGACGAGTCCGCTGTGAATTTTGAGGGGGAGCGAGCGAGCGAGAGCGGCGGCGGCAGAGGAGGAGGAAGGCTCGGCCGCCGCCGTCCCCTGCCCTCCCCCGCGGGGGAGGCCGGGCCCCCCCGGCGCTGCCGACCGCGGCTGGAGCCGGCCCGGCGGGGAGCCCCGGGAGCCAGCGGCCGCGGCCGCGGGGCGAGCCTCAGATGCGGCTGTCACACAACCCCGGCCGGGCTATTTAAAGTAACGGGCCCCGCCGGACACTGGTGTCTCTGCCTATTTATGAGCCCCCGGGAGCCGGCGGGCGCCGCCGGGCAGCGCTAGGAGCCGAGGCCACCGGGAGCAGCGCCGGGGCCCGCCCGGAGCATGACGGCGATCCGGGCGCTGCTGCTCTGCCTCTGCCTGGGGCTGCCGGCGGGCGGGCAGCCCTTCCTGCGCCTGCGACCCTCGCCCAGCGACAACCTGCCCGTCAAGGACATCGTGGAGCACCCGGACCCCGAGTACGACCCCAAGGAGCAGGACCTGGACGAGAGGACGCTGAGAAAGAAGCTGGGCAGCCATTTCGACCCCGGCTTCATGGCCGTGGCCGTGCCGGGGCCGGCCAACGCCTCGGGCGCCGCGGCGGCGGCGGGGCGGGGGCGGGCGGCGCTGCCGGCCGAGCTGCGGCGGCTGGAGCTGGGGCCGCCCCGGGGCCCGCGCCTGCGGCTGGGCAAGAAGGCGCGGCGGAAGGTGCTGCAGTGGCTGTGGGCGCACACCCACTGCCCCGTCCTCTACGCCTGGAAGGACCTGGGGGTGCGCTTCTGGCCGCGCTACATCAAGGAGGGCAACTGCCTGGCCGAGAAGTCCTGCTCGCTGCCCGAGGGCATGTTCTGCAAGCCCGTCAAGTCGGTCACCAAGACCTTCCTGCGCTGGCACTGCCAGGGCTGGTCCAGTCAGAAGTACTGCACTTGGATCCCCGTGCAGTACCCGCTCATCTCCGAGTGCAAGTGCTCCTGCTAAGCCTCCCCGGCCCCTTGCACTGCCGCCCTCCTCCTCCGGATCACTTTAGGGGGGGAAGGTTTTTCGGGTGGGTTTTTTTTGGGGGGGGGGGATGGGTATTTTTGGGATAGTTTTATTAGGGGTGTTTTGTTTTTTTTTTTCCCCACCCCCCCAGAGCGAAGCGGGAGAAGATGAATCGCTTTGGGGTTTTGGTTTGTTTTCTTCTTGTTTTTTGGTTTTGTTTTGGTTTATTTTTTTGGTTAATTTTTGGGGTTTTTTGTGTTTTTTTTTTTGTTGTTGTTCTTTTTTGATTTTTTTTGTTGTTAATCTTTTTTTCCCTTGGACTTATTTTAATGTTATTTTATTCAAAAGGGGGAAAAGCAAACCCAGGAACTGCAGGGCAGGCCAAAGGCACAGTAAAGCACTACAATCAGATGTCTATTTTTATACGTATATAGCCTTCTAACAAAAGGAAAATTAAAAAAAAATGGAAAAAAAAAAAGGAAAAAAAACCTACCAGCCATGTACATAGAGAGATTTTAAAGGAAATGGGGGAGAAATTGCAACTGGTTTTTTATTATTATTATAATTATTATTGTTATTATTATTATTTTAAAGACATAGGACCACATTTTAAACCCATCCCCACAGAACCCAAGCACTTCCCTGCCAAAGGGAAGGGCAGAAATTTCTTGTAAAGATGTTTTTATCGAAAGGAGAAAAGGGGTGGGGGTGTAAAAAAAGGAAAATCAAGAACCACACCATCCCTGAACGTTTGTTTCTCTGTGCTGTATTTTTTTTGTCTACTCCAGATCTTGTCACTGATGTTTGAACTAATTTGCCAAGCTCACTAGGGTTTTTTTTAAAGTGTATAACAATTAATTAAGAAGGAAATTTTAAAGAAAAGTACAAATCTATGAAAGAGTGGAATTGTTTTGTTGTGTGGGAATACATATAGTCATGTAGAGATGTTAAAGGAAATTTTCTGTGTACAGTTTATTTATTTTTAACTTTTGTGTATAGGGAAAAAAAAAACTAGAGATTATGCCAGAAACTATTGGAAATGTTTACTTGAATATTCCTTTAAAAACATATCATTGTAAATATGAGCTATCACTGATCAAAACATTTTTAGCAATAAACTCTATCTTTGAAGAAAAAACCTCGTGCTGCACTCCAGCTGCCGGGGAGACCAATGGAGACTCGGATTCTTGCTCAGAGCAGGTGATGAGTAAAGGGCTTTGCCTGGCCCATGCTGGTGTAAATCACGAGATGCCCCAAAAGTCGGGACAGCTCCACCGGCTTCTGTCTCTCCAGGATCCCGCTCTGGGATTTCTTTGCGTGTATAACCTGTTGGGTAGAGAGAAAAACACCGACCGGAGAGAAATGTCTCGTAAGGCACAAAAGAGCTGCGATGTCCCGGACTGGAGGTGTCATCTGAAGTCCTTGGGAGGTTCCATGCTCTGCGGCTCTTGGATTTGGCTCTCCTGCTGGCAGAGGAAGCGGTCGAGGTTACTGCCCCGGCCATCAAAGCGCCTGACACAACTTGGCAGCCCCACTCGTGTCAGAACAAATGCTTTTTCTCGGCTGCCACTACTAGCAAAGGAGGGAAGGATGGAGATGAGCCCTGCACCCTGCCATGCTGCACGACGGAGCCCTGGGTCCAGCATCCCTGCCCGTGGCATCTCTGGGTGTGTGCGGGGGTCAGCAGCAGATGGTGTGGAGTGCCCACAGCTCCTGTGCTGGGGCCGGGCCGATCCCTGCCCTCCAACCGGAGCTCCTGGAGCAAGGGCAAGGCAGAAACAGGATGGCTCCACACGGGCAGGCTCCGACAGCCAGGCTGGGGAGGAGCCCAGCACCTTGAGACCGAGGGCACTGGCAGTGAGAGCCCGCTACCGACGGAGATCTGTCGGTCTGTCAGTTGGTCAGAGGGCTTGGAGTGCGGCCCTGATGGGCTGCCAGGTCATTCCCCTGCGTGTTCTGCATGGGCTGCTGTGCTGGAGGGGAAGGCCTGGCCATTCCCACTGGTGTCTGAAATGTACCCGGCATCCCTGAGGAACAAACTGCTGCCAAAGGCCCTGACCAGTGAGTTCTCCCCCAAGGCAGCTGTGAAGCAGCAAGGAGACCCTGCCCCACTCCATGCAGCACAGGAGAGCAGCATGATGCCAAGCCCATGAGAAGGCACCAGGACCCTCCAAGAGGTCTGGCTCGTATCCCTGCATCATTGTCTGAGGGGACTGAGGTCCAGCGAGTCCCGTGAAGCAGGCCTGCAGAGCCTGGAGGTCACAGACTGAAGCTAAAACAGGGAGAGAGTTGTTGAGATGGGCATGGTGGGGACGAGGCAGGAAAGACAGTGACTTCCAATAGTCCACATCCCTGCAGAGCCCTGCAGCAATCCCCTCATCCACGCTTGAGGAGGCAGGCTGGCCTTTCCACACATTTGTCAGTGAGGGACTGGGGAAGGGGGGGATGCAGAGGGCAGGGTGAAAAGGAGACTTCAGCAAAGACAATGTGCAAAACATCAGGGGCATTTCAGAGAGAAAGGGGAAAGCTCATTTTGCAAGAGGAACAACATCTGTGGTGTGGGGGCTGAACATCTGTAGGAGGGAGCATGGGGGGAAGGCATTCTGGGAAAATATTTCTGACATAATCCCAACAGTATCTGGTGTGTTGGGATTTGGTTACAAATGGCCCTCTAACGTCTTTGTGCGTTTTGTTCTGCTGGTTCAGGGGCACACAGAGACCCCTGCTTTGTGCTAACCTGGGAAATAAACCATTCGCTGGGCTCAATGGCCGAGTTCAGTTGCGCGGGGAAGGGGGGTTGGGAAAGGGGAAGGCGAGATTTGTGTGAACTCAGCAAAAACCAACCTAAAAGCCTTCATGCCATGTGCTGGAGGGAGGAGGGGGGCTGCTTCCGTCTCTGGGGAGAACTCAGTGGTCCCGCTCGAGATGATGGTTTGTCTGGAGGTGAAAGCACGAGAGCTTACAGCCAAGGTGCTCGGCGAGGGCCGGGGCTGGGGAGCGGAGAGCAGCCCCGTGGGGTGTGTGCCTGCCCACCTGGCCCTGCCTTGCCAATGTGCCACAGCGCTGGACCACGGTCACCTGGTGCTTATGTGCGGTGCCCTCACGCCGAGGAGCTTGGCTGCCCTGGGAGGCGGCGTGTGACGGACGTGTGACGGCCAGGCTGTGGGCGTGATGGCTCGCCTCAACTGCTGAGCCTCAAAGGAGAGGAAGACAAAGGGGAACAAGCCTGGTTCTTTGGTGCGGTTATTGCATTGTCTCCCCAAGCTGCTTGTGATTAAGGGATGAGCTGCAGGGGGAAAGGGGCAGAACAGGCAGAACCGGCTGAACCCCGAGATGTGGTGGGTGCCGGCTTCTGAAGACACAGGCCTTTCCCACTCTGTTCTGGGGTCATGGCCTGGGAAAAAGGACTGGAGCTCACTAAGGGTGGGTGCCATCCTCTAACTGGGGTCCCGCCTGTCATTGCGTTGTCAAAAGCCATTCATGGCCATGGGCACTCACTGACAGGGCTGTGAACCCCCACTCCTGGGCACACAGCTGTTCCTGTGCAGCCACAGTGAGCCCCACGCTTTGCAGTGTCCCTTCTCTACAATGAGTCTCCACGCTTAAGCAGAAGGTGGTTATCTGAAGGATCAGCCTTTTAACCACTTCTGCCTTCAGGCCAGACAGAGTACAGTGAAGGAAGTTCCATGGGACCCAATGGATGTCCCGTGCCCTGCAGGCACATGTCCCTTGACAGGAAAGCAAAGGCAGCTTTCCACAGGCAGCACTGGCCAGAGCTCACCTGCTCTAACACCACATGCTGTTCAGGGGCAGCTCCCTTGACTGGATCACATCAGGATCTCTTCCTTGTAGTCCCCACAAAGGCTGACTGAAGCAAAGAGCCCTTCTCTCAGGTCTGCGGAGGTCTCCATCTCTTCCTTCTGCATGTCAAGGCCCTTCTATCACTTGGTGAATTGCTTTCCCATACATGAACCCCAAATTTGGATTATCCTGTTTCTCTTGAGAGAGAGAATGAGTTCAGGATGGCTCCTGACACTTGACTCAATGGAATGAAGTCACTTTTGCATTACTCTTTCACATCCCAGTTTGGTTTTGACACCAGCAGCAGGTTAACTCTTTTGTCTCATTGGAAAAAGGTATTTCATCCCCATTTTCTGCCCTGCCTCTCCCCGTTTAGCTCATGTCCTTTCAACTAAGGCCGGTGTCCAGGAATGCAGTTTCTGTCAGCACTCCAGCTCTGCCAAGGTAACTCAGATTCACCAGGCCAGAGCTTGCAGATGTTCAGTGCCAGCTTTTGAGATATCTGATGCAGACCCAGGTGATGACCTAAGCCCATCACTCATCATTCCTAGAAAGGCAGACAAATGGACTGGAGGTAGTAATTGCCCTCCTCAAACATTAAAGCCCAGGCTAAACCTTTTCTCAACATGCAAAATCATGTTCATCTTCCCCTCCAGCATGAGCAAAAGTTGTCAATCTGCTTCATAGCCTGTCATGGCCACCAGGAGCTATCAGGGAAAGCCAGTGTCTGGTGACAGCTCCCTGGTGACAGCTGCTGGTCAGAAGCTCCAGCTGAGCTGGACCTACTTCCTCAGGCACCCCCAGCTCCTGTGCTTCATCACCACAGTGAAAATCAAGCCACGCTGCTGAGGTTAATAATGCCAGGGTGCACTGTGCTCAATGATCTCAGAGGTCTTTTCCAACCTCAGTGATCCTGTGCTGATCACAGGTGTGTCCTGCAGGGTGGGCAGAGGTGAGCTCGTCTCACCACCTCCTCAGGGCTACTGGGTACAAGGGTGGGGTTCTGCTTTCTCTGTGCAGAACATACCCCAAGGTGCCTTTCCACTCGTGTGCAGTTCTCCTTCGCTGTGTCCATGCACAGCAAACCCAACCACGTACCCAGCTGCTGCTCGGCAGAGCAGGACCCTGAGGGGCTCCAGAGCTCTCCATGAGGGAGCGTAAGGCTTTACTCACTGACACTCCAGAGGTGTCAGAAGGGCTGCTGGCTCATCTGCAAAAGCCATGCACGAGCCTCCCCTCCCCCTCAGTGATTAAAACCAAACATTAACAGCAGCAGCATCCCAGGGACATGGCTGCTCTTTGGCATTAGCTATTTGGTATTCTGCCCAAAACTGTCAGACACCCCAGCAAGGAGACGGGACAGCATCATGTGGCACCGGGAGCCCAATCAAAGACACACAGCCTCGAAGAGCAAATCATGAGGAGCTGGGAGGCAACTCTTGCGAACCGGCCATTGGCTAAAATGGCCCTTTCAGAAGGATGGTGAATGAATCCATTCACAAAAAAAAAGAGCAGGGCCTGTTTGCAAACAGCAAAACAGTCTACATATTTTACTTTTTTTGTCTGGATCAGTCTGACCCAAACCCTGAAACAGATGTGTGGGATGTGGCTGTTGCAGCCATGTCCGAGCCCATCAGTGAATTTCAGTGAATTGATTCTGCCCATCTGTTTGTAGGCCCCACCATTCTTCCCAAGAAACCTCAATCACTTGCCCAAAGAACCTTGGCTTCCTACCAGGCACCCTGGAGTGGAACACAGACCACCAAGGGCCTGTGGACCACTGCTGGGGTATGGTAGGAGACCCTGCTCTCCAGCATCACACTGATGTCCTAAAAAGGGAGAGGAGTCCTCAGAGAAGCCCATGGTCCCAGCAATATGACAGAGCATGTGATGGGAAAGACTCCTTCCTGCATCTGGAAGCTGGGAGTGAAGGGTATCCAGATATGGGACAAGGTTGCTCATAGACCACCTGACTAGATCAGCCATGTCCTGTGCTTTGTCACCTGTGAACATGGTCCATGGAAACCAGTGATCTCCCCATGCTGGAGAATGAGAGCAAGGTACCCAGCCAAGCTCACTGACCCCCCCATCATTTTAGGTAAGATTTGGACATTTCCCCAGGGGGTCTTGCATACCACTAAAAGAAGCTGGGGCTTTGGAGCCAGTGCTGCCAGAGCTGCTGGGGTTCCACAGCAGGGACCCTGGAGTTCCCGGGATGCTGATTCCACCCACTGAGCAGCAGCATGTCCAGTGCTCCTTGTAGCTCCACTCTGCCTCAGCATTGCGTGCTTTGGAGGCAGCCTTTGGGGAGATAGCAGGAGGCAGAGTGGAGCAGAGGAAAGCTGAGAAGGGAAATAGAGGCCACATCGCTGGATGCCATGGCAGGACAGCCTTTGGAGAGCCAGCTCTGAGTCTAGGATGGGAAATGGAACAACAGTGCCAGAGAAAAAAGTTCCTTGTCATGAATGCTGGATCATGTACAGGTGTTTGAGCCCATAAGCTTCTTGAAGGGTTGTGCAAGAGCCATCAGATCCCCTCTGAGGCTGGCTGTGTCCTCAAGCATTGTCTGGTCTGTTTCCATCACATTTGCTGCCAAAAGACACTTTCTCTCCAGGAGATGGTACTAACAAAGGACTGGAACTCCAGCCTTGGCTCAGTTTATCTATTTTATTGGGACAGAGACCATATTTCATCCTAGAGCTGAGATTAAGCACTGAGCTGCACTTGGTGTTCTGCTCTTTGACCATATTTTAGGAAAGCCTACGTTTGTCTCCCCTCTTCCCACCCTGGAACTGCAGCCAGCAATCCTCTTGGACACCTCTTTGAGTCAGCAAAGGCACTGTCAGTGTGTAGCCATGAAGCTGGATAAAGAAGGACACTAATAAAGAACGTGGTGATGGTGTTTGTGAAGTCGTGGTACCCAACAGAACCCGGGCTGAACTGTACAAGGAGGTGTCCTCTGCCCAGGCTGCTGGACCGGGCTGGGACGTGCTGCTCAGCGGGAACAGTGGACTCAGCTTGCTCCAGGACACTGCTCTGGGGGTCCCAACGCCGGCTGATGAAGGGACCACTGGCCAGACACGGCACGGCGGTGTCCCGGTGTCCCGGAGCTCCCCGGTGCCGCTGTCCCGGTGTCCCGGAGCTCCCCGGTGCCGCTGTCCCGGTGTCCCGGAGCTCCCCGGTGCCGCTGTCCCGGTGTCCCGGAGCTCCCCGGTGCCGCTGTCCCGGTGTCCCGGAGCTCCCCGGTGCCGCTGTCCCGGTGTCCCGGAGCTCCCCGGTGCCGCTGTCCCGGTGTCCCGGAGCTCCCCGGTGCCGCTGTCCCGGTGTCCCGGAGCTCCCCGGTGCCGCTGTCCCGGTGTCCCGGAGCTCCCCGGTGCCGCTGTCCCGGTGTCCCGGAGCTCCCCGGTGCCGCTGTCCGCCCTGCGCCGCTCCCGCCCGAGGGCGCTGAGGGCCCGGCCCGCGCTCACCGGGACGGCGGCGCCACCTGGCGGTCGCTCGGGGCAGGCGGCACCAAAACGGGGCTCGGAGCTCCGAGGGGCCCGGGACCCAAAACGGGGCTCGGAGGTGCCTCCATAGGAAGCGGGGGGATGCACCACCTCAGGCATCCGGCCATGGGACATGAAAGAGCCTCTGCCAAGTGCCTTAGGGGAGAAGCACTGCGGTGGCACCCGGCAGGAGTTCGTCCCTCCGAGGGAGCTGTGCCGTCCTTTGCAGCGCCGGAGCTTGCAGTGCTGAAGCTTTGTGCCCCGGTGGGATGGGACGTGTTGGACATGCAGCAGCTTTCCAGGAATTCCAGCTTTGCAGCAGCCACTGCTGACCCTGGGGTCCCATTTGGGCCACCCCACGGTGGCAGGAGACTGTTTTTCCTCTGGAGGCTGCAGCAGCAACAGACAGACATAAGAACTCCAAAGTCTTCCATGACTCTCCTCTGGGCTGAAGCAAATTTGTTCTTCATGAGGAGTTTTAGCATGCCTGGACTATAAAGGCTGCCCATGGGGGCTGACAGAGCATCCCTCCATCCTCCCAAAGGGAGCAGTGGAAGAAACACAGCCAAAAATATCCTGCATAGAATAAAGGACATAATCCTCAGTGAGTGTTCCGAGTGAAGTGGGATTCATCCAGGCCCCTCTATCGCTATTCCATACAGGCCGAATGTCTGTGCACAGTTGTTGTCCTGGGCCAGGTCCAACCCTGTTGTCCAGCTCAGTTACTTCAATAAGACTTCAAATTGCCTAACAAATACCACATAAATGTTTAAACCCTGAGAATTTGTACTTTGGGTTCAAAATGTGATTTATCTTCATCTGTGCCCACGAGATTTATCAGCCCAAATTAAGGGAACGGCTGTTCTCTTTAAAGTGTGGTTCTAGTCAGAAAAACCAACTGGAGTCTCCTCTCAGTGAGTCAAACACATGACCAAACCAGAAGGGAAAAATTGAGAAACATTTTTCTAAAAACATCCTTATGTTTTTTGGTCAGAAATTTTTGAAGCATAGCTGTATTTAGAAACATTCAACCAACTGTAGTGAGACAGGAATCAGGAAAAGAATTGTGAAAATTCAGTCAGGCTTTTGTCCCTCTGTTCTTCTTCAAAATTTTATATTTTTATGCCATTTTTCATCAAAAAGTGCTGGCAAGAACTATGTGGCACATCTGCCTAAGAAAGGCCATTTGCAAACCTCGCTCCCGTGTGGCACAGACAGGAGGTGACTCTGTGGATGCCTACACAGGAGAATAAGAGCTCTTGTTCATATGCTCTGGGAAAACCTGCTGAAATATGGGATGTGAGGACTTAGTCCTGGGCATAGAGGAGTGCACTGGTAAATAAGGCACTAATTCCTGCCAACAAACCTCATGGACGTATAGTTCCAGTCATGGCTGCCCTGCTTCTTTCTTTCCTCTTCTGTAACTCTGAGCTCCAAGGGGAGAGGATGGCTCTGCTGTGCCCTGAGAGCTGTTGGAACACAGCCAGGGAATCCCCAGAGCAAGGATTCAGAGAACATGGAGTTCCTTCTCCTCTCCTAAAAGGTCTTCAATTTCATCTCCAAGGTGCAGGCCATGATCAGAAAGACAAATCAAAAAAAAACCCCAATCTCCAACAGGGTAAAACCTCAAACAAGGCAGAGCAGATGGAGAAATACTCAAGACGAGCCATTGGGTAGTTGCCACTAGGATCCAGAGAGACCAGCTTTGGCAACATCTGTTATTAAGGCAGTGCCATACTGTTAAATGTACCTCATCTGGAGGTGGGAAGGCATGAGTTGGGTGCAGAGACAAATGCCAGAAGGAAACAGCTTCAGGAACTGCATTTGGCATTGGCAGAAAACTTTTTTAGACCAAAATTACATTGAAACCATATTATTTTTCTGCCTGTGCAATTTCTCAACAAATTAAATTGTAGAAAAAAAGTCATGATGGGGATTTTAGAGGTTTCTCCCAGACGACACCAGAACCTTTTGACCCAGTTTGAACCCACAGACTGTGCACTCAGATTAGGGTGCCAAAAAAGAACCAGAAGTTCCTTTCAGGCCAGATGGTGAATGCTTATCTTTTCCCAGTAAGTGTGAGGAGAATGTTTTAATCCTCATCAGCTTGCCTGGGTCAGTATGTATTTCTCCCTGCAAAAACCTAATTTATATTTAAGCCTTTTCTGTTCAGTACTTCAGGGCACACAACTAAAGGATTTTCCTGCCTGAAACACTGTGCTGTTAGACAGTTCTGGCTATAGCTCTCACCTGGGACCTACAGTAAAGAAATCTGACCTTTTATGCTCACTGTCTTTGAAGCTTGGAGGGTCCTGATTTCAATCTCAGCAGCAAAGGGCACTTCTAAGTCTTGATTTAAAAGGTCTGAAATTACTCGCATCATCTCCCCTGGCTGCATGTCTCATCCAGCCAGTCTCACCTCATCTCACCTCACCTGGAGTCAGGCACAGGCAGCTGGATCCCATATGCTGGGTTGTCCTGGGCAATCCACCAGTGATCATCAGGGCCAGATGTCCCAGGCTGCGGCTTGAGGGGCACTATTCCCATCTTAGTACCCATGTCACATAGAATGACCATGGTCATGCTGTGTGGGGTCCTCCTGATCCAGTCTGGTTGTCATTCACCCCAGCTGTGCAGGAAGGCACACAGGAAGAGCAGGAAGAAGCTCCAGGACTGGCTTTCCCAAGACTGAGCCAGACTCATGAGGAGACATGAAGCACAGGAAACACCCTGGTTTCCCCTGACACCACCACAATACATTATGCAGACAAAGTCCTGAGGGCAGCCCAGCCCCAGGTGACCAGTGACCCCTGCTAGCAGCCCTGGCTGGACTTGGCTGCACCATAGAGGATGCTGAGCCACGGGCATCATGCTGTCTCTACCCTACCCTTGGCATGCAGGCAGGGAAGATGTGCAGGGACCAGTCTACAGGGTGAGACCCCCAACACTTTTGAGGAGGAAAAGCTGATAAGCTGTCAACTGGCAGATGTTTGCCAGTGAGCAGAGTCCCTGAACCATCAATGCTTCTGGCATTTGGAGTGCAATCTGCTGTCCACCAGACAGCATTAACTGATGGTGTGGGAGGTTTTTTCCCATGTGGGAGGATGGTTTACAAGTGTTAAAATTGCTCCTGGTGCTACCAACATCTCTGAGAGACCAGGTGACAAAAAAGCAGGGTCAAGGTATCTGTTTTCTCAAGATCTCTCCTGTGCAGGCGGGCATATCTGGACAGATGTGAGTGATTTCGATCTTACCATAAAAAGAGATTTCCTCCTACAGGACACATCAGCTTGGCTACTGCTCAGCGGGCCCTGGGAATCACAGCTCTGTGCCTCCAGTCAGGCTCAGGCACCTCCCCAGGACTCCTGGGGCTTGTCATAGGCTTGTCCCTGGGGTGGGTCTTTGCCCTTGGCTTTGCTTAGCATCTCTGAGCCTTTCCTATAAGAGGAACTGCTGGAGGTGTGAATTTCCATGCCTTGGGACTGCTCACTGGAGCACATGCACTTCTAGAACCAGTGGAAAAAGGCACAAGGTCTTATCCTTTGTAGGTGCAAACCCTGCCACCTTCTCCTTGCAGTGTTGTCCTGTGAGAATCTGCAGTTCTCCAATGCCTCCTGTTTAGGAGTAAAGCTGTGGGGCCATGAGGTCCTATGCTTTTGCCTCCATGAGCACCGGCAGGTTTTTCTCCTGCCTGCACAGGTTCTGCCTCTGGAGCAGACTGGGGACTGAGCTGTTTGGGTGTTTGAGGCCAAAGCCTGATCCTGGACCACAACTTTCCCAGGTCTGAGATGCTTTTGAGACATCTGCCTCCCAGGGCTGAGGAGAGGTTCTCAGGCCTCCTCAGAAGAAAAGTGTCGCTGACTGCTTGGCACCAGAGCTTGGACGGGAATTCTCTTGTTTTTCCTGAGCAGGCTGAGCGGTCAGCACATACCATGAGCAACAGTCAGAGGAGCAATAAATAGCCAGACCAGAAGGAGACAACCTGTTCAGACTGGACCGCTCATCCCCTGTGCCAGTGGGATGACTACTGCTCTGCGTCAGGGTCTCATGAGAGCCAGGCACAGAGAGCTGCTGTCCTGGCCCAGCCTGCCCCGAGTGCATCCTCCAGGAGCAGCCGTGCCTACTGTTCCAGCCAGCACGTCCCAGGACATGGTAGGCAGCCATCGGGGTTGTCTGTGTGGGATGTCTCTCTCCTGCTCCCAGAACTGTGCCAAAAGGCAGATGCCCTCACTGCAGGCTGGCTGAGGGACTGTCCCTCCTGGGCTGGTTCCCATTTGGGATCACACCCAAACTTATTCCTGAGTCCCAGTGAAAGTTGCAGTTTTTCTCGTTCTCCAGGAAAAGGAGTACTTTGTAAACATTAAGGTTCAGTAGCACATCCCAGAAAGCTGTTTTCCCAAATGATATTCCTTTGTGATCTTACACCACCCCATGACTGTGGGGTACAGGAGAGATCCCAAATAGCCGGTGAAAGCCCATTGCTTGGCATTTTCCTTTCTCCCCTTTAAGGTCTGCCAGAGAAGCAGGCATGAAGGTTGCTCCTACTGCTTCACATCACCTCTTAGCGAGCATCCAATATGGAATAGCCAGGGGTTGTAAAGTGCTCTGAACTTGAAAAGTGCTAACTAAGAAAATGAAGCCCAACACGAGTGTTATTAATAAATGCCAGCCACTGTTATATAACTCCTAATCATGAACCACGTCTTTCGGCCCCCATTGTTCCATTGTCAGGCCCTATTATCTGGGAACTCTTACCCACCAACCACAAGAAATAGCCTGGGCTCTGCGGGTTTGAAAACTTTGTTGTTGGAAAGCTTTTCATGCAATTGTTTTGCTTTGTACTGTTGCCTTCCTCATTGTACAGATGTGGGTGTGTATCACAGCCCACACCCTCTGCCTTTTGCCTCAGGATAACTTTGAAAATGAGCTGATCTGTCTCAGTGAGTGTTTTTCCTAAGAATTCTCTTTAAAAACAACAACATTCAAACAAACAAACAAACAAAAAACCCAAAAAACCCCAAAAAACAAAACAAAAAAAAAAACCTCGTCATTTTCCTGAAGTGAAGCTTGTGCTGGGGAAAGATGCTGGCCTGCAATCCCAGCAGAATAAGGAGTGCACTGTATCCTCAGAAGAGACTCCCCACAGGAACAGCAGTGCCTGAGCCCAGGCCTGAAGGAGAGAGGGAATTTGGGCTACCTGGGTCCCTGGAACGCAGTTGGAGCAGGGCAGATTGGGGCTTGCAGGGCTGGACTATTGGTCCCCCCCTGCCCCCGAGCTTTCAGCCACCCCATCTCAGTGCTTCTTGGCCTTTTCACCACAGCCAGACTCCAGATGAGTTTCTGTGTAGTGGCTCTACCTGGGAGTCCACACAAAACTCATCTGGCACTTGTGCAAGCTTGTAAGGAAGTCTCAGCTCTCTTTTCGGGATGCTTCAGGCCTCTCCAGAGGTTTCCATGCCCCAATAAGTGTGGATCTTCGAGGCACTTTCCCACTGGTCAGTGTAAGGTACAGCAGCATGAGAAACTCTGCAGGCTGGTCACAGCTCACCAGTGTAGAAGCACTGTCATTCACAGGGCTCAGGCTAGGACTGGCCACACTGAAAATGCCTTTCTGGTAAAACTGTAATCATTTTCTGAACTTTGTCTCATTTGGAAGAGAAATATTAAATCAAAACCAGAAAATTAAATCAAAACCGGAAAATGCCAGCAAAAAGCTTTTGCTGTCCAGTTTTGGAGGCCTGTATTTTCTCTACCAATGTGTTTTAAAAATCTGTGAGGCTTTTTTCTTCCTTTCTGGAAAGCCTGAAATGACTTTGATGCTGTCTTGGGCAGGTATTGTTACTTTTCTGACCAGGGCCTATTATTAGGGTTGTAAATAAATGGTCCCAACCAAAATGGTCTGGAAGCCACCAACCTGTCTGTTCCTGAATGTTTTTTTCTGTAGCTCATCCAGCATCTTGCGCCTTTGAGCAGTGACAACCTGTAAGTGCAGTGATGCTCTTGGGGTGGGGATGGAGGTGAGGAGCACGCAGAGCAGTGCTGCAGTATGATCTCAGCATGGTCCCCAAAGCTGTGACTGTGACCTTGGGGTCACCCTCCCTCGCCATCTGCAGAGATGGCCTCTGGGACACTGGTCACTTGGTGGCTGGATATGCTCCCCACACAGCTCTGAGCTCTCCCAGTTGTCCATCCTCTGGCCCATCCTGGGCTTTGCAGTGAAGGGCAGGCGCAGAACATACATGGCCATCACCGGGCATCCTTCTGCCCAGACACTCCCAGTGCTTTCCCTTTAAGAGAGCAAAGGTGTACAAAGCACAGAGATGGTGTATGCTGTGCAGGGAGCTGGGGCAGCCCAGGAGACCACTCTTCTGAGATCTCTGCATGGCACAGAGACATCTACCTAACAATTGAGGGATTACTTTCCACCCAAAGAATCCATCTCGTGGTCCCCTCTTCATTTGTGACACAAGGGAAAATGTGAAGCAGCCAAGATGCATGAATCACTGTCCCAAACAACATATAATGAACTCATAAAATCAAAGGCAGGGTTAGTTTCAACCCGTGCTGCCAGGGCTCCTTGGACATTGTCTGGAATGAATTTAAGTTGTTACAAAACTCTCTGTGTGTTTCTCTTCCCCCCCCCAACCCCCCAAACCATCTTTCTTCTCTCCGTCTTCACACCATGTTTTCCTGAGCTTCTTTCTCTTCCCTCCCTCCCACCTCTCCTTTTCTGCCTTCCTTCTCTCACTGTTCACCCTGGTCCCTCCTTCCCAGCCCTTTGTCCCAGCCCTTCCTCTCAATATCCCTTCTTCACCAACCATTTGGCTGCCAGCCATGTACCACCACCACCCTGCAGAAAGACTTTTTCAGGACAGCTTCAGACAAAGGTCTTTAGTTGATTCAGCAAAGCCCATGCCACCTGCTTGCTCTGGCATGGCTACACCAAGGGTCCCTTGGGCTCCTCTCTCACTGGGAGCTCAACCCCAGACCATCAGCAGAGGCAGTGGAGGAACAACCTCCCCAGACAGTCTGGAGGACTGGAGAAGTGTGGCTGCATGCATTTGACCATATGCTCACACTTCTGCTGCCTCACAGGAATTCACAGAATCACAGAATCTCCTGAGCTGGAATTGGCCCCTAAACATTGAGCCCAACTCCTGGCCTTGCAGAGGACACCCCAACATTCCCAACATGTGGCTGAGAGCATTGTCCAAACACTTCTGGAACTCTGGCAAGTTTGGGGCTGGGACTTGCCTATATCACTACGGGCCTGTTCACGTGCCAGCACTTCCAAAGAGGAGAAGGAAGCAGGCACTTCGATCCCACCACTGCTTCAAAAGCCAGGGATTTGTTTATATCACAGTGGCAGCTGCTGCTTGCAACTGAGTAGGCTCTGGAGCCACAGGAGCTGCATGAGTGAGTTTGAGCAGCAACAGCCCTGCTGCCTTGGAGACCTGGGCTGGTATCCCTATGCTGCAGCTCATGGTCCCAGGAGCAGGCTGGGGCCCCTAACCCTTGGGCAACCAAGCCCCCTGTGCTGTGCCCAACTGAGCAGCAGAGGCACGGCCCAAGCTGCTGAGGCTCTCTGGAATCCCAACCCAAACCTACCCAAACACTGAATTGGTTTGGAGCAAACAAGATCTAAGCCAAACCTCAACCCCAGCCATGCCAGAGCCAGCCTAGCAAGCTGCTCCCCGCTCACACAGGACAGCTCCATCTGCCCGGCAGGTTTGTGGACCTCCTCCCTTGGTGTCTCACTGGGAACACCCCTGAAGCACCAGGCACACGCTGTGCTCCGATTGCGACATCGTTCTGCGGTGCCCGCCTGCTCTGCCAACGCTGCGGACGTGCTGGTACCTGCCAGCAGGCAGGGCTCGCATCGGCTCCTCCCGACCCCTGCACAAGGCTTGGACAGGGGAAACGAGAGCACACGGGAGCGGGGTTCTCAGTACGTGAACATGCTGAGGTAGCTGACGAGGTTTATTAAAAGAGCCCCTTGTGCTAAAGTTAAGCTTTGCTTCTGACTTCAGGCCAGTCAACAGCATTTGGGCCCCTGGAAAACAGCTCCTAAAATTCAGGTGAGATGTTTCCCAAGAGAAACCCTCACTCTGCATTCACATAATCCCGCTCAGCAGAGATGACGCTGGCAGGCAGCTGTGCATGCTTGAGAGGCACCCGTTGCCCCGAGAGCATCCCGAGACTGCGGTGGCACAAGGCGTGCAAGACACACACAGCGTCCTCTCACTTGTGACAAGTACAGCATCCTTCTTCTGATGGCAAGAGGACAGGCGCAGCATCCTCCTGCCGACGGGAACATACACTCGTCTGTCAGTGCCCCCGCAGGACGGGTTTGTCCCGCTGCTCCAATGCACTCTCTCCCGGCTACCGGAGCCCCTCCGGCACGGAGCGGCCGCAGCTGCGGGGGAACGGCTCCACCTCGCGGCCGCCGGGCTGGGCTGGGCTCCCCCAGCGGCCGAACGGGCCCGCGGCTGCTGCCACGTCCATGGGGACACGCGTGTCCCTTTGCCTGCCGTGGGGAGGGAGGATGCCGGTGCCACAGCGGTCACTGCAGTGCAGGGGGGCGCAGACAGGAGTGTAAGGTGTGGGGGCGACATGTTTGAGTGGTCTGCATACACAGCCATGGCAGTGATGCGGGGATGGAATTAGTTAAAGATGAACCAAAGCGTATTCAGGAAAGGGCCAGGCTTAGGTCTTGCAGCTCAGGGAGCTGATGAGAGAGAAAGAGGGAAAAATTCAGTTCATGACCCAGCTGTTTACATCTGAATAGGGGCACCTGGGACACGCTCATCAGCATTGTCCAGGAATGTTTTCACTGTAAGCAGGGCCATGCAAGTCCCCTTGCCATGGGCTCCAAGTAGCCACAGTGGGATAACACAGAGCTGAAGATGTGCTAGAAGAGCAGAGCCTGGAGTGCCTGCAGAACTGCCACTTCCCGGGAGCGTGGAGCGTTTTTGTGGACTTTGTTGTATATTGTCCCCAGCCTCTGCAGCCTCATTCCACAGCATCCCTCAGTCCAAGACCGGGAATGGCAGTGTCACCAGAACATGGCCTCAGCACACACCACTGCAGGTTCTACATCTCTCCAGCCTTGCTAGCAGACTGCAGTCCTTTGGGCTGCCCCACCTTGGCCTGGGGCTATAAGCTGAAGCTTTGGCACTGTGCCTGAGCTGTGCAATGTTCATGCTGGGGTGAGCAGGGCCAGGGCACAGTGGTTACATGTGTTACATGGAGTTATATGCTGGGTTGGTGATGTCACACTGCGTTCCTTCTCCCCAAGCTACACTCACTGCACACCTTTCAACAAACAAACCCTGTCTACACCAGGGTGAACTGCCCATCCTGACCTTTTTGGATGGTAGAGAAGAGTTTTTGTGGCCCAGAGCAGAGTTATTGGTCGCCGGGGAGGACCTATTTGGGCTGCCCCCCTATCCCCACAGTGTTCAAACCCTGGTGCTGCCAGCACCTGGACCCCAAGCTGGGCAGAAAGTCCGGGACATTTCTGTTCCCCAGCTGTGCAGAGCAAGAGGAGGGTCCCAAATGCACCATGGATGCACTGGGCCTACAGGAAGTCTGGTGGTGAGCAGGAGAGTCAGAGTGGAGGGAACAGACTCGCAAGGGCTGCTGAGGCTGAGGTGAGCCCCAAGCCACTGGTGTGACAGAGCACGGCAGGATGCCTTGGGCAAATCACACCACACAAGGAGGGTGTCTGTACCTCCCTGCAAGGTCATTTCAGTTCCTGACAACAGCTCCTGTGACCTGCACTCCAGAAAAAACTATGTGTGGGGACGGAGGTTCTGTCCCCACAGGGTTCTGAGCACAGGGTGGGCAAGCAGAGGTGTCTTTCAGGAGACTGATAGTTCCAAAAGGGAGGCAGATAAGGTGCCCTTGGAGTAGTAAATAGCACAGAAAAAGGGAATCATGAGAAGTATGGAGTCATCCTGAAGATGACCCAGTGGCTGAAATGGGATCCTCCTCTCTTACTGCATTGGGAGCGGGGCCTGTGGGACCAGTCAAAGGAGTCCACCCTTCTGGCAGTAAACCTCTTCCTTCTCCAGCGAGGGGGTTAAAGAGGGGCGAGGTAGAAGGTAGGGTCTCTTCCCTGCTTGTGTGGAAGCTCGAGCCTCCACCTCAAGGAGCCGTTCCGACACACCGGGATGGGGCTGGGGCGGCCCGCTGTGACACGTTCTCCTTCCTCGGCGGCGCTGGGGACTGGATTACAGCTGGGCTCATGTAGCGAGTGAGCCGGACGCGGTGCCGGGCCCTGGCGCCGCCGCGCATCCCGGTCCGGTGCCCGGCGCTGCCGCTGCTCCTCCCGCGCGCCGGGGCCGGCAGGGGGCGCGCGAGCGCCGCGCACCGACCGCGGGGACCCGGGATCGGGATCGGGATCGGGATCGGGGTCGGGATGGGGATCGGGATCGGGATCGGGGTCGGGGTCGGGGTCGGGGTCGGGATCGGGATGGGGATCGGGATCGGGATCGGGGTCGGGGTCGGGGTCGGGGTCGGGATGGGGATGGGGACCGGGACCGGGATCGGGATCGGGGTCGGGACCGGGATCGGGATCGGGATCGGGGTCGGGGCCGGGATCGGGGTCGGGATGGGGATGGGGATGGGGATCGGGATCGGGATCGGGATCGGGGTCGGGGTCGGGATCGGGATGGGGATCGGGATCGGGATCGGGATCGGGGTCGGGATCGGGACCGGAACCGGGATCGGGATCGGGGATCGGGATCGGGATCGGGGTCGGGATGGGGATGGGGATGGGGATGGGGATGGGGATGGGGATGGGGATGGGGATGGGGATGGGGATGGGGATCGGGATCGGGGTCGGGATCGGGATCGGGGTCGGGATCGGGGTCGGGATCGGGATCGGAGACGGGGTCGGGATCGGGATCGGGATCAGTGCCGGGGTCGGGGTCGGGGTCGGTGCCGGGATCGGGATCGGTGCGGGGATCGGGGTGGGGATGGGGATCGGGATCGGGATCGGGACCGGTGCTGGGATCGGGATCGGGATTGGGATCGGGGTCGGGATCGGGATCGGTGCCGGGATCGGGATCGGTGCCGGGATTGGGATCGGGATCGGGGCCGGGATCGGGATCGGGATCGGGATCGGTGCCGGGATCGGGATCGGGATCGGGGTCGGGGTCGGGATCAGTGCCGGGATCGGGATCGGTGCCGGGGTCGGGATTGGTGCTGGGGTCGGGGTCGGGATCGGGGTCGGGGTCGGGGTCAGTGTCGGGGTCCGGTGCTGGCTCCGAGCCACTCTGTGGGCACAAGGCAATGGTCAGGGCTCTGCAGGGCTGGGCTGGCTCTGAGTGTGTGCTGCAGGAGAAGTGGGGAGCAGGGGGCCGAGGTACAGAGGGCAGAGGAGGGCATCAGCCTGGGGGACAGAAGGCCCCAGGGGACTTTAGAGCCCCTTCCAGTTCCTAAAGTGGCTCCAACAGAGCTGGAGAGGGACTTTGCAGTGACAAGGGGGAATGGCTTTCCACTGCCAGAGGGCAAGGTTAGATAGGATATTGGGATGGAATTCTTCCCTGTGAGGGTGGTGAGGGCCTGGCACAGGGTGCCCAGAGAAGCTGTGGCTGCACCATGCCTGAAAGTGCTCAAGTATAGGTTTGAATGAGCAATTTGGTGAAAGATATCCCTGCTGTGCCATTGGATTGGATGATCTTTTAAGGTCCCTCCAACCCCTTCAACAATTCTGTATCTGCCCCAGCTGACTTGGTGCTGGTGCTTTTGCTCCAACAGCTTGTGGATGTCTGTGTCCTTTCAGCAATCCTTTGTTGTCTGGGAGGCCTGGCAGGCACCAAATACTGTGCCTTCATGAGGCACAAGGAGCAGGAATGGATGCAGATTGGGAACTTGCAATGGGCAGAGCTTCCTGCAGACTGCAGGGTGACAAACAACACAGTGTGCTTGTTCTCTCATCCTGCCAGTCCTGCCAGATCTGCCCAGGAAGGCAGCAAATGCTGGGTGATGTCAGCATGTGGAAGAACACTGAAAGGGTCTCACAGTCTGATTCCTACTTCAGTGAGTGTTCCATCCCTGCTGATGTCTGTAGCACTCCCATTTGTCAAAATCAGATTCACATCTTTCTCTCAGGCTCTCCATCCTATGAAGAGGGAACAGGGGAAACAGGGATTCAGGAAACCGCTTTTGCCAATCTCAACTGAGCTTTCACTGACGTGGGGCCTGTGGACAGCAGTCCCAAAACTTTTTCATATGCTGACCAGTGTTTCTAACATCATGTTTGAGTCACAGGATGGTGGGGGTTCAATGGGTGTGAAAACAGCAGCACTGAGGTTGTGGTGATGCAGCCCCCCCAGCTCAGCACCACCCTGGAGCAGCCAGGCCAGGCTGGTTCAGTATCACGGCTCACGTTCATGGCTGTCCTTGTGTTTCCTGGTGAGGAAAATGCCTTCAGGTCCATCCCTTGGACAATTCCTACTTCATGTCACTTCTAGCCATGCCCCATTTTGCCTTATTGCATACATCATCCCAGACTGTCCCTGGTGCCACACTGTTCTTACAACCCTGGGCTTTGCTCTGCCTTGCAGTCTGATCTGATCCCACACAAAGCAAACATAGGTCCTGCACTGGTGTCTCATCTGGGATCTGCATTGGGGCTGCTTTTATGGCTTCTGGCTTGACTGCCCAGCTGTCCAAATGCACGAGTGTCCCCAAGAGAGACAGAGGGGCTACAAGACACCCGTAGCATTGGACTTAGAGCCTTGATGTTCCCCTGCTCATGGCCCAGTCTTCTCTGTCCTGTCACCCAGGCTTCACTCCTGTTTATCCACGTTCCTGCTGCTGGAATAAGAGGAGGAATGTGTTTAGTGCAACAAGGCAGAAAGCAGCCAACAGCAATTTCCCTGGGGCTTGCAGCCAGCTGGGGTCTGCTCCTTCAGTGAGCATCTGCCAGCCGGCTGGGAGAACTGCTCCTGCAACCTGCTGCCCCAGAGCAACAGGATGTGGGTAACCGAGGGTCCCCCGGGAGCAGGGTGATGGTGGGTGGGGCTTTGAACGTAACGGGTGGGCACTGTGCTGGCACCTTGCCCTTCTTCCCGTCTCTGGTGCTGTCTTCAGTCGTCACATCCATTGCAAGGGCAATTACAAGAGGATGCTCTCCAGGCCAGACTGGCAGATGTGGGGGCCGCAGAGCTGTGAACACGACCACAGTGAGGGAAAGAATCCACGTCCGGGTTTCCTGCTCTCCTGCACCGCCTCGTGCAAACTGATTAAATTAGTTTCACCTTTTTTGTGCCCCGCTCGCAGGTGGCCTGGGGATAGCGGAGCAGCCCCCCAGGGGCAGCCCGGAGGGAGCTGCTGGGTACGGAAGTGCCCCGCTTCTCTTTCTCCCCGCCCAAAAATCAGAGACCAAGGGCGACTCTGGTGTAGCAGCGCGTGAAAAGCCCCTGCACCACGGGATGGAGCGGAGACTCCAGCTTCCTCCGTAAGAGGAGCTGCTCCCGCCTGGTAAATGCCTCATTTGCTCTGGGAAGCAGAGGGAGAATAACCGGCTGCCTTGGCTGCGGCACCGCCGAGCCCTCGGCGTGGTGGGCTACGGTCCGCAGCCACCCGCACTCCGCGGGGATGGACCCGCTGTGGGCTGAGCGAACTCCTGCGGTGCGGCGGGGCTGGCCGGGCGGCAGGTGGGATCGCTGCCCCCGGGACCCCGAGGGGATCGCTGCCCCCGGGACCCCGCGGGGATCGCTGCCCGCCGCCGGGGCGGCCCCGCTCCCCGCCCGGCTCCGGCCCTGCCCGCTGGGCTGCCGGCGGGGCGGAGGGCGGAGGCAGGGCTGGCAGCGGCGGCGGGCGGCGCACACGCACACACCTCCCTGCATGTGATTAAATGGCTAGAAATCTGCTTCTGATTTCCTCGGGGAGGTGACTTTTCCCTTCTTTTCAACCCGGGATTTATTGGAGCCTTTTTACTCCGCGTCCAGGCGGCGGTCGGGGCTCAGTTTCTCCAATTCTTGCTTTTCTTTTCGTTTTTATTATTTTTTTAAGGGGTGTTTTTTCTTTTCCCTTTCCTCTCCTTTTCGCCCTCCCCCCGCCTCCCCCCTCCCTCCCGCAGCCGAAGCTGCCGCGGGCGGGAGCGCGGCCGACTGCGGGCACGGCGCTGGGACCCGCCCGCACCGCCGGGAGCAGCGCTCCCGCTTTCCACTATTTCGCCTTATTTCGTCCTCCACGCACGATTCCCTGGAAATTTGTTATCATTGCTTCCCCCCCACCCACCCACCCACCCTTTTCTTCACTTTTTTTCCTTTCTTCGTGCTGCGGCCAGCACCGGGAAGGAGCTACCCTTGCCCGCCGTCCGCCTCGCCGCGGCCCCGGCTCCTCTCGCCGCCGCTCCCGGACCTGTTGCCCACACCGGCCCCGCTACCTGCCCGGCCGCGGTAAGCTGCGCTCCCAACTTCCCGGCGCTCCGGGCTCCCGCTCTCGTCCCCACCGCTCCCTCCCTCGTTGCCTTTTATTCCTCCCTCTCCCCCCGCACTCACCCTCCCTTTATTTCCCTTTCCATCCTTTCACTGCCGAGAGCAGGACCTCCCCGCAGCGGGGCTGTCCGCCTGCCGCCGAGCCCCGCTCCCGTCCCCGGGCAGCTCCGGCCGCCGCCGCTCCGCACCCTGGCCCGGCTCGGCCCGGCCCGGCTCGCTGCCGCCGCCCCGCAGAGCCGGCCCGGGGGCTCTCGGCGCCGTACGGAGCCCCGCAGTGTCGCAACCCCGCTCAGTGCGGGTGCGGTGCGGGCAGAGGGGAGCCCTGCCAGGCCGAGCCTGCGGTGCCAGCCCCGGCTGACCGGGCACGAGGCATGCACGTGGTCCCCTGCCCGCTGGTCCCACTGCAGGCTCTGCTCCGCCTGTGAGGGCTCTGCCAGCACAAAGCCACCTACCTGTGCGGGCGGCATCGCCCTAGTCGCTGTCCCAGGCTGGGGACCATCGCTGGTCCCTTCCCAGCATGGCTGCTCCGAGAGACTCCCCTTCGGGGTGGCTCAAAGGATTGGCTCCCTTTGGAAACAGCTTCTGTTGGATGTGCTCTGCTCCATTGCAGTTCTGGAGCCGGGCTGGGCAAGACCCTTGGCACCCCGGGCACCCGGCCCTTGAGCCACAGCTGGGATGAGAGCTCTAGCCAGTGAATGTGCAAGTGGGCAGCTTCATGGGAAGAAGGGAAGCTGGGCTGCGTTTGGTGGGTTTGCTTTTGCTTTTTTTTTTCCTCTCTTGGAGCTGCTGAAACCTCATTTCCTCAAAACACTATCCTACCCACAGCTTCCCTGGCCCACTGGAGAGTGGGTGGAAAGTCAGCTTTCTTGGGATGAGGACTAACATGTCCATGGGGACATGGTGCTTGGCAGTCTGCTGCATCGCCAAGCAGGGTGGGTGAGGAAGGCCCTGTGGGCAGGAGCATAAGCTCCTCTGGCAGCACAGTGACCCTGCTGGCTTGATGCTCATCTATGCAGCACTTGGGCATGGAAACTGCTCTCTCAGGCAGCTCATCCCATGAATGTATGGGATGTAATCCAGGCTGAGCATCGCCACCTCCGTCCATGCCATTTGTGTTGGACTAGTGGCCAGACTGAGACAGTACTGAGTGCAGACCTGGATGTGCACACCCTGCATGGCTGGAAATGCCACAGATCCTTCTTTCCCAGCCAAGTCTGCCGTTGCCTGTCTCTCAGAGATAGGAGAGGCTAGATCTCTCCGTAGCCAGTGGAGAGGGATGTAGCTTCAGCTTTGTGCTGGACACACACCCCAAGGTGTTTGGATGGATAGAGGTCAACTTTTTTTTCTCTTTTTCTGCAATATCCCATTTACAAAACAGAGGGAGCTGCTGTGCTGCTCTGACACCTGTTTGGAGCACGCTGATGAGGGGACAGGAGATCTAGCAGTCCAAGGTCAGGGTGGGCTGCAAGTATCCCAACATCCCCTCCTCTTCCGCGTGTGTGTGGAAGGAAGGTAGGTCTCCGCAGAGAAGAGGGAAGGTGTAATGCCAGGCTGGGAAGGAGCTGATGTGTGTCTGCAGGCTGTGGAAGAGAGAAGCCTGGCCTAGGGATGCAGCTGAGCACAAGATGCTCACCAGAAATGAAAGCTGCTAGGTGTTGAAGCTGAGGGGCATTTCCACTGCTCTCTGAGCACCAGAACAATGGTGTCTTCTTCTGGGTTGGACAGAATGGAGGTCCCACCTTGGCTGGCTGCTGGAAGTGTTAAGTGTGACTCCAAGAGGGAGTTTCCCCAGCCCTGAAGAAGGAGGTGAGCATCAGTGCACACCTTGGGGGATGTGCTGACACATCTTCAGCAGGGAAGCAGCCCACCATGTCAAGAATGTTGAGAGAGCACCTCTGCCTCCTGTTCCCCCACCCTGGTTAGTCAGGCCCTGCTCCATAAGGAAGCAATTATTTTGTGCCCCTTGGAGCCCCTCCCTGAGCCTGCGCAGGACACTTGTGCTTGGTATGGAAACGCGACAGATTTTCCATATTCCACTTTGCCCCGTGATGTTTAAAAACGTACGTGACAGCTTCTTCCTAATGCTGCAGGCTTGGCTGGCACTCAAGCAATAACAGACTGTGGGACACCAGGGGCATGAAATATCGCACCAATAGCCAGAGAGGGGGTAAAAAAAATGAGATGTCAAAGTGCAGAATGTTTCCAGCCCGTTATTGTGAGCCATCCTCTGCCCAATGTGAGAGATCTTTCAAAGCTGGCCAAATGTTGTCATTTCTGAATACCATTTTAAATATTCATCCAGACTATTTTCAACATCTGTGCCCGTCATGTTGTGAAAATGCAATGAGGGATGTTATGGAAACCAGATCACTTTATTCTCATATGGAGTGGAAAGGGGTGGAAGCAATGAGTACTTGTGGACTAGAACTCTGAATCCCTTGCATCCACTGGGAATAGTGGGAGGAAAACCCTCTGCACCTTGAGGGATACTGCTGAGACCACTCAGTAGAGCTAAGCACTGTGGCAGGAATGTGCAGAGGGGTTCGGAAGACTGCGGTGGAGTTAGGGTTGGGTAAAACAACTGTCTGGTCAAGATGTAGTAGAGGTTAATAAATGGGCTAGAAAAAAGTCATAGAACACCCTGAGTTGGCAGGGACCCACAAGGAATCCAAATGCATCCAGGGAGTGCTTGCTTGTCCTGCAAAGTCAAGAGCTCTAAATGTCTCCTTGAGCTACTGTTGCACTGGGAACTTTAGGAGGAGATCTCCAGCTTGTACTAGCTGGGGAATGCAAGAGTGTTGCAGAAAAATGGATTCAGGTCCACATAACATGGGTGATACTATGCTGAAGTCTCCTCTCCCCAGAGTGGGACCACCTCTACCCAGGGCCAGTGGTGAGCAGAATGGGCTCACCCATGCTGGGTGTTGGTCCCTCCTTCCTGTGGTCAGTATGGCTTATGAGTTACTACAACTGGTGAGCAGGGATGTGTCCGAGTATCCTGCATTTGACAGCTCCATGCACATAGCTGAATAGCCTGGGGACTGTTTGTTTTATGGTGGATTTCTTTTTTCCTTTATTTTTTGGTTGTTTTCAATAACCTTGGAAATCTGGGCTCCATTGCTGCCTTTTGTAACATTGGGCTGCAACTAATTCAAGCCAGGCCAGATCCTGACCACAGGTATGCCAGTGTAAATTTGAATGGAGTTGCTTACGTCTTGGTTTGGCCTGATGTGAATGGAGTTACTTCGGGCTGATGCCAAAGCACTGAGGTCAGAATCTGGCCCATCCTTTCCTGTGTGCAGTGTAATTTGTACGTGTCTCCTGGCACCACCGGGGTATCGTATGGCTTGTGTAATTCTGGCTCCGACCTGCCAAGAGTGCATTGCAATATCCATCACCTGCAGTGCCTGCTGCAGGATGATGCTGCTGTGTAATTGCCCCCTGAGCTGTGCATGCACGGGGCTGAGAGCCCAAGGGGCTGCGTGGAGTGGGCAGCCCTGTGGATGTGGGGCCGTAAGCACTCAGAAGCTTCTGATACTTAAATATCAGGAGAGATGAGGGAGCTTGTAAAGGAAAATGAGGCATCTCCTTTGTGCCATTAGCCATGTCCCAAGTGGGCACCAGTTGCTCCATTAGCAGCTGGGAAGGCGATTAGCACTCTCAGCCACACTGCATCCCTCCATCCTCTCCCAGCGCACACTCCCTCCCTCTGGAAAGCTGAGCCGGACCAGTACCTTGGCTCCATGGAGTTTTTCCTTTCACTTAAAATACTTCTCAGTTGTGTTTTTATATCCCAGAAACACATGGAATGATTTATCCACAGCCAGAGCAGAGTTTGGGCCTGATTCTCTTTGTTAGGTGGAGGAATTAAGCTTCCCCGAGCTGGCATCGGCATGGTGGGAGAGGGACCTGGGTATCCAAGGATGCTGGCAGCCCCCCAGGATGGATCTTATTCATGGGCTGGGGCAGAGTTGCAGGGGGTTGCTCCCACAGCACATGTGGCGAGGGAGTGCAGATGCCCTCATTACAAAGGGCCTGGAACAAGGTGGAAATGTGCAGGTTGTAGTAGCAGATACAGCTTGGTTAAGGGAGATGCTCTGGTCATTTGTGCCTGGTTTCAGCTTCTCTGAGCACATCATTCCTCTTCTGCTTTGGGTCCTGCCCTATCCTCCCAGTGGCTTCCTTCTCAGAGGTGCTGGTGGGCTTTACTGGGGATGACAGTTCAGGAACGAGCAGTCCTCCTGGATCAGTCTTACCCAAGAGTCTTAGTTGTTGGACCCCCTCAAGTATTCAGGTCCTTTGGTCCTTGCCCAGGAATCTCTGCTTCCTGATCCATGCCTTTTGCTGTGCATATTTGTGTCCCATGTGGGTGGGTGGCTCCATCCCTGCCCCACACGGACCAGTCATTCCCATCTCAACCAGTTCCAAGTAAGGCCATGTCTTTTCCTCAAGTGATGCAAATCCCCCCCACACCATGCTGTCCTGACCTGGAGGAGAAACACAGTCGGCTGCAGCGTGGCAGCAGCATTAGTGCAGGGGCATCAACCTGGCCGAGCAGCACAATTCCCCTGTCATTCCTTGGGGTTCTCCCATCCCCTTCCAGGGCAGTGCTGGCTGCTCAGCTTTAGCCATCACCTGCCCTCTAAGCCCACATTTTTCCAACAGCAGAGCACCACTTGTGCCTTCCCCTCCACTTTAATTAGAGAAGGCTGCTCCTGTGCTGCAAAGGTCCTGGGATCAAATTTGCTTCATAACCTGCTTCCCTCCCTGCCCTGTGTTGTTCCACCTAATCCTGTAATTACTTCAGCAAAGTTGCTGTGGCCCCAGTCTGCCAGGTGATGACCCTGGGCCTGCTGGAGGCACCAGCATCCACATTGTGGGAAGTCTGTTCTCCTTGCCCTGCCTCACCTGCTGCACTTGCCTCATCCATTCTGTTCTGGGGACCAAGGACCTACCTGATGGCTCAGCCTCGGGAGACTGGAGCTCCAGGCATGCATCTGCACCCAGCATCACCCTTGGTAGCACTGCCTCCTGGAAAGATGATAGAAAAGGAGCCCATGGTGGGCTGGAGCATTGTCCTGACAAGTCTCCCACAAGGCAGGGAAACACTGCTGGTTGCTCTGAGAAGCATGTGGTTGTAGAGGGAAGGGGTGTGGAGGTGTTGGATGTGGAAGCTAATTTTTTTTTTTTTAAAGCACTTCTGAAGTGCTCCAGCAGCATGACTTCCTTCCAAGCCACACGGCTGTTAGCATGCCCGGAGTGGAGGAGTGAGGAAATAGCCCACCTCAAAAATGCAGCCGCTTCTGGGGAGAAACTGGGAGGGCAGCTGCTTCCTTGGGAAGGGTGAGCCCTGGTGCCATATTCCCTTGGGCCACGGCTGCTGCTGGTGGCAGGGAGCTGGCAGCCTCCTGAGAGCCTCACTGGGGACACTTTTGGGATGCTGTCCCTGGGAAAGGGGCTCCATTGCTCATGTCCCTCCTCATGCCAGATCCAGGAACATGCTGGGCTGGATTCAGCACCCAGGAGTCATCCCAATTCTCTCTGCTTCATAAGCAGTGTCTCCATTTGATCTGAACCAGGAGCAGCAAAGTTGGGAAGTGGAAAGCGGGGGGGCAGATGGGGACCAGAGAGAGAAATACCCACTCCCAGGCCTCTCTGGCAGCTTGCCGGCAGTCCCAGGGTCATGCTGAATATGCATAAAAGGGAGCAGATTGCAGCTTGCCCTCCTCTCCAATACGGAGGTGAGGCCCGCGGAGACCACTGGCCCCAGCTCTCTTTCAGTGGGATAATGGGGTGAGCTGAGCAAGGAGCGTGCGTGCCTGTGTGTGGTCCTGCGGATGATAATGATTTCCACTCATGCCCTGCCTCCACAGCGCTGATGTGCTGCTGAGCGAGTGTTGGCTCCCTGATGGCCACTCCCCATCAGCAGAGCCACCAAGACTTTGGCACTGAAACTCAGGGACTTGTGCCTTGGTAAGACTGGCAGGAGGGACGAAGTTTCCCACTGTGGCAGGGAGGATGAGTAAGAGATGCTCATGCCCCCATGCATGCCTAAACCAGCAGTAACCTGGTCTGAGGTTCTAGGCCTGCTGCTCCATGCTCATAACAGCTTTGCCTGTGGCCTCTCTCCTGGCTACCAGAGATGCTGCTGCTGTTGCTTTCCCCTGGGCATGGGTTTCCCCACACCTTTGTGTCTTATAGACAGGAAATTAAAAGGCCTTTGCTTGGGCATGTCCCTACTCCTGTCACCTTGCTGCCACATAGCTGAGAGGGCGTGGAGGAGACTCTTTGTTGGCAGAGTTTAGTAGATGCCTTGTTCTATACATCCTGATTCTCACTGGAGTGGATGGACACAAGCTGCTGAGGAGTCCTGGGGGTTTCTCTTCTCTCCTCCTGGAGCAGAGGTTTTCCCCACAGATTATCTCCGTGCTAGTGCTGCCCTGTGGGTGGTGGGATGGGAAGTGATGGCTGCAGCACCTGAACTGCATGCCCTCTGTGGGATGTGCAGTTGGAGGGGGGCAGTCGGGGGGAGAGGGCTGGCAGCACCACAGGGCCAAAGGTGCTGTGATGGCTTCTGCAAGTATCTGCGTGGCCAGGTCCTTCTGGGCATTGAGTGGGGGGGGGTCCATCAGCACTTTGCAGCCCCTTTTCTGGGTGAGAATACAGGAGCAGAGCTCTGTTAGTGGGCTGGCAAGGGCTCGTGCCCACTGTGCACTGCTCAGCACCAGGCAGGGGCTGGGCATCATCCTGTCAGGATCGTGTTGGGGGATTAACCAGCTGCAACCTTTGCTCCACAAGCAGATGCAGGGATCTGGCAGCAGCCATAGCTTCATCTCCTGCTCAGGAGGCAGCTGCCTGCAGTGGGGCCAGGACTCCCAACAGGGCCCTGTAGGCTGCCTGCAGTGGGGGATGCTCTTCACTACCTGGTGCTTGTAGCATGACACCTCCTCTGCTGTGGTGACTGCTACTCTATTAGAGACTGCTATCCCTGTAGTCTCTAATCTTGCAGCCACACTCCTCTAGTAGTGGCTTCTCAATGCTCTGGGCACTCCAGGGAGAGTATCCTTTTGACGTGGTCCACTGGAGCTCAGGCTAGCTCAAATGACGCTGGTGCCACACCAGGTGTGGGGAGCTGCTTCAGTATGGGAATTACTTAAGGCAGAACCTTTAGAGCCACTTGCTCTACAGTGTAGAATTGCTAACGGATGTCAGGGATTGGGCAAAGGAGTAAGGAAGCGGCTCTCTGTATGAGGTTCCAGCAAAGAAGGATTTATTGGGGCTGAAGGGGTCAGGGGCAGAAGAGCCCTGAGCACTGCTGTGCACAGGATTAAATATAGGGAGGTTGGGGGGGGGGGGGGGGTGTGGTACAAAATCTTAACCAATCAGTAACATGCAGGGGAGGAACATGAGGTGGGGTTTAGAATATAGGAACCAATGAGGGTAAGGGGGAGCAGAGGACAGGTCTCATGGGCCTATGGGGCCTCGTGGAATTGAGGATTTCCAAAGGGATCACAGGGGGCTGGGCTAACTGGGGATGAACAGTTAACTTGTCCAGAACAAGGGGCAGGGTTTGCAATGAAAGATAGAGAAGGTACTGGAATAAGGGGTTGGGTCACAATCATGGGTAACATAGGGGAGGTTACAACTTAGGGGAAAACCAACTCTGGGGGAAACATGGGGGAATATAGGAATAAACCATTAACAATAAAACTATTAAAACAAACATGGGCCACAACATTCTTTGTCTTGCTGGCAGCCACGTCACCGAGCCACGGGCTGACATGTCCCCAAAAGGCTCTGCAGCATTGTGGTAAAGATAGAACTGTGCTGCTGGGGCAATGCAGGGACCACCAAAGGAGTTTCCAATTTTTCACATCTCTTTTTCCATCAGAAGAGGATTAAGCAGTGAGGAAACAGCATGGAAGCACAGGGGCAGGTTTTGCCTTGGGGGAGATGTCCCAGAATGGGCTGAGACCCCTGTCCCTGTAGCTCCCTTGGTAGGCACAGGCTGTGGCTCTGGGCTGACTAGCTGGGCAGGGAGGAACTTTTCCCTGTTAGTGGTTTGGCAGCCTGGAGATGCAGTTTTCTTCCACAGTCATGGCTCCTTTTTCTTTGCAAAATGGAGTAACAAACAAACAACAAAAAAAAGTGGTCCTGGATTATTGAAATGGGCTGTCCCTTGGAGCCTCCTTTGGCCAGAGTGGGCAGATGGAAAGGCAGGAGTGACACTGGGGCTGTAGGTGGGGGTTGGAGGCAGGGGTACTGGGCTGGGTCATGCAGAGCATTGTTCCTCAAAGAGAAACACAAGTTGTCCTGTAAAGATTTACTAGTGAGAGAGGGGGAGATCAGGGCATCCTCTCCTGCGTGGTCATGGCATTGGGCTGTTAGAGGATGGACAACTTTGCTTTGGCTCAGCATAACCCATGGGATGGCAGGACTGATGCCACCCACCCCTCCAGGAAGCTCAGGGGTCTGCTATGGCAAGAATGGGGCATGGCAAATCTGCATTGTGAGGGAGGTCCTTCATTCATTCAGAGCCAGCAGGAGGGAATGTGACCTCCAGACCTCTTCCACTCTTCAAGCCAGTAACTCAGGAGATGGGCCACGTCTCCTGGGAGCCACTAAGCTCCCTGGCCCTGTGCTGCAGCTGCTGAGAGAGGAGCCCAGCCAGGTACTGCAATTGGTTCTGGCCTTTCCCCCAGTAAACAAACACACCAGACCCAGACCTGGATTTCCTGGGGATGAGGCCGGAATAACTTCCTTTGCTGCTGAGTAGTGTGACAGAGGAATTTGGAGGGGATCCAGCCCCTGGCTTTGAGAAGCCACTGTGCCCATAACCAGCAAAGAAATCAGTGGTGTGTTCAGGAGCTCCAGGTCTTCATTCCAACAAGCTCCTGCCTCTTGCACAATGTGCATTCAAGGTGTTTTTGCTGCTTTCTGTTTCTCCTGCTCTGTCAGGAGCTATTTTGTGCCACAGGTGGAAGACTTGGGGTTTGCATCTCCTGTTGCATATGAAAGATCTCCTCTAACTTTTCACCACCAGCTCTTGTCAGCCATGCAGTGACAAGGTCTCTGAACTGTGTGTGACAGCTTGTGCCTGCTGGCAGGCAGGAACATTCCTATCACCACCGGACAGTTTGTAAGAGGCCAGGGAAGGGCTGTACCCTGATTTCAACCTCTTCCTTCCAAAGCTCAGGCCATTTTCCCATTTCTGTGATATTTCAGTCCTGCTGATGAGCAGAGAGGGATTGGTGTGGATGAGGCAATATGAGGTAATTTGCCTCCCTGCCCTGCTCCCAGGATACTGCATCAGTGGATATAGGGTGGGATGATGGGTACAGGTGATGCACCAGACATGGCAGAGTTTCCCATCCCTTACCATCCCTCCCAACATGGGTGGTGCCTTGGCCATGACACTGCTGGTGTGACTCACTCTTGTTCTTCCTCCAGGGAGGAGCCACTTCCCTCTCCCCAGAAGGATGGAGGTCCTGCAGCTCCTGCGTCTGCTCCTCACCACTGCCATGCTGGGCCTGTCCCAGACAGTGAACCCCTTTGTGGCCCAGCAGACTCCCCCAGACCCTTGCTATGATGAGAATGGTGCTCCTCGACGCTGCATCCCTGAATTTGTCAATGCTGCCTTTGGGAAAGAGGTTCAAGCCTCCAGCACATGTGGGAAGCCCCCGACACGGCACTGCAACGCCTCAGACCCCCGCCGAGCCCACCCACCCGCCTACCTGACTGACCTCAACACTGCCTCCAACATGACCTGTTGGCGCTCGGAAACCCTCCACCATTCACCCCAGAATGTCACCCTCACCCTCTCCCTTGGCAAGAAGTTTGAGGTAGTCTATGTCAGCCTCCAGTTCTGCTCGCCCCGGCCCGAGTCCACTGCCATCCTCAAGTCTATGGACTACGGCAAGACCTGGGTGCCCTACCAGTACTACTCCTCCCAGTGCCGTAAGATCTATGGCAAGCCCAGCAAAGCCACGGTCACCAAGCAGAACGAACAGGAGGCCCTGTGCACCGATGGCCTCACTGACCTCTACCCGCTCACCGGGGGGCTCATTGCCTTCAGCACCCTTGATGGGCGACCCTCGGCCCAGGACTTTGACAGCAGCCCCGTCCTCCAGGACTGGGTGACGGCCACCGACATCCGCGTGGTCTTCAGCCGCCCACATCTCTTCCGTGATCTGGGCAGCCGGGACACGGGCGAGGAGGAGGGGGGCACAGGCTCCACTCCCTACTACTACGCCGTGGGGGAGCTGCAGGTTGGCGGGCGCTGCAAGTGCAACGGGCACGCGGCACGCTGCGTTAAGGACAAGGAGCAGAAGCTGGTGTGCGACTGCAAGCACAACACAGAGGGACCTGAGTGCGACCGCTGCAAGCCCTTCCACTACGACCGGCCCTGGCAGCGGGCTAGTGCCCGTGAGGCCAACGAGTGTCTGGGTAAGGCATTTTTAAACATTTTTGTTTTCTGGGGCTGAAATGCTAAAACAGTGATGGGTGCTGAGCCAAAGCGATGAAGTGTGCTTGTCCAGAGATGCTGGGGAGCATCCCCTGTGCTGGAGGATTGGGAAAGGCTCAACCATCTACCCTGTCTCTGCTGCAGGTGTCCTCTAAGAGATGCAGTAGTTCCACCATGAGCCAAAGCACCAAAACCTTCCCAAAAATCACTAATGTCTTCCAGCCAGTCAGCAGACCTCAGCACGGGATGCCTGTCTGGGATTGTTTCCCTGGGGTAGCAAACCAGCTGTCTATGGGCCAGAGGGGAAATCATAGCAGTTCCCTGTGAGATGTGCTTGGGGACAGGGAGCAGGCAGAAAAACCTGGCAGAGGCTGAGGTTCCCAATTCGAAATTTTATCCTTTGTGTTCATTCTGTGTGGTGATTTTAGCTTGTCTGTCCTTGCAAAGGTTTCCCCAAGTGAAAAATATTGTCACCAAAATACCAAATTGATATTAGTTGGCTGTCCTACTTGTGAATACTTATGGGATTTTGGTGGAGACTTTTGCTTTTTGTTCTGGTTTGGAATGGGGTTGGGGGATGCCAGAGTCTTGTGAAGGTCTGGGAGAGGGAGGAACAGCCTTTCGTTCCTCCTGGACAGGAGCCCAGGTCTCAGGGGGTGGTGGGAGGATGGCGACAAGGGAAGGCTGTACCATTAATCAGCCTCTGAAAGGCTCAGTGGATGTGCCAGAAGTCAGAAGGACTTGTTAGTATTTGTGATCGATGTCTTGTTGAGAACCCAGCTGTCCACTTTAATATATACATGTTACAGCAGATTTCTTCTAAGAATGGCTTAAAAGGCAGTGGATTCAAAACAAGCGCTGGAGCTGATTCTTTAAGCCACCTCATGCCCTATGAGAATGTGTCAGCCCTTGTGCTTTTCCACTTGTTTCAGAAAGATGAGTTTTGGGGCTCAGAAAAAAACCTTCCACTTTGCTCCCTCACAGGGCTGCTGCAGGTAAGGCAGGGGAGGCCTCCAGCAGGTGTGTGAGGCCATGGAAACCCCCAGGACACAAGGAGGACCTCACCCCACTGGCTGCCCCCTCGTGTCCACCACTCTGCACCTACCTCACTGCCGTGTCCTCCAGTAAAGCAGCACGACAGCAGTGGAGGGAGCTCTGCTGGCACAAAAGGGGTTAAACCAGAGGAGGCTCATTTTTGAGTAGCATCTGCAGGTTTTCTGTCCATCTCGTCCAGGGCGGGGTGAGGGTCCCTTGCTCTGAGCATCCTGCCCCCAGCTGCGTCACCCTTTTGGCAGATGGAGCTGAAAAGATAAACGAGGGATGGAAGAGAAGGCGGGGCCGCAGCGCCATCCCTTCAACCCCCCCGACAGCCTCGCACACAAAGACCCTTCCCCGAGCTGCGTGTGAAAGTAGTTTTTTCCTGTTGATTCGCTCCCCTTCTTTCTCCCTTTTCCCTCTCGGGCTTTGTACCCTCTCTGAAGGGACCTGAAAGAGCTTCTCCATCCCTTCGAAGGGCTTAGCGGCTGAAAGCTGGATTAGCTCCCCGAGCCTTCCCCTCTGTGCCTTTCAACAATGACATCTCCCCAGCCAGCAGGAACAGACGCAGCAATTAGCACCAATTAAAAGGAGAGGCTGCCCGGGAAGTTGCCTTTGCCCAGCCTGGGGGCTGCGGGGTTTCGGACTCTGTCCTGTGGTCAGACAGGAGTGATGCTGGCTCGTGGTGTGGATGTCAGGCGTGGCTGGGGAGTGGGAAGGAAGAGGAGCAGAGTGGGTGGATGCAAGAGTTTGGCAATTCAGTGACAGCCCAGGGGCAGGGTGGGGGATCGCAGCGCCCTGAAAGGGGGTGAGAATGGATCCCTGGGGCTGGTACAGCTTCAGGTCATGTGGGAAAAAGTCAGCTCCTGGCTCTGTGTTCCCCAGCACGGAGAATTTGTCTCTGTCAGCTCTTGGCTATGTGCTCCCCCCACTCTGCACGGGGGCTTGTCTCAGTCCAGTGAGTGGGAGTCTCTGCCTGCCCCACCACGGGGATAAATTGATGTCCTACAGCATGGCACGATGCTGGGACATTCATCCATGCATCATGAGGTGAGAACAAACATTTGTTGTTCCACCAGAATTTTTGCCTCTGGGAAATGCACAGGTGAAACAGCCAAGTACTACCTGAGGTCTGAGCATTGGCACAGGGCACAACCCGACCACGGCTGCCACAAGGTGACTGTGGCGTTCATGGGGACATCACTGTGATGCAATGTTGACGGAGTCAGCGTGAGTTTGAAGAGCAGGGAGGTTTGGGGCTGTCGCAGCCAGGACAGTGACGGTGGATTTGGCAAGCTGCTGGCTTGGCAAGAGAGCACGATGCCAGCTTTGTGCCGCACAGTGCATGGCCCCGTGCCTGCTAGTTGGAGACCATCGGTCCACAGGCACGGGAGGCTCTCCTGACACACCATAGGGGCTGGATGTCCCGCAGGGAGCTTGTCCCGCCAGAACTGGGATGTTCTGTGTGTCCTCTGCTGTGTCCAGGGCAGGGAAGAGGGACGTGTCCCCACCCATGTATACCCCTGGGACAGGCTGTGTGAAGGATAATCCCAGCAGGATTGCCAGAATCCTGGGAACCCCCCATCTTTATCTCTGCCGATTTACATCTCCTCCCCACC
The DNA here is from genome assembly GCF_049639895.1 of Pseudopodoces humilis. Taxonomy (NCBI): domain Eukaryota; kingdom Metazoa; phylum Chordata; class Aves; order Passeriformes; family Paridae; genus Pseudopodoces; species Pseudopodoces humilis. The sequence goes on along the minus strand of NC_142217.1, from coordinate 2,472,013 downwards.
ACTGCTGTCGGTTTCAGCCCGCACCCACGAGCTGCTGGGAGCAGCCCGGCCCCCAAACACCCGGCCGGGGGAAGGAGGGGAAGCGGATTAGCACGAGGCAGCCACTGGAAGTAATTGATGCACTCGCTGGTGATGCGGGAGCCCTTGTTCCCTTTGTAGCCGCTGCCGCAGGAGCACTCTCCGGAGCACCAGGATAATGCACGGGGCTTGCTTTGATCCGGGGCCTCGGCGGGGAAGGGGCGGCGCTCTCCTGGGAAAACCTCGCAGGCTGCTCGGGGGGGATGTGGTGATCCAACCGGGATGTCGGTGTCGGAAAACACCAGTCCCCGGAGCGGTGGTGGGATTTGGAGGATCACATATAATTCCCTTGTGCCCTGTGCCCCTTCCTGTACATTTTCCCCTTCCCTTGAGAGTTCCCCTGACAGGGTTCTCTGCACCTGCTCCCCGGTAGGCGTAGTGGAAACCAATGAGTTCCTAGCAGCACCAGCCATGGTCCTTTCCTGGGAAGAGCAGGGGGAAGGCGATGGCTTTGGGAGATGGGCAGGCGGCCAGCATGGCACTGCCACCCCTTCCTGGGCACAGTGCAGTATCGCAGCGGATCTGGAGTGCAGGGGAAGGCAGCCGCCCCGACAGAGATTTACACTTGGCTGACCATCCCGAGTCCTGCGCCTCCCGGGATGGGGCTGCAGTGCCTCAGCCTTGTCCCTCGCAGCCCCTCGGGGCGGGTTCTCTCTTGCTTCTCCTCCTGCTTCTTGGCAGCAGCAGAGTGAGCCCTTCTCTCCCAAAACCTTTCCCAGGATGGAGGGACGGCGTGCATGAGAGGAAAGGGGCTATTCTGGTCTCGGCTACCATGGAACCGAGAGGTGCAGCCTCATCCTGCCCCGTGTCCCAGACAGACTCTCCTCCAGCCAAAGCAGGGGCGTAGCTTAAATCTGCTGCGGGCTGGCAGCAGCAGCTGGTCTAGGGTTTCGCTGATCCGGCTGCCTTCCCTAACTATTCCCAGGGAGCTTGTAGGGGCGGTGAGGTTCGCTCCTGCCCTGCGGGCTCCACTGCCTGTCCCACGTGTGCCTCGGTGCATGGCACTGCCTGGCCCGTGCCAGGACTGTCCCAAAGCCCCTCGTGCTGTCATTCTAGGCTCCTACATCTGCAGCTGCCTGGAGGAGGAGAGGTTTTGGGGTGGCCAGGGCCTGGGAAGGGGTTCAAAACACCATCAAAGGGGAGACAAAAGATTGCTCCATTGCAAGGTGTCAACGCTTAATTAGTCTATTATTGCAAATTATTAGATCTTGTGATTGTTTAATTGATCATATGATTGTTTAATTGGGCATACTGTACAAGGGCGGAAGTGAGCTACCAGGTAATTAGCCCCAAACTGTGCAATTAAATTCTTATTAATACCCCAAACAGCAGGGAACATTCAAGCCTTTAATTAGTGATTAACAGGAGACAGACAGAGCTTACAACTGCCTCAGTACTGAGGAACAGTGAGAGTATTTAGCTGGGTAAGAGGGGGACTTGTCTGCCCCAATTAGCTCCGGATGGCTGCGCCAGGGGGTGAGGGGATTGCCATACGTGCTGGTGTGACCCTGTCCCTGAGTGGTGACAGCCACCCAACGCAGGGTGGCCAAGCCCAGCCAGATCCCCCTCTTGGCTCTGGAATCCCAGCTTGGCAGTCAGGGACACCGGCCCAGAGCAGGCAGCACCACTGCCTCAGGGAGAGAGGATGATGCTGGGCTGCCAGGGGAGGTTTCTTCCCCGGACCCAGCTCCTGGGAGGACCAGAGGGTCTGCAGTATGTTCCAAGGGATAGGTGGCCCTGGGGTAGATCAGGACGTGCCAGGGTCAATGATGCCAGGAAAAAGTTCTGCCAGTTACTCTCTCACCAATTAAACTGGAGGCAGAGAGGGACCTGTGCCGAGGGCAGCGAATCATTTACCCAACAGCTCTCCTCCACTGCCCATCCCCTCTCCTATGGGCTGCCAGCCCCTCTCCTTCCCCAGAAGATAATGGAGGCATTCCAAGAGGGACACAGAACTGCCTTTTGGGATGACCCCACTTGCCTTTCCGTGATGCAAGGGGAAAACGAGGCTTCTCTCCTCCCAAAATTGCTCCTTTGCCACAGTTCTGTAGCAAAAACCACCATATCTTGTCCCTGTCCCATTACCTGGAGACTGCAAGAACACCCTGACTGTCAAGATACTTCACTGTGTCTCTCCAGCTCTGGCAAAACCTGTTTGAATGTCAACATCCCTAGTCCAACAGCATCCTGAGCTACCTGGGGCCTTGGGCAGTATTTGATGCTTTCCCTCCACACACCACAACCCAGAATTTGCCTTAAAAGTCCCTATTTTCCACTGTCACCAGGGAAAAAGAAAATAGCTCAAAAGGAACAAGCCCCTGAAGGTACCTACAGCTACAATGGGTGTTATTTTGATGCCTGCCATGTGATTTCTCACTAATCTCATAACTCGGGGGAGCTCTGGGGGTAGCTGAGGTTTGAGTGTGCTGGCACTAACCTGCTCAACTCGAGCCTCCAAAAAACTCTTTTTTACGGTTTCTTTCTCCCTGCAGCATGCCGATGGCTGGAGCACCAGGGCAGGCAAAGTAGCTTTTGATCTGTGTGGGGTGAAGCTCCCACTGGCGCTGCTGGCTGTCGGGAGGCAACTTCACAGGGCCACCAGGCCAGGCCCAGGCAGTTAAATCTGGGCTGACACGTTAATGAATTTCACAGTACGCCTGGAAAAGCTCTCACCCAACCTCAATTTACCAGCACGGGGAGGGGGCCAGGGCTGGGGGCACCACCTTTTGCTGAAGGAAATCTTGTTCCCATTATCTTTTTGCAAGAGTGTTAAGCTGGAATGGGCAGTGCTTTGCCTTTTTATCTCGCACACATGGAATTGGCCAGGAGGGATGTGTGCTTCCCGGGACTAATTTGTGTGTGCACATGTAAGGGTGTGCAGATGTTTCTGTGCGTGCCTGTCTGTGGGTACATGCGTGGCTCTGGGGGTATTTTGGTGCACGTCTGTGTGCACACACGTGCATGCCTGTGTTTGCATGCACGTGTGCTTGCGCATGTTCCTGCATGCACACACAGGGATGTGAGCACACAGGGGCTGCTGTGTGGGTTTCTCTGCATGTGTGACTCGTGCACACAAGATAGAGCCATAAATATGAAGAGTTCCAGGGGAGGGCTGTCACACAGCCTGGTATGAGGTGGGTGGTCCTGCTGGAAGGCTGGGTGGGCTCTGTCACCAGAAACAGCTACCAGGGAAGGGACAGTGGGGATAGTGGGGCTGCAAGTGCCCAGATGGCACTGCCAAACCCTCCAGCTGCAGCCCTCCATCCCACACTTGCTTGCCTTCAGCCGAGTGGTGCCAGTTCCTACACATGTCTTTCTCTTCTGCCCTGACCTCATGGCACCAGCCCCACAGGGTGGTGGATGCTGCACATCTGGATGGCATGTTGGGATGACCTGCGCTGTGCTGTGTCCATCCCAATCCCAGCACAACCTCCCATTGCAGTGGGGGATGCAAGGGCAGCTCCAGCCCACCAGGAGGGTCCTGAGTTTCACCTTCAGCCCTCATCATCTCCCCTTCCCTCGCAGCCTGCAACTGCAACCTGCACGCGCGGCGCTGCCGCTTCAACATGGAGCTGTTCAAGCTGTCGGGGCGCAAGAGCGGCGGGGTGTGCCTCAACTGCCGGCACAACACAGCGGGCAGGCACTGCCACTACTGCAAGGAGGGCTTCTACCGCGACCTCAGCAAGGCCATCACCGACCGCAAAGCCTGCAAAGGTAAGCTGGGGGGTCTCCATGGGAGCAGATGAGTGACAGAATCTCTCTCGGTCTCCTTTGTCTCCCTGCCCATCCTTGGGATGTCCTTCTGCTCACTTTGGCAGCTGCAGGTCAGCTCCAGCCACCACCACCCTGATCACTTCTACCACCCCAAGGGCACCAGGCAGGGATAGCACTTTGAGCCCAGCATCAACTCAAGGTGGAGGAGGATTACAGGAAGGGAGAGAGGAGGTTGCCAGGAGCCTGGGAGAGTTCTGGTGTGTTACCATCTCCATTGGTCGGTGTTTGGAGAGATGCTGAGGAGGTGCTGAAGGAGATGTGACTAAATGTTCTGGAAACCAATCTCTGATAGGGATGTTGTCTGGGATATAGACATGCTTGGAGCATGGGTTCCCTGCTCAGGAGAGCTGGGGATGCTGGTGATGCTGGTGGAAGTCGCATCTCCCAGGTGGACTGTGGGGCCAGGCCCCACATTGTGTTTTTCAGCTATGGGATGGCTTTTGGGACCTGTTTTTGGGGAGATGCTGAGCACTGTGGCTCCTGGTAACTGTCCTTGAGCCACACTGGCTCCAAGCCATCAAACTGCAGCTTGACCTCTCAAGGTCCCTAGCCTGTGCCAAACATCTTGGAATCTGTACCTCTCCTCTCCTCTCCCTCCTCTTAACTTCTGGCCAAGCTTGTCTGGTTCCTCTTCCCTCTCCCTGCTCAGCCTGTCTCTAGAGCTTTTTCAAAACAATAGTTTCACCAAAGAATTTGAGATAAAAAAACACCCTGCCTGTCTCTAAGGACTGTTGAGATCCAGACTGGAACATCAGATGGGCAGGAAGTTGGCCATGGCTGTTTAGAGGCTGAGAATTGATCCCTGATCCCTGTTTTTTTGTCTTTGATTGTGAGTCCCTCCTGGAAGGAGCACACTGTCCCTCTCAGATCTCTCTCCAATGCATTTTGCAGCCGCATGGACGCTGGGCCCCTTCAGTGCTGCAAGAACATGATGCTCATGTGTTTATGTAGGGCCTGCAGGAATTACTGGAGCTGGTTTTGGACCATTAACTTTGTGGCCATGGACCTGAATTGAAGGATTTGACTTTTGAGGTTCCCTTGTCAGCCACATTAGTACTGTTGGAGGTCTGGCTCATTCAGGTTGGGATATAATAAAGGAAATCCCTCCATTGCCTGTGCTGTGCCAGTGGCCTGTCCTCATCCTTGCTACTTCCAGGAATGCTTGAGAGGATGGAGTGAAGGGAGAAACTTCCCACATTTGCGCAGTGTCACAGCAGGAGCAGGGCTGAGCAGGCACTGGCAGGAGGAGCCCTACCTGCAGCCAGTTCATTAGCAAACTGAGCTAATCATTTTCAACAACCCAAGCAGCTGACTTGTCATGTGTGCCTCACAGCCCACGTTCTCAGGGACCACAAGCTCTTTCCACCCCATGGCCTTGGCCAAGCCATGCCACAGCTGTGGCTGTGGGCACGGCAGCCTCTGGCACCAGACCATTGATGAAGATTGTGTCAGGTGCCAGCATCCTTGGGGTTACACAGGGAGACACTGTGAGAGAGGAAGAGAAGGAGGTAGGACAAGGCATGCATCCTGATGGTCTATGGCAGAGCATATCAGATTGTGTCCCGTTCCCAGGAGGGGATGGATGGCAGCAGCCCCCAGTTCCTGCAGCAGCACCACCAAACTGGGGCAGCTGCAACAGAATCCTCTTTTCCACGAGGATTCTGTCAAGTGCTGAGGGCTGGCAGGCAGCCCCAGCTCTCCCCCAACACTTGAGAGGCACCAGGGTGGCTGCGCTGCCTCCACCTCACCCTTCATCTCCTGCAGGCAGCACCTCATCTCCCAGCCCTCCCCAAGGAACAGTTTCTGCTTTTCTTTGGATTAGGGAGGGTCAGGCTGGATCTCAGGGAAAGGTTCCTCCCCCACAGGTGCTGGCACTGCCCAGGCTCCCCAGGGAATGGGCACAGCCCTGAGGCTGCCAGAGCTCCAGGAGTGTTTGGACAGCGCTGCCAGGGATGGACAGGGTGGGATTGTTGGGGGGTCTGTGCAGGGCCAGGAGTTGGATTCAATGATCATATTTGGCCCCTTCTAGCTTGGGATATTCTGTAATTCTATGACCAGCTCTTTCTACTTTTGCTCCAAAACTGATACAATCCCAAGCAAAGTGGACATCCTGCAGGCATTCACCTCCCATGGGGCCCCAGCACCACTTCCCTGGGCATTGGGGGGATCAGTTTCTACTCCGGATGGGAAAGAGAGCACTTATCCAAAGAGCAGTAATAGAAAAAAATGCCAAAAAAAAAAGCCAAAAAAGCTAATAAAGCAAGCTGGATTTAGCTGGGACCAGGGAGGATTACTGAATATAGCATGGGTTTGTGGGAGCAGAGCTTCTGCAGGTTGCAGTGTTTCCTACCTGGCTGTGGCTCAAGTCCCTCTCCTTGCAGAGTTGAGGATGGGAGGCAGAGGGGGCCTGGCTGCTCCCATCTGCCTGTGCCCACCATTTGTCAGTGCAAGTCTTGCTCCACCACCTCCATAGGGCAGGAATTGTGCAGCATTACAGTGATGGAAAGTATACCTGGTCCAAGGTGGATCCTCTGGAGGGGTCAGGGAGGGCAAAGCATCCCAGGATGCCCAGGAGTTGATGGGATGGGGTGAGCACAGATGCTGCAGCTCAGGAGAAATAGCAGCCAGTGATGCCTGGGCTGTGGGAGGAGCAGAGGAGTGGGACAGGTCTCCACTTGCAGATAAGCCTCTGTCCCTGTGCCAAGCCACAGCCACTCTGCCAGTCTGGGCAGGGGATGCTGCTTCCGGAGGGCTGGCAGGGTTTGCCTGTGCTTTGGAAGCGCTGCAAAGCTCAGCTGAGCCAGATGAACATGTGCACAGGGCCGACCCCTGCCACGGTGCATATGTTGAGGAGGATCTGGCAGCAAAGGTGGTACCCTGGGTCTGGGGAGCCAGTTCCTGACTCTCCCTCAGGGAACAGAGTTAATAAGATGCTTCTGCTTCTTTGGCTGCTGCCCCTTCAGTAAAACAGAAAGCATTTCTACCCCTCCCTTATCTAGGGGTGGATCTGCTGGGATTGGGAGCTGCTTAGAGGAGGAGCAAGGTCCCAGGTGCTGGCAATGGAGAGCTGGTGCTCTCAGAGAGGCATATAAGTACACAGAGATGTGACAAGGTAATTTGGACTTGTTTTTTTCAAAGATGTGTCCCATACCTGCATCTCAGGTATCTACACTCCTGCAAGAAAAAGGCAAGGTAAGGATCCTGACAGTGGATGTTTAGAGCAGGCATGGAGCAGTCTGCTGTGAATTTGAACAAAGGATTTTGCTCCTACCACAGTGCTGGCCCAGGGCAGAGACTGAGCATTACAATGAAGGCAGATGCTCATAGAATCACAGACTGGTTTGGGTTGGAAGGGACGTTGAAGATCATCTGGTTCCAAGCCTCTGCCATGGGCAGGGACACCTTCCACTAGACCAGGCTGCAGATGGCTCAGTTAATATTCAGGAGGCAAATCACTAACCCAGCGGCCAGGAACTACTACATCTTATTTAAACAAACACCAGCACATGCTACTAAATAACTCTTCAACCATGGTTTGTCTCTGCTGGTATGCAGCATCCTTGAAATAGGCACAAAAATACTGGCTGCAGGTTGTGTCTATCTGAGCAGAGCCCTCACCTGCCGGTGAGCAGGCAGTGCTTCCCTCCCACTGCCAGCATCACTGCTGGACCCTGCGGGACAGAAAAGCTGGGAGGATGGAAAAGGCAGAGCAACCTACAGGATTAATTCAATGGCAGTAGTTGAAAAGTCAAATAAAGGATGGCTGTGCATTAATCCCAGTAATTTAAACAAAGATGTAAGCTGTGAGCTTTCTACAGTGAAAACTGGTGAAGCAGTAGCAGCTAAGCCTCAAGATGCAAAAATACCCTCAATATGAGGTGCAATACATGCTTTCTGGCAAGCACAGCTTGATGAGTTAAGCTCCAAGCTAGTGACTTAATCCACCATTCAAACTCCGTGGGCCAGATCCTGGCAGCCAGAGGCTGGGAGAAGCAGGGCACAGTGTGTGGGCAGCAGTGCAGGGCTGCACTGTGCCTCCAGCCCTGCCTTCCCTGGGGCTGGGATAGGCTCCCTGAGCCAGACCCCTCCACAGGTTATTTCAGGATAAGGAAGGACAGAGATGCCACAGCCGCAGTGGTGGGATGCTGCAATGCATCAGGGTAAGCACTCTTGCCTGGGATGCTCTTCCCCTGGGAATAGGAAGGAACAATGTATTTTTGTGGGACTGTGGGAAATCTCACTATGGCAGGGCTAGTGACAGAGATTGGTCTGGCAGAGACCAAGCTTGTACCCTAATGACACTGATTGGTTATGCACTTAAGATGAGAAAAGGTGCCTTAATTACTGATCTGGGTAAAACATCCAGTCACTGAAATCTGCCTTCCACCACATGGAGAGAGATCAGCTTAGATGAACTGGATCCTGATTGGGCTGAGATTTGTGTCTGTCCATAAACTTTACACCAGGAACAGACTGCTGGGGCCCAAGAAAGGCCCCATGTTTCCAACAGCCCTGTGTCATGCCAAGACCCCCTTGCTCGCTGCCATTTGTTATCACAGCTGAGCCCCCAAAATATCCCTGTCAGAAAGATGTCCGCTTCCAGTCCTAGCCAAGATCTGATAAGGATGGAGCATCTGGTCCCCATTAGAGGCTGCTCACTCTGGTTTCTGGCTGTGCAGGAGGGGGGCTCAAGTGCCATGGTGCTCCCACCAATCCCATCTGGTGAAAATTAGGGAAACGTTAACATCAGGGGGCTGTGGGGGCGGGTGGGGGAGATGTTTTTGTTTTGCTTTGAAATCACGTTCAACCCTTACACTGATGGAGGCCAAGATAACCTCCAGCTCATAGCCGGCCCAGCTCCAAGAAAGCGGATGGGAAGGTCCTCTCCTGAACAAGCATCTCCTTCCCACATCCCTCCATGTAGACAATCCTCAGTGGGTCCATCATTCAGTGTGATGTGATGGAACATTCTTCTGAGAGCAAAGACAACTTCACCCACCTCAGGTGTGGCTTGTCCCTAGAGAGACTGTGGTAGAAAGATGTGGGATCAACCTTTACCTAGGGTCTCCAGGAGTCAGGAGGGGTATTGAGGCTTATGAGCTTGGGAAACGTTGAGAAAACCTGCTTCATTCTAAAACCAAGACACAGTCAAGTTTTGTGTAAAATCCCACTGTTGGTTCAGCTCCATGGAGTGGAAAGCTTGGATGTAGGGAAATGAGAAAATGTTTTTTACTGCTGTGACAGGAGCATCTCCCTGGAGTTGAGGTGGGGGAAGATCTCAAATGACAGCTGGTGGCTGCAGGCCCCTGTGGGAATTACAGAGGCTCCAGGTGCTCATCCTGAGCATCCCTGTCAGCAAGGCTGTACCCTGGCCAACTTCTTTGTCCACTTGCCCTCCTGCCTAGAGCTCACAGCACATGTGGGGCCATGGTTGGTCCAGACCCGTGGGTCTAGCTGGGTCTGTATTGTGCCAGTCCCACCAGCTGATTTCCAGTGGTGCTGTGGAAGGGTCCTTCTCCTCTTCACCTCTTTGGGACTGCACCTTGGGGTTTGTGTTGTGCCTCCCCTCTCACATAATCATTTCTCTCTCTCCCACTCAGCTTGTGACTGCCACCCAGTCGGTGCGGCCGGCAAGACCTGCAACCAGACCACGGGGCAGTGCCCGTGCAAGGACGGCGTCACCGGCCTCACCTGCAACCGCTGTGCCAAGGGCTACCAGCAGAGCCGCTCACCAGTGGCCCCCTGCATCAGTGAGTGCCCCACACCTTGCCCTGCACTCAGGGACCCCCACAGGCACTAGGGGATGCCCCTTGTCCCCCACTCACCTTTGATGGTTTATGGTGGGTGGGAGGCTCAGACAAGAGGCTGTCTGTCCTTATGGATGTTCTTCAGGAAGTGGTCAAGTAGGACTCTCTGATCACTTTCTGGGGTGACCTGGGTTTCACCTGCCACAGCACAGGAGGCTCTGGATGACCCCTTGGGTCAGCTTGCTGAAACAGCTCTGCTGGGTCCCATCCTTGGTACAGCACCTGCCCTCCTCACCCAGCTGAGCCCTGAGTGCGGTCACTCAGGCAAGGCCAGAGTCAGCATAAAACTGTGTTTATTGTCACAGTGGATTTGAATTTGACCCAAGTGGTAGAGGAACAACTTCCCACCCCGCAGCATTTGCTGGGCTGCTGGAGCAGTGGCAGTGTGGGTGACGGGTGGAGCTGGCTCCTCTCTCTCTGTTCTTCCCCAAATTTGAATTTAGGAAAGAAATTGCTCCAGGTTTTGCTGCCAAGAGTCCTGAGAAAGTGTTTTCACACATTTAGCCCTGTGCTGGGCAGCCTGAAGCATGCTGAGATAGCCAAGCACTCAACTGATGTCCAAACTGAGTTCAGATGAGCTGGGCACCTGGGGAGCATCCATCCCTGGAGCACACAACCTCACACAACTACTTAGGGTTCTTGGGGACTGAAAAATTGCAGCCTGGCCCAGTTTACTGAATTCAGTCTGTGCATATCTGGGTCTGTTCAATGGACTGCAATGGTCAGGTCAGATTCATCCCATCATCTCTCATTTGTGACCAACAAAATCTCCTTGTGGCCCATTTTCAGAAGGCTTTCTCCCAGTTGTCACCTCCAGAGCTGAGGATCTCATCCTTAAGATACCTCTCCCTTTCTTTTCCAGAGATTCCTGCCATCAACCCCACCTCCCTGGTCACCAGCACAGAGGCACCCGCAGGTAAGTGCTCCATGTCCTTGGCCAAGTCCATGGCCCCAGCCCTGCCCAGAGATCTGGGGGCAGATCCCACCTTCCCTCTTCCTAGCACAGCACGGGGGAGGGCTGAGCTCTACCAAATCATTTGGCAAAAAATTAATGGTAAAAAATTTTGGTTAAAAATGTGACTAAAATTTAAAATCTTGTATATTTCTGGAAAGGAACTGACTAAGATTGATGGACTTTTTTGGGAAAGGCATTCTCCATCTCCTCCAAGGAGGAGAACAGTGATGCAGCCCACTGGGGCCTTGCCATCCTTTGGCATGTTAAGGCAGGGGTTGTGGCATCTGGCACCAGTGGGTGCTTGGGAGCTGGCTTTGTTTAACCTCCTTTTATCAGCACCAGTGCAAGAGGTTCCTCCTCGGTGTCCTTGGCCTCTGAAGGACCCCAGCTCCCTGGGAGATGCTGGGACAGTGGGGGTCTGGCAGGTCTCAGGCAGGCTCCGGGGCTCCTGTGCTGGGGCACAGACCGCTGGGTCTCCCCTGGGACATGGGTGACACGGTGATCACCTCATCCAGGTCTGGAGGAGTGAAGGGTCTGGGTATGAGCTGCTTGTCCTGGCTGTGCAGTGTGATGGGACCATGGGTGATGGGACCATGGAGGGGCCAGTGCAACTGCTGTGGTCACCCAGAGAGAGGCGACAGCTCCATTGACAGACTGCAGGCCTTGGACAGGTGAGGGAGGCATGGCTGCCATGGTCCTCAGAGCTCCTCAAGAGCTGCCCTGGTTCCCCAGACTGGAGTGGTAAGGTTGGCATCTCAGTGCAAGCTGCAGGTTCACTTGTGTTTCTGCAGAGGCTTGGCTGGGGCTGGGCACTGCTGGGAGGGTGCGTGGATGCTCCCTGCACTGATGGATTAGGGTCCTTCTTCCAGCTTGGCCAGGGACCAAGGTCCCACTCAAGTACTCTGAGCTTCCACTGTGTCATGGTCCATCCCAGTAGCACCAAGCAGTGCTGTGCCAGCCCCTGGATCCAGTGCCACCATGCTCAGCTTCCAGTGCTGCAGGATGTACCCAGCAGGGTAAAGAGGGCTGTGGCAGGACTTTCCTCCCTCCCCTCTTCCTTCCACAGTCCCCTCAACACTGCAGTGTGGCTGTTCCCAGCCATCCCAAGTCTATCCCCCTGTAGGGGTTCCAAGCCAGGTAGAATAGGAGAAGCTAAGAAAGAAGCAGCCCCTACCCTCCCTTCACCCCTCTTGCTGCTGTCCCCAAGAGCCTGGTCATCCCCTGCATTCCACTGTGGTGGAATAGACGTCCTGAACAATCCTCCACTCCATCCCTTGGCATATGCTCCTGTGAAGACAGCAGGGGCCCCTCCAGCTCCCCAGATCCATATTTAATGAGCAGCTTTCCTGTGCCCTGTTTGGGGTACATCTATCCCAAAGAAGCCTACACCCTTCTTGGAGAGCCAGTGCCCTGTTTGTATCCATCGCCTCAGCTCCCCTTACCATGGCTACCTTGCCTTGGTTGTGGAAAATGCCAACAGCCTCTTCCCAGCCTGGTGTGTGCCTGGGACGTGCTCTCCAGCCCTCTGGAAACGTTTTCCAGGATGGCTGCTGCAACCCTGTGCATGAGCTTGCTGGCTACAGGAGAGCCAGAGATGAGGTGTGTTGAAGAGATGGAATTTTTGGCCCCTCACAACAAGGCAGACACTGAGAGGCTGGAGCATGTCTAGAGATTGGGAAAAAATTTGGGGAAGGGTCTGGAGCACAAGTCTGATGAGGAATAGCTGAAGGAGCTGGAGGGGCTCAGCTTGGAGGAAAGCTACTCTTTCCACAACTCCTGACATGAGGGTGCAGCCAGGGGAAGGTAGGGCTCTGCTCCCAAGGAACAAGGCATAGAACAAGAGGAAACCTCAAGTTGTGTCAGGGGACGTTTGGGTTGGACATCAGGGAAAATTTATTCCCTGCAAGGGTTGTCAGGCAGTGAACCAGGCTGCCCAGGGCAGTGGTGGAGTCGCCATCACTGAAAGTGTTCAAAAAGCAAGATGTGGCACTTTGCAATGTGGTTTAGTGGGCATGGTGGTATTTGGTTCAAGGTTGGACTCGATGATCTTGGAGGCCTTTTCCAACCCTAATGATTCTGTGTTCCTTTGGCAGAAGTAAAGTGTGTGGATGGGGATGGAGTTGGGAGATGCACAGGAGGAACCTGTAGCTCCTTGCAGAGTGGTGCTGGCTTAGCACATGTGCACCCCAAGGAGTAGTGCAGACCCTGGGACCTCTGCACAGCCTGACACCCCACCCAGCACCTATGGGCACTGCTGAGCCCTCACAGCCCTGTCCCTAGAGGCTCTGGAAAAGAGGGGGTGTTTTCAGGACAGTGAGGAGCAGCCCTGCCTGGATCTGGCAGGTTTCACTCCTCACTGTGGCAGAGGAGGAGACCTGAGACTTGAGGTGCACATCCTGCCCGATGGGAAGATGCAGTACCAAAGTGATGCAGGGAGCTGCGTGGGATAGGGCAAATCACCATCCCCTCTGCTCCTGCCTGCCCTGCCCACCCTGCCAGCTGTGAGGAGGGAGCTGGGAATATCAGGCTTTGGGAGAAGGAGAGAAATGGGAATGAGAGATCTGGCCGGTTTTGTTGCCAACAGAGAGTGCTGCAAGGAGCAGAGTTAATCAAGGTGACTCCCCTCCAGTGCTTTATAAATAGGAACAGTTTCACAATGATGTCTGAGCCATTCAGCTGTGCAAAAGTAAATAGCACTGGCGGAGACCTGTGTTGTTTGCTCAGTTTTAGCAGAGCAAATCTGCCTCAAACTGCCTCCAGTTTATCTGTGGATTTGTTGGTTTAAGATTTCTGGCTTCTAGCTCAAATATCCTTAATGCAAAGTAGCTGCCTCTGCCCAGAGTCTGTGCCACTGGACGATCAGGGGACCTAGTGGGGGTCCTGCCACTCCCTTTGCTGGGGGTGATCAGAGTGAGGGGGGTGATGCTGCCCTGACTGGCGCTGCCAGGGTTACCTGCACCTGGTGTGTGTGTCCTGCAAGCAGGGCTGCCAACAGTGATTCTTTCTGCTCTCACCCTGTCTGCTCCCTGGTGCCCCTCTGCTTACATCCTTCTGCTCCAGGAGCCCCAGCTATCCCTGAGCAGGGCACTCCCCAAGGGGCCCTCAGCACCTCAGGCTGCCTCCCAAGCCCCTTCTCCCCCCATTTCCCCAAAACCTCCCACCCTGCCTCTGGCAGCAGGTGCTGGCTGCAGGAACAGGGGGACATTGTTCAGGGCTGCCATGCTCAGGTGCTGGGCTTCCCGCCCTCTCCCCATCCTTCTCTGTGCTGGGGTTCAGTCCCGGGGTGTGTCCAGGCTTTTCACTGACACTGCCATCTTCTGCATCACTTTTCCCAGCTTTGTCATGCCTTTCCAATCTTCCAAAGCCTTTGAGGTCTAGCTTTGAAGTCTGTGCCTGAGCAACCGACTGGCTTGGTGATGAAACGTCCTGGGTCCACTTCTCATAATTTTTATTACTATTATCTTGAAATATTTTCCACGTAGTGGAAAAAAATAAAATCCATGTTCCCTGTTAGCAGAATTAACAAAACTCATGGAGTGCAAAACAGGGCTTTAAGGGAATTCAAAGTAAGCAGTAAAATATTTGCAGCCATAGCACCTAATTAAGTTACATCTCTTAAAACAAAATATTGCTTTTTTTTCAAGGAGAGGAGAAGTAAACCAGATGTGCAAACCTGCCACCTCTCACACACACTCTCCCCCACAGGAGGAGCCTGCCCCCACCAGGCCAGTGGCTCTGGTTATCAGCTGCCTCCTCCCAGTCTGCACCTGTAGCATCTCCCGAGATATGGCAGTGTTAGAGCTGGGGCTGTAGCATGTCCCAAGGATACATTTGTGCCCGGGATGGGGCTGTAGTGAATCCCAGGGAAAAAGCAGTGTCAGGGATGGGGTTGTAACTCATCCCAATGAAGTCTCAGTCTCAGAGATTGCTCTGTAACTTGTCCCAGGCATGCATCAGTGTCAGGGATGGGGCTGTAGCATATCCTGGAGGTGCAGAAGCATTTCGGGATTTGTGGGTGCACTTTTATGCCATGGGCTGTGTGAGGTCTCTGCTGACCCCCAGCCCTTCTGTGGGGCTTGGTTGCCCCATCCAGCTGCACAGACACAGCAGCTAAAGCTGCTCTTCTCCCCACTGCCCCGCAAAATGTGTAAAGCCATGGGTTCTCAGTCCCTGTATGTGAGAGCAGCCCCCATCTGGCACAAAGCATCCCAGTTCACTTGGGAGGATGGAACCATGGTCTGTAGCTGTGTTGTGATCAGGACTTGGGGGATGAGATCCCAAGCAGAGCTGTCCCATGGCAAAACCCTGCAGGAACAGGACAGGCTGCTCAGGGAGAGGCAGTCTGGGGAGTGCAGGCAGGATCTATCTGCCCTGACATCCCTTGCCACTTTCCACCACACCCAGTGATGGAGGAGGCCACGTGCTTGGGGCCAAGGAACACAAATGCCTCCAGTTATTTGGACTTTCTTTTTCTTCCCAAGTTTCTTAGATAACTGGAGCAGGAATTGATTTTACATTTGAGGATTGTTCCTCAGCACAAAGATGTGGTTAAAAAAATCCCCAAACTAATCCTAAATTGTTAATTACCAACACCATTTTCTGGCTCCTTTGAATCACAGTGTTATGTTGCTAATCATGAGCAGCAACCCAGGGCAGTTACAGGATTTCTTTCTGCTTTTCTTTCATCCCCATTGCCAAGGGAAGGGGGTGGCAGGTTAGCTGAGGCTGCCCCACAGCCTGCTCCCACCACACAGCACCCTACACTCCACCACCCCAGCACCCATCAGCCCAGCCCATGCTCCAGCCAAGCACCCAGGCCATGCCACCCTCCTCCCCCACAGCACCCAGTGTCCATGGGACGGCCTGTGGCAACTAATGCCAGGTGCAGGAAGGTTTCTGTGCCCCTTTGCTTGGGGAGGGAAAGGTCTCCTGTCCTGACAGGCATTCCCCAAAATAAGATGGGAGGCTCTCTTTAGCGTCCCTTTGATAGAGCAGGAAGGGACAGAGCATTGTGTCGAGATGGGCCTGTGGCCTGTCTCAGGGGATCGGCAGGGTCTGGGATGTGCTGTGGTGTATCCCAGAGAACACAGCAGGCTGAAGCTGTAGCATATCCCAGGGATACAGTGGGTGAGGGCACCTTCAGTGCCACCGCCAAGCACTCCAGCACGCTCAGCAGCCAGCCCCCGTATGGAGAGGCCCTGAGCCCCCTCTGTAGCCATCACAGCTGCTTCAGGGAAGGCAGCAGGGCCAAGGCATCTCTGCCAGCCCAGGCAGAGGGGCAGTGTGGCAGCATGGGGGGCTGAACTGGGAATCAGAGCTCATCCCCCTCTGCCAAGAATTAGCTTCACGCTGCACTGCTTCTGTCACTGACAAATTTGGAACAGGTGGCATGAAGTCCCAGATATAAAGGAGCTGGGCAGAGAGGAAAACAACAGGGCCCAGGGTGAGTTTGTGCTCCTGGGCTTCTTTCTTTCCTCATTCCTCCCCTTGGCACAGGGTTCTGTTATTCCCCGTCTTCCCCCAGAGCTTCGCCTCTATCCCCAGTGATCACTGTGGCAACCCACAAACAAAGACAACTTTAGAGGCTGCTGGCTCTGTCCTGGGCTGCGGGGCCAAGCCAGAGGGAGAACCTGCAAAAGGCAGAGAAAAGAAGAAAGATGGGCTCAGAAAAAAACATGCCATTTGGAAAGAGACAAATTGAGATGTTCAAAGGAAGACGGCAGGGGAAAGAAAGGAGGAGAACAGGGCTGCTTCGGGCAATTGTTGGGATCAAAGGCTTTGGGGAGAAGGAAAGAGGCATTCCCTGCCCTCCCTCTGCTTGAGATGCAAATCTGTGGGCTTTAGAAATGCACAGAAAAAAAGCTTCCTGGAGGACAGGAGCCTTGGGGAACAGCAGGGTGGTGGAGGACAGCCTGGTGGCCTCCCCAGCCCATTTGGAGCAGCCTGAGCAGGGGATGCCTGGGCAGCAGGAATGATGTAGTAGAGCAGAGCCACTTCCCTCACCTGCTGCCTTGTCACAGCCTGAGTCCCCTTTCCCACTTACGGGAACCTATGAGGCACAGGTGCCTGGAGGGGCTGTCCCCTGAGAGTGCTTCCCACCACTGGCCCTGAGACCTGAATCACTCTGAGGATCACGACCCCCTTGGTGTGGTGTCAGACCTGCCTTTGGATCTGCCCCCTGTGGGATTGGTGCCAAATCCCCTTTTCCCACATTACCCAGCACTGCAGGGTCACAGGTGTTGTGTTGACTCTCCTTGGCCATGGCCCCTGCGAGCCCTCCATGGAGGCCACTATCACCTCACCTGCATTCCTCCCATCCATCCTGTTCTGTGTCTGGACGGAGTCCTCAGGCTTCCTCCAGCACCCCTGTGATGACTTATCCTGCAGGACATTGTCACCACAAGTGACAGAGTCTGCTCAGTGCACCCAGGGCCACTTGGTTCCTCTTCCTTGATGTGGTATCAGACATTTGTGCTGATCTTTGAGCTCCCAGCCCTTGTGAGGTGCCAGGGGAGCAGCTGAACTCAACAGACCCTCATCCCCAGCAGTGCTCAGGCCCTGACTCAGGAGGAGTCAAGTACTCACCACCTTCTGCCAGGCTGGGTCTTGCTGCTGTCCCCTCCACCCCACTCCCTCTTCCCCTGTGGTGGGATGAGTCCCCACGTGCCTCAAGCCACTTAGTGCTCAACCTACTGTTCTTCTGCTGCAGACTGTGACTCCTACTGCAAACCAGCCAAGGGAAACTACAAGATTAACATGAAGAAGTACTGCAAGAAGGACTATGGTAAGGACCTCCAACCTCTCTGAGCCACCCTGGGCTTTTCCCCAGAGGCAGATGTGGGCTGGCTGTGGGTGGAGCAGATGAAGGCATCCAGGGGGTGGGGGACGCTCCATACGGAGAGGGGTCCCCAAATCAGCCCTCCCAAAGTTGCAATGGATGAGGCAGGTGGGGCTGCTGGGGAAGGGCAGTTCCTGTCCCCAACCTTTCTTTGGGGAGCAAAGCAAAGCATCACTATGCCTCCCCTTTTTTCCCTCAGTGGTCCAGGTGAACATCCTTGAGATGGAGACGGTGGCCAACTGGGCCAAGTTCACCATCAACATCCTCTCTGTCTACAAGTGCCGTGATGAGCGGGTCAAGCGCGGTGACAACTTCTTGTGGATCCACCTGAAAGACCTGTCCTGCAAGTGCCCCAAAATCCAGATCAGCAAGAAGTACTTGGTCATGGGGATCAGCGAAAATTCCACTGACAGGCCTGGACTGATGGCTGACAAGAACAGCCTGGTCATCCAGTGGCGGGATGCCTGGACACGCCGTCTTCGGAAACTGCAGCGGCGGGAGAAGAAGGGCAAGTGTGTGAAGCCCTGAGGGGTTTGCACCCACCCTGTCCCCCATGCCCAGCCTCAGCCCAGCTGGGTGCTGCTAGACTGCACCCACAGACTCTGTACATATATATAGTGTGAACGGACTCTTTGTCTATAGTGTATATTTTGGCAATGGTTTCCTGTTGTGTGCGTGTGCACGGGTGGGTGTGTGTGTCAGCCCTTTGAGTGTGTATTAAAAATAATGCAGTAATGACAAACCTTTAATGAGGAGCAAAGTGGAGCAAGGTCTTGTGGTTGCCTGTCACCTGAAGGAGTTTGAAGGGGATTGGTGTCCTGCTCAGGGCATTCTGGAGCTCATTTTCAAGGCTTTTATATTCCCTTTAACACAGTTGTCTCCTGCCCAGCACTGACATCTCAGTTGACAGCTCTCCCTTCTCCAGCATCTACCATCAATCTATCAGATTCTTCCTCACTCTGAAAATGTGCTGCTTCCAGACCTCTCTCTGCCTTTCTCCTTGCCCAGGAGGAACAGGAGGTCAGAGTCTTCTTTCCCTCATTCCAACGTACAGGCAGGCTGAGTGGAAATTGTCCAGTGCTGCAGAGTGTCCAGCCCCAGGAGCTCCACCAGGAAGGACAAATGAACTTTTACAAGACCTGATTCCCTGGTGATCCTGGGCTCACATGGACCAGTGCTGCTGGCTGGGGGAGGACCTGTGTAGTGCTGCAGTTGCCATAGAGGGGAGCCAGGCCCTGGCACTGTGCTGGTGGCCACTACCAGGCAGGACTGTGTCCACCGGGGAGTTGCCTAGGTGCCTAGTCCAGACAACCCAGTGAGAAAGACCTGGACACATAATTTTCCCCTCCCATGTCCACCTGCTCCATCTGAACCTTAGCTGGACTGGACAGGCTGACCAGAGCCATCATGTATCATCATCCATCCACCCAGGTCTATGTGCCTGTATTTTCACCTGGTACCAACTGATGTAATTGCACCTATTTCTGTTGAGATGACACCAAGTGACCATCTGCCTTGGTGTGCATCTTCCAGAGCTGGCCAGACTGTGCTCTCCTGGGAAGAATTGCTGTGGCTAAGGTTGTCCAAGGAGATGCACAAGGCAGAGGTGACAGGAAGAGAGAGGAGCTTCCATTGATCCACCTCTAGTCTTTTATATCTTCTTCACCATGTATTAGCTTCTGGTTACACAGATACCAGTATCTTCCCATGTTGAGATTGTAGCGGTCTTGGCTTAATAAATACAAATAGAAATAGTAGGTGCTCTGACAATAGATATTCCTTTCCACACAAACCTTGCCTTGCTTACTGAATGGCTCAGTGAGGGGTTGTAGCCTACATCACAGTCTTCCACTCCATTAGGATGAAACTTTACCCTTTCTAGCCCATGGCAGCTTGTGTGGACTCCCCATGTCATGGTGGTACTTCCAGGCTTCAGCATCCCAAGGTGGTGCTGGAGCTTCCAGCTGAAGAAACTAGTGGAGCACTGTTGGGTTTCAGGATAAGGGAATTTGGAGAGTGAATATCTAGGTCCTGGGGATCTGTGTGGACATGCAGGTGCATTGGTGAAGCTGCTGGACATGCTGGAAGTGACATTTCAGAGCTGTGGAAGACTTGAAGTGCCATTGTTCAGGTCCCATGGGTACTTGGATGCCTACAGAGGGCATGGCCAGAGGTGTGGGGAGGCCAGAAGCTGAAGGGTAATGGGTATGTGGGACCACTTGGATGAGCTGATATTATCTGCCCTCCCGACACAGACCCTCTTCCCTCCTCTCTGAGCTGAGGGGACTCTCCCATCCCTGGTTCCTCTTGTTTGGATTGTCACAGGCTATTGGCCTCTGCCATGAGATGGTTCTTGATGTAGTTTGGGACACCCAGTTCTCCTCTTCCTCCCACAGCTGCCTTCACCAGACTTGCCCTTGGCTCAGGCTCACTCCAGCCCCATGCACCCAACAGACACAGAATCAAAGAATGGTTTGTGTTTGAAAGGACCTCAAAGATCACCTTCTTCCAAGCCCTGCCATGGGCAGGGACACCTTCCATTAGACCAGGTTGTTCCAAGCCCTGTCCAACCTGGCCTTGGACACTTCCAGGGATGGGGCAGCCACAGCTTCTCTGGACAAATGCAGGAGTCCTCACACAGAAGTCAGTGGTGGTACACCCTTTGGGTGTGCAAAGACAGGACTTTCATCAGGATCATCCCTTCTGTCCCAGACACTGCTCAGCATCACCCCATGGGGTGTGGGGATTCTCTGACTCCTCTGCAGCCACAGCCCAGAAAGAGCAGGGCAGCACCACTGTTCCATGGGATACCTCTCAAGGAAGGGCTTCAGCAACACATGGTTTCTCCAAGCAAGGAAAGGCACAATGTATCTGTGTTCCTTGAAAATACTGGGCACTTCCTTCTCAGGCAGGGAGCTCCAGGATTTCCTTTGGCACCTGATTTCTCCTCTACTGAAGTGGGGTACCTAAAACTCTTTGAAGAATTTGGTGATGAGTTCTCCATTTACCCTCCAAGGCAGCTCTTCCCTCTTCTTTCACCTCTGCTATCTGTGACTGTTGAGGAAGGATGTCTCCCAGCTGGCATCTCAGTGTCTGCTGGGGCAGATCAGAAATGCCAGAGCAGAGCCACCATGCCATGGTCTGTGCTGAGGAAAGGAGCTCTCCATCTCTCCCTTTGGCTCACAAATGTCTTAAAATCCTGGCTGAAGGACTGGAGGAAGCCACACTGCACCTTCACTGAGTTTGATCCCTGAAGGACTTCTCTTGACATCCCTTGCTTATGTCATCTCCATGTCCAAAGCAAGAATTCACCTTTCTTATTCCTCTTCCTCTGCCTGGCATGGTCAGCTGAGAACTGCAGACTGCACATGGATGTGGCTGTACCTGGGATGCTGTAGCTGGGTCACCCTGAACTGGTGCCAGTACGCCAAAGGCAGTGGAGAAGGCACCATGGATTTGCTCAGAGGTGATGCTCATCCTGCCCTATAGTTTGGGCAGGGATTGGAGTGCACACCAGCACAGGCATCATTTGATGGAGAGCTGCAAATCCAGGGGCAGTTCCACATCCACCAGCACCCACCCAGCCCTGTCCACCCCTTTGGTGGTGGGGAGTGCTTTAGACCACTAGGAGCTGCCAGAATCAATGGGTGACACAGGGCAGAGGGCTCAGGTGGCAGCAGGGTATGTGCACTCACAGTCCTGGTGGCTGCAGCCAGCAGCTATAGGCTTTGCAAGGGCAAAAGAGAGAGACTGCAACGCAAACTCTGCTTGGCACGACAAAGCCATATGTTTTCCAAAATGGGTCTTCAAGGAAAAAAGTATTAATTCAGGAAAGCATCTGAAAGGCCTTTGGTGTGCTCTGGTGCATTCCCAATTCCTTGAGCACAGATCCCCCGCCCTGTGCAGCAGCTGGCGGAGCTCAGTGTGCCGAGAAGCACCGTGCTGGGACCGGCTGCTGCAGGCGGCGGATGCCTGTGCACGTGGGAAGGGCCAAAACCACCACGCACATTTCCATCCATGTTTTTTTATTTAACAGGTCTTTTCCCAGTATTCAGCTGGGTCAAAGTATTTGAGACACAAAGGCAGAAAGGCAGGCCAAGTTTGCAATTTCCCCCCTGCTTTGGGACTGAATTTTGCAGCTGGTTGAAATTTTTCTCATTTCAAAACGCCAGTGGACATTTTTCATGAAAACCCAGAATATGGCCAAGGAAAGACACAAAATGTGAGAATGCTACAGAAAAATCAGTGCTCTTTTTCTGTGTTACCCAGCCAGCTCCACTCATGAGAGATCACAGGAGTTTGGACAGCTGAACCCCAGCCTGACTGGACAGACAAATGGATGTATGTGTAGAGTATTTTCCATCATTTTGTTCTTGGTAACCGAGGTCTATATAAATAAAATTTGACTGCACACAGGAAAACATGCTCCTTAGGTGAAACAAGATCAAGCAAAGAGCATTTTGCTTGGCCAACAGGGCACAGCTCAGTGCTTGGGTGTGGGAATATTCTTCCTGGTGAGGATCTGAGCCTCTAAGAAGGGGTACTTGGAAGATCTACTTGGAGTGACCCCTCATAGTCATAGGTCATAGTTTGACCTGGTCTTGGTCTCCTTGTTCTCCTGATGCTCTCTGGTACACAGAGCAACTTCTGTCCATGCTACCATGCAGATCCAAGTGGATCTTAGTAGTGGCTTCAGCTGTCAGAGAGCAGTGATGGTGGCTCTGCCAGCCCATACTCTCCAGGCTTCCGTGGTTAATAACTTTTGCCACCTGTGGACATGATACTAGGCAACTGTGGCCTGCTGCCACTCCTCAGGTGTGGTGATCTGTCCAACCAACCATATCTTGTCCATCCAACCAGTGCCATATCCTCCGTCCCGTGCCCTTGGTACTGCAGCCCTCTGTCCATCACCCTTCACCCAAGCATGGTGTTTTATTCGGCACTTTACAACCCCTACAACTTTCATTAACATCCTAAATTTTTCTTCCTAAGCAAAGCACAGCCTCTGCAATTCCCAACCCTCCTCTTGTCCTCTCAGTCCCAACCATGGCTCTTTCACCCACTCAGGCTCCTTACAGAGGGGCTGTAGGACCAGGACAGGGCACACTTTTCCCACTCATGATCATGTCAAACAAGTGTTAGGGGACTTTAGTTGCTCCAAGCCCCTCCTGTCCTTGCAAAGCTGTGAGAAATGTGCTGTTCTTCAATATGCCTAGTGTATTTTTACCAGCCTTGGGGGCACTTATTACATCAGTGTTAATCACCTGTCATTCGTTCATTTGTTCATATAGTCCTTCATCCAACCTGTCTCCTTGTTCGTCTTTACAAGGGCACAATTCACTGGTTAAACACATGCTCCCCATGTGCATAGGATATGTAGCACCTGTGGGGTCTGGGGGCATAAGGAGGTGGGGGGCTCAGTTCAGCAGGGCCTGGGGAGCAGGGAGACAGCTTCCCACGTCAGCTGTGTGGGGGAAACATGAGGAAACCATTAATTGATGGGCTGGCCCGCGCTGTGTTTTCCTAAGGAAGAGCCGAAGACGGGGAACAGCTGGGGTCAGCAGGGCACCATCTGGAGAAACCCATCAGCTCCCTCCTGCTGGGTTTTTCCCACCTCAGTGGCAATGGAGAGGATGAGGCAGGAGGGAAGAGCGGTCCCCACCAGCACCCTGGGGATGGGGGGATCCTGCTGCAAACACGGACCTGCACGTGTCCCCAGCTGGCCCTGAGGCATCGCTGTTGTGTTGTGCCAGGAGGTTTCCAGTGGCACAGGAGATGTGACATAAAGAGAAGCATCCTGCCCAGGGGTGCTGCTACCCCATGAGAGCCATGTTGGTACCCCCATGTCTTGGGCTCAGCATCTTTGTGCAGAAATCAATGATTTCTCTGCATGGGGCAGGATCAGACTCTCAGCACAGAATGAGCCATCGAGGTTGGTCCTCTATTTAAGCAACCACTGCGAGAATCAATAAATGGACAATGTTTTAATCTTGGACAAGGTGCTCTACCCCAAAATCTTGGAGAACTGGCCTCTCCACTGTCAAAATAAACACCACACGCTGCTTCCCCCCACCACACCCACTCAATGGGAAACCGTCAGCTGTTCAGGAGCAGGGAGAGGTGGCACTCCCAGAATATGGCTGGTCCTGGAGGATTCCCTGTCTGAGATGAGGAAGTGGCCAGCCCAGGCACACATAGTCACCAGCTGACTCCTGGGTTGAACACAGTGGGGATCATAGTCCTGCTCACAGCACAGGGAGTGAAGACATGAGGATGGGCAGAGCAAACCCAGCTCAGCACATTCGAGGAGTCTGGAGGTGCCTGGGTTGGGTCTCTCCCTGGCACTGACATCCCCACAGAGACTTCTGCAGCAGCAGTGGTTAAAGCCAGGTGCTGCATCCTGCCTGTCCTCTCCTGTCCCCTGCCCATGTCCTGCCAGACACATGGCAGTGGGAGCAAATTTTCTCCAATGCTTAAAGCTCTGGGACTGTGCTACGGGTCACTAACCCGACCTCAGGGCCATTTTTTTGGTATGTGGTGACTCTTGAGTTTCCCTTCCCAGCCCTGCTGGCCACCCATGCTGTGATCCCTGTAGCCCGGGTTGGTGCTGCTCAGATCAGTGTCCTGGGAGTCCTGGGTGCACCCCATGCTGGGGTAGCTGGGGTTTGCTCATCCATCAGGAAACCAAGCACACCCCAGCAGGCTCTACCTGACATCTTGAGACAGAAATAAGGCGGCTTTGGCTAGCACACACATACAGACTGTCCCTTTTCCAGCAAAACCAGACGGTATCTGGAGCTGGGAGTGAGGCAGGGTGACCAAAGGGGGCCCTTGGAGTGGCCAGGCAGTGCTGCCCCCACACCAGCGAGGCTCAGTCATTCCTGTACCCTGCCCAAATCTGAGCCACTGGCAGCACCTCCACCTCCATCCCCATCCTTTGCTCTGTACTTCTTGAGCAATCCTTTTCTGTCAACCTGCTGACCGTAGGGGGAAATTCCTGGTCCTGACTGTTATGCAAAATTAGCTCTCAGGGAACGCCTGGTGCAACCATGGGGCCTTCGTCTGCTCCGGGTGCTTTCAGACTTCCCTGGCATCCAGTGGGACAGCCATAAATCTCTGCTACTGCCTCCAAGTCGAACATTTCCTCCGAGCCCCATTATTAATTTTCTGAAAGATCCCATAAACCCCCAGATGGAAAAATATGGAGATATTTGCACATGTGCCGTAAAACACATTGCCCATCTATTTCAAATGGATGTGGCAATATATAAAACATACTTAGGGCATGAGCCAGGTTTCACGGTATTTAAACAAGGCAGCATGATGTAATTGGAATTTACAGTGTAAGAGCAGATTGAAGCTGGGCCATGGGTGCATACCATATATCTTGGATCTCCTGAAGATTTGGCCTGTTCTAGAATGACAAATACCTTTTGTACTTGCCACCTATATTTTAAGTGGATCAACAGCTCCTTTCACGAAATATAAGGGTTGGAAAATACATATTTTTTCCACCTGAATTTTGGAGCCTCCCTGGAGAGAAGAGATCTGCCCTGTTCCCTGTAAAGAGCATTATTCCTAGGGATGATGTGTCTCTTTGTTTCCCTTGTCCCCCAGCCCACATGGCTCCTGTCCCTGGGAAGCACAATGCCACCACCTCTCCCACTGCATGGCCTCGATGGTGGGGATGAGGACCTCAGAGTCTCCATGGTGTGGGAATGAAGACCTGCTACCTGCTACCTGTCACTGTCCAAGGCCAGACTGGATCAGTCTCAGACCAATCTGGTCTAGTGGAAAGTGTCCCTGTCTAAGGCAGGGGGGGTTGGAAAGGGACATTCTTTAAGGTCTCTTCCAACTCAAACCATTCTATGATTCCCTGGAGCAGGAGAGGGGGGTGAGCCTCAAACACTGCTCTCCACTACTGGGAAGAGAAGCTGGAGCTCCAGGGGCTGCTGGCAGGGGCACAGGCAGGAGCTGGTACAAGAGAGAGCAGCCAATAGAAGAGGTGTCACCATCAGGTCCCCAAAAAAAAACTGTGGGGAAGCCTTTCAGGTGCCTCCATCTCCCTGCAATGATGCCAATATCAGGGAAACTGGTGGGAACCACTCCACAGCCAGGCGATGGGAGGATGATGGGAGAGTAGGGGATGTTTAGGGACCATCCAAGCTGTCCCCATGACCAGTGCAAACGCACCTCTGCCACTCATCCCAGGACAGGGGGGCAGATAGGCACAGCAAGACTGAGAAGGTTTTGGCTCCAGCAGTCCAATTCCTCCCAGCAAGATCCTGATCTCTCCCTTCTCTGCACACTGCCCAAACCCCCATGGTGTTTGCCAGCGTTGGGAATTTTGGGGAGCTGGGGGTTGCCAAGGGACTACAGACACGGCACTCTTTGGCTACTGCTCCTCGATGCTGACCCTCTTGACAAAGGAATATGGTGCCCTGTGGTTGGGGAAGGGAGATAGTTATAGGCCCTGTCTGACAGACAGGGAAGATCCCCCTGAGTTACCCCAGTCAAAGGGAAAGGCAAAAAAGGGAAAGATAAAAGACACCAATGCATAAAAATTTGAATTTTACTCATATATGAACTGGTGGCTCCAGTTCACTATCCAGTGCCACTGGTAGGCTCTTGGCACAGGGCTGATGATGGCCTCATAACCAGCCCAAGCATCCCAGGGTGCTGCAGGGCACTGGGGTGGCTGTGGGCACTCAGAGGGATCCTAGGCAACTCCATCTGCAAGCTGAGGACAGTGAGAAGGAGCCAGGAGCCTCACCACAGAGTCCCCTGTGCCTGCCAGCTTCAGGCAGGGCTGGTGCATCTGGTCTGCCCAAACTCATTGTCCCTCTCTCCACCCCCATTTAAGCATTCAGAAAGTTTGGATGAAAAATTTCTGAAAAATTAATAAATCAAGTCCTTCCCTTCCGGCGGGAGGAAAACCCCTCCAAAAAATGTCAGTTAGAAATAATCCAAGTGATTTGTTTGGAAAATTTTGAAGTGCAGGTCCTCCTGAGAGCCAGAACGGCCTCTCAGCCTTGCTCTGCAGAGCCAGGAACCAAGAGCCAAGACCCTGCTCCAGGGCAGAAAGCCTGGATGCTCTCATAGTCACAGCTCAGGCTGGAGCCCAAAGGAACTGCAGGCCACCTGCAGCCCAGCCAGGACTGGGACCACGCAAGCCCACCTGGAGCCTCCCCAGGGCTTTCCAAATGCAGCCATTCAGCTTCAGGGGACTAGGCCAGATGCTGCAGAGAGGGACAGTCAGCTGGCTCAGCTCAGGCAAATTGGCTTTTTCAGAGATAAAACCAGTTGGATTGGGGATTTCCTAACCAGCTCTTGTCAACCAAGCATGGTGCTGGACATGGATGAGACACAGGACTAGTGTATGCTACCTGCTGGTGTGGAAACCAGGCTAGGGCTCCTCAGCAGCCCCTGAGCTGTCATGCCATGGGATCTTTTCCTGCTCCAAACCTCCAGACTGAACTGCTCATGAATGAGCTGAACTGCTCTGGAGAAGTATCTGAGCAGCCATTAGCTGGACAGTACGTGTTGTTTCTCAAGATCTCCTCTATCATGTTCTGAAGGGCTCTTACTGCCAGACAGAAGGTCTCTGAGGGTTTCTTGTGAGCTTCAAGTGTACAGCACAGCAGAAACTGCTCAGCAAGGTTGTGTGTGTGCACCCCTAGACCTCTCAGAGACCCAGATATTAGAGGATGTTGAGTATCATGTCTCTGAAAGCTGGCAGCCTTTCCATCATTGCCACAAGGGAGACACCTGGAACCAGGTCCATGCTGGGGAGCTTGGACCTCATCAGGCCAAAAGCATCAACCTCAACTGCTGAATTTTTGGCTTTCTGCTAATAATGGGATGTGTCCTGCAAAGGACTTTGTGCTGAGTGCTGGCAGAGATGTTTGGCTCCTTGGATGCTCTGGAGCCAGTGGCAGGCCTCTTGAGTGCGTTAAATGATGTAGAGCTGCTTTCTACCATCCTCACTGCCTCTTAATAGCACATTTCTCTGAGATGAGCTCTTTCAGGCTTGTTGTGGCCATTCACAGGTTGTGATCAGGTTCTTCTCTAGGCTGACTGCAGTGGTCATCCAGTGTTTTGGCTCTTTAACTCAAAGGGGAACAAGAAGGCAACAAAACGAGCTTTTCTTGGACACCCCTGTGGGTGTTATTTCTCCAGATGCCATTAGAGATGCAGGAAGATGAGAAAGCAAATGGTATCAGTCCTGTGGCTTTACCTGAGGAATCTACAAACCACTTTTCCACCACAGGAAGGGTGGGAATGCAAGAGGCTGGGAGCATTCAAACCCAGACAAAGCTCTGACAAAAGGATGCAGCCGGAGGTGATGGCTCAGGAAGGGATAGTGTGGATAACGGGAGATAAGCACAGTGCTAGTAACTCTGTCTAAAGAGATTGCTGAGGTGGAAGCTCTAGGCCATCAGAGGCCCATGAAGCCCTTGCCTGTGTGGCACATAGTGGGCACTGAGGCTATGGCCCTAACCAGCACATTAGCAGGAGTCAAGGAAATTGATAGAGAAACCACTTTTCCATATAATGGGGCATTGTTTCATGTTCCCACTGCTCTCCTCCATCTCTCTTGCATTCATCTCTCTTGCCTTTGACCTCTCCCCTCCTCCCACCAAACTTTCTCTTCTCCCAGGTTTCTTGCTGTTTGGCTGCTCATTCTCCCACTCCTGTCAGGGATGATAAATCGCCCCCGCAGAGGAGCGTCATCAACATACCAGACTCATCCTTCATTTGACCTCAGCTCTGAGTCACTTCCAGGAGGTAAGAACTAAACAGGAGAGAAGATAACTGGTCAACACATTGAAGTAGGAACTGGTCCATTGCCCTTTTTTCTTCCAGTCACAAATTCTGTCCTCTCCAGTCCTACATGTGTAGTGAAGACTGCACATCCCTCTGGCCATCATGCTGTGCATCCAGCTGGGGCATCTTAGGATGAAGACATGCCCATGTAGAAATGCCCCTCTCTTTCTCTTGATCTATCTCACCTTGCTCCCCCCTTTCCTTTCCCCAACACACATCTGTTCACATAGTTCCACAAAATTTGTTTCATATCACCATTGAGCCGTTTATTTCTTTCCAGAGAGTTAAAAGCCTGTCTCCCTTGATTTACTGAGTCAAGAGTGCTTAGGAGGGAGCGGAGAGAAGAAAAGAATGAAAGAAATAAAATAATGAAAAAAAAGTCTTGGGAACATCTGGAGTTGCTCTTAAGCAAGATGCAATATTCTTGGCCAGATGTTGAATGACTGGCTTCTTCTCGGAAAACGTCAACATGTCAGATGTTGAAATCCCATCTAACACCGTCTTCCTTACCTTCCTTCCCCTCTTCCTTGTCTTGCTCTGCTTGTGCTGCCCACATCATCCTGCTGGGATGGCACCAAGAGGAAGGGGTAGTTTCTCTGGGACCTTGATGGGTGTCACTGTGTCACCAATGGGCCAAGCTTGTCACTTGAAAACCACTGGTTCACCAAGCAGAGGGCTCTGGAGAGGCTGGATGAGCTTACAGTGATGCTGCTTGTGCTGCTTGGAGGCAGTGCCAGGCAATGGAGAAGGCATCTCCAAGAGGTTCCAAAGAACTGGGAACAGGGCTTCAGCAGGCAAAGACATCTGGGATCTCTGGCAGCAAACCTTTCCCAGAGAAGCAAAGGAAGACTTTCAATCTTGCATAGCTGAGCAGACAGCTGCCAGCGAGGTGGGGAGGGCACCAACACGCTGGAGGCTGTGGAGCCGCTTCCTTGGGGAAAGGAGATGCTGTTCACACTAGTCATTCTGACTCATCAGCATCAGTACAAATGATTATGGGGATTTATACCAGCTTCAGGGCTGGCTAGGAGAGTGGGCAGAGCAGATCACCAAGAGCTGGTATAGCCAAAGGGGTGACATCCACCCTGAGCTGGCCACGCTTCATGTACCACAACACAGCTGGAGCTGTCACCCCTCCTGGCTGGACCCAGCACAGCTGCCCGAGCACTCAGCTCCTGCAGCACCCTGGATGTGGTCCATCGCTCCCACCCTATGGTGCCCATCCATCACTTGAGCCAGCACATCCAGCAGCACCACACAGAGGTGTGTGGGAGTTAAATATTCCTTCTGTCCACCACTGGTATATAAATTATGAGCCACAATGTAAAAAAGCAGAACAGGGAATTGACCAGGGGAAAATCCTCATTGGCTGCTCAGAAGGAGGACTGGCACCCAGGACAAGAGCAGTGCTGGGTGGCACCTGTCATGCCAGGCCAGTTCCTTTTCCATCCTGGGTGTCCTGCAGAGGCTGAGGTCCATCCACCTGTGCATGACCCAGCCTCTGGCCTCCGCTCCCAATGCTGTAACTTCAGGGTCAACCCATGGCCTCCTCTAATGTGCTGCTCTTCAGCATCCTACAGCCCAGGGCTCTGCTGGTCCAGGGCAGTCACCATGGCCAGGACCACAGGACCATCCTCTTCCCTCATTCATACTGTCATAAGAATTAATAAGGAAAGAGAAGCTGTGGCTGCCCCATCCCTGGGAGTGTTCAGCCCAGGCTGGATGGACTCCGAGCAATCTGATCTAGTGAAAGGTGTCCCTACCCATGGCAGGGGGTGGAACTACATGATCTTTAAGGTCCCTTCAGCCTAAACCATTCTATGATTCTGCTGTCAGTCCAACCCTTGTGCTGTCTAGGATCTTGTAGTTGGCTTTCTGCTCCCACATTTTATTATGGTGGCTTTCAGGAACCCAGGGTATATGGCCAACTGTATGGAGGTTTTGGGAGCTGGAATCTGTCCTCATGCCTCAGCACTCTCCAGGTGCCAGGAGGAGCCCTCCAGGGCTCATGGAGGACCTCCCACACATCAGAGATTATGCTTGGTGCAGGATGACCACCAATGCCTTCCTACTGAGCTGAACCAGGTTAAAAAGAGACTGGCCTCCCCTTCCAGTAAGAGTGGAAAAAGGAGAGCGGAGGAGTAAAGGACAGCTGATCCAACCCTCCTCTCACCAAACTGCCTGCATGTGTCACCTCAGCAGGTATTGCATGGTGATGGTCGGGATCTGCCCACAAGAGGTTCCAAGTCACACCAGCAGTGCCCATGGGCAGGCAAACACTGCTGCTTGGAGAGGGGTCACTTTAGGTGCTGCTCTCCCCAGCTTCCTGCTAGCTAGAGGGTCCCAAAGCCCCTTATTAAAGCTTGAAGAAACTGAGTAACCACAGGTAGAGGGAGCATCTTCCTTCTCTTCAGAGCAGGGACAGAGACCACCAAGGCACATGTTGGGGTCTGTCTACAGCATTCCCTGCACTTGTTTCTTTTTCCTGGACCAAAAAGTGATAGCTGGAATGCCGAGAGCACAGTCACATTCCACTCCTGGGACCCATTCCTCTCCCCATGGCCCACAGCCCCCACTACCCTGCACAGGTGGCATTGCAGAAAGACACACAGTCCTCCCATCTCTGTTGGTCCCAGCCCTGCAGGCCCTGGGCTGGGCTCCCCATGGCTAGGACAGTGGGGATCTGCTGAGGAGGTGTCAGCTCTCCCAGCTGATCAGTACAGGCCTGCAGCAGGAGGGCTTGGTCCTTGCCATGGCCTGGTGCACCAGCAAGGAAAGTCTGGGGGAGAACAGATGGCCACTGCTCAGGGGTCACCTTCTCCAGGTGCCCAGAGCCTTCAGCCCCACATGACAGCAAAGCTTTGTACTCCCTCCTGCTGTGTGTGGGGACATTTACGACCCTTAATCCATGGAAGGGTGACGAGGATATGATCTGTATGGAAACAGAAGCAACTCTGAGGAGTAAATCAAGCCCTGGTCCCCTTTCTGGAGGATCACCCTCCCCAGACTGCCTGGGAAAGCATCTGACCCTCTATCCCTCCACAGGTATTGGATTAGGGGGGGCCAGCCCCATTTACATGGGATTCCCTCTCCCTTGGGGCAAGCTGCCCTCCAGAGGTGAAGGCGGTGTGAAGTGGGGTGGCAGAGAACCAGACAAGCAAGATCCTCCGTGAAACCCCCACGGGGTGCCCCCACCCCAGGGCAGCGGGGCCGGCTGGGAGGGGGCGGCAGTGCCCGGGGGCCGGGCTCAGGTGGTCGCTGCGGGGGCGTGGGGCCGGGACCGTGGTAATGACAACCAGGTGAGCGGGTGGCGATAAGCCCCCAGGAATGCGGCGGCGGCAGCTGCCGGCCCGCGAGTCGCTCAGCCCTTGGATGGGCCAATTAAGTAAATAGAAAATTTGGAGCGCAGGATCAAAGCCCGAGCGCGCGGGCTTTATTTATATGGAAAAGGTCAGATTATATTGGCAGATGTGTTAAAGGAGCGAGGGAAAAAAAACCTTTCAAAAACATTGGCCCTGATTTGAGGTTTCCTGACGGGTGGGACGGGGTTTTTTCTTTCTTTTCGGGCCACGGGTGTGTTGGAGTGCTGGCAGCGCTCTGGGGGCAGCTGGGAAGGGCACGTCTGGTGCTGGGCTCACTGCCCCTGCCCACCCACCTCCTGGACCCTCTGCAAGCAGCACAAACCCCAGCAACAGGGTCCCCCTGGCTCAGAGTACCACCTTACACTCGGTGGTCCCCCAGGTGATGTGGAGTTGGTCCCCCAAGTGGACCTGATGGGTTCTGCCCAGTGTTTCACCTCCCTATGACCCCCAGCAGCTCCATCAGTCCTGGACTCTGCACTCCGAGGTGATTTCCCCATCCACCCAGTGTCACCCTGGATGTCCCTGGCAGTCACTGTCTATCCCAGATCACTGTCCCACCACTGCTCTGCTGCATGCTTGGTTTTCCCGGCTTGCAGAGCTGGGAAACCCGCCTGTGTGATGTTCCCCCAGGGACAGCAGAGAGCCTGGCATCCCCTTGCTCTGCTCTTCCTGCTCCTGTAGGGCAGGGAGGACTCCAGGATCAGCTGTCAGTGATGAGCCTGGGGACATTCCCACTACCCTCAGCACTGCCAGCAGTGTTTTGGAGCTGATAGTAAGGCTGGGGCTGGAATGGGTCCCCTCGGACCACACTCCAAATCACCACGTCCCCACTGGTGCTTGGCCAGCCCTCCGACATGGCAAATGGGAGCAAACATCACCTCCTTTAGCACTCCAAAACTGCGGAAGGATGCCAGCTTCAGCATCCTGTGTCCCCAGGCTTTACTCTGCTTCCCAAAAGGAGCGTGGGGGTCCCAGCTGAGGAAACTGAGGCAGGGGGGTGGGTCGGGAGAGGGGTAATGTGGTGCGAGCAGTGGAGAGCGGCAGCATGCAGCAGCAAGGTGGGAAGGTGGCAGGAGGGACCTGTGATGGGGGAATAGAGGAATGCGCTCGCCCGAGCAGGAAATTGTTGGGCTCGGAGAGCGCGGGACCCGCCTGCTAAGAAAACAAGCGGAGGCCGAAAGGCAGCGGGGGCGCAGCGCCGGTGGGGGGGCAGGAAGGGGGTTCCAGGGACAGGATTGCCGGCTGTGCTCCCGCTCTGGGCAGGTGTGCTGGGAGCCGCTGCTGCACCCACTGCTGGACCTGCTGCCAGACCCAGTGCCGGCCGTGCCAAAGCTGCAGTTCAGCCATGGGACCCTCATTCCTTCTGCATGGGCAGGCATGGAGCAGAGCAGCAGCTCCAGAGGTGCAGTTAGCTCATCTTCTACTTTTGGCCTGGCTACGATTCAGTTTCCCCAACCTTAAAATCAGTCACAGGCAGTGGCAAGACCCATCCTGGGGTTACTGGGGTGGGCACAAGGTGTCTGTGGGGTTGAGATCTGCAGGACTTTGCTGTGCCAGCCCTGGACCTCACTCAGGGTCATGACCAAGGGAGCTCCTCCTCTCCCATGTTATGGGAAGGAAAGCCCTCTGTCACCACTATCACCTTCCCAGGTTTTCTCCACCTGCACACTGGGTGCCGCAGAGGTGAGCAGAACACACAGGGTCAGAGCATGTCAGACCAGGAACAGAGGGAAAAGACGGGGATGGTTCTGCTGAAAAGGGATGGTGCAAGAGGGTAAAGCCAGAGTGGTGCCTAGGGACAAGGGGTCCCTTGTGTTCCTCATCTTCCTGGTCCCCCATGGGGCTGCCACCACCCTGGCCACCTGCTTCACTTCGTCTGCACCAAGGGCCGCTCAGTGCAGTCCTTGGGAGGGACATGTCTGAGTGGTCTCTGTTCCCTTTAAGGGACAGCATGGCACAAAATGCCACCTGGGTCACGGTGCTGCTGGGAAACTCCACTGGTGCATAATACAGTATCTGGCACGGGCATCTACGGCTTTATCTGCAACAGATCAGGTTGGAGCAAAACCTTCTGAGACAGCATCTGGAAGTGGTTTAACCCTCACCAAGTTTTGCATGAAATACCAATTTTCCACCCCTTTCATTTAGTTTATTGAAATTAAGAGGGAAAACTTCTCCTCCCACCTTCTCCTGCTCCCCCCCACCCCGGGGTTCTCCTCAGGGCTCAAGCTTCTCACAGCCCTTCTGGAAAAGCAGAGTACATCATGGAGCTGCATGTCCAGCCAGGAGCACCTCCCCATACTGTGCCAGGCAATGGGGCTGTGCCAGGACAGCGCCATCAGAGGGGTCTGAGAAGAAGAACATTGTGCCAGGCCAGAGGCAAGGTCCAGACAGAGTCCAGGCAGGGTGCAGGCAGCAACAGGAGCAGGATGGTGTGGAAGAAGCCCATGGTGGCCAGCACTGAGATGGTTGGAGCAGGGGTGGGTGCAGCATCCCAAAGCAATAACCTGAGGGAAGGGCACAACCCATCCCATGGGAGCTGGGCAGGAGTTGTGCAGAGCAGCCAGTGGCACCATGAGGGGCTATGCCAAGCTGCTTCCAGTGCTGAGGTTTCAGGGGAGGGATGTTTTAACCAAATCTGTTGTTTTCACCCCAGACTCCATTGAGCTGAGCCACAGGGCCTCGCTGCAGAGCAGGGACACATAAGCTGCTGAGAAACCGTCACACACAGTGGAAAATCAGCCAGATTTTGAACTCAGCTTCAAACTGCTCTAGCAGCTGCTAGGCTCTACAGCCTCTCCCTGAAACTTTTCTTTATATCTGGAGGCAGAGGGACAGAAAGGGACAGCTTTAGGAAGGGCAGTGTCAGCTTTGCCACAGGCTCTGCCTGCCAGGAGCTGCCAGCCAGTTTGCAAGGGGTCCGGAGGGGCTGGCTCGCACATGTGCCACACTCATAGGATCTGAGCAGGTGTTTCCAGGATGGAGCTGGCACATCAGCCTTGGGGACAGATTTCCATGTGTTTGCCCATGCGAGGTGGGGGCTGTGGAGGGACTGTGTCACTCCTGGCACAGGGCAGCAGCAGTGTGCTGTCCCAGGGGAGAGCTGGCAGGGGACAGGGAGCTGTCTCTCTTCCCACTGTGGGGACAAGGGGCAGGACTCAGGAACATGCCAGGCTCCTGGCCAGGGGGGATTTACTGAAAAACCAGGAGCTGCTCTGTCTCAGAAAGAGACTTGGGTACTAATATAACTTCCAGGCTGGAAGCACATCCCAGACCTTGCCTGGCCGGAGACGATGAAGGCCGATGTCCAGCTGTCTGCAGCTCTCACTGACACAGATCCATCACGCCATGGGGACAGTCCTTGCAAGCTCTGTCTTGGGACATCTGAAGAGCACTGGGAGTGTCTGGAGGTGGCACCAACCCAGGCTGCCTTAAACAGCCTGGACATCCCACTCTGGGAATGGGATGGGGGATTATGAGGCTGTTTGTCCCCTCACTGGGTCCTGGGGTGGAAGTGGATGGCACAGCACAGCTGTGTGGCAGGGTCTGTGCTGGTTGCCCCTTGCTGCACAACTCCACCCCATGGGACTACAGCATGGATGGGACCATGCAATGCCTGCCACCTTGCAATGCCACCACAATGCTGCTGCCAAGGCAGAACATCACTTCCTGCCACTCCTGCTCCTGCAAAAGGGGGATGGAGGAAGAGGGGCCCAGTATGCACATTGTTAGGGTGGAGAGAGTGGAAAGGGGAGCTTTAGCTCCCTCATGACCCAGAGACCTGCTGCAGGAGGGATGGGGGAGTCCTCTCCTGCACCATGCTGGGGGCTTTAGAGCTGCTCCTCTCCTGCACAGCCCCCAAGCCCAGCTCCCCACTCTCATGCCTCACTGCCCCCCATGAGCAGCTGGAAGGGCATTTGTTCTCTTCTGGCATTGGTCCATGCAGATCGCAGCTGCCGGGGGGGAGGGGAGGCAAGGTGAAGCCAAAAGTTGTAGAATCAGGCGTGTGAAGTGCAAGGCTTAGTTGTCCTCGATCCCATCCTTCTCCCACCCCCGTCCCCAGAGGACTCTGCCTTCCCCCAGTGCCATGAGCAGGGCCAGAGCGAAGCAGTGGATGCACCCACCTGCAGCAGCCACAGGCTCAGGAGCTGCACCGAAGCCCCTTTGCTCTGGAGACAAAGGGAGGGCTGCTGGAGGCTCCAGGAGCCTTCTCAAATCCAGGCGCCCCCCAGCATGCTGCTGCCTCAACATCCAGCTGTGTCCTCATCCAGATCCACTGCAAGGGGTGGGCACAGGCTGGTGCTGGGCCCTGGTTTAAGACATTACCCCTAGGGGTGAGATCCCAGTGCCTGTCCGGGGCTCTGTGACCACAGGACACATCCATCACTACTGCAGGTGTCAGTGGGATGGCACCCAATTCCCACTTGTGAGGTGGGGGAGTAGAACCTTTAGGGAGACCTGGGAAACCCATGTCCCAGCTGGGTGGCCAGGGAGGGACAGGCTGCAAGAAGAGTCAGATACCCCACACAGCTGGATTTCAGCTCCTCACAGTGCATTTCGAGGGTCCCACTTGCACATCACACCTGGGGAAACTGAGGTTTGGCAGGGGGGAACCTGTCCCAGCCTGGCCTCAGCAAGGTGCCACCAGCATCCCCCTGGGCATCTGGGGATCTGGGGGTGTCCATCCCTGTGGCATGCCAGTGTGGAAGTGGGATGTGACAGCTCTTTACACACAAACACCCCCTCCGAGGTTACTTCCATGCACTCAGTGATGGCTCCATTCCCCAGAGCAAGCAAATGCATCCAGGGCAAACAGCCTCTCTCCTCCACCCCTGACTTCTCCATCTTGAAAACCCCTGGGGTGTGCCAGGGCCCAAAGCCTCCCCCTTGCAGAAGGTTGCACCTATTTAATTAGAGATGTGAAATGATCTCATTAAATCCATGTTGGGCTCTTAGTCCAAACTGCTCCCACAGCACATGAATGGCTTGATTCCACTCTGCTTCATCCTTTTCTTTTTCATTTTTTCCTTTCTTTTCAGGCTTGGTTTCCAAAGCACTCAAAGTTTCTGCACTCATGGTATGTGTGGGTATGTCCAGCTCTGTAACTGTTGAACCCACCAGCCAATTTCAACTGGAGACAGTGGAGAGATGGAGTTCAGGGCTGTTCCATCCACACGCATTCTCTGAGAAGGGTGGGAGATGCTGCATCCCCAGCCCTGTTTTCACTGGACACAGCAGGACCCAGAGCAGGAGTTTTCAAGACACAAATCCCAAAGCCAGGGCTCACTTAAACCTAAGAATAATTTGCTGTTTCCTGCTGGAAATTTTGCCTTGATGCTGCCTAGGCTGATTCACTGCAGAAGTCATTTTGACTGAAACATTAATTTTAAAACACTCTTCCCATCTAATAATCACAGAATCAAAGAATCTCCTGAGTGGGAAGGGATCCATCAGGATCATCCAGTCCAGCTCCTGGTCCTGCACAGGACAAACCAAACAATCCCATCCTGTGCATCCCTAAGAGCTCTGTCCAAACACTCCTGGAGCTCTGGCAGCCTCGGGGCTGTGCCCATTCCCTGGGGAGCCTGGGCAGTGCCAGCACCTCTGAGGGGAGAACCTTTCCCTGAGGTCCACCTGAGCTTCCCTGATACAGCTCCAATAACATCAACTGAGGAAAAGGAAATGAAGAACATGAAACTTGTCCAGTGCACTGCCCAGGAGCTGTGTCAGGGCATAGAGCTCACACCATCTTACCCAGCTAGGATTAATCCCTACAGATTAATATTAAGCATTGCAAATAAATCATCTGTGGGGGTGCTTTCTAGACCTGTCAGACAGAGGGTGGCATTGCATGGGGATGAAGGCAACCTGACCATAGCTGGAAAGGCTGTGTGCCCTGCACTGCCACAGTGGAACCAGGCAGGGGCTACCCAGCATGACCAACTGGCAGCAGAGGGACCTGGAGTCCCGGAGGTGCTGACCCATCCCAGTCCTTGCCCTTCTTCCACTGCCCTCCAGTTCAGTCCCTCCATGCCCTCCCGCTCCCGCTCCCTGCTCAGGCCCTCGCTCCCCCCTTTCTTGGCTGTGTGTTTGCCGGCACAGGTGCACTCTGGTCCTCCCCACCACTGCCCTTTTTTTAATTAGACGATAAAGAAAGCGTCCTTTTGAAGCAGGTAGGGGATTCCTCGCATCCCTGGCATTGCTGGGCTGCCTGGCTGTAACCCTATTCCAGTTAAAAGCTTTCTGCGCCCACCCACGGCCCCACACCTGCAGTCAGATCCTCGCAGGCTGCCCCCTCGGCCACTCGTGCAATTACCCAACGTGATGATTAACTGAGGGAGCACAGGAGGGATGGGGGCTTCCCCCTGCCACCTGCCACTGCCTTCACCTGTGGAGGGGACAGGTGGGTCCCCCACTCTGGGCAGCCCAGCATCCAGTGCTGCCTCTGGAGACATCTGCTGATGCTGCGTGCTGGGGGAACCCGGGACTCAAAGTAATTGTCCCCTCCCTGTACCCATCTCAGGAACTGGGTGCTGTGGGCATAGGAATGTCTGGCACAGAGCCTGAAACTGGGCTGGCATCTCTGCTCTTCCCACCCTGGTGAGAGAAAACCAAGCAATGAGGCTTAGAGTCCTCTTCTGGGCAGGGTCTCTGCTCCCTGGCCTCAGGCAGCCTGGAGCCCTTATGCAGATGGAGCAGATCCTCCTGCACGCAGGGCAGTCAGTCCCAATGCACGTTCTCGCCGCCAGCCCGTGAATGCCCTCCTGCAGCCCAGCGCCTGTCCCCCAGCACGACCCCTTGTGTGTCCCCAGCGGCCCCGGGCGGTGCCTGGCAGCTCCGCACGGCTCCGTGTGCTGCCCGTTCTCTTGCGAACCAGTCCAATTCACTCCGGCGTGTGCCTGTGTGGTCCGCAGCAGCTCCCCAGCCGAAGATAACCCAGGCGGAGGGAGCCCCAGGCTGTGCTTTAAATCTTCCCGTCCTTTGCCAGCCACCTCCAAGTGTCCGACCCCCTGTCCCATGGCCAAAATCCCCGCTCTGATCCGGCGAGATGCCCGGGGAACCCTGCAGCCACCCCGGCGGGGACAGCCAGCGCAGGCAGCGGGGACGGCATTCAGATCCCGCTGGAAATCAATTGCTGCGCCCTGGCAGCTCTATTTCCACGCTCCCATGTTATTCTTTCACTCGGTCATGGGGAGAATGACTCTGTTTTCCTTTGACAGTTTTGGTTCTTTTTCCTCTTTTCTTTCTTTCTTCCTTTCTTTCTCAGGGCAAAGGATGGGGTCAGAGCGAATATTCATTTCCACGGTTGCAGCTCATTGAGAACAATAAGGGCAGTAAACAGAGGGCAGCATTGCTCAGGAATGTGAAGCATTTGCCTGCGGTTTAAAATTACTAATTTTTTACAGGCAAGAATATATAGATCCATAGATCTATACATCTATAAAGAATTTCTTTTTTTTTTTTTTTGAGATTTTTAAGAATAGGCCAAATTCTGCTTCCCCACATCACCTTCTCCCCAGCACCTCCCAGCTGGGTTTTTTGCCTCACTGGGTTTGTTGCAAATCGGCACTAAGTGTGAGAGATGATGAAAGGCTGCATGAGTCAGGGATCCCGGGGCAGCCTGGCCCTGGAGCAGGTGTGGAGGGGAGAGACTCAAAGTCACCATTTCAATCCGCAGAAGACACACCTGGTACCTGAAGATTTTGGAAATGGACACAAACAGAAGTGCTGTCTGTGCAGAAATTAAAATGAAATGTGTCTGGTGGGGAGAGGATGCCACCCTGGGCATCACTGTTGGTGGTCCAGGCTGTGGGCAGGGGAAATTGCAGGACACGCGTCCCTTCCCAGGGTGCTGCAGGTCAAAGCCAGGGTGTGCCCACACAGGGAACTCATGATGCTCTCAGGGTTGCCCATCAGGAGCACGGAGAGGGGACAGCAGGGCCACCGGCTGCTGGGAGGGAGCAGGGATGACCCAAGGTGCTCCAGGACAGCCACAGTCAGCTGCTTCTCTACCTGGTACCCAGCACTTTCCCAGTCAGCTGGGACAATTCCTACCTCCAGCAGTGGAGCAGGTGCTGAGAAGAGCTGTGCTCCACCACTGCCATTAGCCCAGAGCTGCTCTCCCAGTGGCACTCCATCCCTTTTCCTTCACCACCATACAGCCCTACAGTTGCTCCTCTTGCAATAGGAGATGTTCTGGGAAGAATAAAGGGAAGGAATGTCTCCACTTCCCAACCTCAGGGGGATCATTGCACTGAGAGGACCCAGTTTTAGAGCTTCTCAGCTGCCCAGAGCCACAGCTGGCACCCAGAGCCTTGGGACTTGGCCTGGGGGCACCTGCAGTGTGTGATGTGAAGGCAAATGTGCTCCTGCCCAGCTGCACCAGTCCCCACATCTCAGTCAATTCCTCCCCTCACAAGGGGCAGAAGGACCAGGAGAGTCAGCTGAGGACATTTGGGCTCACAGCTTCACTTCCGAACAAAACGGAGGGAAATGTTTTATTGAGAGCAATTGCTTTCATAGCCTGGCCCCAGCAGACACCCAAGTGTCCTGTGTCAGGCTGATTAGCTCCAGATCCACACACGCTGGGTGTGTGGGGATGGCTGCCTCCCACTCTCTGCTCCTGCAGCCCCCCAGCCCCGGGGCTGCCCCATGCCAATCTTCCACCCCACATTCCCAAAAACATCAGGCTCCACTCACAGGGAGCAGCTGCGGTTCCCCCCATCTGGATCATCTTTGCAGATCCAGCTCCCAAACATTTTGCTGCTCACCCAGAGGCTGAATGGAAACATTTGGGTCCTTTCTCTTTGTTTGCCTTTTCCTCTTTGTGGCCACAAAACCCCCTCTGTGCCTTCTGCTGTGGCATCAGGGCTCACCCTGGGCTTCTCTACCCTGTGGGACATCAGGCAAAGGCCATTGCAGATCCTAAAAACAGGACCCCACATCATGATCAGCCCAGGCTAAGGAATGAATATGGAGTCCCCTGGCTCATGCAGTTTGCTTCCACAGGCCTTTTACAAGAGCTGGACAACTTGAACAGTCACAAAGCATGAAGGATTGTAGCAAAAAGTCCATAAATCAAGTAAAAATACGTGGACATAAAGCTGGGAAGACATTTGTCTTTTATTGTCTCTTCAGACAGGCTTAGCATTTAAAGGCTCTTACCTCCTTCTTGTGGCTTTTCAGTTTGGCTCCAAGCCAATAGGTACCTCTTGTCCTTATTCTGCACTAAATTACATCACAGGGACAGGAACCTGGGGAGCAGATTGCCTGGACAATGCAGCCAATGCATCCATGCCTGCTGCCAGGAAGACTCACCTTGCCTGGGCTCTCCTCCCAGTGGCTGTGGCAGCTCTCCTGCCCTGACAACCTCAGCCTGTTGTCCAGCCTCAGCTGGTGGAACTGCTCTATCCACAACTTAGCTGATGCTTTGGAAACAGACAAAGGGACTGCAACCTGCCTGGAATTAGTCTGGATCAGACCCACTCCCACTAAAAGCCTGGATTGCAGTGCTTAGATGATGGAGAGAAGTTCCAAAACCTCAAGGGCTCATGCAAACAGTTGGGGAAATCCCATCTCTCTTCCTAACAGAATCCTTCCTTGCATCCTTCCTGCTCCCACTGCCAACAGACACCCCAAACCTGCAATGAGCCAGAGGCACCCAGATGATGGGCTGGGAGCCCCAGATACCCCCAGGACTCCTAGCCACAAGGAATGGTCAGGAGGGTGCAAGCTGCCAGAGTGAAGGAGTGGACTTACTGCAGGAGAATCCCAGGGAAAACACTGCCTTGGCCAAAACACCTCTGCAATCCAGCCAAGAGGCAGAAGCTTGCAGTGAGCTCGCAGCAAAGGGAAGGCTGTGATGGAGAGGGTGCACAGCCTCCCCAGTCTGGCAAGCAGTCCCCTCAGCAGGGTGACCGGCCTGGCTGTGGTGACCCACAGTTTCAGGACAGGCTGTTCGTGCTACAGAGCTGGGTTTGCTTAATAACAGGCTTTGAATTGAATGTGCTTTTAGCAGGGTTCCCTGCTGACACCAGACATTGGCTGTGTGATGAAAGACCTCTGCTCCCCCAGGCCAGCACCCCATGACTTCCTTCTCCAGACCCTCCCCTGGAAAAGTTACTGTCTCCCACAGAAGTTCCTGGGGAGTATCAGGACACAGGAAAAGTGAAGATGGCCATTGGATCTCCATCTCACCCATCCCTGCAAGAGCTCTCCCAAACCAGGGTCGTGGTCCCAGAGGATCCCAGCACTATGATGTGGTCACGAGTGGGATGTGTAGCCAGAGTCACCATGCCAGGAGTGGGGCTGAGGGTGCTTGGTGGGCTGTGTCCCAGCAGATGCCTGCTCTTGCGTTCCCTGCATCCAGGCTGGGTGGGGGATGGACAGGGACCTCTGCATCTGCTAGCAGCTGCTCCCCCAAGAGCCACACATGCCTGCACCCTGCCACCATCTGATCCCCCAGCTCTCCATCACCTGGGGTCTCTCCCATCACACCTAAGAGCTCTTGGTAGACCAATCCTCCTTCTTCTGCAGAACTCACATCTTCCAAGGGCCAAGGGGACAAAAATATGTGGCCAGCCCCTCTGTCCCTGCTACGTTCAGCCTCCTTTCCCAGTCCCAGGGTTTGGCAGTAACCGGGCAGCCTGGCTTTCCCCCACCATGGGTCTGCAACCTCTGCTGAAACCCAAAGGATGCTGGGGCTGCAAGACACTCACTTAGATGGCCAAGCAGGATTTTTTTCTTCCCAAATCTTGTCTTGTCCTTGTAGCAGCAGGTCGCATGTGGACAGGGGTGTACGTATTGAGGCATGGCTACAGGCACTAGCTGAGGAGGGAAACCCCCCATGGCTCCCAGCTGAGCTCCCAGTGTCCCCAGAGCAAGGATTACAAGGTCAAATGAAAGAACAAGCTTCAGCATCCTGTTTAAACCAAATATCTGACTGGACACCAGTTGCAGGGACAGTTCTGGGCTGGCAAGGAGATGATGCACGGGGGACACAGAGAGAGGAGCAAGTGAAATTACATGGCACACAAAAGGTTAAAGGCATGCTTCCCACCCAGCCTATGCTGTGTGCCAATACTCCCAGCCATGTGTTTGAAATCCTTTCTGCTATCTCCTGAAAATATTTACAGTACATGCAGATAAATTAGCTGTAGCGCTTATTACGTCTCCCTGGAAATATATACAGCAGTTAAAGATGTTTAAAAAAAATAGTCGAAAGCCGTCTTTTTACTATATCTGGAAGATATTTCACAGTGCAGGGAATTTACAGGGCTGGGTGGTGGGGAAAGCGCATTTATTTTCACTTGAGTAGAGAAAGTTAAAGGACCCTTCACTGGAGTTTATTTTCATCTCTGCTTGTGAGACAAGGAGCCAAGGTTGGCTCGGGAGCGAGCCAGCACAGCGAGGTGGGGGCGCAGGGCAGGTTGGGGTAGAGTGGGAATGGAGACCAGAATCCTGGTGGCACCACGAGCTGCCTGACACACAGGGATAAGGACCAGCTGCTGCAGGGCATGCTACCTGCCAGAGCTCCAGAAAAAACAGGTGACATGGAGGCTGGGGACACCAGCGCCAGGTACCCCTGGAGGTTCAGAGGACAGGACACCTCTGGTAGTCTGGGCTGCCCGGTCCATGGTGGAAGACTTCCCTCTGACCAGGGGGACATCAGCCACTCTCATTCCTCACAGACCTTCTTCCACAAAAGACATGCCTTTCCCCTTGCCCCAAACAGATATTTCTGAGGGCACTGAAATTGTCCAGAGCCCCCATGATGCCATCACAGAGAAATGTCCTCCCTGCACACATCTCTGCTAAACCAGCCTGAGAAGCTGCTCCCATTCCCAGTGCCAGCCCAAGTCAAGCAGCTCTGCCAGGACAAGCTGATGGGGCATCATCACACCCACTGTTTGCTTTGTGAGTTTTTGTCTGAAGGAGGAAAGTGATAACTGGAATCATCTCCATGCACAACTTTCTTAATAGCTTCTAGGTGAAAAACAAGGTGGTCTTTGAACCCACAACAGAGGCACCAGTGGTCACACTTGCCCCATCTTCAAACCTCAAGGCTGACCCTCCTCAAATGTCCTTTCCAGAAACTCCCAGATCTTCACACTGAGGTGAAAGAGCTATGGTAGAACATCACTCCTCTCTCAGCTCCTGTAGCTGATGTTTTTGTGTCCAGTGAAAGTTCATTGATGGAATCCTCCTCCTCCTCCTGTCTTTTCTGGCTTCTCCCTTGGCTGAAGTTTCTTGTGGTGAAGACACCTGCCAGCTCAGAGTCAAAGACCAAGGTCCTCAAACGCACTGGTTGACTCATGGTCACTGACCCAGCATGAGATGACAATGTCTTCTGGGCCACGGGCACCAAGATCTGGAATCAAGTTGCTGTCCTTGACGTATGAGTCTTTTGAGAAGCCATTAGCTAATTCCCCTGAGTCACTCACTCCCTCTGGCTGTTTTGAAATTCATATCTAATGAGTGGTTTGGGTGAAGGAATTCTGCAAAGATGCAAACAATTCCTTTGCCAAAATAAATGGAGCCAGAACTGGGCTTATAAACATATAAATAATTTTTAGTTTTTAGTTTGCAAACAATATACTTGTTTCTTTGTGCAGATTTGGGGGAGAGCAGGAGGAGCAGGGTGGGGAGGAAGCCAACTGAAGTTCCCCCACAAAGGCAGCCCAGGCTTTCCTCAGGGCATAGCATGGGGCACCAGCCACCAGCCGGAAAGCCTCCAGGAGAAAGGAGCTCCAGAAAGTACTCCAGAAAGTCTCTAGGAGGAAAACTGGGCTTT
This sequence comes from Pseudopodoces humilis, assembly GCF_049639895.1. Classification (NCBI taxonomy): domain Eukaryota; kingdom Metazoa; phylum Chordata; class Aves; order Passeriformes; family Paridae; genus Pseudopodoces; species Pseudopodoces humilis. The sequence continues at coordinate 2,427,579 of NC_142217.1, read as the reverse complement.
TTTGGTTATTTGCTCCTCAAACAATCATCTGCAGCAAATGAACCAATTCTTAATCTGCTCTCCAAGTGAGGGATGACATGTCCTGGGCCAGGCAGGGAGGAGAAACATCCTTGGGGCTGCAGAACATTGCACAGGGGACAGTGTGATTGCACTGCACAGGGCTGGCTAAACGTGCCTGCTCTTCTCTGCTTCACGCAGGATTGCTACAGGACATGAGAAAAATTATGTAAATCACTGAAAACAGTCAGGCAAAGCACAACCCTGGCATGGCCTGCAGAAGATGGAGCTCACTGGGCTGCAGCTCCTTCTGCCATTCCTCTGACCCCCGTGACACTGGTGGGGACACAGGGAGCCCCTGGCTTTGGCAACCACTTGCCCAGGAACTGAGTGGTAGCAAACCTATGCTCTGTGATGGGAGCTACTCCTATGGAAGAGGTTTGCACCAAGCTCATGCTAACCACATTTTTTCCCAAATAAAGTGTTCTAGCTTGGTCAAATTTGAGCATATTCCAGGAACACAAGATGTAGCTCAGCCTCTCTTCCCTCTCTACTTGCCAAATTGCTTCAAAGACAGAATTTTAAAATGAGAACAAATCATTTATTTTTTCCCTTTTCCCCATTCTTGGAAAGAGCCGTGGTCTCCAGCTGAAATTTTCCCCAAAAAATTAACTGGAGGCTGCAATCCACCCTGCACAAAATTGCCACCCACCCTGGGATGGTTTGGCAAAGCTGGCAGCAGCTGCAGGCAGTTTTTCAGCAGGAAGCACTGAACATCCTTGAGTCAGGGGCACCTCCAGCTCCCCACCCTGAGCACATGGAGTCCATCTGTGGCACACTCGGAGCACAGTCACTTTATTTATAGGACACTGAGGATGTGCCTCAGTCTTCCAGGGGCTCTTTCCCCTGTTTTTTTCCCAAGCCTGCGGAAGCCAGGCAGATATCCAAAGCCGTTCCTCACTTTCACAGCAGATAAGCTAATTGTCGGATGTGCCCTTTGAGATAAGCAGAGCTGGGGTTTATGAGGGAACATGTGTTCTTGGGAAAGCTGTCGCCCAGCTGTAATGCAGGTGATAATCCAAGGTCAGGCAGGCTCCCTCCTCAGGGAATCAGGGTGTTCCTCAGCCACGGGGGCTCAGGGGCAGTTGTCTAGGGCCACAGTGATGTGGTTTTGGGGGCTCCTCTCCTCCTTCCCTACTTCATCATTGCTGAGCAGGGAAACTGCAGTGCAGAGCACTATCAAGTCCTCGTAGAGAGAGACCCAGCTCTTCAGATGATTTGCAATTCAGCCAAAAGTTTTATGTTATTGAAAACCACAAAAAAAATCACAGTGAGGTCAGGCCAGGCTGTTGGTGATGGGGAGGATTCCCTGACACAATGGTGAGCGCTGGGTCCCTGCCGGAAGCATGAATAGCAGCAGGATGGTATCTCCCCCCAGTCCTTGAATACTCCCATGGCTCCATCTCTGTGGCACGGGCATGGCACTGGTCAGCACTGAGGGAAGCCAAGGCACAGGAGATGAGGCTCAGTCCAGAAAGAGCTAAGCAATAGGAAGCTGTGGTTGACCCTGAAGACTGTGGACTCCTCTAGCCAAAAACCTCCAGAGGGGGCCTGCTACCCACACAGCCTCCAGACCAGGTCTGGGGGCAGATTTCCAAAATTTCACACCAATATCAAGGCCAGGGACCCCTTAGAGGCCCTTTCACCTGTCCCAGCCTGCCCTGACTGCAACCAGCCTGCCTGGGAGCAGCCAGGCCCTCAGCTCTCCGCTGATTGGGAAGGCAGAAGCTGCCATGGCACATCAAGGCTCACCCCTGTGTGAGCCATGTGCCAGCAATGCTATGCTGGAGGCCTGTGCTGCCCAAGCAACTTCCTCCAAAATCTCTCCTACACAGTCTTCCCTGTCACAGGGAGAGAGCTGCCATGCTCCTCCAGGGTCACAGTTCCATGCCAGGCATGAAAGGCACAAGGGTGTTGTGAGCCAGCATGTCCCCAGTCCCAGAGGATCCTTGGAAGGTTTGTGGGAGAAGGCTGTGGGAAGAGACCTGCTTCTCTGCCCCTCAGGGAGACTGACCCACTGCCTGGCCCCTGCTCAGACACCAGCCCTGCCGCCCTGACCAGGGCATCCCAGCCTGACTCTGAGGGATTCACTGGGAATGAATCAAGCAGCATGGCTCCCAGCACTGGGGATGTTCTGTCCCATCTGGCTCCCAGCACTGGGGATGTTTCATCCAGTCCAGCTCCCAGCACTGAGGATGCTCAGTTCAGCCCAGCTCTGATCGCTGTGGATGCTCAGCCCACTCTGGCTTCCAGCACGGGAGATGCTCCATCCAGCTCAGTTCACAGCACTGAAGATGCTCCAAACCATCCAGTTCCCAGTGCCACCACCCACAGCTGCACCTGCAGGACCTGACAGCAAAGGCCCCCACACCTTGTGATCCCTCCGTGCCCCTCCCCTGAGCTGCGGCCAGGCCACTCTCCCTTGTCCCCCCCCCCGCCACGGGTGAGCCACCCTCGCTCCACTGTCCCCTCCCTTGAGCAGCCATCACTCACCAGGCTTTGATTACGGCCACAAAGGAGCCTTGGAGGAACTACAGGAAGCTGGAGGGAGGCAGGCAGATGATGAAAGAGCTGTCAAATGGGATTAAACAGTAACCGTCTCCTACACTGCTGGGCAGCAGGAAGGGGGACAGATTGTACTGGATTGTAATGCAGGAGCCCTCCCGCTGCCAGAGCCTGCCAGCACCGTCCCCCATGGGCTGCAGTTGCTGTGCCCTCCAGCGGGCAGCTGGACAGAGGGACAAAGGGGCAGAGAGACAGAGGGACAGGCAGCCCTGGCAGGTGGTGGCATCTGGCAGAGAGCACCCACAGCCACAGTGACACCCCTAAGCCCCAGGTGAAACCCCCCTCCGTGCTGTCTCGTGAGCTAAGGAAGCCACACTTGGAGTTCCCAGGCACAGAGAGCTCCCAGGGCTTTGGATGGAGGCTCTGCCCACCCCCAACCTGCAACTGGTGATGACCCCCTGTCCCTACCAGCACCTGCTGCTGCCAGCATGGCCCTGATCTCTCCTGCCAACCAGTCAGTCCCCAAGGGGCAGACAGTCTGGCAGGTGACACCTCACTTGAAGTGTCCTTCTTGCCAGCCCTTGGGTAGAAACTCCTTTTTTCCTTGCCTGTCCTTCAGGCAGAGAATCCCAGAGGTGGGGAAGCGGTAGACAGCCCCCCAATACAAGGACACACCAGAGCTGTCCAGGGAGGTTGTGCAGCTCCCCAATGTCACAGGTAATGCTCATCCCACCATGCAGAGCCCTGGTGGCAGGATGGGCATTGGAGAATCTGCCCACCTACACATCCACCTGCCAAGCCCAAGCAGCACAGCAAGCAGCTTACAGGGTTCCACAAACTCTGGAGCTGTCCTGTGCATGGCATGGACATTTCCTGGCTTTTGCAGAGGTACATGGCATCACAATCTCAGCACTTGTTTTATGAAACACCAGGGTGTTGGCAGGTCTCCTGGAATGCTGAGCTACATTACCAACCATGTCCTGGTGCTCTCACCCCTCCATTCTCTGCTACTGCTCGGGTTCTGCCTTCACCCCAGGACCAAGTAGCACATGTAAGTTTGGGGTACTGGAAGCCCAGTGGGGATGCTGTTGTCCAAGACCCAAAAAAACCCACTCATTCTGAATCTAAAGACCAGCATTGCTGGGGCTGTTCAGGCATAGAAACAGGTCAGAGGTCCAGCAAACCCATACCCACCAAAACTGGGTCTACCCTGGCCTGGACAAACATCTCCTTCTTCCTTCTGCATCTCCCAACTTTCGGGTGTTCCAGCATCACTAGGGCTGCTTTTCACCCCCAGTGGGTGATACAGCAGGGTTGACCTTTCCCTCCTCTGCATGGAGGCCATTCTGGATGTGCTAGGGTGGGCACTGTGAGCCTGTCTCCCCACAGACAAGGGACAGTCAGGGGGCCCAATCCTTGGCTTTCCAAGCCCCCAGGCAGCAAAGCCTTTGGGATCCCCCATCACCCCAGTGCCTCCCCACCCCAGGTCCATGTGGGAGCCCCAGCCGGCGCTCACAGACAGACCCCTTCTACCCCCCACCCCCGAGCACCAAGTCCTCACCACCCACTCTGCCAGCAGCAGCCCCAGTTTCTCACAGCACCCTCTTTTCTGAGCCATTCGTCACGGCCCCCGGCACAAAAGCCAAGGAGAGAAAGAGACAAGCAATAGGAAAAGGAAGGAAGATTTAAAAAAAAAAAAAAAAAAAAAAAAAAAAATTAGAGAAAGGAAGCAAGAAGGAAAGAAAGAGAGAGGACAAGGCGTGAAAAGAGCCAGGTCTGTCTCCGAGAGGGGAGGAGGGGAAATTATGAAATAAATGAAGCACCTCAGCAGTTCAGGGGACACTGGAAGACAGCCCGACCGCGGCTGAATTTTAAATGCCTACCACACAATCGGTCCCATTTTGCGAAGAGAGGAAGCTGTGTCCAAAGACCCTCATGTTTATTCATGAAAAGCCTCGCTGGCCCCTCCCACCCTATTGTCTTGGGGTATTTATTTGGGGGCATCTGTCTGGCCCGGTGAATGGCAGAGGGGTAATAAATAGGCTGGAGGGGCCGGGGAGGGGAACGGGCGCAGCCGAGCCGGGCAGTGGCTGCCCTGTTTCCCACCCTCCTTCCCACTCCTCCTCTCAGCCCCCTGCCACCTGGGGGGTGCTCCTGCCCCCCGCACTGTCCCCAGCCCCCAGGGACTGCAGGCAGAGCTGCCCAAAGACCCATGGCTACCCAGGGGTGACAGGCCTGGAGGGGCAAAGATGGGTGGTGCTGGAGCCGCAGAGTGCTGCGGGGCCGGGGAGTGGCAAGTGGCCATCCCCAGAGTGCCAGCAGCAAGGCCAGAACAGGACACAGAGCATGGTGTGCCACTGAGAGTGCTTGTGCCGGCGGGGGCTTGCCGGGGACTGCATGGCTGGGGACAGTGACAGGCAGTGGAAGGGCAGGCAGACCCCAGGGACAGGCAGGTATGTTTCACAAAAAGGAGGTTCTGATTCACCCACACAGGAGGGCAGGGAACTCATCGAGGACAGTGAGGAGAACTGAATCCCACGTCTGCAGGGCCAGGCCATCCTCTCCCATTTCTCTTGCTGGCAAGGAGCACCTTCCTCTGGTGGAAACTCCTCATCCTCCCATGGTGGGACATGTTCTTCATGGGGAGCAAGGAGGTAGTCATCATCCAAACTCATTTTGGTCATTGCAAGGGGCTCAGGCACTTCAAAGCCCAGAACCAAGACACTGGGATGTCCTGGGGATGTGGGGCCCATGTGCTGCCAACCTGGCTCTCTGGGAAGCACTTCATACCAGAGGAACGCAGCAGCTCTCCTGCCAGTGGGGTTGGTGAAGTGTGGGGGTAGGGTGGCTAAGACTGTGCAGCCAGCTTGGCTTTATCTGTCCCAGCCTTTCCTTCCCCCTCGTGTTGAGGGACCTGTGTCCATCCTGACCCTCACCTACATGGGACACAGGAGTGACACTCATTTGCAGAGTCATTACAAGATCACCCATCAGGAAGCTGAAGCTCATCAAATTCAACCTTGAAATAGAAGCTACAGCCTGGCAGCTTCCAAGAAGAGAAGCAAGGAAAGGAGGGGCTCTTGATGGCACAAGAGATGGTGCACCTTATCACCCAAATGCTGGCAGAGGTGATGTGATACCAGGAGCAGACCAGGGCTGCTCAATAGCCACCTTCCCTCAACAGCAAGAACCCACGTGGATTCTCCTGCCCAGGTACCAGGCACCTGAGGATGGTTGGGAGATGGCTGAGCAAGGACCATCAGCCTGGCTGGCAGTTCAGGGACCAGATGGTGCCGTTGGCAGGGGAGCACTAACCCCTCCCCACTTGGGCCAGGAGCCAGGGTGATGTTACGGCTCCCCACCAGCACCAACAGCCTCTCTTGGGACAGGGAGGCAGCCAGGGAACAGGCTCCCACACCCACTATGATGCTCAAAACACAGGTGTCCTCAGTCCTGCATGGGAGCCAGCACTGTGTGGACCAACACACACCCCCCCAAACGCTGCGGATGGGAGGAAGGCACCAGAGCCATGCCTGCCTCCATCCCCATCACTGGTACAAGCTGGCTCAGCAGTTTGCTTGCAAGGTCTATCTGGGGAAGTATTTTTGGAAGGGCATTAAATTACAGGTATAAGAGTCACCTCACAGCCATATAAGCGCAGGCACAGCTGCCAGCTGCACTTCCCTGATCTGTCCCATTCTCAAACCTTGGCAGAAAGCTCCCCTGAAGTTGCAGCTGGTAGTCACCAGATCACTTTGAGTCTTGCCTGACCTACTCCCCACATCCCAGCCCCTGTGCCAGCTTGTACCCCATCTGAGACAAAATCTCCAGCAAGTTTTGGGACTATGCAGGCTTCACACAAGTGCCTCCACAGGCATAAGTCCCCCTGGGACAGCCACATCAAGGAGCAGATCTCCATGAGGCTGGGTGAGGGATGTCCCCCAGTGACCAGCCTCTTGGGACAGCACTAGAGACAGACCAGTCAGTAATGCTGCTGAGGATCCTACTTCCACTAATGTTACTAAACACTTGAAACCACCATCCCCAGGATTTTACTCCTAGACCTTAACCTCCTGATTGGGGTGACAGCACATGGTATGAGAGGAAGGGCAGGAGAAGCTGGTGGGAAAAGAAATAGGTGGGAAGATCATCCCAGAAAAATCAAACACCTCTTGAACCAAAGTGGAAATGGGGAAGTGAAGTGATCCGCAGGAAGCCTCCAAAATCCCATCCCCTCTCCACTCAGGTGCCACAGGAGAAAAGATGGGGAAAATTACCATGGGTGAGAGAAGATGGTGACCAAATAGGCTCCTCACCAACTTGCCTGCCTATGACTCTGGCAGAGTGTTTTCTAAGCACTCTGTATTTTGGAGACCTCACTTCCCACCAGTGCGATGCTTCCTAGGTTGTAATTCAGACAAGTTGGCTTTGGTTGTGAGAAAGCAGAAGGAAAATCCTTCCAGTCTTCCCGGCTTCTGTAGCTGGATGCAAATTGCTCGATAAAAATCTGCAGGCAAACACCCCTGCAGCCAAGGAGTAAGGAAGGAATGCTGAGATCCAGAGGGGATGGATGGCTGCTGCCACAGGGTGAGCTTGCTGGCACACATGCTTGGCTCATCATGACAAAGGGAGAGAGACAGGGGTCACATCCCCAGTGAGCATGGGCTTTGCTTCATGGGGATGCTGATGGGTTGGACAGCACATGGGCAGGAGGCTGTGATCCTCCCACTGCCCGTGGCTGCCAGCCCTCCCAGCCTGCTGGTCCTTTGCCCTGCAAGGTCTGGAGGTCCCTGCAGGGACAGCGGTCAGGTGATGCCGGCATTAACCCAACTAGGAGTGATCCTTGAGATGAAGCTGGGTGGAGGCAGGGACAGCAGGAGGGAAGAGACATGGGAATAGAGAGTGTCACACAGGCACTGCCTTGTCTGTCATGCGCTGTTTGGTCCCCTGAACCTTAGAGCCACTTGAGTTAGAGAAGGCTCAGCCAGACTTGGGGCACAGCCTGTCCCAGGGCCACAGCAGCTGCTAGCAGCCCCTCACAGGACACCTCACTGCAAATGAGACACTGGCACGATCATCTCTGATTCTGCATCCAAGCCTCAGGATGCCCTGTCCTCCTTCCATGGCCATGGGATGCAGGATAGTGTCCAGGTTAGGCTCTACGTGCCCTTGGGGAGAGAGAACAGCCATGAGCAGCACTGGTTGCCCACCACTGATGGGGAAGCCCACCGTGTTCTGCACTGATCCATCCATTCCTTGGCCACTCACCCATCTGCCATCACTCAGCAAATGCTGATGGTGGAAGAAGCATCTTCGGCAGCCCAACGTGACCCACAGATACCTTGCAAATTCTACACACATGGAGAGCTGTGAACACCTCCCCATGCAGACACCAACACATGATAAGATCCTCAGCTACACAAGCTTGCTCCTGGGGAGATACTTAATCAGGCAAGGGGAACAGCTCCAGATGCCCAAACCTGCTAACAGACAGATGCAAACATTGAGCAAGACACCCAGAGCCCACGACATGTGCATACACACAGTCGGACACATCCATATGCGATACCTCATTAAACATGGGCAATGTACAGCCTCAGATTAGGACTGGCTGGGCTGTGGGCACCCAGCCAGCCTGGGATAAGGGTTCAACTTCAACTTTGATGAGTCCTGAAGTCTCACAAGCAGATCTTGTGGGAGTCTAACACCCTCAGCCACCAGCAGGCACAGAGGGACAGCCCCAGACTGGAGCTGATTAAAAGCTTATTATTATGGCAGAAATGCTAAAGCTCATCCAGACCTGGAAGTAGATTTTGATCCCTGAGCCCGTGTTGGGTCTCCCTGGAGATGCCCCATTCCTGGGAGTGCTTGGGGTCAGGTCGGACAGAGAAAGATTTCCAGGAGGATGGACTAGATGTTCTTTAAAGAAGTGGGCAAAACCACTCTCTGATATTACGACCTAGAGACAGTGGTGGGAGCAGACGTCGGGACGGGGGGGGGACGTGCATCCCTCCCGGGCCGGGACCCGGCACCCGAGCCTGCGGCGGCAGGTCCCCGGGACCCCCGTCCCAGGGCCTTTGCTGCCACCTCTCCGCACTGCCTGGAAGGACAGCCCTTCCCCGGGGGATGCACGGCCCTTCCCCGGGGGATGCACAGCCCTTCCCCGGGGGATGCACGGCCCTTCCCCGGGGGATGCACGGCCCTTCCCCGGGGGATGCACAGCCCTTCCCCGGGGGATGCACAGCCCTTCCCCGGGGGATGCACAGCCCTTCCCCGGGGGATGCACGGCCCTTCCCCGGGGGATGCACAGCCCTTCCCCGGGGGATGCACGGCCCTTCCCCGGGGGATGCACAGCCCTTCCCCGGGGGATGCACGGCCCTTCCCCGGGGGATGCACAGCCCTTCCCCGGGGGATGCACGGCCCTTCCCCGGGGGATGCACAGCCCTTCCCCGGGGGATGCACAGCCCTTCCCCGGGGGATGCACAGCCCTTCCCCGGGGGATGCACGGCCCTTCCCCGGGGGATGCACGGCCCGGCCCCGGGGGATGCACGGCCCAGCCCCGGGGGATGCACGGCCCTTCCCCGGGGGATGCACATCCCGGCCCCGGGGGATGCACGGCCCTTCCCCGGGGGATGCACGGCCCTTCCCCGGGGGATGCACGGCCCTTCCCTGGGGGAGGCACGGCCCTTCCCCGGGAGTCACAAAGCTTCTGCCCCCAAAGGTCTCTCCTTGCTCTCACACCCTGACCCCTCCGTGTCGGCAAGGTCAGCCCTCATAGGTTCCAGCATGGAGGAACTCCGTGGAACCTGTGAGGTGCCTCCCCTGCTTTTACTCCCCAAGTGGCCCACACAAGCCCCACATCAGCTGCATGCCAAATCACCTCATGCCCCATCTGCCCCACACCTCATGTCCCATGCCACCCATGCTCCTTCTGGCCCCACCTTAAATTCCTGTGTTGCTCTGGGCCCAGTGCCTTAAGCAGGTTGCCCTTGCTGTGCTGCACTTCCCACCTCCAGGGACTGGTGGATGTGCAATGAAGATTAGGTCCCAGATAGGACAGGCCAGGGGATGTTCAGAACAAGTGATGAACCACAGGGGTGTAGATGTCCAAAGCAGCCTCTGCCCACAGTGCAGCTCTCCACACTCCCTCATGAAACACCACAGCTGCCCAGCCAGCAGCTGGTAGGATGGGACTGGGACAAGCCATGAGGTGGTTGTTTGGGGTCTGGAGGCCAACAGGCCTAGCAGGACACTCAAACATAGGAGTTAGGCCCCCTCCATAACCATTTCCCATTGGAACAGGCAGTGGACTTAAGCAAGTGATCCTGAGAGATACCACAAGCATGGAGCAGTGCTTCCTTCTTAGCATCACTCTGAGCACAACATTCAGCTTTAAGGAATGTCTCTCCTGCCAAATGCCAGATAGACTTCAAACCCCATATGGGCATCCTGGAGAGAAAGAAGGCCATAATATCGCCAAAACCAAACCCCCAGAAGCAGGCCTGGGAAAGAGAAATGCTTCACATCTTCATTGTGTCACCAAGTCCTCAGCAGTACAGAGCAACAGGGAAACACAATTATTGAGACAAATGCAGCTGCCTCCCACATGAAAGAAACAGAACTGGTCCAAGCCAGGGAGCTTGGGAAGAGAGAATGAGAAAATTTTCATTAATTTTTTTTTTTTTTTTAATGGCAGCAGGGCTGAATGTACATAGTGCTCACACACACAAAAACACAAGACAAACAAACAAAAGCTCTGACACACCCTGAGGTCCTCCAGTGATGCCTTGGATTGGTTTGGTGGGGGGGAGAGCCTCCCTGCAATGCCACCACCTCAATGGATGCCCCTCTCCTACACTGACAAAAGGCAGCCTCACACATGCCTGGAGAAGTGGGTCCCAGAGCTCATTTGATGTTCTTTCCATTGTTTTGCTTTAATGAGTCGCTAGCAAGGGATGACCTTTCTCTCTCCCTCCTCAACAAAGAAATGAATACAGTTCTTAAAATCATGGGGGAAAAGAAAACATGCCAGGAAGAACGATGGCCACAGAGCTACTAAACATGCTGCTGACGAAGACCAAGAGAACCACAGTGAGCTGGCATGGCTGAAGAGCCATGGGGGCCAGGAGGCATCAGGAGGACTTAAAGAAAAGGGGATGCTCCTGCATCCTGGGGCTGCAGGTGCAAAGCACCCTGGGGGCTTGCACTTTCACCGAGGCACACAAAGCAGTGTCTCACCACGAGCTCCTCTGGGGTGGGACTCCATCTGTCAGCCAGCAAGGGGATTCATGCTCATCCTGAAGAGCTGGCATTCCAGAAAGGAACAAGACCTGCCCATAACCACACACCAGACTTGATGGGGTCCAAATTCACAGATAACCCCTCAGGCCCCTGTTCCCCACCACCCCAACACCTCCTCTGGGTACAACAGCAAGGCTTGGACCTCATTGACCCTGCCCAATTGGGCTTTACCAGGTTCCTGTCCATCCCTTTTCCAGGGATAAGACAAAATCATTGAACACTGAGGTCAGGTCAGCCCTAAATGTGACCTTCAGCCTGGATTTGTCCTGCCTGAGTCCTCACAGACCTCCAGAGATGCCTTCTTTACTTCAGAGGCAATGCTGCTCCTCCCTTTGGCACAGCATGCATCACTATTCAGCTCTGGGACAACAGTGCTGAAGTCCTGGTTTCTGCTGATCTGGTGAGACCAAAACAGGCCTGTGACCCTCACTCAGCTTCAGCTAGGCAGGCCATCCCTTCACTGAGCTGTGAAAAGTGAGGAATGGCTTTGGATATCTGCCTGGCTTCTGCAGGCTTGGGAAAAAAACAGGGGAAAGAGTCCCTGGAAGACTGAGGCACACCCTCAGTGTCCTATAAATAAAGTGACTGTGCTCTGAGCTGTTGTCTCCATGACTCAGTTATTCTTGACTGCACAGGTGGCTGCTCTGGGGGCTCCAATAGAGAGGGACACAGCAGCAGTCAGACCTGGGAGCAGCTGGTCTATTTTCATTTGCCTCCCCCACCCTTTCCATGGCAACTCCAAGCTCTGAGAGAAGACACAGCTATGCACTCCCGTATGACACCTACCCCAGGCGGGCTCTGTCTACTACCACAGGCCTTAGGAAAGGGGCAGGTTTTCCCTGGAATTTCCCATCCTTTCTGCCTGCTTCAAACCATGTTGTGTGTTGGCAGCTCCATCAAATCCCTGCCAGCATCCAAACATCTGCAACTCCTTAGCATGCAGCATTCTCTTTCTTTATTTCATTGGTGTTACTGGAGTTAACCTCCCTGCTCCCCAGCTTATGGCCCCACATCCACCACCCAGCACCTCTGATGGCCAGGGTGGTTGCTTATGGGTGGCAGTGTCACTCCCAGCCCCACAAATGCTAACCCTGCCAAGCTGTGAGTACACAGCATCAGCTGCTGCCCTCTCCTTGGATGGTCTTTTTATTTCAGTGGGCTGGTTACCCCTGAATTTTGGAGCTCTTGCAGAATGTTTAAGCTGCTGCTACTTAGCATATGGAGAAGCACAACCACTATCAGAACCGGTGGAAAGATTTGAAAAACCTCCTCCCCATCTTCTGTGCTCCTGGTGGCAGCAGGAATCTCCTCCCCATCTTCTGTCCTCCTGGTGGCAACAGCCAACTCTTCTTCTCCCTTCCATCTTGCTGATGTCCACCCATCCATGGAGGCTGGATGTCCCCTTGAAGAAATACAGCCACTGACCCTGCCATACTCCCATGGAAACAGCTACCTTTGGCCCCATGCACTATGCTATGCCATGCCATACTGTGCCCATAACTAACCTCCAATTCTTTCCTATCCAACCCTTTTCTTCCACTAAACAAACCCTCCTTAAAAGCCCCTTTTTCCCTGTTTACACCTGTGCTGGCTCAGGGGAGAGCAGAGATGTGCTGCAGGTCATCCAGGCTGCCCCCAGAGCATGGACAGATGCAGGGACCAGAGTCTATCCTCCCCAGATACACAGCAAGGGCACAGAGTCAGAAAAAAATTATGTGGGAGGTTTTCCATTGGAGGACACTCCTTCCCTACTGAGTGTTCAGGGCTGGAAAGCTCTCAGAAAGTGAAAGGGGTTGACACTTCTTCTGGCAGCAGAGTTCAGTAGGGGTCAGAGCTAATCCAAGCAGAGCCGACAGGAGGGGAGGGAGGTGGTGCGGGAAGCCGAGGGTTGACACGCTGAGAGGTAAAAGCTGTGTCAGACACTCCCAGGAGGGAGGAAACAAATGTATAATCAAAACAAAACCGGCTGGGGCTCGTGTGGTTGATGGTGGGTCTCCAGGGGGCTCAAATTTTATGTTTAGCTGCTGCAGTCAGCACGGAGGGAGAGAGGGGATGGGATGGCTGCTGTCAGGGGCCACAGTCAATGCAACCAACTTGAGCTGAGGATCTACTTGGCCTCAAAGCCATCAAGATTCCCAATAGTCCTCAAATCAGCCCATGGATGCTCAAGGCTTGTTCTAGGTCTCATTTCCAAGGGATGGTTGGGTGAGAGCTCAGGCTGACAGATACCCTGGGAATCATATTAGGACCCAAAAACACTCCTGCTTCTTCATCCTGTGTTTGCACAAAGATCCAGACACTGGAAACACAACCACCAAGCCAAGCTCCCCACCCCAGGAGAAGAGATCAGGACAACTCAACAAAACCTGAGTTTTCACCCTCACAGCTGTGCTATGCTGCTCCTACTGCATCTGGGGACAGCATTGGTGCAGTCCTGAAGGGTCCTGGAGGTCCCTGGGCAACCACATGGCTCTGTAAACCCAGCATGTATTATCCAGGGCACTGCACACATGTGGAGAGCCAGCACAGATCTAGAGCTCAGGGGAGACCTTCGCCTGCCAGTGCATGACTGACTTGGTGTTGAGCCTCAGGCACTGGTCCAAGCCAAGGGATGATACTAAGCAGTGTCTGATAATAAAATCAGCACCAGACAGCACAGCCCATTTGTTTCAGATCAAGGGGATTACCAAGATTTTTACAGGTTTGCTAACAAACAGGGTATTTCTGTGGAGATGTCTGGGCCATATCCATCTTTCAGCCAGAGGTCTCAGCTCTGACACGGGGAGCTGTGGGCAGAGCAAAAAAAAATCTGTTTTTCAAGCATACTTTTTGTTCATCTTAACAGGGTGCAGGACGGAAAAACAGATCAAAATCAACAAAATGCAGGGGCTTCTAGTGGTTTTGAATGTTTTGGGGGCTGAGTTTTTTCACTTGGAGGATTGAAATTATTCATTTCACAAAAAGGAGTGGAATGCATGGGCAAAGTGATGTTAGGGATACACAGCTGGAGTAGGGCATTAGCATGTCCTGTTCCTCCAGCCCGGCACGCTCTGAATTGGTCGGTATTTGGATTGATGTTCCTCATTAGGCTCCCAGCCCTGACCCATCCATTACACTGGTACCCAGCCTTGAGGCAGTACTGGAAACCCCAGGAACAGAAACCCACAAGGGAGGATTCCCTTCAGCAGCACCTGTTCATGGAAAATTAGCAATCTGTGTAGGCAAAAATCTGCACAAGCAATCAGGAAGCTTTTAGAATATCTTAAAGCTTTTGAGTCTTCAGGTCATGCCCATGTCACATTTTCATGTTTTCTTCATGGTGGTGGCAGGTAAAGCCTTCCTTTTCCTTGTCAAACCCCCTCAAAAGAGCCAAGTGGAAGCCCTTGCCCAAGCACTCTGACTCCAATGTCCTGGCCCTTAGGAGAAACATCTGGAATTGGGGAGGACAACTTGGCAGAGTTTAAGTGCCAAGCTGTGGCATCCAGGTCTCTGATGTATCAGCTGCAGGAGATATGGAATGCACTAAAAACTGCCTGAGTCACAGCACCATCCTTTAAACCACTCCCTCTTCCAGTGAGCCCAGTGTGACTGATAAATCCAGGAGGAGATAAGTGGTGATTAAGTACATTGCCTGAGAGCAGATCTGAATGGCCTCAGATTGGTGAAGATTCACAACCACAGTTTCTCCACCAAAATTGTCCTGGTTTTGAATCATTGCTGAGACTTTCACTGCAGCCATCCTCTCCCAGCCCCTGGGCAGTGGCAGGTGACTGTGTCTGTTTTGCAGGCAGGGAGGGAAGGCACCAGCAGTCCCAAGCCCGGCAGGAACCTTTGTCCCCTCAGCAGTAGGACACATCGGGACAATGGGATGCTTCAGTGGAGCACAGTCTGGCTGGGACCAAACACAGGAGCAGCCACCCTCCATGAGGACTCTAAGACAGGGTAGATGGACCTGAAGCAGAGAGGGCATGATGAGGGGCTGCTTATGCACCAGGGTGTCTTGCCAGGGCCTGACACCCTTCCAAGGACACTTCCAGTAGAAAGAGTACAGTCTCTCCCGCTTGCCCCACAGACCACTGGTGTGGTGTCCCTGTCTGCCCATGCTGAAATGGCCAGAGGCCCCTCCAGCACATTCCCTGGGGAGAGCCCCAGCCGGCACAAGCCCATTCCCCTCTAATAGATTGGCAGAGCCAAGATCCTCTGACTGCATGGCAATGGAGGGGTTAAGAAAACTGAACCTGCCGCAAGAGATTTGAGCAGAAACTCCACTGGAGACCTTGAAATCCTGTTAATTGATGCCACACATGTGCTGCATTTAACCTTTGCCCTTTGCTGTAATAGTTTACACAAGTGGCACAAAGGCTGATGCACAAGGGCGGTCTGCACGAGCCCTAGCCCACAGCAACCACACCGGGCATCCTCTGAGCCAGGGTCCCTTTCTCGGTGCTCTTTTCACGCTCTTCCATCCCAGAGGCACTAATGATCCACTTGATGGGAATTTGGGCTCATGAGCCCTTGCACAGGAATTAGCAGCTGTTTACAGGCAAGTCCCAGGCAAAAAAAGAGTAATTATTCCATTATTTGCAATAAAACCCCTGCTGCAGTCTCTGGGGGAGCACTGCCCTGCCAGCTGGTGCCCAGGCAGGTGGCATCCACATCCTGCTGGCTCTCACCCAGGGATGCAGAGAGGAGCTACTGCTGGTTGTGGTTAACACCAAGGGTGTAGGACAACATCTCCCTAGCCCTGTCAATGGGAGGTTTCTTCTTTATCACTCAAGAAAATACTGCAAAGTCAAGACTGAATAAAAGGTCAGAGTTATGGTCATTTTAAACTCCTACTATAGCCAGGCAAGGGGCAGAGCAAATGAGTCCTCATGGCTTTATCCATCCTAAAGTCACCTGAGTAGGCGAAATATTAAAATATAATTTTGTAACTTCTATCTGATAGGGGTCATTCTTCAAACCAGCTTGTTTCTTCCACTACACAGGCTTTGGGGCTGGCCACAAGATGGGCATGCTCTGACAGCAGGGCACCAGGAGGAATGAGGAGATGGTCTCCAGGGCAAGGCAGGAGAAACCAGGATGTGTCACCACTGGGGACTTGCAGGGTTACCTGTGATGATGCCCTTCATGCTGCTCCTCAGCCTCAAGAGCTGATACTTCACCCAGCACAGCAGTGCCCAGGTCACAATTCCCGACTGGCATGTTGGCAGATATGTGGTGGATCCCCCACATTCCCTAGGCTGGGTCAGTCAGGATGCAAAACTCTTGAGTCTCCAGGGCCATGAGCACCAGTCTCCCAGCCATGAATGGTGCTTATTGTGTCCCTACTGCAGCGTAGGCAGCTGTGAGCTCTTCTCGGTCAACTCACAGGTGGATTTACACCCTGTGTTTTGTCATGGCTGCTGTTATTACCATCTTGTCTTCCCCAATCAAGGGATGCAGAGCCATGACCCAGGTGTCAGCTGAAGAAGAAACTGACACTGTATATTCAAATGCAATAGCAGCCCTCAGGATTGGGTGCTGTGAAGGTAAGAGCTTCCGGATGTAAGAGAGTTAATATTATTATCTACACCCATTCCTACTTCTCCCAGGAAAGTCCCTTCTGGTAGAGACACAGGGCAAGGAGAAGCACCTCATGATGGGAATCTGCCAGAGTCACTCTAACCCACAGCTGCCTCTCGTTCACAAACTGCTCCATCAAAGACAACTCCCAGAGGTTTCCCTTCAAGTTCGTACCCAAAGATGCAAACAAAAGGTCGGTTCAAATCCATCCATTTCTCTTCCTCTTGAGAAGATATAAATGAGATGTCAGAGTTCATTTCACTGTTTTTGCCGTCCCTCCACAGTCTATTGGGGGACTGTCATGGAGAACCCTGATGCTGGTGCAAAGATGTGCTTCAGGAGAGACACAACCCCTCTGGGTTCTTCCAACCAGCTGCAGTCTTAAACCCAGTGACACAGAAGGTCCTGTTGTATTTCAGAATATTTGTGACCAACCAAGCATGGGCCAGCCAAAACATCTGGGGAAATAGGACTGTCCTGGGGGAAGCAGTGGGTATGACACACAATGGGGCAGCCTGAGGGCTTCTCAGAAATGCTTTGGGCCACAACTGACAAATCCAGATCTCCAAGAGACCAGCACCAATATGCTTTAATTAGGCTTCAGTAGGTCCTGCCAGGGGGTGTGCCACCCAAGTTTTGGGCTATGGTGGTGTGGGAGACTTGAGGGAATCCCAGCAAATGGGAACCTCTCTCCAGCACCATCCCCAGGCAGGAAACCTGCAAGAGCAGCTGCCAGCGCCGCTTGCCTTTGGCATCAGGAGAGGGAGACGAGGCGGAGAACTTCAGCCTGGGCTAATCAGCCGGGCCCTTGTTTTATCTGCAAATGTTCTTGACGCAACCATTAGAGCTGCCCGGCCAACATCCCAGGGACGACTCCCTTTGAACGGCCGCTTTGTCTGGTAATTTTATTTACACTTTCGATGCCAATGTTTATCCACTCTTTAAAAGGCTATTCAGAGCGTCTCCCAAATTAACTTCAGATGTTAGAGCAAGGGGAACATTCCCTACATCATATTTCATACACTTTTGTGTTATTTAATTCTTGGAAAGTCTTTTTTTTAAATATAAAAATATTTTTTAAAAAATCTCCAAGGTTTTGGAGAGTTTAACCTCTCCCTGTGTGGTCTGTAAAATCTGGCTGTAAAGCTCTTTCCTAAAGTTCACAAATGCCATTATAAATCATCTGCTTATCTTGCTTATTGAGTTTCTGTTTTCACTGACACACATCCTGGATAACTGCTCCAATTGGCCTCCATCACCAATGGGCCCATGCCCCTGGCAAGAGCAGCATCTGGGGATGGCTGGCATGGATGTCCACAGGAGATGGGGGTGAGGTGGAGAGCAATGGAATAGGTGGGATGGCATGGGAGGAAAGAGGTATGTGGGGGGATGGGGTGAGTGGAATAGGATGGGTGTGATAGGATGAGATAGAGTGGGCTGGAACAGGGTAAGATGGGAGAGGAAGAACAGAAAATGGGATGGGATGGGATGGGATGGGATGGGATGGGATGGGATGGGATGGGATGGGATGAAATTATGAGATGGGTCGATGGTTAACTCATAAAGTTATGAGATGGAGACCAGACCAGACCAGACAAGAGAATTTGATCTTCTCCACTTCACCACAAACCTCCCCTCAGATTCCAATCTTTTTCCTCTAGGTGCCTTAGAAGAATGAAGCTGACTTTCTGTAGAGGAAAAAGAATCCCAGAGCAGCCTGGTGTTCACAGGGCACATTGGAGACCCAAGTCCCTGGAGGCTGGAGTAGGTCACCAGCTCTGCTCTGCACAGAAGCAGCTGCAGTGGCCCAGCAGACTTGAGGTCTATCCCCTGGCAAGGGGCTGCGCCATCAGCACCTGGAGCCAGCCAAAGTGCCTGTGGACATTTCTGCACTGATTCTCCCAGCAATGACCAGCTGCACTGGAAGAAGGCATCATCTACACCCAAGGTTCACCTCTCCGTTCACCGCTGGCTCCCGCACAAAAGGCATCACTGTCAACAGTTAGCTCTTGTGTTGTGGTTTTCCAGCTCTGAGGGAAGTTAAAAGAATTCTTCCCAGGAAGGCAACTTTCACAAAAAAATAGTAGGTAGTTTGAGACAACCTCCAAAACCATCTATCAGAGCCCAAAATCCTGGTTGGATGCAGTAGTCATCCAGCTGTCTCTAACTCAGCAATCCTCCCCACAGCCCAGGACGGTCCAGTGGAGGAAGCCAAGCAGCCAAAGGTGCTGGAGGAGATCTGGGAGGGCAGACTGTTTCTGCTACTGGGCCAAGCCAGAGCAGTGTCCAATGAAAACCAATGCATCTCCTGGGACCCTGCAGCGGTAAAGAAACCTCTGGAGAAGACTGAGGAGGACCTGATAACAGCTGAGGGCTTGTACAGGGAAGAGGGAATCTGAAATGCTGTAATTATTTGGATTCAGCAAGCAAGACGTCTATGCAGTTAACACCTGCCTTGCCCCAGGGTACAGTGTACCCGACAAATCCATTCCTGACCAAAAATGGGGTCTGGGGATGCTGAGGGTGGCTTTTTGTCGACCCTGCAGCTCTGATGATGGGGGACAGCTATGCATATTCCCTGGCAGGGACTTTCCAGGTGGGAGGTGATGCTGCAGGCCATGTGCCAGGCTGCAGGGCAGCATCCCATTGACTTAGACTGGAGCTGCTCATCCCTGAGCACCTCACTCTGGGCACTCCAGAAGGGATAGAGATCTCCATGGAGATGGCCGGGGTGGGAGGGGTAGCCAAGAGGAATGCAGAGGAGGCTGTGGCACCAATGCAGGCATGGTCAGGCATCCAGGTGATATGTGAGAAGGGTTTATCACCTTCCCTTGGTGGCAGGGGGTGGAGGGGTGGTACTGCAGCCTCCTGGCAGGCTCCAAGACATCCGTTTACAGAGTACTTGGGGATGCTCAGAAGCAAGGCGCCACACAAGCATGAAATGTCATTACAAAGGATATGATTTAAGGCCAGGCATGGCCAGGAGAGGAGGGGGATCCAGTTTGCGTGGAAGACTATACAAAATAAATCCTGTCCAAAAGGCTTCCTGCCTCCACAGCAGAAAGTGGAGCTGTATCAGATGGCCTGTCTCTGCCATGCTCTCCTTCTTCCTTTTACAGGCATAAGGAGATGGTTTTTTTGCTCATCTTTGCTGCAAGACTTGCTGGGTCTCGCCAGCTGATCCACAGCCAAGGGGAATATTGAAGGAGGAAGGAAAATGAAGGGATCCAGATCCCCTCCATGGTGGGACCTCCACAGCCATGTCCACCCTCAGCTGGGCAACCTGCAGGGTCAGCAGAGGGATGTGGGCACCAGAGGAACATAGCACTGACATCACTGGCCAGATGCAAAAGTTAGGGGAGGCTGCAGAAAAGGTAAGCTGGTGAGCCAGAAGCCATTTCCCCAGTGTGCCACCACTCTGCTCCTCCCAGCAGCCAGGCTCAGGGCTTCTCTCCCCTCGCCCCAGGTGCCATGGGCACACATCTCCTGCCGCTGCTCCCAGTCCAGGCCTCTGCTCAGGTAATCACTCTGCTCGAGTGACCCAACCTGCCCTTGCCTGCCTGCCTGCAGTGACAACCTGCAGCGCTGCTGGCACTGTTGGCTGCGCACAGAGGGGTGGCACACAGAGCTGCCTGCATCCCACCACTGGGAGATGAGCTCCAATGAAGCTGCAGGGAGAGCATTGCTCAAGCCCTAAGCCATCATGGATGTTTAGACATGGTCAGGAAGAGCTGGGGAGGATCCAGCCATTTGAGGGGAGGTGATGGGGAGAGCTGGGCCAGTGTTTCTCTCCTCTCACTCCTCTGCCCACAGCCATGCTCAGGTGGACATGGCTGGTGCAGCTGAGGATGTGTCCAGGTGTCCAACCTGCCACAGACTGTGTCTGTCCATCACTAAAGCTCCATGATGGGCAGGTAATGGTCCTGGGGCAGCAGCAGGGTGCTCAGGGTTCACTGGCCCATGCCCCAGCCCCACAACCTCCACTGGAACAGGAACAAACAAAAACAGGGCTCCAGTCCTTGTGACACCCATTCACAAATAGAGTAGGAAGGAAGATGCCAGTAATTACAGGCCAGTTAGCCTGACCTCAGTACCTGATAAGGTAATGGAGCAGTTTATACTGAGTGCCATCACACAGCATGTACAGGATGGCCAGGGTATCAGACCCAGCCACCATGGGTTTAGGAGAGGTAGGTCATGTTTGACCAACCTGATCTCCTTTTATGACCAGGTCCCTCCTGGTGGATGCAGGAAAGGCTGTGGATGTTGTCTATTTGGACTTCAGCAAGGCCTTTGACAATGTATCCCACAGTAAACTCCTGGAGAAGCTGGCAGCCCTCGGCTTGGACAGGAGCACTCTGTGCTGGGTTGAGAACTGGCTGGAGGCCAGGCCCAGAGAGTGGTGGTGAACAGTGCTGCATCCAGCTGGGGGCCAGGCACCAGTGGTGTCCCTCAGGGGTCTGTGCTGGGGCCAGTTCTGTTCAATATTTTTACTGATGACATGGATGAGAGTATTGAGTCCTTCATCAATAAATCTGCAGGTGACACTAAGCGGGAAGTGTGTGTCCATCTGTTGGAAGGGAGGAGGGCTCTGCAGAGAGACCTGGAGCAGTTGGATGGATAGGCAGAGTCCAATGAGATGAAGTTTAATAAGTCTAAGTGCCTAGTCCTGCATTTTGGCCACAAAAATCCCCTGCAATGGCTGGGGACGGTGTGGCTGGACAGTGCCCAGGCAGAAAGGGACCTGGGGGTGCTGGTGACAGCAGCTGAACATGAGCCAGCAGTGCCCTGGTGGCCAAGAAGACCAATGACCCCTGGCCTGGATCAGGAATGGTGTGGTGTGGCCAGCAGGAGCAGGGAAGTCATTCTTCCCCTGTACACGGCACTGGTGAGACCACACCTTGAGTGCTGTGTCCAGTTCTGGCCCCTCAGTTTAGGAAGGATGTTGAGACACTTGAGCTCATCCAGAGAAGGGCAACGAGGCTGGTGAGGGGCTGGGAACACAAACCCTGTGAGGAACCACTGAGGGAGCTGGGGTTGTTTAGCCTGCAGAAAAGGAGACTCAGGGGTGACCTTATCACTCTCTACAACTCCCTGAAAGGTGGTTGTAGGCAGGTGAGGTTGGTCTCTTTCTCCAGACAGCAGCTGACAGAACGAGACAACAGAGTCATAAGCTGTGCCAAGGGAAATACAGGTTGGATATTAGGAAAAATATTTTTATGGAAAGAATGATAAAGTACTGGAATAGTCTGCCCAAGGAGGTGGTGGAGTCACCATCCCTGTTGAGGTGTTAGGGCTGGGTTGAACTTGATGATCTTGAAGGTCTCTTCCAACCTCATGATTCTGTGATTCAGTCAGCAGGAATCCCCCCTGAGACTCATCTCCATGGCTGCAAATGGAACAAAAGGACATAGTGGCCAAAAGGATTCCCAAAAGTGCAGCTTCTTTTATTTTTAGGGAAATTGCAAAGTGAAAATTTCTCATTTTCAACTTTGCTATGAATTTTTCCCTCTTTCCCCACACAGGGCAGGTAAGAAGTCAAATGCTATTTCCATGGGAAAGAAAACATTCTCCTCTCCCCTTTCCTGTGCATTTTCTAGGAAGGAGAAGAAAATCTTGATAAAGCCAGAGGAAGGGGAAGCCCATTGAAATAAAATAGCCAGCAGCAAAATCATTGGGAAATGTTAAATGAACAAATGGTTTATTGCTCTTAAATTTCAGACCAAATTTTCTCTGCATAGCACATGGATCTCCATCCCCACTGAAGCTCAGGCAGAAGAGAAGGAGGTTCTCTACGGCTTCTTTTGGTGATGCCTCTTAAAGCCTTTCATGATCCTTCATTCAGTTGTGTGGTTTCCCCTTTTGCCACAGAGAAGGGGAACCCTTTTCCCAGGAGAGCTGCCTCCAAGGTCTGGATTGTTTTCTTTGTCCATTGGCCCTGAAGGATGGCAAGGAGATACAGCTCCAAGCCTGGATATCCCTCTGATTTGGCCTTAAGTCAAGCAAGACAAACCCTGGCCTACAGGCATTTTAATGAGGAATTTGCATCCCTAATTAGAAAAATAAAGGCATATTCACACAACATATAAATATAACACAAAGGTTAAGTTGAAAGATCCAAGGTCTGGAGAAGAGAAAAACCAAAGAGGCCCCAAAGTTTCCGAGTTCCTGCTGGCTTTGGAGAGAGGTCCATGCCTGGGGAAGTTCCAGCTTCTCCAGATCTCCAGGGTCTGCAAAACCTGTGCTGAGGCTCTCCAGCGAGCAGGCCTGCTCCCACAGTTTCTGGCATTTCCTAGTGAGGGAAGGTCTGGGAAGCACTGCAAGAACAGCCTTTTGCAAAGTATTTTGGCACCCTTGCTTCCAACAGGGATGCAGAAAGTATAAAGGCTAGAAAACCTAAAAAAAAATAGGGGGAGGGGGCTAACTGAAAGTTTCAAGCATTAGCAAGTTTGACTTGGGGGTGGTTCAAGTTGGGGGTGAAAGTTCGGACGAGGTGCTCATTCTCCATGAGTCAGAGCATCCGGAGTGGCAGGAAGCTGAGGATCAAGAGGCGTCTGTCAGGGGCAGACACTTTTATCAGAGCCAGCCCCTGGGTCGAGTGCTCTGCCTGGCCAGGGCAGCCTGCGGCTGGGAGCTGAGTTTAGCCCCGTGCAAGGCTTCGGAGCAGGGACAGGGGTGACAACCCCTGAGACACCGCGATGTGGGCACGAGGGTCAGGCAGCTGCTGGCAGCGCTGCTTCTGTGGTTCGGCAGCTGGAGATGAGCACAGGATCAGCCGCTTTCCCTCTGAACCTTTAACAGCCCACCTACCGCGGAGCCAGGCACAGCCACCCAGGGACGGCGACACCGCCGGGGAGGCACCCGAGCCCCGAGAGCGGCACTCGGGCTCCGGAGAGCGGGGCAGGGCAAAGGGTGGATGCTCTGCTGACGGCTGGCACCATCTCCCTCTGAGACACTCTGGAGACCTCTGAAATTTTAAATTCTTCAACCATGGAAAATTCCTTCCTCTCCCTGAAAAAAACAAACAAACAAAGCAAAACAAAACAAAACAAAAAAACCCCACACTTCAATTTGGGAAAATTGAACCATTTTTGTTCTGATTCTGACTTTCTTTGATTTTGACTTTTCCATTTTGCCTTAGAAAACATCATGCAACAGCAGATTACAAAGTGCCATTTTTTTCCCTAACCTGCCCTGGAAATGGCCTGTCCTGAATCTGCTGAAAGGACATGTTCTGATACCGCCAGAAAAAAATACAGAAAATAGCTATCAAACCAAAATCCATGCAGTTTCCCAGAGATCAGCCATGCAATACTTCTCAACACTGCATCCTCCCATAAGCATTTTGCTGACTGATCACACACATGCAGCACTTCTTTTCTGCTGAAACACCACATCAGCATCCCTTGTTCTGCTGTTCAGCTAGTCTGTACTCCAACCTCCTACACATCCCCTAATTTTGGGTGTCTTACAATTTATGCTCTCAGGGTTCTTGGAAAGAGGCTTGCAGACATGCAACAGATGCTTGATGGAGCTCAGGAACTGTGTGAAGGCAGAAATAGCACCCTCATTTTGCAAGGATGAGGATGCTGCTGGCTGGTGTGGCTGCCCCACCTCGTACTTCCACCTGGCAGGAAATTGATATACGAGGCTGGAGGGTTTGTAAGGTCCCAAGTGGAAGCTGCACCTGAGCCTGGTAAAGGCCTTCTGCTCAAGCCCCAAGGTGGCCCCAGGATGGTCCAGGCTGGAGCCCATCCTGAAACCTTCAGCCCATCCTGAAGACTTTCTTTCCATCAGGGTTGAGCCCAAGACAAGCAGGAGACACATGAGCATCCCTAAAAAAAATCTCTCAACTGGGAAGAGCCTCTCCCAATCTGCTCTGCTCTTCAAACCCAGTGCCACTCCCTGCCTGTCCAGCAGTACCCATTTCTTGGGAAGGCTTTGAATATGGAAGAAAACAACATATGCAACCCAGTTTACAAAAACAAAGCCCAAACAAAGGCCATAAAATCTAATAATTAACAGAGCTAATAAGCTGAAGGCCAATTAGGCTACACATATTAGGTAATGACAAGTAGTTTGCAATAACCACTTCTGAATGGACTTTACCCAATATGCATTTAATTAGAGTTTAATAAAGCAACAGCATGTTCTTAAAAGCCAATTAGAAACATATTCACTGAGGTTTAGAAGCTATGTAATAGATGCCTGTAGGAACCAGATACATGCTGATTACTTAGCTATTAATCCTCAATAAAGGGTCTAATAATAATTTTGTTCTTCAGGAGCAGGCAGCTGCTTTATTAAATCTTAATGAAATGCATACTCAGGAGCTTTCCTTCAAAGTCAGTCTGTGTTAGGAAGATGGGTTTAGAAGTGGCAGTCTGCTGAGAGAAAAGACCCCCTCCTCATCACCACCTCTGCCACTGTGGCAGCAGGTTTGAGGCCAACTCTGCTTCCAGAGCAGACAGTAGATATCAACAGCCACAAAAGTGAGAGATCACCAAGAGCGCCATGAGACATTTCACCTTGTGCTGAACATTTCCTTGCACAGGGACATGTCTCCATGAAGCAGGATATCCATCTGATTCATGGCTCCAAAGCATCCTTGTGCAACTCACATCGGGAGGGGAGCAAGGCCCTGAGGTCAGTGAGGTGGTGCCACATTCCATGAGGATCAGCTCAGCCGCTTCTCCAGAAGTTCAACTCCTTCCTGTATTCATGGCTGCCCAAAAAGGAGTGACTGAAGTGAGCTCCCTTCCACCATCCCCCAAAGAGGAGTTGGTTTGATTGAGGGTCTGGGCCACTCAGGTGGTAGATTCCTGCCTTACCTCTAGGACTAGAAGTTTATCTAAAACCTGGCAAGCCATTATTATATACCCATGGACATACATCCAAACAAGCCATGCCCACACCTTTCCACCACAACTCCATTGGAAAGCCAGCAAAATGCCATTGCAGGCTTAAAAACTGACACATTGCAAAAACTTTTTATAAACACCCATCTGTGTTTTCAACTGCTGTTTCCCCTCCCCTCTAACACATGGGCTTGGGTTTTTCATGTTGGCTGGAAACTTCAGCAACTGCAGTTGGGATGCAGCCACACTTTACCTCTACACTGACCTGAAGATGAAGATGTGCCTGGTCCTCACCCTGGGAGCAGAAACCACCCCAACAGAGCAGCTGTCAGCTTAGAGCTGCCAGCCCGTCCTCCTCTGCTGTCCAGGAGGATGAAGGCACAGCCAGCCAGAGCTGGTGCAACAGAGCCAGAGTCAGCTGGCAGCACTGGGATGGATCCAGGCCCCACAGCTGGAAGTAGCTCTGTAACTACATCCAGCAGCAGAAGGCTCTGCCCACCAGTTCAGACTGGAACTGAGAGGTGCAGGTCCCTGTGTGGTCCTAACTGAGGCCAGGCCTGGCTCCCAGCCAGCAGCCCTTGTTAGCCCATCAGGACTCAGCCGTGTTGGGACTGTACGTCCGGCCACAGAGAGGCTGTGGCACTGTAGGGGCCCCATTCCCTCTGCCAGCTCCAAGTCCCAGCCTGGTGCTGACCTTTGCAGAGGATCAGTCAGGGCAGGTCATGGGAAGAGCAGTCCAGGGCAAGAAACAATGGGAATGAGAGAGGTTGGGTGGTGGGGTGGCCCCTACAGCCCTGAATTTCAGCTCTCTGCCAGGCTCCCCTGGGGAGGGAATGGATAAAGAAGGGAAAATACCTGGGATACCTGTGTGACATCCCAAATATGCTGTCCTCTTGAACACTCTCAGTGGTTTTACACTCTAATTAGCCTGGTTAAGATAATCTCTGCCTCCTGCTCCCATGCCAGGCAGGGGGTCCAGCTCACTCTGTCACAGCAAAGTGCCTCTGAGTTCTCCTGGCTGTAGGGCTTTGCAGCCAGGGGAGCAACTTGGAGGGGCAATGCCCCACCTGCCCATGGCCAGGGAGGGCACCCCCAGAGAACTCCCATCTCCACAATGGGACTGCCTCCACCTGCTCTCCTGTCTTTGGAGGATCACTTGCTCCTCCCCACCCAGGCTCATGCACAGCACCCTTCACCCCAGGGCACCTGAGCCCAACCTTCACCCAGATCCTACACCACCTTCCCAGCCCCATGTGGGCATCTCTTGCAATGCCCCACTGCAACCAGAGCAAGTGTCTCACCAGGACACAGCCAAATATCCTGGCTCACCCTTAAGGGTGCCTGAAACCTCAGGATCCACATCCCCAGAATGGGGAGACCATCCCCACCACATCAGCAACTTCCCTGGCTAAACATCTCCAAAAAAAGGAGTCATGATTAGCCCTAAGCACGGTGCTGGGGGTGTCTGTAGACAGCTCTAGGCCTGGGAGCTGCTGGTTCACATTAGCTGCTATCAGGCCTTGCTGCAGGTAACATCATCTCCTATGATATTAATTCATGTTTTTTCACAGAAAAGGGTTACTTCTTTCCGATCTCAAGGAGATCATCTGCTGCACAGATCAGCCCTACTAACAGCCCAAGCCAAGGGAAATAAAGGAATTAAGCATTTCATTATTCTTGTTCCTCTCAGTAAATAAAAGATAGGCCCAGCAAGGGTGCAGATTGCTCCCACCTGCACATCTGTCCCTCTGAGTGCCCTTCCAGCTTGGCATCCCACTGCCTTGTGGGGATGGAGAGCCTCAGCTGTGGCTCCTGGTGAGACTGCACACATGAGGTAAAGGACTGGGAGCTCCCCTCTTCCAGCCAGTGAAATACTGACTTACCCACAGGCATTCACTTCTAAGCATTTGCTCTGGGGGATGTGGCAGGAGAAAGATACTCCATGTGTCCACCATAGACTCTGGATACCTCCATCATCAACCTTCAGGTGGTCCTTCCCACCCAGCCACAGGTGCCTAAACTCCACACTGCTCTGCCCACAAGCTCAGAGCAGAGACCCCTTGGCTGGGCAGAGGTGTCCAGACCTGTGCAGGTTTGCTTGTTCCTACGTCTGGCACATCCTGCTCTTCTTGCTCAGCCAAGCCTCACTTGCCTACAGCATTGGTGATCAACAGTTTTCTGCTGATTTCTGGAACACACAGCTTCTGGAAAAGTAATGTCTTCTCTCCAGGACAGTTCTGGTTTTCTCCCAAAGACCAAGCCTCAGGCTTGTTTAGCCAAACCTGAGCAGTTTGACATCAGCTTGACATGAACCCTCCTGAAAAGCTTGGTCCAAGGAAGAGAGTGAAGAGGGAAGGGAGTCCCACCAGCTCCAGAGGGCACAGGCTGGCATGTGGGAATGGAAAATGAGGTTTTCAGCACTGAGCATTGCTGCCTTTTTTTTTTTTTTTTAATTTCCAGCCCAGGGAAGATTTTGAAAAGTTGCTTTTTCCACATTCTTGAGGACAAGTGCAATTTCTGAAATACCACAATTTTCACAAGGGTGAAACTCCTGATTTTCAGTCACTTTCTCTCAGGGCCTCTCAAGGAGTTCCAAGTCACCCATGCAGAAGGCATCTCACACATACAGATATATATATATATGTGTGTGTGTGTGTGTGTGTGTGTGTGTGTGTGTGTGTGTGTATGTCTGGCTTGCAGCCTGGAATTCTTGGGAGTTCCATGAGGCACAAGCCCACAGTATGGTCCCTTCTCCCAGCCTGGCCTCTGCACTGGATCTGAACACTGATGCCATCCCCACCAGCCCTTGCTGAGCCACAAAGGAGGTGGAGACATGGGAATCATGGAGTGTACAAGGTAGGGAAAGAAGGATAATCATGTACGTTTGGGGCATCCTGAAGATTGTAACATCAGAAAAAAATATGGAGGCAACTGGGCTATATTTAATGAAGATACTCAAGGGAAAGATTTTTTACAGAGAAGAGCCCCCAAAATACCTGTCTGGAGGTCAAGCCTGAACTTGAGCCCCAATACAAAAGGCAGGAGTCTTCAGCAAAGGTGCTCTCATGCAGGGTCTGCCTTGCCCAATATCTCTCTCTTGTGCCTTATCTCCTAGTTTGTTTGGTCCTACATTCAGAAAGAATGCTAAGAAAAGGCAAGAAAATAATAATTTTGTTGGGATCTCACAGGGGTCCATTTAGAGACACCCCACAAGGTTCCACCAAAAAGACTGGACCTGTGTGTCCAGTCCTGCCAGATCACAGAAGAATTCACATGAGACCTTCCCAGAAGAGGAGTCAGCTTAGGGACATCCAAATCACTGCCTTCAACAGCCACCAACACACCAACATTTCTCTCATGCCTTTTTGAATCAAACATGGTCAACTGGTAGTATAAAACAAGCCTGTCAGTTGGTTAATTCTGAATAAAAGCTGTAGCTGAGGCACCACAGATCACCACAAGCTGATCTCAGTCCTGTAGGGGCTGCCAGCAGCAGAGACCAGAAGGGTTTGTCACATGGCAATTAGCTGCAAGGAATCCCCCAAACCCTCCAAAGCTGCTGCTCACAGCCTTTGGCCCTTGCAATAAACTCACCACTGCTCCCTGTTTCAGCTGGCAGCTGGTCCTCATTTCTAGACCTGTTTCCTTTCTACTAATTAATCATCTCCAAATGTGTCTCTGCCTGAACATGTGGCCAGAAAAATTATATCAGAACACACTCTTTAGACCCAGTCATGCTGCATGTGAGGGGCCAGGAGTGCCAGTGGCAGAGCTGGGATGACCCTGTGTGACCACCCTGCTGCATGTCCAGGGCACAAGGGACATGGCAGGGACAGTGGATGGAGTGGATTGATGAGGATCAGCCCATTGTGCTGACTTCTGACCCCAGTACCCCACAAGGGAGGCAAGAGTTGGCCCCATTTTCATGTGCAACTGCAGCTCCTCTCCATGCAGAGCTGGGGCTGAAGTCTCAGGGATAAAAATCGGGTTCAGGAGACAAAAGAAAAGCAAAGGGTGGATGAAGAACTCTGCAGAGCCAGCCCAACAAGGTCAGCTTGGCTTATTACCCATGGCTGACACACCCTGAGTAGAGCTGTCTGCACAGGGAGCCAGCCATGGGGAAACAAAAACAGGGACTCATGTCCAGGATACCAGAGCCAGTGGCCACCCCAGTCCTGAGCAGAGGAGCTGGAACCAGAGACCACTCCAACACCCTGGGGTCTATTGCTTGATCTTCCTTCCTCTTGGAACAGCTGGAAGGAACCAGTTTTTCTTTTATTATCTTGGATCAGACTTGCACAGTGAAGGTGCTCCAAGACCACTTGTGCCAGGACATTAACAGAATTTCAGAGCAGAACAATGAAGTAAAACAAGGGGAAGCTTTTTGATCTTTATGCACCTGACACTCTGAGGGAGCAGCATGCATGAAGTTGCCCTTCCCATCCAGGTTTGTGATTGTTCCTCATGGCCATGGCCTCAGGCAGCAGCACTGAGCCTCTTCTTTGCTGCAGCTGGGTAGACTTCAGAGTGCTGGGGACAGTAAAGCTCTGCAGATGAAGGATGCCAAATGAACAACCTTTTTGACATTTAGTCTCTTTTCAAATGGTAATCTGTATTTCGAAGATTTTGTAGAACCAAGGAGGATTTTGTGCTATGTTTTTCCAGCTCTGCTTCCAAACCCCATCTACCCCAACAAGCAGTTGTGGTTAACCTCCAGAAAGGGAAATTCCCAAGCTGATGGCCAGTCCCAGAGATGATGAGTCCTTGGTACAAGTCTGCAAAATGTAATGTGCCTTGGGTTTCTGCAAGTGAAAGAACTGTAGGGAGGCAGGACTGTCCCCATGGTAGGATTGTTTTCCTTCTTTAGAACAGATTGGCTGTTGCAGCTCAATTTGCAGTGCTAGCCTGGAAACTGGGTGGTAAATAGACTGGATTGAGACTTCAGCATCCCCTGCCTCCAGACCCACTGGAAATTTGGGAGTGTCTTCCTGTAAGAGCAGAGGAAGAGCAAGCCAGAGCCACAGTAACATCCAAAGCAACATAGGCAGGAATGAGCCAGTTGTGTTGGCTGAGTCACAAGAGCCAGGTCTTCATTTTGTTGGGACAGTGATGACACCCATTCCACCCCAGGAGTGAAACCATGGGGTTGTCAGCCCCTGAGCAAAATATACGCTCTTGCTCAGCTCCAGAGGTTACATAGTGGAAGGAGTGTTTCCCTCATGCCGTTGAAGGAGGACCCCAGAAAGTTCACACCTGTCAGTCTCATTTCAGTGCCCTGTAAAATCCTGGAAAATATTATTCTGGGAAGTATTGAAAAATACCTGGAGGACAATGCTGCCATCAATCATAGCCAGCACAACTTCATGAGAAGAAAGTCCTGCTTGTCAAACCTGATTTCCTTCTAAAGCAGGGTGACCCAACTGCTTGATCCAGGAAAGCCAGTAGATGTGATCTTTTTGGACTTCAGCAGAGCTTTTGATATAGTCTCTGCCAGGATCCTTCTGGACAAAGGCAGCCCACAGCTGCCTCACAGGTCAGACACCAAGAGGGACAGTAAGTGGGGTGACATCAGACTGGTGTTCAGTCGATTATGGGGTTCTGCAGGGCTCCAATCAAGTTCTCTCCAACATCTTCATTAATGGCTTCAATGCAGGACTTAAAGGAATACTAAGGAAGTTTGCCAACAACACTAAATTGAGAGGAGCTGTTGACTCCCTTGAAGGCCCTGCAGAGAGACCTTGACAAATGAGACATGGCCAATCACCAACCATGTGGAATTTAACAAAGGCAAGTGCCAGATTCTGCACCTGAGATGGAGCAATCCTGGTTGTATATATGGACTGGGAAGGAGATGCTGGAGAGAAGCTGCAGGAAGTGACCTGGGGGTCCTGGTCAAGGGCCAGTTGGATCTGAGTCAGCACTGTCCTGGAGCCAGGAGGGAAATCCCTGTCCTGGGAGAACCAGACTCAGCATCACCATCCAGGCCAGGGAGGGGATTGTCCCATTCTGCTCTGCATTGGGGTCACCTCACGTCAAATCCTATGTCCAACATAAAAAAGACATGAAGCCATTGGAGAGCATCCAAAGGATATTATAAGGGTGGGAAAGAGTCTGGAGGAGCCATATGAGGAGCACCTGAGGGCACTTGGTGTGTTCAGCCTGGAGAAGAGAAGTGAGGGCAGACCTCGTTGAGTTCTTCAACATCCTCCTGAAAGGCAGCACAGGGGCAGCTCTGATCTCTTCACTCCTGTGACCAGTGGCAGGATTCAAGGGAATTATCTGGATCTGAGGGAAGGTTTAGGCTGGATATCAGGGAAAAGATTTTATACCCAGAGCTTGGTCAGGCTCAGGGGACATGGTCACAACTCCTAACCTGTTTGAGTTCAAGAAGTATTTGGACAATGCTCTCAGGCACAGAGTGGGATTCTTGGGGTGTCCTCCATAGGTCCTGGAGTTGGACTCAATGATCCTGATAGGTTCCTTCCAATTCAGCATGTTCTATGATTCTACAATTCTATGATAAGGACTGTTCAAATACCACTGTGCAGATCTCATCTATCGCTAGTGTCACTGCATGGGTTCGATTACCCAAGGTAAGCAAGGGCTCTAGTTGAGCAAGCCAGCATTTCTTCATGCTGTAAATGAGCCTGAACCTTGCCAGATCAAATGTCATGGGGGCTGCAAGCCCTGGACTCTCTCTAGAAACCGCCTTCACCAAGACCCTGCCAAAGGGAGACAACCTAGCAGCTACAGGGCAAACAGGTCTCTAGAGCCATCCTCAGAGCCTCTGGCTTCTTCTTCTTATGGCATAGCCCTGCTAAGACCTGCCCCACTGGCAGGGGTTTGTACCCACCAGCATCACACCCTCTGGCCCAGAGGAAACAGCTGGAGCTGAGTTGGGGGAGGTTTACCCTGGCCACATTCCCCATGCTAGCCTGCACTCTGGCCTCACTGCCAGCTTTGTTCCAGCATAGGCTGCATGCAGGGTTTCAGGACCTCCTCCTGCTGAGGGATTTATTTGTCCCAGCCAAGTTGTCCAGCAGGATATGAGCTGCCTGGGTTGCAGATGACCAGCACACAAACCTCTGCCAAAGGACTGATGTCCTGAGAGAACACGGCTGGCAGCTCAGAGCTGCCCCTCAGCCATTCTGGGTGAGTGAAAAGCCCTCATCTCATCCAGGACATGAAAGAACTGCTTCCAAGTTTTACTGAACACACTCCCACATTGCTGCCCAGGGAAAGGGCCAAACGCCTGTGGAACTGAGGCCCTCAGACACATTGCACCAGTGGCATCTGCAGAGCACAATGTGTGGTGGAGCAGAGGGCAGGCTGAGTGTGAGCAGCAGAGGGGTTCTGCAATCAAGACTTTTCCCAGCCCTTCCCAGCACATTAGAGGGAATATGGGAGCCCCGGCCAGAGGTGAGGGGCGGCTGATGAATGAGGTGATAACTCCTCAGCAGATGGTTCCAAAGGCTGCACCATACTTGGGGGACAAAGACAAAACACAGAGGTGAAGCCCAGATGTTTAATTTCAGCATCTGGATGTGATTCCTAAACAGAGACACTCACATCTGACTGTTCTGCCTGAAAATAAATGGTTTGTTTGACCTTCCCCTCAGCCCGCCCCAATATTTTCTGTGTCTCTCCTAAACACACAGCTGGGACAAGCCATGTGCCAGACAAGTGCTGCAGGCATCACTGTTGGCACAGCAGCTGTGGTGGATGCAAGGGATGCAGCATCAGGGGATGCAGGGCACAGCACAGACCAGAGCCACCAGCCTGGAGGGAAGAAGAACATCCCTCTGCACTGCAGCCACCCTGTTTTGGGCTCCCATTCAGCACATTTCAGAACAGGACACCAACCCTGGGTGTCCACTCTGCCCAAGAGCCTGCTCACAGCCTCCACCCTGCCAGATATCTGCTACTGCCCCAAAAAGTCCCATGGGAGTAGAGAGGGATGGGGCTACAGAGAAGGACTGATCTGCAGGCATGTCCTCCTACCTTAAATCCCCAAGATCCCCACCTGAGATGCACCAGGGCAGCCTGGCTGTCTGAGCACCCCCTTGGCTCACCCAGGCACCCCAGGACTCAGCACAGCCTGGGTCTCATTTCACCACAGAGGCCACAGCATCCCATCACCCACAGCAGGGACTGGTAGCAGGTGCTCCCAAAGCCAAGAAGGGACAAAGCTGCTCAATGCCTCAGGAGCACTGGAAGAACCTGCTCAGGGATCCAGGTCTCCAGGATGTGTTGAAACCAAGCAATGCCCTTCAGAAAAGATATCTCATCTTGGATCAGAGATGCCATGCACTGGAGAATCCACCACACTCCTAATATATGGGAATAGTAGGTGTTGGGTGGTGCTGAAACTGACAATGAAGATAGTGATTAGTGATGACGGGCAGTACTAATTATGGCTAATCTGCAGAATGGCCAAGCCTGAGGGTAGTGTGTATGGCTGATGGTGACAAGTGATGGCAGCTGGAGGACGCCACAGTGACCACAGAGATGTCAGACAATGCTGGTGGCAGACAGAGCAAACAAGTGGTGACACAGTAATCTGTTACATGGGTTGTTTGTAATCCCGCAGACACATCTGGTTCCAAGCATGCCACAGTCCTGCAAGGCTCCTGGAGGACAAAACAGGCAGCACAGGAGGTCAAACCTCTCTCTGCAGCTTCCTGCGGACAGTGTGGGGTGAGAAGTGGTGACATGGTGTGGTGTGGCACACCAGCTGACACTTTGGTCCACTCCAGCCCAGCTTCATCTGTGCTCTTAGAAGAGCAAGAAGAAGGCAGAGCCAGCATGGTGGTGCAGGATGTGTTGGACACCCCAGCACAATGGAACAAGCACCCCAAGATCCCACTGAGATCCAGTGTACCAACACCCACCCTGGCACAGGCAGTCCCATGCAGCAGGAGCAGCCCCATGGCAGGAGCACATGGCCCCACAAGCCCTGGGCAGGGCAGCCAGCCAGGAGAATTGAGCGGGTGCAGCCAGGGTGCCAGCACAGCCATCCTGGGGGGTGTGGGTGCACTGGGTGCTGCATAGCCACTCGCAACCCAGCCTGGCCCTGGGCACACTGATGGCATCCCCCAGTGCCTGTAGCATCAGCTACAGCAGGCAGAAGGGACAGAGGCACCCCAGGCAGCAGTACCCCAGCGTGGTGGCTCATGGGTGAAAGCCAGGCTGGCCCCTGGCGAGAGAGGCATTACAGGCAGAAAAAAAAAGGCGAAACATGTCAGCTGGCTGTGATAAGAGCAGTCACACAAAGCAGGCGCCACTTGCAGAGCAATATGTTCACTGTCATCAGCCTGGCAGCACAGCAGAGGCCAGCACCTCATGCCCATCAGATTTATTCTCTGCCCGAGGTTAAAGCAGGGCTCAGGTCCAAACAAAGCTGGGGCAGATCAGCCAAAAGCTGCCCAAGCATGAGCACAGTTACTAGCACTCATAAGCTGCAAACAAGCTCCAAGACTGCTGCAGATATTTGAAGCTCTGCAACTCAAGATCTGCTCACCAAGCCTGCTTAGTTTGGGGCAAGAAAGGCTGGTTTTGTGGCATTTCCCTGGGATGGGTCTTGTGGTGGTGCATCCTTTCCCCACATGTCCTCAGGCCAGTTCTACAGTGACAGAAGTTCCTGATAAATCTTGATGGTAGTTGGGCAGTGAAGCATCACCTGATTGTACCAGGAGCTTTGGAATGGTACAGGAGGGAATGATCCTACCCAACTAAGATGGGGAACAAAGGATAAGCTATAACTCTTGTTAGCCTTGGTAAATCATTTACCTGAATCGCAGCCCAAGTGAATTGGTACCATTGTTATGAGATCTTTGGAAAAAATGAGTCGTGGCCCAAGTGGAACAGTACCACTGTTACCAGAAGAAACGTCCTGTAGCTTCCAACTTGGATACTGGCCAGGATGGAAACTTACTGGTGACTAAAGCAAATCATCTTGTGACCCTGTAAACGTCAGTCCTAAGTTAAGCTCTCCTGTACCTAAATGGGGGCTTATCAGTACCTAAAGGCCTACAAGAGAGCTGGAGAGGGACTTTTAGCAAGGATATGCAGTGATAAGACAAAAGGGAATGGTTTCCCAGTGCCAGAGGGCAGGGATGGATGGGATATTGGGAAGGAATTGTTCCCTGGGAGGGTGGGCAGGCCCTGGCACAGGGTGCCCAGAGAAGCTGTGGCTGCCCCTGGATCCCTGGAAGTGTCCAAGGCCAGGGTGGACGGGGCTTGGAGCAACCTGGGACAGTGGGAAGTGTCCCTGCCCATGGCAGGAGGTGGAATGAGACGGACTTTAAGGTCCTTTTGAACACAAACCATCCTGTGATTCTATGGTGATGAACAAATTCTGTCCAAATCCCTCCCTAGCAGGGCTCCCCTGCCCAGGCTGCAGCAGACCCCAGAGCAGCAGCATCCACCAGACACTGTTCTTGGCACTTTCTTCTCCAAGACATTCTAGGGAGGAAGCTTATGGAGCTGGGAATACCTTGGTGTTCCTGTGAGGATGTGGCTGCATCCCAGCTTGTCAGAGTTCACAGGGACTTGGAAAGGAGATTGGCAGTGGTAGTACAAACCCAGAGCTGACCTGACAGCCCACACCAGTCCTGAC
Source organism: Pseudopodoces humilis (assembly GCF_049639895.1). Classification (NCBI taxonomy): domain Eukaryota; kingdom Metazoa; phylum Chordata; class Aves; order Passeriformes; family Paridae; genus Pseudopodoces; species Pseudopodoces humilis. The sequence continues at coordinate 2,391,675 of NC_142217.1, read as the reverse complement.
AGGGAGCACCAGTGAGAACACAGGTACCAGTGGCACCTGAAGCCCCCATAGCAGCCCATCCAGCAAGTCCCCCAGTTCCACATCCCCACGTACTCAGGATGCTCTCCACTGGCAGTGCTGGGGATGGCAGCATGGCCTGGCAGCACAGAACTGTTCCCAGCTGCAGCAGGCATTTTCAGAGGTACATGCTCCACTCTCACTTCCCACCCACTGATCTTATCATCAGCCATGAGACTCCGACACACTTTTGTCTCAATTTTGAATTTGTTCTGTTTTTAATTTGGGGGATGATGCCATATCTAGGGCTGTAGCCCTTGATTAGCACACACACCGTCACACACGCACACACCACATTGCCAGACTCAATCACACATTTGCTCAGGACCTTTTGTAAATCTTTGGATTCAGACCAACTTTTCTTTTCTTACATTAATTTGTTGTAGTCTGATATTTATAGTTTACTTAAAATAAATGTCTCCTTATGTTTCCTGCTTCCCTCTCCTGAGGTAAGGGTCTCACAGGGTTGCTGCCTGTCTTCTCTCTTTCCTCAAGGTTTTGCTATTTTTTTCATCTTCCATAAACATTTTTTGAGCAGATTCTACATTTGCCAGATGCTGCTGAACCTTGTCCCAGGTCTTTTCAGTGGTTCTGGTGAGCAAGACACTGGTTCAGATTGAATCAGACATCACAGTGTATAGCAGGCACTATGCCAAAGGGCCTTCCTGGAACAACATGCTGGAGGAGGAGGATAAAGATGAAGAGGATGAGGAAGAGTGGTCTCTGGGTCATGGGAGCCAAGCACAGATGCAGGCCTACCATGCAGACTCACTCCCCTGCAGCACTGGGACATGAGAATGCAGCACCTGGACTCATTGCTCCTGCAGGGAACAGAAAGAGTGGAAAGAGTTCCCATACCCACCGTTGTTACACTGCTTGGGTTGTGAGTGTGGGGCACTTGCAAGCCCCCTCTGCAGGAGGGACCTTCTCCCCAGAGCAGGGTGGATGGTGAGGCTTCAATGAAACACTCGGCTCCCACTCAGACCAGCTCTGAGCAGGCTGCTCCTGGGCTGCTCATCAAGTATCTCCAAGGATAGATTCCCACCCCACCCCATCTGAGTGTCTCCAAGGTCAGATTCCCAGTACTCTCCAGGCCTCTATTACAATATTTGAGAACACTCACAGTGGCCTCATGATTTGTCCACGTCTTCATGGGCTCCTGCTGCTGCCTCTCACTGTCTCTTTGTGTATCTTTGAGAAGCCCCAGGTGTAGTCTCCTGTTTGCTCTTGGATGCACAAATGCCCTGTGCCTGCAGCAAAGAGAGTGTGAGTCCTGACAGAGGATGAAAACCTCCCAGAAACCTCAGCCACTTGGGAGGCAGGCCTGGGGAAGCCAAGGAGGGGGAACCAGGAATGACCTGAGAGACAAGCAGTCCCCAAACTACTCCCTGGGGCCTTGCAGCATCTTGGGGTGCAAGAGGCAGGGATGTTGGTAGAGCATCCCTGCAGGCAGCGGGAGGACAGAGGGATTAAACCAATGTTTACATGGCCTTTCCTACCCAGCAGCCTCTTGGCAGTTCTCTCCAGTGCTGAGGCCAACGAACCCCGTTTGTTTTGGAAGAGCCATTTGTTTTCCAACCCTCTGCTGTGAAGGGAATGCTTTCACTGCAAAAATTATCCTCTCTTCTTATTTCAGGCTCTGGGGCTCCATTTGATCCTATCTCCCCAGGAGTAGCACACCTGCACACACATGTGCAAGCTCACACTTAGCCCTTCCTGTCATCTGTGAGCAGAATCACACACGGTGCATTTACACACCAGCCCATGTGCTGCATATCCAGACACATTTGTGCAGACCCACACACTGCCACCCACCTACACAGAGCCTGTGTGAGCTCACACACTGCCCCTCTGCAAGCAGCTTCTATCTCCCAGGAGGGCAGCTCAGGGACCCTTCTTTCAGTCTCCAGAGCACCACTTTGGTGTATAGGGGGGCCCAAGGTAGCTGGAGAACAGCAGCTCACACTCTCCACCTGAGGGTGGCCTGGGTAAGGTGTTGGCAGGGCTGGCTCTGCAGTGGCTTTCTGGACCATGTGGTGGCCAGCATCAGTCCTGTTGTAGGCAGCACTGTGTGGGAAGCCTGGCTGGGAATCCCCAAGAGAGACTGAAGCTCCTCTGTACCCCTGGCACAGATAGGGACCTCTCCTCTCCGCCAAGCAGCAGCACCCCACCACCTCACTGCAGGGAAATACAGAGTCACAGACTGGTTTGGGTGGGAAGGGATCTTGAATGGTCAGCCAGTCCAAAATTCTTCAATGAGCCAGGACACCTTCCACTATCCCAACTCCCCATGCAACCTGCCCTTGGACACTTCCAGGGATGGGCCAGCCACAGCTTCTCTGGGAAACCTGTTCCAGGGCTTCACCACCATTATTGTAAAAAAATAACTTCCTAACATCTAATCTAAATCTCCCCACTTTTAATTTAAAGCCACCTCACCTCATCCCATCACTACAAACACTGCTAAAATGTTTGTCCCAACTTTCTTGCAAGTTCCCTTTAGGCACTGGAAGGGACTTTAAGTCTCTCCAGAGCCTTCTGTTCTCCAGACTGAACAATACCAAACCTCTCAGATTTTCCCCACAGGGGAGATGCTCCAACCTCTGATCACTTTTGATCCCAAAGTATTCATCCATACAGAAGCCTGGATGTAGCCTGGCTACATTCCAGGAGTGTAGCCTGGCTTTCTCCTCCAGACAGCCCTGCAGGCACGTCATCTCGATGGGAAGTGCTCTCAGCCAAAAGCACCACATAGGCTGGGGCTGTTTCCTCATGTTTAATCATTGTTGCTTTTTTGTTGTTGTTGCTGTTCTTCTTTCTTTCCCTTCTGTTTCTTTTTTCTATTTTTCTTTTTTCCCCATCTTGTTTTAATTATAATTATGTGTGTTTTTTTTCTTTTCTTATCTTTTTATTTCCTGCTTTATTGTTTTCTTTCTCCCTTTCCTTTTCTCCTCTCCCTTTTCCTTTCTTTCTCTCCCTCCTCTCTGTTCCAGCTGCATGCAATCCATACAAAGACCATTTGACTTTCCCACACCCATTAATCATTTGCCATCTTGCTCTTTGAGCAGTGTGGGCACACGAGCACAGCAGCACCACAGGGCTGAACCCCTGGTGGGGTGGGAGGACCCATGGCTGGGAAATGCCAGCAGATGAGTAAAAGCCCTCCCAATAATGCTCCTGCAGATTGTATGACAATGGGCTGAATGGAACTGCCTTCTCCAAATGTTCCTGCTGGGAGCAGGGCCCCCAGCAGCCAATGCCTTAGCAAAGCAGCCAAAACAACATCCAGTGGGCAGCTCTGCCTACCCTACCCTGCCTGGAGCCAGGAACCAGCATCTAATGGGCAGCTCTACCCATCTTGCCCCAGCACGGCCATAGCTTGCTGCTGAAAACCATCCAACCCCTGGGGATAAAATATCAGAGAAAAAGAGGCACCTGGGCAAGGTGTGGCCTCAGCTTCAGGGAGAGGGAAAAGGGGTGAAAGTAAATTGAGCTCCTGGGTGCCACATGACATGAGGTTGAGGGTTCTCCCTGCCCAGCTTATCCTAGAGCAGGAAGGGGGCCCCAGGGATGGGCAGAAGATGAATTCTTCTGACAGGAAATGTTGAACAAGAAAGTAGCATAGCAATGGCCAACCAGTATTTTCTAGAGTGTTTCTGGATACAGGCTCTGGGGCTCCTAGTGGCGAATGGCATCCAGGTGGCTGTGCAGGGCACATCCCAAGTCCCATGGCAAAGCAGCTCCAGTGACCACAGGGTTTGCACCCAGGAGCTCAACCAACCATTCAGGTGCTTTTCTCCCCATCTTCATCAAGCCCTGGTCTTTGCCCAGATCTCACTAGCACACCCCTCCTGGTCAGGAGGCCCTGAGCAGATGTGAAGCCACCATTCCAGCTGTATGAAACAAGATGCACAGGGACAAAATGCCCTGAGTTCCCCAGGCTGCTCACAGCAGGCTGAGGACTGTATCTCCCAGGCATAAGCATGGATTTCTTGGCCATCCTCCATGTCCCTGGAAGCCTCACACAGCCTGGGGGCATTAAACAGTCAGTCCCCTGGGAAAATCAAGAGTCAGCATGGGATAGGATCTGGGAGCAGGGAACCATGGGAGCCAGCTCACATATGAACTTCCCAGACACCTGAGCCACTGTGCAGCAGGATGGCCGTATGGGAGCTGACAGCTCTCCAGCCACTGGCATTGCAGCTGATATCAGCTGGGGTGAAGCAACACCTCATGGAGCCATGGGGTCAATATAGCCTCTGGCTGTCCCTGAGCACACTCATGGGGACACAGCCAAGAGACAACCTGACACCCTGGGAAATGTCCCCCATGCATGGACCATGGCACTCCTGGTGTGACGGCAGGGATGGGCACAACACTGTCCATTCCCCTGGGCCCCTGACCCTCCCTGACTTCTACAGCTCCCAGCTCTTTCTCTTCTGGCAAAAGGAGCCTTCAGAAAGGATCCTGGGCATCCAGTTTGGAGGGGAGCTAGAGCCAAGTGCCTGAGGCAGGCCATGAGGAAGCTGAAGTATTTCAGAGCATGGGGGCAGGCCAGCAGGACCTGGCAGGCGATGAGACAGGAGGACAATACAACGGCCCATTTGTGCTCCTCGCTCCCGGGCCCCCTGCCCTGCCCCATGCCATAGTTAGGCTGGTATTCAGGAATTAATTGATGTAATTAAAGTGTGGCATGACTTTGCCACTGAAGGCAGTGGACGCCAGCCAGGGTCTGCGGGTGGAGGAGGAGCCCCTCACATGCTATTCCCCCCATAGAAAAAGGGCAGATCTTGGGTAGATCTGAGGCATGAAATTGGTATAAAGAGATTGTCAGGGAAGTGTAACCATGCTGGTCTTGCTGTCATCAGCAGCCGCAGGGTGAGAATTCGTCCCGCGAGGCTGCTGCATCCCATCCCACCACAGCAGCACCTCTGGCAGGAGGTTGCCAGACCCAGCACCAAAAGGCGTTCTGGGCATGCCCAACCCAGCTGTGCTCCGTGGTTGCTCTTTCCTGGTTCTTCATTGCAGCTCTTGAGCATGGGCAGAACTCGGGCTGGGGGCTGGGGGCTGCACTGGCAGGCTGGGGACATCTTGCCTCAGTATGGACTATGCACCAAAGGACAGGAATGTCTCCAGCCTCCACTTTTCCCTGCCCCAGCTCTCAAAGAAGGCAGAATTCAAGCAGTGACTGTAAAAATATCCCAACAATGAGCACAGAGGGCAAGGGAACAGAGCCTGGCCCTGATTTGTGACTGCTTGCCTGTGTGGGAATAATTTTCCCACTGGGGTTCCTGTGTCAGAGAGCAGCTGAGCCTGGGGCTAGCCATGGCATGCCCATGCCCAGCTGGAGCCCTCCCAGTTCACTGCCAGCCTGGCAAGTAACAGTAAGCAACCCCCTGTGCTTCCAACAGCTGGAAGAGAATGAACTGGTGCAGCCTAGAGAAAACAGGATTCCACATGGGGGATGCCTTAGAGATGCAAAAGAGGACACAGACATCCAGCCCTCACCTCCCCAAGGGTGCTGGCTCCACAGCCATCCCAGCAGCTTTCTCTAGGTACAGAAGCAGCAGCAGGCACCACATCTCCCTGTCTAAGTACTGAGCACATCCATATCTGCTGGAGGGAGCCGGGGGGCCAGCTGGGGTGCTCCACCACAAGCAACCAGTCAGACTCTGCTAGCACCATGGTCTGGTTACTGCAGGGTGAAGGAGTCCACCCCTGTCCCTATAGCACAGTGACAGCATCAGGACAGATCTCTCTTCCCTTCTTGGAGCTCCGTAGCTCCTCACACTGCAGCATCTCCTGCATCTATCCTCCTCAGCATGGTCCAGGCAACAACCCAACCAGGCCAGGAGGAGGTACAGACCAGTCAGCTGGGAGATGAACAGCTCAGTGTCAGCATCTCCCCGGAGTCTGCACCCCAGCAGCCCCTGCAGCCTCAGGCAATGGGTTGTACTTTGTTTTTCTGGGGAAAGGGACAAATGAGCATGTGCCAGCTTATTTCAGACAGTCATAGAGAGGTGATGGGTTAGGGTTAGAGCCAGAGTGCCATCACCAGCCAGCTGCTCCATCCCATGTGGGCTCTGGAATGGTAGAGCAGGTAGGACATCTACACAGCTCCAGCCACTGGGCTTTCTGGGCTGGAGACAAGGCAGAAGAGTGACCGCTGTGGGGAATCCCCTAGCTCCGGAGCCAGAGGAGCCACTGGGCTCCCACCACTGCTCCACCAGTTTGAAGCAGGACAGAGAGCAAAGATGAGCTCAGCCTCCAGAGCAGCTGCTGAAAACCCAAACAAGCCATCCAGCTGCACCACAGAGAGCTGGGACATCCCTCCTTTCCAAACCCAGGGGCTGCTTCTTTGTAAGCCACTGCCAAAGCTGTGCACCAGCTCCTTTGCCTGGAGGAACCACAGCTCCCACACCTTGCACACTCCATCTCCTCTCAGTTGTTCGTCAGAAGCTGCGGCTTGGCCCATGCTCCACAAACTTGGGCAAGTATGCCCATAGCCCTGGGTAAAAAAATAGCCCTTCCTCCAGGGCTGATGCCTCTGGCCACTACAGCCACTTTTAGCTGGGCTGGCTGTACCACCACATGGCTCAGAGCTTCAGCAAGGTCCAGCCCTGTGGAGGCTGTGGGCTTGGCTGCAAGCCACTGCCTTCCACCACAGCTGGCACAGAGCAGGGCTGAAACAACTCACAAACAAGGAACATGCACAGCTTGGCCTGGCCTGCACATTGGAAACAGATAAGCTGCTCCATAAGCTGAATCCCAGGGAGGCAGTGGAGCAGGAGGAAGAGGACAGTGGACCTGCCATGTGCTGCTGGCAAGGAGACAGCCCTAGCAGATGGCTGATCCCACCTCTGGGTGCTAGGGAGGGGAAGTGAAGTGCCCAACTCCAGTCACAGGATGCAAGGGAGGTCTGCTGGGGTGGGGAGTGCTGTGCCATCTCCTTGTGTCACAGCCAGCCCTGCCAGAGGCCACACGGCTGGCCAATCACATCCAGTGATGGTGGCATACATCAGGCAGTAAATCATTAAACTGCTCTGACTGCTCAGTTAGACCCTGCACTGGAACATCTGGGTACCTCATGCTGCCTGTGACTGCATAAAGGCTGGAGTCAGGCTCTGAGTCTCACCACCCTCTCCCCTGTGCAGATCCTTGTGCTTTGCCCCAGGGAGAGAGCCCTTCAGCTCATTATCATTTTCTAAGCAACCAGTCTTGCAAGTGCAGCTTGGAGCAGAGCATCTGCTGGATTATGTCTGCAGCCCTGATTCTTTGGAAACTGCTGAAGCAGGCAAAGTCCCCTTGAATGCATCCCCAGAGAAGCTGGCTGAGTGAGTGGTTTGAGCAAAAGACTTTTGCTTTATTCCACTGACTCACTGGGTGGCCTTGAATCACTTCCCTCCTCCTGTGCTTCCATGTGGGAAGTGCCAGCCAGGGCAGCTGCTGCTCCCTGGGTACCAGGTGGATGTACCTGGCTGGATGCAGGACAGACAATCAGGGCACAGCATGTTGGAAAGGGGCTCTCAGCTCCCTCAGGACCCTGAGGACCAGACATCCCTGCTAACAGGCCCAGGGCAAAGCAGCCTGACCCTCCAGCAGTACCCAGCCAGCCACTGCAGGCACAGAATGGACAACACCTCATGTGCCACCGAAGAGGTTTACTCCCTCTCTCCCTTGTGTCCCCTTCTGCCATCCCTACATCATTGGAGCCCATCTTGGCCTTGGACAACCTCATGTCCATCAGGCCAGGTCAGATAGGGTTCCTTCGCCCACCTTCCTAGTGCCAACTGAAAAGGCTCAAATCAAACACAGCAGCAGTATCCCCAGGATTTCAGATCCTTTGTGAAAATAGAGTCTTGATACTAGAAATAAAGCTATAAATGTTCTGGACTATCATGATGACTCAATGCTGCTAATGCTGCACAAGCTCTGCATCTTGTGGGCTTGCACAAGTACAGATGCACAGCACACAAGGACCTGCACCTACAGACCTGCAGGATATTGTTCCCACTGGGCTGGGCAATTGCATCCATCAGGGATTTGTGGTAGGGATCATCAGGTTTCTGGAAGAACTTCCAGAAGAGTGCCCTCTGGGATATTACGAGGGAATAAAGTGAAGGTAAGAAATGCAGGAACTGGTCAGAAATGTGGACAGAAATGTGCCCCAGGTCAGGGTAGGTTGAGAAGTGCAAGGGGCAGCATTGCAGTTGTTTGGAGAACAAGGGTCAGTCCATGAGCACAAATTCTGCCTTTGCTTGAAGAGAAAATTGTGACAGGAAGAGGCAAGTCAGGTATGGAGATCAGCAGGAGTGTGAACATGAAGAGCAAGCTTAGAGCACCCTGGCCAGCACCTCCACCATGTTCAGCCTTCCCACAAGGGCACTGTTCCCCTCTGCAGGGTATTGAGGTGCCTCAGGTGCACAGCCAAGTGCCAGACCCCCCAGAATGCACAATGAAGAGCCACAGAGACAGAGAGGGGAAAAAATACGTGCACCAGAACATGGGTATCTTCTACAGAAAATGCACCTACTGGGGTCCCAGGGGGGGAAACACAATGGGGAGGGACCTGCCAAAGAAGATAGCACACAGTGGTCTCAGCTCTGTCCAGCTCTGTCTCCAGAGCTGCAGAGGGATCACCTCTCCTCTGCCCCAGACTCTGCCGTGGCCCTGGACATATCAGCCCCAGTGCCAGTGAGAACATTCTGCAGGCCATGGCAGCCAGGCTCTCTGCCAGGCAGCTCCTGGTGCAGTCATGTCATGGCAGAGCCCAGTGAAGGCACAGGGGCTCTTCCTGGGGCTCCACAGGAGCCACCTCCAGCCAACCCACTCCCACCTGTTCCCTTCCATTCCCAGCTGGCTCCAGGCAAGGTGGGGTTGAGTGTGCACTGGGCGGGCAGCTTTGCCCTCCTGCCTGAGTGGGCAGGGTCAGAGCACTCTGTTTCTGCTCCCGATCCAGCATCCAGCTCCCACACCAGAAATGGAGAGAAAGTCCAAGGCCCTGGCTTGTCACCTGTTTAATAGGCACAGCAAAAGGAAATTTATAAATCCAGTTCACTCGTTATGAATAAAAACTCTCTCAAGAAATCCAGCCCAGTTAAAATACTGTAGGTGTTCTATTGTGTACAGTTAATGTTCTTGTCCCATTTATAAATTGTTCCCAATGGTTGCCGACCATGGTTCGTATGACCTTGTTCATTGTACCCCTTTTTTACCCCAATAGTTGTTAGTAATGTTAATTACTTACCTGTTGTTGAAGTGTTTTAAGAGTTCTCTTATAAGATGTACCTCTACCCCCTTTCCCCTACTTCCCTGTTACTATGGAACAACCCTGTTCCCTACACTTCTACCTCCTTTCCCGTCAGGAATTGCTGCTGCTGCTCCCAGGGGGCCCGGAGGCATACGCAAACTAAGGCCAGACACCAAAACAACGAGCTAACAAAGGAATAAAAGGCCAAAGAGACATATCCTAGCAAGCTACCAAGGAAGACTGTCTTCCTGCATCACCTGAGCCTGCTTAAAGGTGTTGCCATGACCACAGAGGACTGGAAAAGACTGACCCCCCCTGGACAATGAGCCAGAACCACAGGCCTCCTGGCTACTGCCATGTGGATGGAGGTCCCAGCTCTGCAGAGTGTGCTGCAAAGCTGAATTGTGTCTCCTCCTTGGAGCTGCCAGTGGGGGAGCAGCAGCGGTGCGAGCGACCCCTCGGGCCCCCACCCCAAGGCTGAATTCTAATAAAGGCATAAAACGGGAGTCCATCTCCTGCTCCATTTGTTTTACACTTATCTAAATGGATTCGCATTTGGTGTCCCTTTCAATATGGACAATGAAAACAGACTTTTTAATATCATATGCTATAATTTTACTAATAAAAACAGACCACAGTTGCCAAATACATCTGACCATCTTAAAAGTACTCTGTGAATTAAAGTGACACTGCCAAATTTGAAGGGAAGTTCTTAGTTTAGAAGCTAGCCTGCATCAGTTAGACACAGGACAGCAGCAGAGATGAGAGACACAGGCCAAGTACCCCAGTGTGCTTCTGCACACAGCTCTGCTTGCACACAGCTGCTTGCACACATGTCTGGCCTCACCACTGCTTCTCCAGCAGCAGCACCCTTGGCTGCCGAGCAATGTCCTGGGCCTACTCCCACAGCACACCTGCCTGGGAGAGCCAGGCTCCCACAAGAGCCGGGAATGGAGCTGCAGGAAGCCACAGCAGCACTGCAGGCTGCAGCTGGCCATGCAGGGAGCAGCACGCCTCACCAGCAGCCAGAGCCTTGCTGCGCTCTCCCACGGCTGCACAGCTCCCTGGGACAATCCCACCTGTGCAAAAACCCAGAGGGTGAGATCACCTCGGGGATCAGCCAGATGCTGAGGTGAGTTCACAGCACAGAGCTGGGAGCCCTCAAGTTGAATCAGAGTGACCTGCACTCAGGTGGCAGCCAGCAACTCTCCAGCTCCAAGCATCTCCTCCAATGTGGCTGCCTGCAGTGAGACACCCGCAAAGGAGAGCAACCCTCAGGCTGCTCCTGCCATCACCAGCTGCTCCAGAGCTTGGCCCACAGGGGTGTGGATCAGGGTATCAGGACCTTCCTTTTCGGAGAGAATGAGGACCCAGCAGTTGGGACAGTTACAAAGCCTGTCCCTGCTGAGTCACTGGCTGATGCTGACTAACAATACAGGCAGTTATCAAAAAAAACATTTGTTGAAAGGGATAAGTCTGATTGTTCTTGTCACCATCTGCCTAAACCTGTCTGCATACCTTCACGCCATGTCAACACAGTCCCCAAGGCTTGGAAAGGCTCCCACTTCCCTAAAGTCAGCAGTTTGGAGGGCTGATTTGAGGAGTCCCAGCTTCCACTCAGCATGCAGGAATATGCAGGAGACCAGCCATCACTGCTGCTGGCCTTGTCCCAGGGAGTGGGGACCTCTGTGCTGGCTAGAGATGCCAAACTCTCTGCATTCCAGGGCTCCCTGTCTCAGCTTCTCACAAAGAGGTCTGAAACTGGGAGAGGTGAATCATCCTCTTCTTTGCCCTTAGGGCAAAGCTGGCCAAGAGTTTTCTGTCATTGTAATTTTCCTAAAGGAAAATCCACTTGTGCCCAGCCACGCTTCTCAGCTCTGTGACCTTTAAGATTGACTGTCTGCTGGGAAAGCAGGAAACAAACAGATTTGTTTGGATCAGTTTGATCCAACTCGAAATATTTTTGATTGTTTTCCTGATCCAAAGTATTTCATCTCAGATCAGTTCCACATTAATCTGTAATTCCCTGGCAGGCTCCACTGCCAGCAGCAGAGTGGCTGGGATGCTGCTCCCTCCTGAGGCCCTCCTCCTATGCCAGGGTGGATCTCTGTGGCTGTCCTGACCAGCCCTGGCCAGATGTGCTGTGAGGGTCTCAGAGAGCTCAGCAGGAGCATTTTTCAGGAGGTGCAGGTCCCCAGCTGTGGGTGCAGGTTTGTGACAGCCACCTCATGATGTCCCTGTGCACTTCAGTGCCTGCATCTGTGCACTGGCTGAGGATTTGGCCTATGGAGCATCAGGCTTCAGAGCTCAGCAGAAGGCTTCTCTGAAGCAGCTCCTCACTGTCCTCTCTGTACCTTTTTTTTTTGCTTCTCTCCATTTCTCCCTAGGAAATCCCATTTATTCCTAGATCTTTGTCTTTTAACACTGTACCCGTGCCCTGCTAATAATGCTGTGTGTGAGCACAGGGCAACCTGAGCCCTGCATGACCAGACAAAAAACTTTTGCTGTGTCTTGCTGCCTGGCTGTCTCATTGGTGTATGGCAGTCAATTCATAACACAAAGCCATAGTGGGGGAAGAAAAGCAAGGGCACCATGTCAGGATGGACAGCAAACAGAGGCTGCAGACAACTCCTGGCTTGTCCCATGCCAGCTCCCCTGGGCAAGCCCAGCTCCAGGCAGATGCACCCCCAGTGCAGGTGTTGATGGAACCACGGGCCTGCGTGGAGCCTGCCCACAGGCAGCTGCATCTGAGACAGAGCAGAGCTGCTGTGACCAAGGGAAACCTCTGCCTGCAGGCAGAGACTCCAGGCAGGGTCAGGTCCTGATGTAACACGAACATGGAGTGCCACATGGCACAATTGTGCTGTCCCTCTATTTCAATCCTGGGTGTCCTCAGCCACAAGCAGAAAGGGTTTGTAAAGCATAAGGATCCTGTCCTTCCCCTTATGGGCATGCACCTTCAGGTTTGCACACTCAGAGCACTGGCCTGCAGCAGGCTCAGCCCCAAGGGTGCCTCTGTTGGATGGGAATTCTGCCCTGAAATCACAAAGGAGGCTTCCAGCATCACTCATCTCACTGCCATTTGCTGCAGAAGTTTGTCCATGCACCAAAACATCCCAGCCAGTCTCAGTAGCATTATCTGGAGGGTGAGAAGGGGCAGTCCAGTGAACCTCTATACTACTATTACAGTCTTTCCCTGCCTATGTCAGAGCAACTGCAGGGGATATAGGAGCCAGCTCACGCACGTCCTCAGGGAAGGGAAGCAGGAGGCATGCTGAAGATGGGGTCAAGTTACAACAGTGGACTGGGGTAGAGGGAAGGTGTGCAAGGATCCTGATGAATACCATGAACCTCTGTGGTCCAGCACAGCATGGAATCCACAGCCAGGACAGTGTTTTCAGAGGGAGAACCTGCAACTTACCTCAGCATCTCTGTTTCCAACTGTCCTGCAAAATGGTTTCATCCATGGATAGTTTTTGCCATGGCAGACTGGTGTACACACAGCCTCCAAGAAAGATTTTCAGGTTGGTTCTGCAGCTCATAATGTCTGTGTGTTTCAGCCTGCATGACAGAAATGACACACACTATCATCTCAAGTAGCCAAGCGTCTCAGCAGCAGCATTAGGAAAGCAACATCTGGTTGCTTGAGATTGTGCTCCATGGACCCTAGGCATATCTTTGCTGTCTTGTTTCTAAAGTGCTCCTGGTCTCCAGGCCAGGTCCCACACAGAGCTACAGAACACACATCTCACACACCAACAATTTATCACTTGAGTTCCCAGCTCCCTGAACTCACTTCCTGGTGAAAGACTCTGCACTTCTCCTCTGAAGGGGGGTCTGAATACAAGACTACCTGCCCCAGCAGCAGAGCATCACCCCTCACCTACAGACCGCAATGCCATGCCACCCCAGTACCGAAAGATCCTCCCCTGCAGGGGGGAATTCTTACTGCATAGCATGCTTGAGGGTGGAAGGGACCTCCAGAGGTCTCCTTGTACAACCCACACAGGGAGGAGGGAGACCCACATGGAAAACACAAGGATCCAGGGCCAGGCTATTCTGAAGTGGCCAGGGGCAACCACCACAAAACAGTGCTGACATGCTCATGCATTGTTGCTGCTTGGCACATTGTTGCCAGCTGCCATCCATGACTGCATGGGTGCTGCAATCAGTGGGAAATGTATGGAATATTGCAGCCATGAGTTGGCTTCCCAAACAGCTGCGTGACTGCAATGCATGGAGCTAATGTGCAGAAACTCATGCCAAGAACTGTACAAGGAGCCAGACAGCTCACAGACAGCATTGGCATGACAGGAACCATCTCCATCTACCACTGGCAGCATATCTGCTCTCATGGTATCCCAGCACCAGGGAGGCTGCAGGAGGGAAATGAAGGATGGGGCAGAAGGGCGATGGATGTTTACAGAGGGTTGGAAAAATCAGAACCATTGAATATCATGAATTGGAAAGGGACCCACGAAGATCATCAAGTCCAACTCTTGGCCCTGCACAGGACAACCTAAAGAATCTCACTACGTGCCGTGAGAAGAACTGGGAAAGGGAGACTGGCAGTGTAATTTGACATGATTGAAAACAAGAAGCCAGAAAGAGTATTTCTGGTAATGTAAAAATAAGGTCTTTCAGTTCTTCATCTTTGCTACTTCCGAGGGCTTCTGTGATGAGGATTCAGAAGTACAAGACAGTCCAAAGAAACAGCAGCTGTATCCAAACTTCAGGTCCCAGAAACGTATTTCAGCACCAGTGTTTTGTGGGAATCAAATCACATCACAGCTCCATAGCAGGATAATAGCAATCTATCCCACTTGATGCCAAAGTCAGTCAGTCCAGGCAGCAGAAGCTGAGCTGTCAAGCATTGTCCTGGACTTACAGTGCTACACCATTGCCTTTGACAAGACCTCAAGGTTCTGGACAGATGTTTGCAGAGCATCAGATGTGTGGAGATTATGTGCCTGGGAGCTCTGCCAGGCTCCTCCTTCAGGTTCAGAGGAGGTCACAGCCTACCCAGTTGTTCATGGTCTCTTTATTCTGGCTCCCTTTTAAAATGTTTTCAGTTCTTTGTCTAGAAACACCTTTGTTGCTCTCAGCAATTGTTCTTCCTAACTCAACAGTAACTCACTTTGTATTGTTCTGTTTATCTTTGCAAGGATACTTTGCCTGGTTCTCCTTATCTCTTCTGTTCTTAAGGAGTCTTGTATTGCACCAGAGCAGCAAGTCCACTCCTCATTTTTGTGGTTCAGAATGTGTTGTCTGTGCTAAATCATTACTTACACCAGCAGCGGACTCTTTGACCTGCCCTCTCCCTTGCTGAGTTTTGTGGGAAGGAAAGCTGGACATAGAGCCTGGAAGGAAATTGTGACATGCTCTAATCCTTCTGATTACACGTAATTTGTTGACACATGGTAAAGAATCAAAGCATGAAGCTTTGTCAGAGGAGGTTTAGATCAAGTATTAAGAAAAGGTTCTTCACCCACACAGTGGTCAGGCACTGGAACAGGCTCCCCAGGTGGTGATTACATACCCAGGCTTCTCAGAGTTCAATAAATGTTTGGACAAGGCTCTCGGGCACATGGTGGGATTCTTGAGATTGTCCTGTGCAGGGCCAGGAGTTGATGATCCTTGTATGTCCCTTCCAACTCAGGAGTTCGTAAGATTCTATGATTCTGATGTGCTGCAGAGGGAGATTGGCCCCCAACTTTTATGTTTGTACCACAAACAGAAGTCCCAAGTTGTGAGTAAAATCAGACCAAAAACTACTTGGGTCACCTCTTCCAACATCTTCATCTTCCTGCTTGTTTAAGTCCAGTGGGAAGGACATGTCTGGAGCAAGCCCACTCTACCAGAGCCAGCATAGTCACTTTGAAAGGCCCTAGCACCTGAGAATATGACTGATCTTACTTCTGTGTCCCCACTGTGTCAGCAAGTCTTGTTCTCTGTCAGCAGAAGTCCAAGATCAAGCATTTCTTCACTCAGTTTTCTCCTCTGGTTGCCTGTTCCTTGAAACCCTGGTGCAGCAGGATCTGCCATTTCAGGCCAGTTGTTGCATATCAAGATCTGTCAGCTGGTTCCAAAGGCACAGAATGAGTTTACACCAACAAAAGATCCCATGCAGGTACCAGGAAGCATGACCTTCACAATGTTTTTGGTCACAAGCGATCCCATAGGGAATAGTGGAGCTGGCTCCTTCAGCCTGGTTTCCAATGGAAATAAAACTTAAGCAATCATGATGTTTGTGTTTGTTCATCTATCTCCAACAGCTCAGAACCCATCAGCAAATTTCACCCAAATCAGACTGAGCCATCAAGAATGGTCTGACTTGACCTGTGACATGGGATTCCTCTCTTTACCATAGGAGGAGCCCATACAGAAAGCTGCTGTGAGAGCTCAACTTCTATCAGACACCAGAAAAAGAGTACACAGAGTTTTCCCAAGCACCTCCTCATGCAGAAATTTCAGGCAGGATTCACACTTTCCAGGATGCCAGAGGACCCACCAGAGAACACAGAGTCCTGGGAGGTGAGGTTTCCTTGAATAGGCTGCCCAGACTTGCTGCCTCTGGTTTTGCACTGAGGATGTCACCACCATAAAACAGCAAATTTAACATTGATAAACGGAATGACCAAGAACACCCATATCTGATAGGCAGAAGCAGCACCCTACCTTGTGAGACCAGCACCCCAAAATGTCAGGCAGCATCAACCGTGGTTAGGCCCCAGAACAGCATTAAACTCATGATTTTCTCACCCTTCCAGATGAGTTTCAAAGATAATGGTGGTTTTTCTCCAGGCTTCACCAAACACTCAGAACACAATCCAGGGGAAACGATGTCAGTGACCAATGTGCCCACTACAGTGGTCATAGGAAGAAGCACAAAAATAGTACAATTTCACTGTTTATCTAACACCAGCTAAAGGCAAAATCAACAAACAGTCTTGATATCTCTCAGGAGGCACAAAGCTGACAGCCCCAGCCTACCCTCAACAGATACGGGACACATCAACTTTGGCAGCGCTGACTGCTGCATGCTGTCATGTCAATAAACAGACCCATACAGATATCCAGGGGAGGTGAAGAATCATGGACTATGGAGAGGAGCAGTGTTTGCTATAAAAAGACAAGGGAGAGAGAAAAATCAGTCTTATTAAAAATAACACTTTACTTTATGATGTGTCCATGGATAAGGAAAAGTAGGAAACGCTGATGGGGGAGGCTGTCCCAGAAGATACAGTATTGCCTATACTGCCGTACAGCTGGGCCCAGCTAAGGAGGTGGTGATGCTGCTTCCTGTGTGCTTCCAGAAACACCTTTACCTCACCATACAGGGTGAACCACTCAGGCTGCTCCTCTCTGAGAACACAGCCCCCATGATATGCCAGTTTGAATGAAGAGGGAAGCAGCTCTGTGCCAGGCTGTGCCTGGAGAGCTAACATGGAGCAGGGTTCCTTCAAGCTCACACCTCCTCTCATATCCAGGTCCTTTCCCACCTCATTGCCCAGAGGCAAACCCTTTGTAAAAGTGCATTAGGCTTTGTAAAATGTGCATTAGTAGTTCACATGTGACAATGATGTGATTACATCCTGGTGCATAAAACTATGGCTCACAGTGCAAATTTAACTCGCTGAGGTCTGACTAGTCTAACACAATCCCTTCAGCTGCTTACTTAGAGAAGGAACATTTGTTTCCACCATCTTCAGAGAAAGAGGGCTGCCTGAAATGGAAGCAAGAAACAAACATGCAGTGCAGGTGGCAGAAAATGCCAGGCCATCAGCCCTGAAATGTACATCACAGCACAGGATAGAAGACAGTTTGTGAAGTGCCCTTTGACTACCAGCTGTGCCCTCAGGGGTATCAACTGGCTGTCCCTAATCTCGCTGAGAGTGTGCTCTAAGCCATTATAAAGGGCATTAAATCTTGTGGGTCAAAAAAGTGTTGAATATATGCCTTTTTCATGCCCTGTGTTTCTAAGTCCTCTGCCCCCCAGCAAGCCCACACTTTTCCATAGCCTTCATTTTGCATCTGACATAGTTGAAAGAGGCCCCTCTTGGTGTCTTTCACATCTGCTGGCCCCAGCACTTTGGCTTTGCTCATTCCATTACTGAAAGTTCAGGCAATACCTCAATGTCCACTGCAGGTAACCTGTCCCTATGTACACTCTTGGATTCCCCATCAAACATTACTCTTGCATCAAGAAAGCTGGTACTTGTACAAGATGCTGCTATTTCAGTGGATCTGGATGAAAAGGAAGGTAAAGTTTCAGTCTAGTCTATCCATGAGGAATCAAAAGTGAAATTCCACTTTCCGTAAAATCTAAACTGTGCATACAGTATAGGTCCATTTTAAGAGCAACAATGCCCCCTGCCTGTCTCTACTCCTGCACTCTCTTCCCATTCCTTTGAATATTCCACCTACAAATCAGTTGATTTAGATCTGTCCTTTCTGTCGTAACACAGCTACAACTGTGATACAACGCCAGGTTTAGGGGAAATTAATCTTTCTGGACTGAATTCTGTTTCAACATAGTGTAGAGTAAGTGTGGCTTCACTGAAGTCTCTGCTCTTCAGCCTGAACCAGTTCATGGTCAAGGATGAGACATCTGCAGGAGCACCCAGAAACTCAACTCCTTTTATTCTCACCTTCATATTCCATACTAGTAACTTCATCCTTCCCTCTCTTTTCAACTCCATCACCTTTTCCCAGTTCCCACTGTGCCAGAGAGAAGATACTGCCAAGATCTCACCACTGACCTCACTGGAGTGCTCCATATCTTGCTGCCTAAAGGTAGAGCCATTTCTGGACTGTCTGCTTTCTCCAAGTGGGAAACCAAAGTAAAAATGGAGGAGAGGCAGCTCCTGGTGCCCAAGGAGGCCTGCTGGGCTGAAAAGCATTTGTGGAGTGAGCGGATACACTCTGAGCCATGTCCTAGGCTCCCACAGGGAGCTGGCTGGATGAGTAACCTCAGAAGAGGACTAGGAGAGCCTGAACCTGGAGCAGATCATTGAGACTCCACAAAGCAGAGCAGGAGAGTTGCCAAAACTGCTCTCTGGACAGACACGGGGCTGTGGTAGGATGACAGACATCCCTGACGCAGAGGAAACCAGGCACTGGGAACCTGGAACAATGGACTGAGAAGCACAGCAAGGGAAGAGTTGGGGGTGATGAGTCAGAGGCTGAGCGCAAACACAGGAACCGGCTATCACGCGGCAACCAGTTACTGCGTGTCAGCATTGCAGTCCATGTGCATTTGCTTAGTCCGTGCAAAGAAGGTCACTTCAGCCAGCTTAGTGCGGTTCCGTCGCATTGGCTAAGTTGAACTGACTTGCATGTGCCATGGATTAGGCATGTGCTCACACAGCTGCCCCCCACTGCCAGCTGAGATACAGCAGTGTATTCCTCTGTGACAAGTTGTCCAGTCTGTCCACACCTCCAGCTTCAGAACAGCTCCATCGGTGGGACAGGGGAAGCTCAAGAAAAAGCACCCATAATGTAGAAAGATAGCTAAGAAGGTCACACAAACAAGGTGGTGAGTGGGGTTATGCTGAAGCACAGTGAGGACACATCCCATGCTATTTCAGCTTTCCATCTTGGGTTTGCCTTCTCCAGGACAACAGCCTCCCATGTTCCACTCCTAGGCTGGAGCCTACTGGGCTTGGATGGCTGCTTGACAGAACTGCCTCGTTAGGAGGTTTCGCAATCAGCTCCGTGTGACTGTATTAAGCAGCCTGCATCATCTGTTTTGACTTTGCTGGATTTGTCTGTGTTCAATATATTTCTCGCAAGGGTCCCAGTTCAGCCCTCATTGACGTCAATGGGAGTTGGTCCATTCCCTTCAGTAAGAGCAAGAGCTGTCCCTTGGTGCTTGTATCCTGGCTGTTCCATTTCAGTGCCCAGCTCCACATACCCTCCTACCTTTCCCATGTCTTCCACATGGCTGGCAGCTCTACCCTCTCCCTTCTGGCTGAACAGCAGATCCAGTCCCAAACTCTCTCCTGTTCCCTGAAACTGTTTTCCACAACAAATCTTGATTTTCAGAGCACCTTCAGGATCATATTTCCACAGCTGGACCCTCAGCAATGTTTCCATTTCCTAATCCTTGACAAAGCAGGTTTTGTTGGTCGGCCTTTCCACCTGGCGATGTCCTCCTTCTACAGTACAGTTATCCAGCTGGACAGTAAGGAAGGCTTTCCCTTCAGTTATGTTTATTTCTGCATTAGCTCGAGGGTAAGTTCCAATCCTAACTTAGATCTCTGTGTGGGTGATTATCAAAGAGGAAAGCTGAGCAGTCACAGGAGTCTGAGAATCTGGTTTCAACACCACACTCTGTTAAGTATTCTCACTGTAATTTCAGATAAGTAATTTAAATTCTTCACTCCCTCCTGTAAAACTGGGAATCATGCTCCCCTCTCTACAGTGTTTTTTGATGCTGAGATGTCCTCACAGTACTTTTGAGACCGCTACTAAAACTCATGCAGAGAACTTCACGTCCCCAAGCCTTTCTGACTTAGCACCATCTAAGACACTTCAAAAATGGACAAAGAAAGATACAAAATATTTGTTGACCACCCACTAGATAAACCTTTCACCACATCCACGGACCGTCAGAGAAGAGGCAAGAGAACACATGCTATGCATGCATTGTTTCCAGCCCTTTCCTACACCACTCACTCCAGTGATGCTGTGGAGAAGATCCTGTAATCAACAGCTCCATGGCATGACCCACTCCAGCCTTGCCTACGTTTGTATGTTTGTCCTGGAGCCAAACTGTCTGCCTGATTTCCGTTATCCTAAGGAAGATCTTGAGTTAATGGCAATAAATTTCTTTAGAGAAGACCCATCTCATGGCAAAGGGAAAAAGACAAGGAAAGAGGGAACCACGGGAATTCTTCTCCTTTCACATCCCAGCTGGGCTTGGCTGGAGCTGGCTCCAATTATGCTGGTGGAGCCAAGCACAGAATGCACTTCTGAGGCTGCCACAATGACTCCCAGTGCCAGAGATGTGCTCTCAGGCAAAGTGGGAAGCAGATGGGCCAAATACAGCACCCCCAGCTTGTGTCGCAGGCACAGCTTGAGAGGAGATTGTTTTTATCAATCAAGAGATTCTGCTGGAAGGAGAAGGCTTCCTGTGAGCTTCAGCAACAAGGAGGGAATGGCAAAGCACTCAAAGAGAAGTCAGCCACGGTTCCAGGGAAACGCTTTCAAGATGTGGTCTGCCACACTGATATGCAATCCCAGAGAATTCAGCCTCAGGAGCAATCCTATATCCCACCAGATATAGAGATGAGAAGGAGGAAAGACAACTCTTCAAGAGTGATGGTGTCCAGGGTACTCCTGAGCATCATCTCCCTGAAGATCTGCTGAGGTCTGTCAACTCTGTCATAGGGAAAGCCACTCAGACTGAGGTGGTCACTCCCAGCTCCCATCTCACAGACAAATCCTGGGAAATGAACTGCCAAAGACAAGGCCATCTAGCTCTGCATTCCCTTAGAACTTCACCTGCACAGCACCTGTACCAGAAAACTGGCAGGGAATGGGGACATGCAGTGACATTGCTGGCAGACTAAGAAGGAACCAGGGATGTGAGGAAGGTGAAGGAGGAGGGATGAAAAAGGTGAACATGAGCTGCCAGAGCCTCGCTCAGGTGGGAGCTGAGCAGAAATGGCAGTGAATCCACTATTTATGAGGAGTTAAGTGCTACATAGCACAGCTGGGCCTGGACTACCTTCACCAACACCGCAGCCTGCCAAGCTCCCAGTAAAACCCAGCACAGGTTGACTTGGGTTCTCATGCTGCTCCAGAGCAGCAGCTTCCCCCTCCCCACCTGGGGCCCACATGCACTGTGAAGAAAGTGCTTCCCAAGCATCTCGTCACATCCAGGGTCTCCAGGGCTTCCCCACACACCTCTGCAGCCAAGCAGAGCAGCCCAGGAGCAGTGGGTCCATGCCCTCACTGCTTAACTCACCCTGTGCAGCCCCACCTTGCCACACAAGCCTCCCCACTCCAAGCAGGGATGGAGTACAGCCACAGTCTGTTGTTGTTGGTTTTGGCTCAGCAGTAGCAGGCTGCTTCCAGCAAGAGTGGTATGAATAATTGCCCAATTAACTGGAGGAACTTCCAGATGTGTATTTGCTTTCATACCCATCCAGCCCCCCTCAATCCCACGTGCCTAATGCTATGAAGAGTGGTGGGGGTGGGAGAGCCATGGCTGTGCTAACTTGTGCAGCAGTGTGGGCAGGGCTTGCCTGCTGCCTGGCTCAGCTCCCCTTTCCATCCCCACCTCCCTCTCACTTTTTAAATGGGGAAATGGTCTTTTTTAATCACCCCAGGGAGAAGGAAATTTGCCCTGCCTGCCAGAGCTTGGTTACATATGCCAAAAGACAAGAAAGCAGAGAAGAAAGCTGATCATGTTATGATTTTTATCAGGTGCACATACAGGGAACTCTCTTAAGACGGGTTGCCATTTTTTGCCATTTCCCCCCTCCTTTTCCCATTGAATAATCTCACACCCAGCAGAGGCTTTATTGTCAGCTAAACTGCTTTCACCTTGCAGGACAATGGGAAACCTTTCAAGATTGTGGTTCTTCCCTGTTTTCAGCAGGATCCAGCACCACACATCTGCTTCTCACCATCTGAGAAAGTGGGACTCTTTCTGGAATCCAGGTCCATATTTGACCTGGGCATGGGGTGTCTGGAACTCAGTCAACAGAACAAGGCTTAAAGGTGGCTCAGACCCCACAGATGATGTGAGCTTCCCACCAGCTCTCCCTCACAACAAAAAGTGAAGGGAGGGGTTTTCATCTCTGATTTTAGCACCCAGTTTGGCACCTAGACATCTGAGCTCCAGTGAGAAGAAGCAGAATCAGCTCCAGAGCGACCTGCTCCACCCAATAATGCTTAAGACAAAATGAGCTGATTCAGTCACGGGAGGCTTCTGTCTCTCCCCACTGCACAGGACAGATGGAGCACAGAGGACAAAATTACACCAGATGGCAAACTTCTACATAGCTGCTGTTTGGGGAAATAAATGCCATCCAAAACACACATTCTGTGCAACCACAGCAGGAATTAAGTAACTCCAGCTCAAGGCATTCTCCCAGACCAAACCCTCAGCCTTGAGACCCTTTGGGCATGTCCAGAAATAACAGCAGCTAGAGATGATGACTCTGGAAGCAGCATTAGCTTGGTATTGTGGGCTTCACACATCTCCTTATGTCATCCAGCTCCCAAAGCTTTATCTTGAAAACCTTCAGACAGAAAGTAGCAGAGAGCATCCAGGACTCAAACCCAGAGAGAATAGCTCTAGCACATGGATGCACACATGGCACTGCTGTAGCACAAAGCTGCAGAGACCTGTTTCTCACCGAGCAGCTGTCAAAGCCTGAACCAAAGAAAGAGGACAAAGTGCCATGTGATCCTTCCCCACAGTGTACAGGGAGACTGCCTCACTGCAGGCCAAGCAAATAATCCTTCTAACTGAGCAGCTTCAGGGAAAGTGTGCTTCTGAAGCTGGGAAACGGTTTGAATGACCTCTGCTCCCATCCTTTGAATCACAACAAGTGGACAGGGCAGACAGCCAAGCTCCAAATACCTCTGAAAGATGAACGACAGTGTTATCCTGAGAGGAGCTCAATGGTCAACATTAACTTTTCAGTAATCAGCAAATAGCCCAGTGTAAAAAACTCTTTCCCATGGCAAATTTCCATACCGCTCATCCCATTTCTCACAAATGTCTCTTCAATCACTGAAAAAGTCACAGCTGCCAGGACTTTCCCTTGCCCCTTAGATTGCTATTCAAATCTAGCCCACCTACAGCAATGACAATTCATTTGCCCCCTTCTCTCCACATCACATTTTCAGGTCAAATCCAGACACAGAGAACTAAACAATCAGGTTGTTTCAGACAGAGCGTGAACCTGGTTGCTGGAGGGCAGCTGTCCTGCTGTAATGCCTGCCTTTCACAGCTCCTGTGCTTGACCTGCTGCACATGGGGCAGCTGCTGCAGACATGAGAGAACAGGGACTTGAACCAGGGGGAGGAAAGAGGAGGTGACACCTGTATGAGGAACACGAGGAAGGCAGGTTTTGAGATCCTGCCTGAGGGGTAAGATTTTACAGGACTAAAAGCAATAAAGATAGGGAATTTAGTAAATTTCCAAAGGGAGAAACTGTGTATTTCCTAAGGACTGAAAAACCTTGCATCTTTTCTGGGCATTGGTGTCTTAACCCACCCTGACATCAGCAGAGCAGGGCACTGAGCCTACTGCCCACAGTGCTGCTGTCAGAAGTTAGAGGAAGCCTTTGGACTGTGCTGTATTTTACAAGGGTGGAATAACCAGCTTCCCCTCCACAGCCATTGCTCTCTCCACCACCCCACAAGACTCGAAGAGGGCCATAAATGTTTTCAGCATGGCACTTTACCAAGCATATGTCATAAATTACAGTCCCGTGCTGATAATAAGTCCGGTAATAGCGACACTTTTTTGTCCTGCCAACTGCAGAAAAGGTGGTAAAAGGGAGGGAGGAAGGTGGTGGGAGACGCCTATTAGCACCAAGCTGGATTTTACACGCGATGGAAAGTGTTTGTTCAGCTGGAAGTGAGAAGGGTCCTTAACCAAAGAGCACACACTAAAGAAAACAGAATGTGCAAAGGGGTGAGGGGCACTAGCACAGAGCAGCAATTCATGCTCTGGCACAGGTGCGAAGGCTGCAAGGACCAGGCCTGGGCCAGAGCACCACTGAGCCTGCTTTTGCTCCAGCTCCATTTCACACCTTCTCAAAACACCAATTGCAGGTCATGCTTTGCCTTAGAGGAGAATACAGGCAGGCCTAAGAGCACCCAGTGCTATGGATTTTGGTGTAAAGCTGAGCCTGCCCTGTGCAGCTGTTTGGCTGGGACAGACAGGGTCCCTCTCCAGACAAAGGCTGTCGGGGCACCATGCCCTCTTTTCCTTCACCCAGGAAGGTTCAGGTTCATTTTTAGAGACCTATTCTCAGGTCTCTAAGAAACAGATCCCTGGGATCACAGCATGATTTTGAACTTACTTGTCTAGCCACCTTTGCTGTGAACTCTACAGGTCCCTCACTGCTCCCACTCAATCACACTATGAGGTAAATGCACTAGAGACCCTGAAGACCCAGAGCAAGCAGCCTAGACAGAGACATAATACCATGAGGGACCTCAATTCTCAAAAAAACTGTTCCTGCTTTGCCTGATGAAACCAATGAGCCTGCTGAGCAAAGGCAGTACTGTGTTTGAGCTGGTGCAGTAGAGTGCAGGGGGAAAAAGGGATCAAGCCAACATCAAAGACAGTGTAGGACATAAATTAAGCAACATTTAGTTATATATCCATGTCTATAGCATATGACTGACCAACAGTCCCTGGAGCTTAAAGGATACACCTGCACTTGGAATAAACCAAACTCCTTCAGAATCAGCTTCCTAGGAAAAGCCCTTGGATTATGAGTCATTCCCTAAGAGCCCACAGGTCATCAGGCAGGCACTCCATAGGGGGAGGCAAATTGTCTGCAAGATCTTTCTGCAAGGAACTCTCCTCCTCCAGAGTCAGGAATTGGTAAGAGTGCCCCAAAGATGCCAAATAGCCAGAGGAATCTCTGTGGACTGGACTGTATCAGGTATGGAATACCACAGAAGGACCTGTAGCCAAAGCTGGATCCTAACTAGCAACATCACCCTCTGGAATACCT